>NC_044571.1:107854440-108476440 GCF_901933205.1 Camarhynchus parvulus
AGTTGATGGAGTTTCTGGAATTAATGTAACTACAGAGAAACCCCATCACATCTGAGCAGAAAGCTGCAGAAGCACAGCGACAGATTTTCTTGCAATCGGTAGACTGGGGCTGCGTTAGCTCATGTTTCATATTACACAAGAGAAAATAAACTGAAAGGTCAGCTGAACAGTTACAGCATTGCCCTTTTCCAAGGTAATCAGCAGAGCATGTAGCAGAGACGTGAACACAAGCGTGACTGGAACGACAGTAGCTGATAAAGAGGCTCTTGCTGCCAAATGTAGTGGGACAAGACACTCACTGCTCTCTCTCAGTGGCTGTCAAGGAGTGAGGCACACTTTACACCTTACTTCACTAAGTCTGATTTATTGCTTTAATTTGAAATTGTATTCTTGCTAAACATTCAGGTTTCCATACTGCCGAAACACACTAAAAAACGTAACACTGAACATTAATCACATTCATGGATAAGCTATAGGAACAGTATAATTATTAATTTGTTTGTAATATGAAGACAACTGAGTCAAAAATTCATCTGGTTTACTAATGCCTTTTTATTATAAGTTCACAAATTCTTCTTGTTATTCAGTACTATTTAACTGGAAACCAAAGATTAGATTTTCTCTCCATGCTAAAAGGAGCTTATTCTTTCTCTTCTAAGCATGTATTTATTAGTAGAACATTCAAAACTGTTTCTACTCATCATATCAATAAATGCTTAAAAGCACCTTAATCTAGAAAGAACTCAGATGTTGTATTTACCAGAATTAATTTTAATGAAGCGGTAAACAACAGCTTATCAATTCCCATTTGATTCCACTGCTAGCTATTGCTAACAGACCCCCTTTGTGTTAACAGAAATCAAGATCCAGTCTGGGGGAAAGAGGCAAGGATTACTACAGCACTACTACAAAGCTGGAATCAAAACAAAGTTGCTGTGCAAGAGACTTCAGGGAAACAGAATTTTTGTAAAAATAATTTGTTATTCTCCTCTTGACAGTCAAGTGTTATTACTTCTTGCAGGACTTCAGTAACCTGAAAGCACCAGATGGCACCATTTCTAAAACATTTATTCGTGCAGTGAGAACCAGAGCACACACCTCCTACGGGTTGTAAAAGCCCTACACAGTGACAAAATAATAGACTTCAATAACACTTTAATTTTGTTTTAAAGCTGGTTTGTATATTGTGGGTTTGAGTTTTTTATTAGCTTGCCACAGCAGCAAACATAAGAGGACACGGGTTTCTTTTAAACTTGGATTTCAAGTCTGCTGCATCAGTTTGACTTCCATATTGAAAAGCTGCGAGAAACATTAACTGCAATAAATGAAGCTCAACAAAAGCCTAAGGATTTACCTTTCTAAATAAATTCACAAGAAATTAAAACTGAAAGTTTTATTTGTCTATCAAACAGGAAAAAAGCTTTTAAATCAGAACTCCTGATTTATTTGAAATAAAACACCAGATATTCCTCACTACTTTTGCCACTCATGCCACTTTGGTGGAAACACAATGGAGTAAGAATTTTTACTTGAATTCTCTGACAGAAAACTGCCCAGCTGCTCTAGTTACTGCTTCATTGCTCATCTCCATGAGTCATATTTCACCTCCCTTAAAAATAAGCTCCAGAACTTGAAAATAAAGTCATGATATAAGGGATAAGATCAACAGCTTGTATATTTAAACTATTGCATAAGTCATTATTTGAAAGACATGTTAGAAACTTAAATAAAAATTCTCATCCTTGATAAATACCAAACAAACACAACCTCCCCTTACTACAGGATTTTTTTTTTGTCAAACTTGAAGCAGATTTAAATGGACAGCCATCTTAAAAGACTCTCAAAAAGATGGTTTGAGAAAAGGCACCTATATCAACACCTGGCTTCTTTACTGCCTCTCCCAACTGTTCTTCCTATAGCAATTTTCCGTTCCATAAACCTACAGTATTCCACCTAATTAAATAACCCCTTACATTCTATTAGCTTTAGAATGTGCATGAACTCGTCCATCCTCTAAAAGACATGATTTGTTTTCTTTTGTCATGCACAAACATATACTCCCAACCCCTCTGTCATGCACACAAATATCCTGCCATTGTAGATTTCTTCCTGGCCTTTAAGCATTTGTTATCATCCACTTTTCATTTACCTCTGTATTTTATTGTAACAAACAAAACTTCACAGTACTCCAGGAGAGAAAAGCCTGCATGAGATTTTTACACAGCACCATAGCTAGACAAACAAGTATTAAACATGGAATGAGAAGCAAGGACTATTGCTTTTATTACTGACCACTATGCCAGCTTTGATCAGCCGTCACTGGTTTGATCAGGGAGTGCTGTCTCTGCTGGCTCAGGAGCTGTGGGGGCTGTTCACACAGACCACACATTTCAACTCCCCAGCACTGCTCTGCTTGCTGGGTTCCCTGTAATGCCTGGGAAAAGCAGCCTTTTGAGAAGACCATTATAAGAGAGAAAAAGTCACCTCTAGTGATTGGGAAATAAGATCTGGGATATTTGGAGAGGGGAGAGTAATACCATTATCACACCAGCTCCAGTCACCTCAGCAGAGGCACCACAGTGGCTTCACAGCACAAACTTTTCTAAATTTAATTCTTAACTGCTTTCACTGCAGACAGGACCAACAAGGGAAGCCAAGCACTCAAACATTTATACAGTCCACAATGCCAAGTCTTCATAATTTACTGTCAATGTACTAGAAGTATAATTAGAACTTGTGTACTTGAGAAATGTCTGTAACTAGTCCCAGGCAATCAATTCCCACAGGAGCCAAGCAGGCTAAAAGCAAGTATTGTTGTTAAGGGCTGCTAGGAAAAGTTTGTGACATTCATGGCCAAGAATTTTCAAGGCGCAGTCTAAACACTGTTTATTCCAGACTTCAGTTAGAATCAATGAGGTAAGAAATACTAGCCATTAACAAGTTTGTATTAGCCAAAAAAAGCAAACATCAGATTTTCCAAGTTGCTATACTGAAAATTTTAACCTTTATTGAAAACAGGACACTTCAGATTTTACACAGTCTGGCTATTCTTGTGAAACACTAAAGTACCGTCTGTCTTTGACATAATCTCTAATCTGATTAAAACTGTATGATTTGCTGCATCACCCAAATCTGTTAAGCATATAACTGCAGAAAAAGCACTGCCCAGCAGCTGTTGGATTCATCCCACATAGCCCCTTTCACATGATTTAAGCTCCTAAGTACATATGGCATAACTTCCAAGAAACCCCCTTTCTGATGGGATTGCAGCTGTACTGGATTGTTAGGGAGAGCCCAATAATTTTAGACATCATTTACTTTCCAGCCTCTAAGCAAGTGAGTATTTTCTACAATGTGACTTATCTGTCACAACATTAGAAAGCTTACGATTCAAGTTTTGAATTGATTTGACTAAAGAAAATTGCAAACAAAATACAGGGGAGAGTATTATCTAGTACTTCATTACTATGCAACACTCAAATATCTTAATAACTCAAGGCACATCAAGACAGCGAAGTTTACAGCAGAATTTTAAATATCTGAAGTGGTGAGGTAGCTTGGGAAAACCACTTGCAGCAATTCAAATCAGAACTACAAAGTTATATTGTCTGGTATTGCCAGGGTTTAGTCATCCTGATACACTGCACATGCAAGTGTAACTACTCCTACTGTGAAGTACTACTGGGACTTCCAAGATCATGGAATAAACCCTTATCTAATATTAGGAGTTAGGAAATAGAAGATGTAATAGAACACTTTATTTACTGGGTGGTTAAAATTGTTTTTCTGCAATTTCAAATTCATCTTGTCTGCCTAAGACTCTATGTACCTTCCAAAACAGCTACTTAAGTTAGAGCCATCTTTCATAGAAAATTTTGACATAAGCTTTGTTTATATAAAACTTTTTTAGTAGAGAATTAATATTACTAAGCACTCACTATAGATGGATAAGCTTAAACAGCAAATAGGTTGAGCAACATAGTAATGGATAATATGCTGGACAGAATTTTCCTTTTTAGTAGTTTTCCATACATTATGACTTTCTTATGACTACTTAGTATATTTTTTTCCTCTTTATAAAAGAACCTAGACAATTTGCACTGGATGACCTGCTTGAAAAGCTGTATTTGAAAGTACCTGTCTATCTTTAAAGTACAAAACAAAAAAGGCAGTGCACTGCAGTCTTGACTGAAAAATAGAAGTATGGATATGATGATCTGCAAATCTGATTGTTAACATCCCCTCTCCCACCTGAAATTCATACAACAGAACATGAAAGTAATATCTCCTTTACTGGAACTAAGCCTAGAAAATACTACCAGCTCCACTTTCCAGCCTGGAGAATTGCCAAAGAAAAACCTACAAACTGCGCCAAGCAGGACAACAGGTTAGTCCCAAAGCTTCAGTCAGCACAGCCTCCTTATTTGAGGTCAACTTGATATGCATCAGCACAAGGGAATAACAAAGCAGAAAAACCATGAGCCAAAACTTGAAGTGTTCAGAGTTTTTTAGGAAATTAGCCGCTTCATTTGTGAGCTATATGTAAAGAATGAAGCTGGTAAAAATGATACTAATACTTCCAAGGCATCAAGGAAGATAATCAGTATTGTTAGCTATGCAAAGAATTAACGTGGTTCATTTTTTATCAACTTTTATTCTTTGCCTCAGAATATCTTGGCTATTTATTATTCCAGAAATAAATGTATAACTTTTAAACTGCATATAACTCTCCTAAAAAGCCATACTTAAATTTTTCCTTCTACTCTTGGAGAGCTTGAACTCACATTCAGCTTTTACAAAGCTACACATACATTACCATCTATACTATAATCACCTATTCTGTCCCTCCCAACACACACAGTTTGTGCACTGCCAGTTAGAAGCCTTTTTCAATTGCCATCTGAACTGGTACAGGATGAAAGATTTGTGAGTAAAACACATGCAAAAATTGACAGGGGGTGCCACCTAGAGAGAAGAAAATAAATATTCTCTGAGGACCAAGGCTCCATTCTTGTAGGTTTCACATGCAAGAAAACAAAATCCTGAATAATCCAGTCCCAATTCAACATTGGCCCAGTCCTGAGCAGGAGGCTGAGACTCAAACAGTTTTGAGAGGTCCCCTACAACCAGAATTTTTCTCTGGAAATGTAGTACTTCACATCTACTATAGCTAGACAGTTCTGCTTAAAAAAAAAAATTAAAACCACCACAAAGCATATAAGATATTTAAACCAACAATGGAGATCACAACAGATACTACAAGCACAGCAAATGCCAAAGCATTCTAATATAACTTGGATTACTGGCAATCACATACACCTCCCCTAAGCTTACATTAATTTTCTTTGTGTTTCTGTATCTATGCACACAAGAATTCCACAAGGCTAAAACACACAAAACCATGGAAAAAAACAGTAGTTTGGCATCCGTCTTCCTTTGCAAAGGACAAAACATACCGCTACATCACCAAGGAGGGAGTCAGACAGTTTAATTCATTGCAGTGTGGCTAGAATTAGTGTAATGCCACACATCATGTAGCCTCTCACACAGCAAAGAGCTGTTAATATGTACCTCCCTTGTTTTTAAATATGAAGGAAGACTGAATTGTTATAGTCCATACATTCTAAGAAAAATTCGTAATTATTCTTTTTTTTTTTTTTTTTGAGCTGAGCATTTAGTGCCTTTAAGAACATTCACACGAAATGAACTCTTAATTCCTTTTAAATGTTGAACCACAGAGTGGGTGATTTCGTGATGAAGTTTAGAGACGCCTTTGTTCAAAAAGCCCTGGTGTGGTGTCCCAGTGCACCACGTTACACTTGCACTTGGTTATGACAAAAAGCTTCCAGCAACACACCAGACAGACAAGAGACTGGCAGAAAGGACCTTCTTTCTCCCTCACAGTCCTTTAGTACAGGTCAGACAGGTAAACAACCCAGAACCACAGCTTCATTCCCAAATCCAAATCCCAAGCCCATGCAGTTATGTTTCACATCCTACATGGAGCAAAAGCTCATTTAAGGTTTCCAGCACAAGATGTACATATCATGTAAGGAGGAGAACAATAAGCAGGGCTTCAATTTAAATGTTCTTTCTTCCTTTACCTGCACTGGAAGGCACCCCTGTGCATGCAGTGGGGTTGGAGCTGCATGATTTTTAAGGTCTTTTCCAACCCAAACCATTTGATACACAGGTCTTTTCCAACCCAAACCATTTGATGATTTTAGGAAATACAACTAAAAGAGAAAAATTTTCAACTTGTCAGACAGCTTAAGGGAAGCTTCCTAAATTTATCAATTATTCCTAATCATGCATAAATTTTCAGGTTGTTTACTGAGGTAAAATCCACAAAAATTAGATTCATGAAGGCATAGTCAGTATACATAATTAACAATTTGAACAAAAAATTATCTGGTCAATATTAAGGAGTCCAAACCAGCAATTCAACCAGCTTTTTAGTATTAAAAGAGTTGCTAGAACTGCATTGCACTCATGTGTAACACTTGACCTTTGGGAGAGGCCCATGTCTGTTCTATAACACAGATCTCAACTTGCACACATGATATAACTCTGTTCTGTTAGACCCTTTAAGAGCACACAGGATCAACTCATCTTTTCCATCAGCCCTCCCATTTAATTCCTCAGGCTCCCAGCGCTTTCCAAGCCCAAAATAAGCAAAAAGCAGGGTCCCACAGCCAGGCCCTGACCTCTTCTTTGGCCACAACTTTCCCTTTTGGCAAGACCTTCCTCCGCCCCTTCATCTCAGTTTGGAGCAAAGCAAAAGTGTGAACTCCCCAAGTAACAGGGCAACTTTTCTCCATACAGGTCTCAAAACAAGTCAAATTGTCCATGATACAATGTTATGAACCTGACATTTCAAATAGCTCAAACATAGACAAGACTCACAGGAAAAAACAAACAAACCCAAAACCTATGAAAACAAAACTCAAAACTAAACCCATCCTGTTAAAAGTTTCAGGTATCTTGAAGGGAAAAGCTGTTCTTTAATTAGCTCATTATTTACATATGAAATTATTGGGTAAAACAGGTAAGCAGTTTCAGAGTATGTATTTTGGCAGAGGCAGATGCCAGCAAACATGAATGACAATGAACATGATATGGTAACCTTCTACTAAAACAAACAGAAACTTAAAAAACTAAATCTTAAAAACTAAATTAGCTAGCTCTTTCTAGACCAAATTTCAAAGACAGGCACCCTCCACTTTTCCTTTGAGAATAAATTCCTAGTAGCAACTAGGAAAGCCAAAGGGTTTTGTGGGGTTTTTTTTGTTAGAGTTTTTTGTTGCTGGTTGGTTGGGTTTTGGTTTGGTTTTGATGGGACAGTGATGGGAAAGCAGCAGTTATGGGGGTGAATGCAACAGAAACTATCTCAGCCTACTCAATTATTGATTTTCTATTGAGTTTGTTCTCCCAGAAACAAAAATAAACTTAATACTAAGTTTAACTTGCACCAAGGACAGCTACTCTAGGACCATTCAGTGAACTTCAAACTTTGCTTATTGCTAAAGTTCAGAAAATGCTCACTCCTCAGACAGTTCATAGAGAAATTCAGAAACGGAAAAAAAAAAAAAAAAAAAAAAACCCACAAAACCCTGTTATCATTCTATTTCAAAAGTCCCATACCTTCTCAGTGATTTCTCCTGGGCAGCTCCTCACAGCACAGCCAACAAATTCCATCTCTCTCCTCACCCAGCTAAGCCACTCTTTTGTAGCACTCATCTTGTTATTGGACACAGCTGTGGCCTGTTAAGGGCAGGGCTTTTCCTAATCTTTGGTGATTAGTGCAGCTGCAACTCCTCAGGTGTGAGACTGCCTTCTGCACTGTTTTCTTACATTCTATCCCTCCACAAAACCCCACTCCCAAAAAGTCACAGAAAACGCACACACACAGTGTCCCCCCACATCAAATCCATTAATAACACACCTTGAACAGAGTTGAGCAGCCAAATAATCCCATCTCATTTACAATTTTGAAGACTGAAGAACAAATGCTGCCACAATTTTAGTTTGCACTTGTAATCTCCTTTATTTTTGAGCTGTATGATTCCATGCCACCAGCTCCACACAAACTTACAAGATCCTCTACTCCCTCAACCCTGAAGTCACCTGTAAGTGTTCATGAGTTTTCATGAAGAGTTTCAGTAGTATGCAGCATATTCCAATTGAATATAAAAAATACATGTTATAACAATGACAGAATCAGACAGATTTTGTTTCACAAGTACTTTTATTCTGGATGTTTACAACACAGATACACGACAGAGATCACAGGAACAATAAAAAAAATAAAAAAAAAACCAACAACATATTTCTTTCTTTTGTGATTAATGCTCTGGAGTGAATTCCCTCCACTGCCTTGTAAAGTAACACAACTGCTGTATTTTTTTAAAAAGAAAGATTTATATTATCAGCCTCAGAATCCCAAACTTCTCAAAGGCCATGAAGTGCTGGCTTGCACTCCAGATTGCTCCCTGTGTAAAAAGGATACAGTAAAGGTGTACAAGGAAATGGATCTCATGGCAGGCAAAAGCAGGAAAGGTAATTAATGTAAAAAGCCCAGAAGATGTGATGTAAGTATTTTTTAAGATCTCAAAACACAAACTCTGTATATTTTACCCTTTCATAATACTTGAATTCAAGATACCTTTGCAATAATCACAAGGGTTGTGCAGTGTCAGTAATGTAGGATGATATGAGTTTTGTTTGGCTGCATTTTGGTAGGGTACAACATTTCCCATAATATACAGCATTCCCTGGAGTACTGACACGATTGTATCCAATACAAATTGCATCATGAATAATGCAGAAGCTATTTCTTTAAGATTTGACAGTTACCTGTATTTCCAAAAATTTAGCAAAAAGCACTTAAGTGGTTCTATCTGCTAATAAAAATTTCTTCGTGATATCTAACCCAAGATATCAGAACACCAAGAATTACTGAAGACTCACACTGAAATATGCCATTATTTCACCTGAAGCATGATAGCCATCTTGCTCATGTAGACACATGATACAATGATGCAATTTTTTAAGCTCCCTGCATTTGGCCATCTCCCGTTGTCAGCTATCACAGCAGAGCACAAAGGAAGAAGCAGGCAGAAGCAATAATCCACCACCAAAGTTATTGAGATTTCATGTGATCTGCAATTACTATGTCACTGCAATAACCACCACGAAAAGCAACACTACAGGTTGCAATTACAACCTGTTTGCTCCAGTTATCTTATGACCACCCTAACAATTATTTAAAAACCCTACCCAGAAAACTCCCACACCACACACTTTTCCTTCATAGCTGGAAAACAGAACACAGCAGTCTGAACACTTTCTGAAAGAGATGTAACCCAAGCTTTCATGACAACCTTTAGAGCTGGTCTGCAAATCTGCATTTCCTATTTTCTTTTCCTCTTGCTCCCAAGTTTGCCTTGGCTCTCACAAACACTCACATCCTTTAGTTTTATTTTGTGGAGGCAATGAATGTTTTTAAAAGAAACAGAATGAAATTATTAGAGAAGACAGGAATTCAAATTTATGTTACAGTAGCCACTTGGTGTGTACATGCATTTGGGTGTACAAAATTCCCCTGCATTCATCAGTCCCAAATTTGCTTTGGCTATATTATGAATGGTAGAAACAGCAAAGTCTCTTAGAATCTTCTGGTAGTATGTGCAACAGTATCCTAATATTTTATCTTCATCATGTCACCACCTATTCAGGCTTCCAAGTCAACATGAGTTTTGAAATACTGAACTTGTAATCTGATATCCTACACTGCAACTGCAACACACTAGCTTGTTTCCTGGGGATATATCCAATTCTAATGTTGTTTAATAAATAGCTCTGTCATTTAATTAAGGTCATACATGTAATCTGTATTTGGCAAGGTCTATCAGTGTAAAAGCTCCCCACTTTATTCCACATCACAAAGGAGCCTTTCCTGAGTCCATCTGTCAAGACCACAATTTTCTCTTTGCTTCAATTCCCTCGTGGTTTCTTTCATAACTCACAAGTGGATCAGTTGATGAAAGAGTATCAATAGAAACAGCAGGAAAAAAGAAAATCTTAAGCCAAAGCTTTTAGCCTAGGAAATGATGCATTCACTGCCAAAGCACATGCCCAACAGCACTGCCAATCTCTACTGTTTTCTAGATGCCCTTTTGCATCTTACAGGCGAATAGATTTTCACCTGGTAAAAGCTCATACCCCACTGAATTTTGAGGTTTTTACAATGCCTCTTGTCCCCTAAAGGGGAAAACAAACCCCAGCAGGAACACCACCTTGATGAAGCACAGCAAGACCCAGAGAACTCTCAACCAGCACTTTTCAGCTCCTTCCTATCTTCTCCAACAGAGCTGTTCATGCAACCTCAGTCCGGGTCAGCCTACTCTGCACAAAGCTTTAGAAAGACAGAAAAATAATTTACAAGCTGCAGGGGATGGATACTTTCTTTACACTGACATTTAAGAATCAAAAGCTTCAGCAAAATAGATTCAGAAAGCTAATCCACTGCAGATAGATATTAAAAAAAAAAAAACAAAACTCCCTTTTAGTTTAAAATAAAAATATCCATACATCTGAAAAAATTTTATGGGAATACACCACTGCAAAGTATGAAAGGCATTTAAAAAACAGACACAAATTACTGTTTATGCCTATTTTTCTGTTAGAGTTTCCTTGCCCCAAGAATTATGGTCCTTGAAAAAAAAAAACAAAAAAAAAAAAAAAAAAAAAAAAAAAAAAAAGCTTCTCCTATTTATCACTTATGCTTTTTGCACTTTTTGCATGATCAGAAATATCAAAGCTAGGGTTTGGAGCCATTGGATCAAAATTATGTTTCTCTGTGCCAGGAAGTAGCAAGTGTCAGCTTCCAATCATTCCAAAAAGGAGGTAAAAGAGTTAATTTTGGAATTTTAAAGTTCTGTCTTATCTTGCTCTAAGTAGCAACACTCACTGAAAATACCAGGAGTAATGCTAACAAAAAAAAAAATACAAAAAACCCACAACCCTTTAATAACAAAACACAGCACAATCTGCTTCTGGTCTTCATTCTCCTGCCAATTTTTCTCAACTAGTCCTCATCACTATAGCAATTCATGGAAAACCAAAGGATAAAATAGATACATGTTCAACTCAACAATATCTATGCATTGTCTGTATTTAACAACATTGCAACAGACATGACTGTAAGCACCATGTTGTCTGACACCTGTCGTGGAGTAATATTGATAGAATGAATGCCAGAAAAGGTTCCAGAGGCTAAAAGCCTTCTCCCTTCTGACAAATCCCTGAATTTCTTACAGTTCCTGGCAGGCAATCCACACAGCCTAGGAAAGAGAACCAAGATAAACTTCAGAAAGAGAATAAGAGAATAGCGCACATACAAAAAAAATATTGACACACTTAGCACATCTGTTCTTTTGAACAAGCAAAGACTGGACAGACAAACCTTAGTTTAGAAAAAATGTCCAAAAATAAATATAAAAAAACCACCACAGTTTACTACTATCACATTGCTTTCCTTCACACAGACTAAACATGGCTTGTATTAGACAAATGTCATGAAGCATTTAATAAAAACCTATCTGTGGAGAAATCTCAGTGGCATTTTTACAGTTATTTAAACAAGCAATTACATACAGAGGCTGCTGACAAGAGTCAACAATACCCAGAGCAGCCTTTGAAACTGATAACCCACAGTAATCAGTGGAATCAAATACCTGAAGTTCAATCTGTTACCTCTTGGTAAAGTCCACAAGTTGCACAAACATGGTGTCAGACCCCCTACTTCAGTCAGCCCCAGCACCACCTAAAAGAATTATGCAAGTCCCCCCACGAGCTGTCTTTGACCCTTCCAACTGTGAAAACTGTTGTTCTAAAACCAGGTTCACATTAGAAATGCTTGCCAATGTATTAGCAAACACTACTGGTGAGCAATGTCCTTCTGGCTGCAAAAGTCCTTAGCAGGTATGCCATCAGAGGAAGGCATTCATCATTCAGTTTTTAACAGGGCTGGACTGGGCACCAACAATAATTCATATTATGAAAAGCATGCTCTTACACCATAAACTGTGTCAGTGTTGTGCACTATATTGGTAATGTCTTTTTGTGGACATTTACTATTTTCTCTGGGCTTTCTACTTCAGTAACTCCCTCTTTTGGTTTCTCTGTCAAGGAGTGCAATTATTATCCAAACTCCACCCCAGAACTCACTACCCATTTTTGAGGAAACACTTTAAATTGAATAACAGTAATGACAGGTACTGTGTTTGCAGCAAACCTTTCTGATCTCCACTGCATAAGGACAAACAAGCTGCTCAGTGAGACACCTGGAGAAGAATCAGATTTGGCATTTCCTGCATCTGTAAGGCTTGAGAGCTGTTTCTGTCAGAAATCATTATGGTCAGTGGTCTACAATGACACTTAATGGATATAATTGCCACTTACAGCTACCTCCATTTTAAGCTGGAAATCACTCAAGTCAACCCTGGCTGCTGCTGAAAGCTTAGTCTGATGTCTACTTCGATGGCAATATGTTATTTATGATATTAGGGAAGGTCATGCCTTACTTCTTGTTCTGCAACTCAAAGGCCCCCATCTCAGATGAAGTATTTGCTTCTGCTGTAGAAAGAAAACCTTTTTATGTCATTGTTTATAGTGCTTACTGCTAACCAAAAAGCCAAATCGCGTGGCCAAAATAGAGAATGTGTGATTCACACTCAAAGACATCGTTTGTTATCTTGTAATACTCAGGCCATAACTTCATGGTCCAGGAAAGATTCTATTCACAATGCAAAGACACTTTAATCCAGTCATTGTTACTGTGCAGTAACAACATTCCTGCTTTACTGGCTAAAATAGTTGACATCCAAGCCCTATTTCAATCCAAATTTAATAAAATTTCAAGTGAAAAGGATCATTAGTTGTATTTACCCACCTAATCGTTATAGTAAAGCTTTTCCTGTCCTTCCCAAATTCACAAGCTGTAGCTCAAAAATACACACATCTCCAAACACAAACTGAGTGTATCAATTTTGCTAATTTGGAACCTACAGACACTTTCTACCAATTAAAAGGTGTAAAGGACTAAGTTAACTTCTGTACTATGAACACCTTTTCATCCTATTATCAGTTCACGGAAAAAGCAGAAGATTGCTTTCCTCAGAAGAAAAAGCATATTTTTGAACAACCAGATTTACAGACTGTCTTTCATTGTCATTTAAGAACCTTATATTTTTTATTACCCAGTTGAAAAAGTTAACAGAAATTGTTTAAGTTTAAGCAATAGATGCATGAAATCTGTTGAAACCCACTGCACTGGGAGCCTTGCAGAAAAAGAACTGATGACACCTGCTCTGTTTGGAGTTGTTCTTAAGGCTTGAATAGCTTGAAGGTTCACCTGAGTAGCAGTCATTGCCTGAATGTGAGGACAAAGTGAATTTTAGACTAGCTTATGTGCCATGTTCAGTCCTAAAACATGCTCACACCTACCTCTGGACCAAAATACCTTCAAGTCAGAGAAAAGACAGCTCCTGCTATAAATCAGCATTCACCGCATGACAAATTTTGAGGATAAAGGGGTGGAATTTATATGCAAGTAGCAAAGCTAAATGTGCCCACATAGTATCAGCACATGGCAATATTAAGTCTGGCAGCAAATTTCTCTAACCTCCCCCAGGTCTTGCCTCCTGCAAACTTGAGCTTTTCAATCATCCTCTACCACAGCAACAGGAAAACAACATACATTTCATACATTACTTGGTTAGACACTGACATTATGACCCAAAAAGAGTAAAAAAAAGGAAACACCATACCAATTATTAGGGTTTTGAATTTTTGAGGAAAGTTCTCCATTCACCTACATACACATCAACTGTGGTATCTAAAACTGAGAGCACAGGAGGGAAATGAAGAGGGGGTCTTCAGCTTTGAAGTGTTTTTAACTACATGAATTTACAGTGTTCAAGTGAAGTAGCAAATAATTTGATTTATGAACTCGTACTCTATTTTTAGGACATGCAGCAAATAGAAAAAGCTCTTGTGCCCAAAATTTTTGATGAAACAAAGAAAATGCAAACAAGTTTGGCAAATATCTCTAAATTCTAACACTTCTTATTTATAAATTTGTCTGAAACAACTAATCACTGTAATAACATTCAAATTACACTGCAATAGTAAGCAGATTTTTTAACAGTAATCTGCTATTTAAAGAAAAAACTGTTACAAGCCTGATTTTTTTCCTTAAATACTTTCCAATTGTTGTAAACAGGATTAAAACAAAGCAGCAATATTTTGAAAAAACTTTTCAGATGTTTATAAAATCAGGCATTAAGGAAATCTTATTAGAAATTTTATAACAAATAAGCCATAGATTAAGCCTGTGAATTCTATAAGCCATAGCTAAACTTGCCAATGAACTCTAGTAGAGGCTGAATTTACACACAGACCAGCTAAAACTCCTCCAAAAAGCTGTGTCTATATATACTTATGCATTACGCACATAAAATGCAATTAATAAGATATTTTTATGGTCTTTGGGGAAAATACATTAAAAGCTGTACAACAAACAAAAGAAAAACTGGCATTCACACTCAAAATAAGCTTTACATCACTAAAAGCTGAGCTACAACTACCTTGAATTTTACACAGACTAACACATCTTTAGGGATCCAATTCTTCACCATTTTTAGCAGCGGAGGTTTGTGTTTGGGAGTTACATGTGGAAGCAGGGCAGGCAAGAAAGAGTTAAAACACAGACCTTTCTGATACTCTTACCAGTACCAATCTCCTGCCTCAAGCGACCTTTTTAATCCATTTATCACTTGAGACTTTCCCCCTTGCTGCCTGACAAAGCAGGCAGCAATACCTCCTTGGATTTGCTTTCTCCAAGAAAGGGGAAAAGCCGCTCAGACAATGGACACAGACCCAAGTGCGTAACTCAAGTGCTACACTTTGCTGCAGCCTCTCTCCCACCACTTTGGGGGTTGCCAACGAGGAAATTATTTTTCTACTCATGCTACTGCTGTGCAGTAACCCAAAAGCACCTGTTGTAGCTCAAAACAATTGATAACCAGCACCAAGAAAGTAGCCAAGAGCTGAAGCAAAACTGAAGCACAAAGAGCACCCCAACTAAAAAGAACATGGGCTAATTGGTACAGTTATTTAAGCCTCATAAAGGCTGGACCAAAGGAAGAAGATAGTACAGTCACCACATTATTTGCAAGATGAAAGATTTAACATTCCAACAATGACCTTTTTTTTAAGCTGTATTTTTATAAATAACTTCCTGTTTAAGTGACAATAAAAAAATGTACAAAAGCCATCTGAGCCCTACTGAAAGGGCAATTAAAAACCTTTTCCAACAGACTATGTTTCACTGGGAGAAAACCTCACACACATGTTCAGAGAGGCCATGCCATTGGCAGAATGAGACACGTACTGTTTACTTCCCAGAAGTGAAATATTTTATTAAAAACAATATCCATTTATTCAACTTGAAAGATATGATGATCCATGAGCTTTCCAAAGATTAAGTTAAAGCTTGGGAGTTCACATCAGCTGAGAGACTGTATTTGGTTGTTCAGACAGTAGATTTAAATTACTTGGCTCATTCAGCATGCAGAAGCTTTACCTTGCCCTCCACTGCTTTAACATTCTCAAAAGAAGCTGTAGCCTAAACAGCCCCTGAAGTTGCAAAGCTTGGCTTTTTTCAGCTCAGTTCCTTCCTTTCTTACCAAGGAGGGATTTTTCCTCATTCCTTCTGTATTTCTTTTAGGGATGTCAAAGGTTTTCAGACAGTGAGGACAACTGCAGAAGGGTGGGACACAGGAGATAACACAAGATGACAAATCCCATCAAAATACAGGCTGAAAAAGGATTTGAGAACTAACACACAATTTGCCTTAAGTCTTATACTGATGTACCAAGTATAAGATTGCTCTCTAATTTTCACTTCTGAAAAAGGCAGATTTTAGCTCTAAGCTCTGGAGCCCCTGTACCAGCTCCTGTCCCAAACCATCACATCTGCTGTGTCACAAATGCCTCTATGGAGTCATCACTACTGTTTGTGTAACAATATAAACCTATTGTGCAAGTATTTACATGCTGCCCAAAGTTCCTCAAAAAAAGGCTGGCAACCAAAGTAGTATTCCAAACTCCCTGTTTCTATAAAGCTTCAACAATTTCCTAAAGGAGTAGCATTTTCAAGAAAGAAGTGTTTATTCAGGTCAAATTAAACCTTGCTGAAAGTGATCAAAGAGTCATAATTTCTTATGATGGAAATGGAATTCTTTTTCTTAGACTGGAAAGCATCCATGACCTCACAGCTTCCAATCCCTATCATAGCAGGAACATTTATAGTGGGGATATAGCCTGCAATAGGTATCGAACAATTATAAGTATTAACCTGTTAACTATTAACAGGTGTCAAATAATAATGTTAACTTGCTTAAGCCTGACACATAAGACAGAATTTATTAAACTCTTTTTTTTTTTTTTTTTTTTTTGCTGGGATAGCAGGTACAGTACAATCAGGATGCCCCCTAAAGCCTAAAGCTGCTAAAATGAGCTGCTGACTCTTATGTTCATGCAGTGAATACATTCTAGATGGGCAATTTCCAAACAGTTGTGGTAGTGCAGCATGCTTTCATTTACAGCACACAGTAACTCAGCATGATTTTAATAAGAGTCTTTCAGACAATTCCCCCTGGCCCTCCTGCCTTTCGTCTGAATCATCTTATCAAATGCTTACACAACCAAAAACTTGGATCTGATGATGACAATGCATTCACATGTGACTATGGGGAATGCCTGGAGGTACATAAATGTAGCCTGCCTCTCAGGAACACGTTAGGAAAAACAGAGCGCCTTCAAGCCAGAAGTCTGACCCACACAAAGTTGGCACGGTTTAGCCATCATCTAAAATACTGTTTTCTCAAAAAAAAAAAAAAAAGGCCCCAAACTAACTGTCATAAACTACCTACATCTGTGATCAGCACTAATTTTATTTTTCACTTGTCCCAAGGCAATGTCTCCTAAAGAACCTTCTCTAGCAGCTCCCTCTTGAAGAGAAGGATGAGAGCAAATGAAGATCACACTGTAACCAATGCCCAGAAATAGAGAAGTAATTATCTTCCAATCACACAGACTAGCAAGCACCCTTCAAGATCCATATAGCTTGTTTACATATGCCAATGTACCACTTCCAGAAGCTTTTTTTGACTGAAAAGTTAGGGTTTGGTTTTGAGGAAGAAATTAAAGAAGAAATACTGATAAGCTTGAAGTCCTTACTCTCCTAATGTAATACTTGAGCAGAATTCCTCCACATTTCTATTCCTACCATAAAAGACAGCATCCTTCCTTTGGCACGTCATACCTGAACCACTTGTAAGTGGGAGAATCCAGATCCCAACCTCCCTTTAGAGACTGTGAAACACAAATTCACTCAATGAACACAACAGTTCAGGCAACAAGGGCTAAAACTGACATTTTCTATTCCATGAATTATGGAAACTAGCACATCTCAGTTAATTTTGTGTGACTGAGCATCACTCCATTTGTACACCTAGGTTATATCTTTCTGAACTTGGCATAACCTTTTAGCAGTGGCATTCCTTCTCTGGAGAATGTAGGCTCACCATTACCAAAACTTCATGATCCACTTTGGAAATATTTTCCCTCTCCATCTCTAAGCACAAGGGCAGACACGCTGACCGAGGCAAAGCAACACACCAGGATAGCAAGGTCCAAAGGAAGCAAAGTATCCTATGCCTGAACAACAGCTTCAAAGAGAAAAGGAGGGTGTCCAACAGAAAGCATTAGAGCTACCTCTACCTGCAGGTAACACCAGTCAATGGAATCACAGCTGAATGACTAAAACTGTCAGTAAGGGAGTTTTGTTAACTATACCAAGAGAATAAAAATTCAGCCTTAGAATTTCCCAGATTCGTGGAACAATTTTTTTAACATGTTCACATAGTAGAACTAATTGAACTGGGTCCTTTGGCAGGTCTTCTCTATTTTACCAAGACCCTATACTAAATTTTAATTTTAAATAATGCCCAGACAATATTCACTAATTAGGTGCTTCCAAGAGCAGCATCTTGGAGCTGTATTCTTTGTAGAATCAACAGGACTCATCTCTAACAAACGGCCTTCAATTTCTTAACGTGACGTGTTGTAAGAACATCAAACTGTCAGATACTTAGGGAAGAGGCAGCCATATTCTAGGTAGAAACTTTTTTTTTGCTGAATATTCTTTTTCCATAAGAAAACTTATGCTTTTAACATTTTAAATACAAAGACCTGATCTTGTTGCACTAGACACTTTGCCTGAAGACATTATTTTCCTTTTAACCTGATGAATAAGTGTATGAAACAAAGTTTCAGAAAGTACAAAGCAAATGGAAGCCTGAGTGAGAGGTTTTAGGTCTCTGACATTGAACAAGCCAAAAGGAGCTACCTTTTGTGGAAGGCAGAAAGTAAGGGAGCAGTTAGGATTAGGTACTGGGAGTAAATAAAAGGTAACAGAGAGCTTGAAAGAGAAGTGTCTACACATAAATATTGAAATTGAACAGGGGAAGAAAAGTATCTGCATGAGACAGAATGTCAGTTTAAGACAGTCCTCCATAGGAATGCCTTCTTTACATCTTTGAAGTAGTGAAGAAACATGCATAAATACCTGAATGTAAAGTATTCAACAAGACAAAGCTTTTCCTCACTATTACAGTGAAACAGTAATCAGATTCCTGGTCACGTAATAAATTA
Source organism: Camarhynchus parvulus (assembly GCF_901933205.1). Classification (NCBI taxonomy): domain Eukaryota; kingdom Metazoa; phylum Chordata; class Aves; order Passeriformes; family Thraupidae; genus Camarhynchus; species Camarhynchus parvulus. The sequence continues at coordinate 107,873,224 of NC_044571.1, forward strand.
TTCTAGAATTGCAGGCAAATTCTCAGAGTCTATCCAACATACTCAGATAAGCTAACACTGCATAACAGAGCTGAGGCGGCCTCAATTCATTTTTTCAGAGAACACCAAGTTTTAATTTTAACACAGAGGCAACTGGTCTGGTAACAAAAAGCAATACCTACATATTTCCCTGCCTTTTTATAAATCTGGCAGGTATTAACACAATTCCAACTTGAATCTTTTGATGAGGGCTACACCAGACACACATATACTAGATGTACATTGGCCCAGGTAAGTACTTCCTCACACACTTAAAAATTAAAGTCATCAATGAGATAGTCAACTATGCTTGTCACAGTTAACAATCCAAATGCACATGAGCTAGAGACTACAATAATGCAGAAGGATCTATTCCATTAAATTGGCAGGGTTCTAGCATCAACAGAAGTCTACTCAAATTAATGTCACCAAAACCAAAAAAAAATGCAGCCATATATGACATTAATATTTAGTTCTGCCCAGCCAATACAACAGTCTGTATGAGACAAAATGGAAAAGGAAAATCCAGTTTTCCTAATGATACATAATAGTTGTGTTAATTCTGTGACAGATCATACTCCAGTCCTTCTCCTTTTTCCATCTTCATCTAAAAATAGGATTCCTAGCTCAGTCACCCTTCAACTGCCATTCCCAAACTTGTTAGAGCCCAACAGCTGCCTTCCTACTCAGCCCTATCACATGCACTTGACACCTCTTCATTTTCAATACCTCAGTCAGGTACCCACCACTCTTCCTCCTCAAAAAAGATTAAAAAAGACAGAACCAGAAAGCAGCATTAAACTGACATTAACCAGATACAAAATGGGAAATAAAAGTGGAAGAGTGGTGGGTATTTCCCATTTGTAAGAACGGAGAGATCTCAGAACACTGTGAGAAAGCTATGAGCCAAGTGACAGGACATCTTGGTAATTGATATTCTTACAAAAGCCACTGAGTACATGTTCCCATCTCAACCAGTACAGAAGGAATGGAACTCCTCTCTCTCAACCCATTCATATGGCCAAGCACTTGCAGCAGCATTGAATCTAGCTCAACAAACTAATGTTTTTTGAAGACAAAGACAGAAGCTATACATGGGTATCAGTTTTCTTATTTATTCTATAAATTGAACTATTCAAAAAAAGCTTTCACCAATGGCTACATAATCAATAGGTTACAGAGGCAGCTGCATGGTCTGGTAAAATATAATAAGCCATGCACATTGCTGTAGCAGAAAATTCTAACAGGCAGCAGTTTCTAACACCAGTTTGTAATTCCATAAAATGCAATTACACCACAGGCATTAATGGTTTTAATTGAACCAATTACGCTCTAAGAGGTAAAAGACTAAAAATACATACTAAATTATACCAAGTCTTTAGTCTAAATAACACTTGAGACTTAACAAAATACTTGTGGGCAAACATATCACAGATGGTCAAACAATGTAGCACAGCAATATCCTACACAAACACTATCACTTGGGGATTTTTTTTTGTTTGCCTTTTTTAAGCAAATTCTTAATTAGAGATCTGAATAATGTATATTTTGGTCAAGGCTAGCAGTTGACTATACAGACACTGATTTCCCTTCATCCCAAAGAAGATACTCCTTCCTTGACTCAGGATCAGATTCAGGCATTCATCAAAAGAAAAAAAAAATACAGATTTCTATTTTCCCCATGAACAGCAATTGCAACATGCCCAGGAATGACAAAGTATTGAAAACGGAATGTAACCAGAAGTCCTTCTTCCTCCTAGTCACTCATTTAACTATGTCAATCCATCCTCCACGCTTAGGGCATTACTGGGTCCTACCATCACATTTTAGGCATTACTTCTCTAGAGAAACCCTTTGTTCCTATCAAAGCACTCATTCAGCATTCCTCAAGGCTTCATGAAACAGAGGGAAAACAGTCAGTTGTCTAAAGCACAAAGTTACACTTTGCAAGAGGTAAAGGACACAGTCCTTGAAAGCAAGAGGAACATTTTCAGAACTTGAGGCAACATCACAATTCATTTCATCATGGATCTGGCAATTCTCAAGGTGAATCAGGATAATCACATTACACTGCAGAATCCAGTCTGATGTGACTCAAGCCTGCCTGTCCTTCAGCAAACCATTCCCTCCAACAGAAACAAAAACCAAAAGAATGCACAAAGATCCCAGAATTAGCTACGCTGCTGTGCATACCTGGTCACCATCCCGTGGGTGAAGGAGCATAGGGCAGGGCAGGAGAGGCAGATGTGACCCCCAGCAAGAGGCCTGCACTTTCTCCAGGCATAAATGAGCAGAACACACTACAGCCTCTCCAGAAGACAGCTTTTTGTTTTCTGGTCTGCCTACCTAGGGCACACAGGCAGGGCCTGAGATGGGTTTCTTCAAAACAGATGTGCTTCTTCAAAATAGATGTGCAAAAGCTAACTTGAGGAGGCATGGGCTGCTTATATCCACTCAGTTTTTAGCTATCTACAGGTACAGATAGCTGAGAGTATCTAAAGAAAATAATGAGCTAAGCTGCACTCCAAAGGAAATAGGGAAAGCAGACCAGAAGCAACAAGGTTGCATCAAGTTACAGTATTAAAAAAGAAATTTCCACAATTTGGGTAGCCAAACACAGGGAGAGGCTGCCCAAAGAGGCTGAGGAAATATATTCTCAGAGACCCAACCCAACAAGGTCCTGAACAGCCCAATCCAACAGCAGAAATGGTCAGTCTTTGAGTGTGAGAATAGCCAAGAGACCTGTGCAGCCACAGCTACAAAGTTCCCTGCTAACAATCACCTGGCCATGCTAATACTCTGCCACAGATAAGGGATAGACTGAAGACAGACTGAAGCCCAAAGGGCAACTCAGCAACTTGCTGATGTCACTGCCAAGATTAAGCTCCAAGTCTTTTATTTCTCATCACTTCTACAAAAGAACTTGTACTGAGCAAGATGAAGGACTGTTTCACATCTTACTGCACAAGGCATAATATAAGGATGTCCACCAACAAATGTTTAAAAGTTTTATTTCTCAAGCATCCTTAATCCTCTGTCAAAAGCCTCAATTATTATTTCTTTAGACAATACACAGTACAATAACAATAAGCTGTAAAATTTCCATGTCTCCATGATGATTTGGCTTAACATTAAGTAAGGTCAATATCATTACAAACTCTGAGAGTCAGCCTACTACAGGAAATGTATCCATGTATATTGCATTTGATCAAGTCTCTTTCACTTCTATTTTTTCCCAAAGCTCCCTAATCCAAGTAAGTAAAATACTTCTAGTGCTACAGAGCGCCAGGCATCAAATCTGCCTCCCATTCCCTTTATCAGGAAAAAGTCAACCATCTGAACTGAGAGACTGCATGTACTTTTTCTGTCTAAACTATTCAAGTATAAAAGAAAGTGTCACTGGGCAGGGGTATCCAGAGCAAAGTTAGAGAAAGTCAGTCAACAGTAACAGAAAGAATAATAAACAGATTGTCACTGGCTCAGCAGTTGGGGTACCATCATTTCTACCCAGTTTTCCTACTCTACAAAACTGAAGTAATTGCTAATTTAGTCCTTCTGTCCTACCTATGATGAGCCCATTGCAAGCAGCTGACAAACAATCAACTCTTAACACACAGACTTGCTTAACAGCCCATACTCCTGGCAGCTTCATCACAGCCTTTTCCTGCACCACTATGGTGTAGAAAACCAGGTCCATTGAGTTATTTAACGAGTCCCACACCACAGTCATGGGTCATACAACCACCAGTTAAATGCATCAGGATCCTTCAGCCTGGAACAAAGATCACATAGTTCCACACTGCTAAGGATTTCTGATACAGTGCACGCAATGGTGCAGGGCTGTTCACCACCTCTCCCAGCAAAGGAACTGGACATAAAGTAAGCAAACCCCATATACTGGAGACCCTAAAGATTCTTCACACAAACAGCAATTAGGCTGGAAAACTCCTTTCTCCTGGGCACTCTTGACAAAACACACCCAAAGCCATTAAATACAGACTGAGTCACAATTCACAGAAACCACAATAAGCATTGCAGACACTAACAGGCATTTCCCTGTGCTTATAACTTCCCCTGCCTGGCACTCTCCACCTTCCACAGGATGTGCTGCTTCTTTGGGCTTTGAATAAATCATCCAGTTTATCACAGATTGCCACAAAAGTTTTCCTTTATTCTTTCAAATTAATTAACAGGATACATGCTTCCACGGTAATTCTACAGCAAGTGACGAGAAAGTGACAAGAAAGTGACAGGACCATCTGAAGCTCTCTGCTCCAGATGCACAAAACCTGAGAAGGACAGAAAAGTTTTACAAATTCAATGTACTCAGTACAGTCATACCATCCTCAGAAATACAAACAGCACTGTCCACAATATGACTGTTTTGATGGCAGGCACATTCGGAGAGCCCACATGTTTTAATGAATACTTTTATTAAGAGCGAGATCTGCCCATTTATTAATTCCTACACCCTGGCTCCCTACTGCAAAAATTAGGTGTTTTACAGCACTACATGTATGGCCAGGAGCTTGTCAGGAACCACTGTGTAAAACTCTCAGTTGTTCTGTCATTAAGAGATTAGTCTGAGAAAATGCTCTGCAAGTCAGACTAATAGTTTACTCAATCCTTAATCCTATTTTACAAGATCCAGATTTACCACCATTCAACACCAGAACGCAACAGGACACCTGGTAATGTTAAACCATGTAGACTATAGGAACAGAGAAAAAATAAAAAGCCAAAGATGAAAAAAAAAAAATTATATTCCTTCTTACATCCCTCACACAGAGAGACTTTTCCAGACTTCTGGGACACAGAGCATTAGTCAGTACTACAATTATTTTGATTGCCAGAGGACCACTAGTGAAACACAACATAAATGTGCAACATAAAAGCTCCCAATGACTGTGTTCAATCAGCAGGTGAGGTTTCAGCAGCTTTTCCAGGCCAGCAGCCTGGCTCTGCAGGATGCAGGCCTCCTCTTACCCAGGCTGCTACTAGCAAGCCCTCACCCAGGCCCTGGACAGAGGGTTGGTGTCACAGTTCCCAGCGAGAGGCACAAAAAAAGGGATGCTCAGACCAGCAACCTGGCACCAACCTAATGCACACTCTGCTACTTCATGCATTGCAGGTCTGCCAAACAGCTGAGCTGGCGGTTCAGGGACACCTCAAAACATGCGCCTGCAGGAAAATTCTCTGGAAAGACGAGATTCAGGAGCAGTTTATTTACAGATTATTGCAGCTAAACTCTTTTGTTGGTGATAGCAGCTCACTGCATCACCCTCACATCTGACTGCATCCAGTTCTGAGATCCCCAGCACAGGAAGGGCATTGACCTTTTGGAACGAGTCCAGAGGAGGCCACCAAGCTGATAAAGCATTTCTCCCATGAGAAAAGGCTGAGAGAACTGGGACTGTGCAGCCAGCGAAAGAAAAGGCTTAGGGGTGACCTAATGGCAGCCTTACAGTACCTGAAGGGAGCTTACAGGAAAGATGGGACTCGACTATTTACATGCAGTGACAGGTCAAAAGGAGATAGGATCATGCTAGGAGTAGGTTCAGATTAGCTATTAGGAAAACCTTCTTTATTGTAAGGGTGGTGAGGCACTGGAACAGGTTAAGCAGTGAAGTTGTGATTGTCCCATCCCTGGAAGAGTTCAAACCCAGGCTGCATACAGCTCTAAGCAACCTGAACAAGTGATGGGTGTCACTGCCCACAGTAGGACGGCTGGAACCAGCTGATCTTCAAGGTCCCTTCCAACCCCAACCCTTCTGTGATTCCGTGATTCTCGCAAGCTGTCCCCGGCTGCGCCCCACGGGCCCGGCTGGCCCGGGCGCCGCCTCCCCCCCTCCCCCGGCCGCTCTCGGAGGGCCCCCGGGCGCAGCACCCGGGGAGTGCCGGGTCCGAACGGGACGGCCTGGCCCCGCCAGGCCAGCGGGGATGTTCGCGGGCGAGGCCCCACTGCAGCCCCCCAGCCCGGGAGGCCTCGCCGAGCCCCGGCCACAGCTCCGCCCGCAGCGGCGGCGCCTCCGCCGGAAGGGAAGCGGAGCCGCCCCGGCCGAGGGGAGGGGAGAGCGGCGCGGGGGAGGGGACACGGCCCGGCCCGGCGCCCCCGGAGGCGGCCGCTCCGCGCTCCCGTACCTGCGCTGGAAGTCCGTCCGGAAGGGCTCCAGGTAAGGGTCCCGCTCCAGCAGCTGCTTCAGCCTCGGCGGCTCCGTGCTGGCGGCGGCCATGTCGCCGCCGCGGGCTCCGCGTGATCCGCGGCGCCGCTAAATACAGCCGGGGAGGGGGCCGGGCGGGCGGCCGGGAGCCCCTGCCTCTCCCCGCCCACCGCCCGGGGCCGCCTCCGCCGCCCCTCCCCGCCCGCGGTGCGGCGGGGCCGCGGCTCCGCGGTTGCGGAGGGACGCCGGGGGTGCCCGGCCTGACCCGGCGCGGCCCGGCCTCCTCTCCTGCTCGGTCCCGCAGCCCGGCTCGCTGCCCGCGGGACGGGAAGGGGCCGCGGAAACCGGCATGGGGTGACAGCAGAGGAAATAAAAAAACTTGCGACCAAAAACACAAAAAAAGCATTTGCGGGAGCCGAGCCGCCCGGCAGGAGGGGGATGCCTGCCTGCCGTGGCTCGGCAGTGCCCCAGTTTGTTTTCTTAGTGGCTCTTTTGATGTCTTTTTCAGCGTGTCAGATGCCCGGTTGAACTCTGTGTTCCCACACACATAAAAGCCCACTGCGCACCCCGGCCAACAGCAACACTCCCCCAAAGCAGATTTGGCATCATCATGAGTGCTGGAATAAATTTCTCAACTGTTTGATAGCGTGCTGACGTGCTCACAGACAGCTCAGCCGAACAAGACTCTGGGGACTTCCCTGAGTTCTCATAAACTCCGTGTCTGTACAGCAAAACGTTCTTTATCAGACACATAAATTCCAAATGTGGTAAGATTAGTCCAACTGATCCTAGTGCAGCTCGAAATGCTGAATAGCATAGGTAGATTGCTGTGGAAGTTTCTGACCTAACAGCAACATGTCTTGTTTTTGGATAGTTCACCAAATACCCAGGGCAACTAATCACCAGCCTGACCATGCCTCCAGGCCAGCATTGAGCACTTTTATTTAAGGTCCAGCAATTTTGCTTTGTTTTGATAGGTAGTGAGAAAGTTTATTTAGAGGCCTCTTTTGAATGCCTTTCAGCCACCGTTTAGAAACTTTTCAGCTTCTAGACACCTTAACTCGTTCCCGTGTAACCATCTCCAAAATTGTTGTCTTCAGTTTGAGACTCATCCCCCTATCTTGGCTTCCTCTGAATTGAAGTGCTATTTCTCCTGTCTGCCAGATAACAGCACCGTGTCTGATGAACACTAACAGTTCATTTATTACTTCTCCTAAAACTAGCTACAGTGAAAGTTTCTATAATGATTTGTTTCATCAACAGTGCATGCACACTTAACTACACTTGTAGCAGTTTCTAACTACACAGACAAAAGTCCAAGTACCTTTTTCTCCTTATGGAGTGCAACAAATATTCTGTCATGAGACTGTAGGGCAATAGTCATACGGTTTGCTAGAGCAGTTGCCCTAACAGGAGGCTCAAGGAGTTTTGGTTTGATTATTGAAAGAAGCAGCATCTATGCTGTAGCAGAACTACTTGTCACACCATGCTCTGATAGATCAAGATTTATTTTTTTTTCGCAGTGGCCATAATTTCTTCAGTCACTGGAGACTGAAAAACTGTTTCTAAAATTACCCGGGCTTCTCAAAACTTTCTGTGTGGCAATGATTTCAGTGCCTGTGCTAAAACGACGTTTAACAACTCTTACCGTCTTCTTTTTGCTTCTTTCCTCATACTGTGTGCATCGTATTCTCCCGCAAATTCTCCTCACTCTCACACTTAAATAGCTTGGTCAACTGAAAGGAGAAGAGAAGTTCCAGTTTATTATCAAGAGCCATGAAATTGGGTTTTTTACAATAGTTGCATGTTACATGTGCTGCTGCTTTGGGGTTTCCAGGTGTTCAGTACTGGAGAGAGGGCGCCTGCTGGTTGAAGTGGAGGTGGGAGAGCAATTCCCGCAGCCTCTGAATGCATGAGCATTGGAAACTGGAGCTTCAGTCTTAGCACAGGTTCTTGGGTTTTATTCATTGTCAGGAAGGCAAAGCAAGTTCCCAGCATTGTTATTAGCTTCTCAGCATAAACACAAGAGAGACATCTATAAATGAGCGTTAGCAATTTGTGTAGGAATGTGGCTATGACTTGCACCTCCCTGGAGACAAGGACCCCTTCGTAACTTTCATTTTAAGTAGAAATGATACAGCATCCAGCCTCATATACAAGCAACCTTGAACTTCAGGAAGTTAAATTCTGCAGATAGCCCCTATAACAGACAAAGCCCCAGTGATCTATTTAACACTCTGTGAACCAGAATATGAATAAGCATACAGTTTGTATCTACTCATGCTTCATTTTACAACTTGGGCACGATTTTATCTGCCTGCTTTGTCGCAAGTAACTGCAAGATACTAAGGCATATGTTATTTTGATCACTGATTACACCATGATCCTGGTGTTCCCACCATGAGCCGAGGTTGGCTCTCAGGACAGTGCCATTTAATCCTTTACCTGGAGGCAAAACCGACAGTTCAGACAATGAATATTGTCCCAACAGCTGAATGTGTCTTTGTGCATTTGTCAGGGATGGAAACAAAGCTGCCAGCTGCTGCTGCCAGTGGAAACAGAAAGAGGAGGACTGTTGGGAATAACTGCTCTTTTATGGGGACAGCAGTGGATCACATAAGAATGGTGTCTAAGGCATGTGTCGGGCACCCAGTTACCAGTGGGGCTGGAGTACATCAATTACTCCAAAGTAGTCTTTCAAAGGATGTTCATGCTTAAGTTATGTATACTTTAAAATTTTGCAGAGTGGTGCTTGAGCAGTAACTGCATAGGTAAATTTATAAAATCAATTTAGATGTTTTTTTAATATGCAAAGTTCAGGAATAAACCTAAATTTTGAAGAGAAAAATGTCTACTGCCATGCAGCACCTCCATTTTGATTCACTAATATATTTCACTTGCTCTGTAAAACATGACAGAGATGATAAACCGTAGGAACTAAGTCAGGGAAAAATCTTTGTTCAGTAGGGCACAGGTTCAGATTCTCCCTCATCAATAGTTTATTTTCATATTTCAGCCAGAATGGATCTGTGAGATCTCTGACCTCTGACTGGCTCTTACAGAGCAAATTTCTGAGCTCCAGGTTCTTCTAAACCAAGTGGCTTAGAGCAGTCCTGGGCTGTGGCCTGGCTCTGTAAGATGCTTCCAGGCCTGTCTGAGTTCTCTTTGGGGTACAGGCTTCTGCTCTGCAGCAAATATAGAAACTGACCCAATCCCACAGTTTAACCTGTCTGAGAAGACAGGCAGGTACCAAAGGCAGCAGGATATTTTTTAACTCTGTGTTGACAACATTGAAGCGTTCCTGATCTCTCAAAGTGACAAGTCACAAGGCATGTCCTTTGTATCGCTCAGTTCAATACTTAATGGCTACATCAAGACTTGTTATCCTTTTAGTCTGGGCAGAACTCCTCCCAGTTCCTTTTCCTGAAAGTCTTTTTACATCTAGGTGTGGTTGGCCCACTGTGTTTGCTTGCATGCAGGGAGATGTATTTTTTATTGGCATTGCACCTACCCATGACTTCCAGATGAGAGATAGTCCATGAGCAAGAACTGACAACCTGTCAAGAAAAGGTGTTCCTGTGGACAGAGACAGCTGTTCAAAAAGATTTTTGCCTCAGTATTCCAGAAGAATGGATTCTTGAAGGCTCCCCTATCCTTTAAGGACATTTCAGACATCTGAGCATGTTATGGGTACCAACCTATTGCAGCCTCCCACTTTTGGACTGGTTTCTTCACATTCAGTACCTAACACAAAGTGAAGGTTCAAAGAGTAAAGGAAAATCAGCTTATTTTGCCACATCAGCCAGCCAAGCTTCCCTATGTTATTTGTTCAAGTATCCATAAGAAATAAACTGCACAGTTGTCACCCAGATCCAAAGCAAATGCCCCCCTAAAAAAAATAATTATCCTTTATCTCAGTAGTTTTCCTAGAGAGGTCAAACATTTGGCATGGAGCTGTAGCTCACTGCAGGATGGTTGTAGTAGGTGACCTTTAAAGTTCCCTTCCAGCACAAGCTATTCCATGATCCCATGAGACTTACCCCTATCTTTGGATTCACCAAGGTGAGACACGTAGGAGAAAGGAAATGGTCAGTGTTGCACAGCTGCTGCCAGACATCACATCACTCTTCCATAATTAAAACTTTACTACATAAAAGATTTAACTGTTTGATTACATGTGAAGAACAAAGCATATGTCCTTGAATATTGCAGCAAACAAACAAATTTCAACAAGTATCTGTTGGTATGTCTATTAGTTTAGAGGTTTCAGAATTTTCAGTTCGGGGTTTATTAGAAATGTAGGGTACTGATACTGTCTTTTAAGGTATCACCTTTGCCCTGTCATGGTTTCAGGAGCTTTACATAACAACACATCTTCAAAGATCAAAACAAATACACAATCTGAAATACTAAAAATCCAGTTTCAGGGTTGTAAGATTCCAGTAAGCAGAGTTGATGGAAATGCCATTTTCACTTGCCATTCAGAGCAAAATAAAATGTATCTTTATATTCCAACAACCTGAAAGTCCTAAATAATGACTGCTTCTTGTTTTCACAATATTGCAGTGTGATTATGCTTTGGTCTCCTTATTTTGTATAATAAATTATTAAAAAATGTAAATATCTTTCAAAGTTGTTTACACATTAATCAAGACACTTCAAAGTGTGATACCAATTTTAAAGCATCCAGATGTAGAACAATATTTGTTGTGAAAACGTCTATGAGTCTTACTAAAAAAATCAAGTAAGAATTTGTAAAACAGTTCAGAGATAAAAAACACAAATCTTCAGGAATTTCATAATATTTTGGGTGTTGTAGATACTCTGTTGTATGCCTTCTATATTTCTCAAAAGTAATTACTGCCAACAGTAACAACTTTCTACAACTTACTGCAATTTCCTGGTGTTTGTATATGTGTTTATGCATTGGAGGAAAAACAAAAAACATTCTGGACTGTCTCCTTAATGCCATACCACAATACTTTGTAGCTGTCACCTCTGTTTTACCAATGTGTGTTTATCTCCAACACTTAGAAAATAAGTAGCTTGAGCTCTCTGGGATAGTTGCCCCAGAGGAACATTCTTGCTATTATTGCAACAGCTCCTGTAACAATATATTACTATTAAACAAGCAACTTATTAACACTTGCCAAATATTGTATTCCTTTTATCCAATACACTCCAAACTAAGAATGAAACCCCACAGCATCAGCAGCAATTTTGCTTTCTTGCTGTTCATTGTCAGGTCTTTCCCAAAACCCTTGAGGAATGATCTTACCTTGGGTGTTTCTTGGTTTCATAGTCCTGAAGCACTACAAGCATTCAGGTTGCCTGGCCTTTTACTCAGAAAAGAAAGTGAGGTTGCCAGATAATCGTTCAGAGGGTAACACATCTAATCCTTGGGGAGGTCAAGTGAGGTGAGAAGAAAGGAGATGCATACTGCTAATGCTCTGACAGCTCTGTCAATATAAATTCATTAGTATGTATAGAAGTATTTTAGATTTCAAAAAGCAGAATAGTACCTCAGTTGTATTCACGAACTCAAGTCTCTCCTGAGTTCACTGCAGGAAAAGGAGATGGATCTGGTGCAAAGTGTGTGTGAAATGCAGAATTTTTAGAAGTCCAAAATGCTTTCCACAGACAGCCTTTTAGATCTTGTCAGTATTAGTTCTGGTTTACTTTTTCATGGCAGTTGGTGGCATTTGACCCAATTAATTCTCAGGTATGACCAACAGTGTGTTGAGTGAACAAAGATAGGGCAGGGACCAGATCCTTAATGCTACACTCAAAATTTTTCTGTAGTTAGAAGAAAACATCAAATATGGAACTAAGAACTTGTTGTTAGTCCAATTAATATTTTAACACTATAATTTTTCAAAATATTGGATAAATTTGGGAAAAAAACCAAAACCCAACTCTCATTAATGCATCTCTCTCTCTATATATATCCAGTGCATACTTGTTACACAAAAAATGCTTTAGCACACAAAAGGGTCAGAGAGTATAACTATGTATTTTTTGTTTTAGAATATCCCCAGTACAATAACTGAAGGTTCAGCCTTCACAGTCCCAGTGATACAGAGCTACACTTAGAGGTGTGTAATCTGTTGCCATAGGTGATTTTACTGTATGCAATACAATTTTCTATAGGAAATTTTGTATGCCTTGGTGATTCACCTTTTTTTCTTAGAACAAAGACTCTACATTTCAAAACTCTACATTTCTATAAATATGGAAATCTTCATCCAAGACAAATATATATATTTTTTGTTGAGAACATCAATATTCATGGATTAGGAAGAACTAATCTATTTTTTTCTTGCTTAGGGATAAATCCTTTAGGTTGGATCCTTTTTCTCTTATTAGAAAGGTTTATATCATGCTAATTCTAAAATCAGCCATGGTATTTCAGTTAAAAGAAAAGTGGTATGACTTTCACCTTTTCTATATGTATGCAGCTTAACAAAATTATACAGTAAAGAAAACTAAGTGATACACAGCTTCCAGTATGGATAGATTTGGAAAGGTTTTCTTAAACTGTGTTACCTGTGGGAAATAACAGGAGCAAACATAATTAATAGTTATCTTAGTTACCCAGGAACCCAGCACCTCCTTCAGTATGAGTTTCTGAGGATATACAGGATTATTAGCTGCATTTCTGTTCCCTGAGTATGTTATGTTGAAGTACATACTAATAAAACAACTACTTCATTACTACTTAGTATGCAAATTTACTTCATATTATTAGATAACTTTTTTAGATAACAGGTTTTTTCCCTCAGCCCAGCTATTTCTTCTACAAAAGGAGAGGAAGACAGGTGTTTCTAGGAGCAGAGTGGGCATGTGTAGTAAGAGGTTGGATTTGGTTTTCTCCTTCCTTGATTTCCCTATCAATCTACCTGATTTTGTCCTTTACAGGTAAAGCCGTAATAAAAACAGTCTGTACTCAGCTGGGTCATGAGAAAGGGACAGAGATCTCCAGTCACACAGGACTATGATCAGAGGCTATTAAAGCAAGTATAAGCAGATTTGGTGCTTCCATTCAGTATCCACCTATAGCTTGCTCTGACTGCCATCTGTTTTCTCCTCTTTCTCTCAGATTTTCAACAAATTTTGCCTGTCCCTCACAAAACCTGCTACTTGCCATGGCAAGGTTTGGCTGGAGTGAGTCACAGCCAGATCATAAATTGATGTAACTACTGTTTCTCTGCCTTCCTTGGATTGTTAGTGATCCTGAAGCACCTGAGTTGCCCAAAATTATTTTGTTTTATAGTAAATGAGGTAATTGCGAGAAAACAGGACAGCACACCTGCTGCATTTGTTCCCAGTCTTCTGTGATGACTGTAGGCTTCCTCCTACAAAAGATTTTTCAGAGGCTTGGTTGTTCAGCAACCCAACTAGAAGGATTCACAGACAGTTTGTTACAATGAAAATCTTCTTTGCTACACTATATACACTCTGATAAGAATTTACTGCTAGGCCAGTAAATATTCTAACAGTATAATTTATCTGATTAATGCAGAAAAGCCTCACTTTTCTGATGTTCTGATCACCTTTCCAGTTGCGTCTAAGTCCTGAGCTTGGCAGTCTTCCTGATGCAGACAGAGACGGGACTTGCTTTGTAAGTCATCAGCCCCTGAGGCCTACACAAGAACAGTGATGTTTAGGTTGGGGGATTCTAATTCCTCAGCTTTGGGTAAGTTTGCTTTTATTTTTAAACCTTACAACATCTGCTTCCCTCTTACCTATTCCCAGCTAGTTTGAATGTTGTGCAATGTCTTTACTCCTGGGGTCTCAGATTTCTACCATCCTCTGCAATTTTATTCCTCTATCACTCAACCATTGACTTTACTATAACCAGTAGTTTCAGCGATATGAAACTGTAATTCCTTAGTGGAGAATCCAGGAGACAGGTTAGAGACAGGCTGATTTTTCAAAATCACAGTAGTTTTGCTGAAGTGCACAGTCAGCAGAGCTGTATAAAACTGGAGGTCATTGCATTGTTAAGTTCAAACTTGTCATTGAGCTTCTCAGGAAAAGCATCTATAAATGGAAGACATCATGAATGTTTATACTGTTCAAAGGCCTGTTTTACAGCCTGTCAGCAATTCAGTAATTTGTTAATATAGAATATAAAAAAACTTAAGCCCAATGTCTCTTCCAATTTATTCTGCTTTTGTAGTATTTACCAAATTTATGTTAAAATCCCAGCAGATTTTATGAAAAACCTTATATCCATGGCTTTTGAGGCCATGAGCAAATCTGCTCATTGTACACTACTCTTATGTTAGGCAACTGTTGATAAATATGCTGCAGAAATACTTAAGTATTCAAAATGCTATGTCCGGGTAAAAAATTACAAATATTTTTACATTTTCTTTTATTCCAGTTCTTTTTTTCTCAAAGAATTTCAAATGTGAAAAAATGTGTTGGGATAAATGAGAACACACAGACCTGTAGTTATTCTGAGTCTCTGGAACCCATCTGCCATTTGCTTTGTGCTATCACAGAAACTCATACCACAGTGTTGCTGGCAAAATTATCATTCCAGATTTATATTGTTATAGGTTGTTATATATCTCATTATAGATATATAATAATATATTGTTGTATATTATATACTATATATAATGTTTTATATAATTATTATATTTATATTTTGTTATATATGTGTTTTTTGCTTTAATAACAACCTTCTATAAATTTAACATTTTTTTAATCAGTGATACAGTTCACTGCCTTTGGTCAGTCAGGTTGATAGTAGTGAAGTAGTAGCCATGATAATAGTCTCTATTAAGAATAGTACACTATAAAGTAGGAATATTTTCAAAAGTCTTTCATGCTTTACCCTCTTTAAAGCTTAGTGTCATAAACAACAGAGCCCTCTCCTGAATGTCTCTTGGTTGTCATTATCTATTTTTTTTTTACTATCTATGGTTAAGGAATTAACTTGTGCAAATAAAGAGGTTTCTTCATTCATAAGATAGTTGTGCACAATGTTAGAATTATTTGTTCTGTTTCTTCCTTCTGCTGTTTCAGCTGCACACAGTTAAAACACTGAATTACTCTTAAAATTAATGAATTATCTGTTGCTTCTTGACCTAAGCACTCCTGCAGCTGTCTCCTCAGCAGCTCCTGTGTTGCCATCTGATTCAACACTTGCACAAGGAACACTTGCAAAGGGAGATGAGTCATTCTCTAAATCTGGAACATCGTCCTCGGAACACAAAACCTTCCTCTGCAGGACTTAAGGGCAAGTATTTACTGTGTCATTTTGCATGGGATGTTTTAGCTGCTCTTACTTTGAATTACTAGTGTGTCTTACTGAAAAGTACATAATTTATCGTATCCACCAAAATTTTCTTTGTGACATTTGTGTTGCAAAGTGCCAAATACTTATGTTCTTACTTCTGTGTTCCATTTCCTTTTCTTGTAATTAATTGTCATTTCAGAATAGACTCACATCTTCACTGATTGTTTTTAGTACATACATGTAATTTCTGTGAACTATAACTACTTTGCTGTCATTCAGGAACCCTTGAGTCTCAAGGAACATAACCTCCTGTACAATCAAACTGTTATTCCAGTCAGAACATTGAAAGATGCTCACTGTGAATATCAATCTGACTTAAGTCATGTGATATACCTAACATTTAAAAGGGCTGATGAATGAGGACATGTATTAGACACCCTGAAAGTGAGGAAAAATCAAGATCAACTGTTTATGTCTTATTATTTTCTTAGCATTATAAAATACCATACACATTCTTTGCATTTTTAAAATGAAGGACTTGTGTCCATCTTGTCTCTGTGCTTGCCAGAAATGTTGCAACCACTCTAGCACTACTACAAGTGATTAATACTAGGATTTTTTCATGTTTATGTCCTAGTTTCTGGGTTACTTGCAGCTCTGAATAAGATTTACATGAAGACTTGTGAAGACCTCTGTATATGAGTTGTATTATATTGCTCAAAATAAAGCTCTTCAGCTGACTTCTTCAGTATAATTATTTTTGTGTTTTAGGAATTTTCATGCTAGTTCTGTTTTTGTAAATACTGCCTTTATTAAATTTGTAATATCCCAAAGAAATATTTTTTGCTTTAGGTTTATTTTCTTGATTTATGTGCTAGCATATTTGTCTTCTCCCTCTCCCTTGTCTAGTTCTTTTTTGATTTAACACTGATTTTTTCCCCTTTGTTTTACAGTAAGTCATGTGGCATTGACATCCCTAAAAAATTTAAAATTAACATGGAAGAAAATTTAACAGCATATCAGTGGATGAGATAGGCATGATGGTTTCTCCATGATGTCATTGCATGTTGATGAAGGCACAGCACTATGAAATATGAGATGAAAATATCATCAAAATACTACCCTGGTTTTGCAAGGAGCTGCACAAGGAGCCATTCCTTTTCTGCAAAAGGAAGGCTTGATTATTCATAACTGTAAAAAAAAAAACAGAAAAATAAATGTTTCCCATTTTCTTCATTTCCTTTCTATTCCACAAAGTATAGATATTCCTATTTGTTTTAAAAAGGCAAACTATCACCTCTTGTCTCTGTTTTTCTTAAATCTAGAAATGTTTTGCAAATTTAATTTAAAACAGTCAAATGTCTTGCCCTGTTTTTTTCATTTTTAGAATAAACTGAAGTGTTTCAGCTTTTGGTGTCTGTCCTGCTTGTTCACATGATTTCATTTTTATATCAGGGTTCCGTTTTTCATAAACACCACGACCTTTTTCAATACTGAGGAGCTGTGGTGGGTTCTGTTGTATTGGTGTACTAAATTAAATTAATTTTATAACCTATTCAATACTCAGAAACATGAAAACAAGTTTTTCTCTGAGTTTAAATCGGGTACACTATGCCTTTAAGGTTAATATATTTTACATAGTGCTTTGTATATTAACTGAAGAAGGTTTAATTAGTTTCATTTTTTTCATTCTTTTAAAAAAGTCTTTTGCATTGTGTATCATCTCTGTTAGTAAAAAGTATAAAATCTTCCCTGATAACTTTCCATTATGTTAGAAAAATTTCAACAAAGCCTTTAATTTCTTTTGTCTTACATTATAAACCAGGATAGTTAAGGGAAAAAACGTCTTTTAAGAGCGTGGTATCTGCTTGTAAATATAATACTGTCATTCATCATTAGAGATAACATGCAGGGGTTATAGCTGTGTGAGCTATTTAAAAATCAAAAGCAGCACACTCAAAGTGTAGCCATGTTTGAAGGAGCAGTACATAAAAGTTACCCCTCAAGAACATATCGTTCTGAAGGGTAACCAAATATAATTATTTCATGTGGTGCCACATAATTGAGATGACTTGGAATTCCCCCTCTTGTAGCACTTCTGATCTGTCTCTTAAGTTTGACAGGGTAAGGTTAAATCTCCTTCTGTCACGGGTTGGGAAGTACTTCTGGTGTTAAGAATAGCTCATTAAAGGTGGATGGAATGCCTCATGTACATATTAATTACCATAACACTCAGCAAATGTGTCTTGGCTGGCAGAATAACATACCTTGCTGCTGTATTAGTGAAAACTGAGTTTCTTGTTGGTTAAAACTAGGTCCAATGAAATAAAAACATGGGAAATGGAGCAAGATTTTTTTTAAAATATACATTTCTGTTCTAAATAAGTCAGTACCTATTCGTTTTTAGAGAGAATTTGAATTGAACATAGGACTGTGATAATCTGGGACTAGAATTTATGTCTGGAAAATTGAGTGCCTTTATCTTGTTTCAACTGAACTTGCACGATATTCCTGTTACCTGTGGATACTTGGCACACTGCCACAGCCAGACATTTTGACATGGCTATGCAAATGCCATTTTGAGTGATTTTTCTGTAAGGCTATGATTATCAAGACCCAAAAGGAACATTAAATTACTGAGTATGTTCTTCAATTTGACTAAATATTCCCAGAAATGTTTCTAAGCATTCAATGACTGTCAGACAGCAATGCCTAAATATCCAGTAGCACTGTCTCCCATGGGATCAGAGCGGTTGCTGGACCTTGCCTCTGCCTAATCTCTTCCTTGCAGTCTTTCTGAGTGACAGGGTTCTGCCCACATATTACTGTAGCAGAACTCCCCTGAGACGCCCTCCTTTGAACCTGAGGAGCCTGCAGCAACCCAGATTCTTTATTTCTGAATATAAATCTCCTTCTCATGAGTGTATCCCTTTAATGTCTGGCTTTCAGACATTCTGATTCTTCCTACTTGGAGCGTCCTACAGCTAGCAGGTTTTGATGAGCCCCAAAGAGGCACCTCTCTGTTTCTAACCTTATTAACACAGGATGATTTGCCTCTGTGTGACAATTCTCTCTGGGTACCACACCACTGTGCAGGGCCTTGTGATCTCTCCAAGAACTGTTTTACAGAAGAAAGCAAAATGTTTCTCCTTCTGTAGCTTGGTGGAGAGTTTATCCACTGCAATACATGCAGGAAGCCATGCTGCCAAGAGTATGCCCAGCAGTACTGCCAAGAACCACAGGTGCCCTGCTCAGCAACCACTGTGTTTGTCACTGCTGCTCTGGAGATGCAGCCCCCTGAGTTTGGATTGTAAAACTTCAAACTGGAAAGCAAGGCTGTAAACTGGAGAAAGGGCAAAGTAAGTTATTCCTCAGTTAACAATTCCACCACTTCTTTTTTCATAACTCTTCGTGTATTCTTGGCAATATTGCCAATCACAGTCTGAGTCCCTGCTTCCTTAATAAATTTCAAGAAAATTCACCATGAAGATACTAAGCAGATGAAGTGAGATATGTGTAACATTCCTGAAGCAGTTATTCCCCCAAGTTCTAGTCAAGTCAGAGGCACTTACCCTGCTGGTTAGCTTTCACTCAACATAAGGAGGGATCAAATAACTCCTTAATTAGAGAAACCTTAGCCTAGGATTATTTTAACTACTGCATCAACTAAACATGATTA
The DNA here is from genome assembly GCF_901933205.1 of Camarhynchus parvulus. NCBI lineage: Eukaryota > Metazoa > Chordata > Aves > Passeriformes > Thraupidae > Camarhynchus > Camarhynchus parvulus. The sequence continues at coordinate 107,892,335 of NC_044571.1, forward strand.
TTTGTAACAGGATGATTCTTTGTAGTATTACAGATGGCAAAAATACTTTTTTTTGGTAGGACCTGGTTCTTTAGCCACCCCAGGCAGCCATCTTATGTTCCTTCCTTCTCAAAGAAACATCTATGGGATAAAGAGGGCAGTCTGAGGCCTCAGGAGAGTTCTCAAAGCCCAGCTCACGGATAAGACAGTTTACTGTAATTCATTTCCTAATCTACTTCATACTGCTCTACAGCATTATTCATTCTTCTCACCCCCAGGACTTATTTTTTTTCAGCCTGCCATACCAAAAGTCAAGTTACAGACTTTATTTAATCCTGAAGAGCAGGGATGTTAATTGGGTTGAAAATGGTAATGATGCATCTAATTCTGTCTTATCTGCACTGCTCATCCTGCTCTCAGGACACCTGAGTGCTCCTGCATCCCAGAACAGAGGCTTGAACATTTATTTTTCTGTGTTACGCCCAGCTTCTCCCTTGTCCCATTATCAATGGTACATTACCCAGTGACTCAAATATGAATCCCACAATATTTCCTATCATTCTATTTCTGAGTAAGAGCAGGTACATGCTGAAAACATTTTTTGATGTATATTGCCTCAGCTAAAGCATAATTAGCTTCATGAAAAGGAAGCAGGTTAACCAGACCCACCTTAGCTGAAACCACTGTCACCTTTACATTTCAGACTTTTATTTGGTTTTTCAGCTATTTCAATTACCAGTCAAGGAGGGTTTTAAGTCCACAGCATAATAATACTTGCAATTACTAGCAAATAGCATTTCACAGCACTAACCAGTCTGTCCTTACTACATCCATTTCAGGCAGGCAAATAAATGTTATTATCCTCATTTTACAAACACATTGATTAAGTGACTTACCTAAAGGCCACACATCAATTTCGATGTCAGTGCCAAGATTAGCGCAGAGAAACTTCTGCATTGCAGACACAAAAAAAGTGACTGCTATTATCAAGCCCACCCCCCTTCAGAAAGAAACAATAATTTTTCAGCTGTATAGTCAAATAGCATTTACCCTCCTCACATCCCCCACATGTTTTGTCCACTTCAAGCTGCTCCCTGATAAGCGCTCAAAATGGTTCCTAAAAATGCCTTTAACACGGGAAGCTTTTCTGTCTGCCTCCTGCTTTTAACACAAGGGTTGGAAAGCACTGCCTGGAGAACCTGTGAAACTCCCACAGTGGTGGCTGAGCCTACGGAGGCAGAAGGCAAGGGGCCCATTCTGCTCTCCAAAAGGCAATGCAATATGATAAGAGGAAGCAGCAGGAGCAGGATTAGATAGAAATTAGGATGATCCTTTGCAGTCTCATTTTAAGAGATTTTTTGCCTGTCCAAAAAGCAAATTTTCAATTTTAAGGTTGTGTACGACAGGTACAATTCTCTTTTGTACTGCTGTTGTGGCTGCTGTTTGGAAATTGCATTGGTAACACTGGAAGATGAGTCTTCAGCTCTAAAACACAGCAGCATCTCTAGTCCTCAGTTCTGCTGAGCTATTGGGAAAATTGCTGTGTTTTAAAGCCCATTCTTTTGAATTTGGAAGGAGTTTTGGATTTGATGTCTGTTGTCTGGTTTAGACCGACAGACTGTGTCTGTTCAACACCTATCTGATGAGTACAGACCCTACTGCCTGCATGAAGCTATAACAAGGAATATCACAACATTCAAAAATCTGTTAAACATTACTAAGTGTCTAAATGTAAAAATCTGCTCTACTTACAGGCAGTTATTCCTAAGGAAAAATATATGGTGGCTATATTTGTTTCCCCTCCAGAACAGGTCTTCCTACCTGGAAAAACAAACAAAACAGGGAAAATCAGGACAGCAATTTTAATAGCTAATTAAGGCTGTCTGTGTGTAAGGGTGGCAACCTTTTGTTGTGATTTAGGTAGGGGTCACAGGATCTTCTTGAATCAACTCCTAAATGTGACAAAAAAATCAAAATAACCATAAATCTTTTGAACCACAGTAGTTTAGCTCCTCAGCAGATTCTAAAGCTACTATTAGAGCCTACAGTGTTGTCTGCCAACGCCTGAATTTGACCTGATCATTGAAGCTGATCCTGTGACAACATCTGAAAGCTGAAACATTGAAAAACTGTTGAGCATTTATGATAGATACTGGTATTTCAGAGCAGATTCCCAAGCAATGAATTATATTCTTAATAAGCAGACATGACAAAGTCAAATTTAGAAGCAGAATTTGAAGTAGTTGCCAAGTTTTTTAACTGAAGGACATTTCTTCCTTTTATTTTTTTCTTTTAAACCATGTGTATGTAGACAGAAGAAATGTGTGAACTTACCTTCAAAATACCTCAAATATTAACCATATGAATTATACATGTGCCTTTTTCTGAATTTTAAAAGATTATTTCTTGCATAAAACTAACATCATTCAATTTATTGCTGTGAGTCACCTGTAGATTGCAGTATCAGAATTATTCAATAGGTTTATGCCTGTCAGAATTTTATATTAACTCCATTATTCACTAACAGTAAAAAAAAAAGGCATATTTTTAAATGAATGCTTAAGCATGGGTGTTTTCTTGTCACTTCATTGGCTTGTCTTCTGTGCAATTCTAGTCCTTACCCTTCCACCTCAGAATTATTAAGGTGTCATATACAGAAGTAATAAGTTTAGCTGCCTCAAACTGTGATAGAGGGTTAATCTTGCATAGGGAAAAAGCAAAACATGTCTGGATGGCCAAAGATGTGATTATGTGCTCTGAAGCCTGATAAATATTGTATCATGCCACAATTTAAGATGCTCAAGGGCTTCACAACCTTAATTACATTTTAATCATGGCAACTCTGTTCAATTATGTTCTTTGGCTTCTTCAAAAATGAAGCACTTCAATCTTTGAACAGATATTATGGTACACCTCACCTGCAGGGCTGCTGCCCTGTTTTCTTCAGGGGTGGTGCTGGGTGCTGAGAAATGCAAACCAAACACTTCTGCACTGGGAGAAAAACCGCGTAACTGAGAATGCAATCAAGACCATAACAAGAGGAAATAATATGGCAAACAATAAAACAACAGGAGAGAGTGGTTTCTTGAAAATGGGCATTCTCTTTAGCTTGAATGTTCTGCAGAGCCAGTAGCACCTAGTGCTTCCTGAAGTGCATTACACTGCACAGTGGGAACCTCATTTGAGGTTGATCCTTTGCTAATACCATGAACATGACTGTTGAAAAGCAAGTTTTTCTTATAGTTCTTTCTGCTTTGTAATTTATTTTACTGAGCATCTCTGTTCTACCTCCTTGCTAAAAGAAATTAATGATTTTGACTAGGCACTTCAGATTCAATCTGCCAAAGCACTTAGAGGCATGCCTGTGTCTTCTGAAACTTTTAACACTCTCATTGCCTTTGGTGAAACTTCTCACATTATTTAGAGTCACAGGCACACTTCAATGTTTCACTGGATAACAACTTTAGCCATTTTTTCTTTCTTTGCATTTATTTCTGTGGCATATTTTTTACATCTCCAGTGGGTTGATGATACTTCAGCATTTTATTATGGTTTTTGGTTCAGTTGTTTTACTCATGGGTTGACAGATAACTTGTGCCTTTCATTCTCTTCCAGAAGTCCATTTATGATTTTAATAAATACATCAAGTCAGAGGTAAAATGCAATTAATTACTCAGCCATGCTTTGAAAAGAAAAAATTCTTTTCAGAAAAGAAAAAGAAAAAATAAAATTATCTGGTGAAGACAAAATCTGGGGCAGAAAGCCTTATTTTCATTTTAAGGAGCCTCTGCAAACAAAAGAATTGTGTTTGTCCAGAAGCACAACTTGTGCAGGAATTGTTAGTGAATTTCTCTTTGCTTCTCATGTGTGAGAAGTCAGGCCTAGCTGATCAAAACACTCCCTTGTGGCCTTAAAAGTCTCTGATGAATTTTGAAGCGTCAGATCAATGATATGTTATCTTTGTTTCAAAAGAACAATCCTCTGTGATCATTACTGCTGTGCTAGCTGATCATTTTAAATTAACATAACAGAAAACAATTTCACAAAATCAATTCATATTCTTCTCTCCAGAGTTCTTATTTTAAATATGGGAAAAGTGGAATCAGAAAATGGATCTGTGCAGGAATAAGGTGCCTTATATCTCCCAACCGACAATTCTGTTTTGGGTTGACCATGCCTGGAGGCCAGGACACTCTTGCACACTAAAGCCACTCCTCACCTGGACATGGGAAAGAAAATATAACTAAAAGTTCATGGATTGGGATAAGGACAGGGAGAAATCACAAATTGATTACTGTCACAGGCAAAACAGACTCGATTTGGGGAAATTGGTTTGATTTATTGCTAATCAAATCAGACTAGGATAATGAGAAAGAAAACATAAATCTTAGAACATGTTCCCCACACCACTTCCTTGTTTCCACACTCACCTTCACTAGCGATTTTCTCAACCTCCTCTGCTCCAGCAGCGCAGGGGGACAGGAAATGGAGTCTGGAATCAGTTTGTCACATCTCTGCCACACCTTCCTCACACTCGCCCTGTTCCAGCATGGGGACAGACTCTTCTGTAGTCTTCTCCACTGTGAGTGCTCCCCACAGGCTGCAGTTCTTCACAAACCGTTCCAGTGTGGGTCCTTCCCATGGGCTACAGTCCTTCAGGAACATGCTGCCCCAACATGGGGTCCCTGTGAGGCCACAAGTCCTGCCAGAAAACCAACTCCAGCGTGGGCTTCTCTCTCCACAGGGTCACAGGTCCCTGACAGGAGCCTCCCATGGAGTTTACAGCTTCCTCCAGGCATCCCCCTGCTCCAGAGTGGATCCTCCCTGGGCTGCAGGTGGATCTCTGCATCCCTGTGCCCTCCCTGGGCTGCAGGGACACAGCTGCTACACCTCAGTCTCACCAGGGGCTGCAGGGGGATCTCAGCTCTGGTGCCTGGAGCACCTCCTGCCCCTCCTTCTGCACTGACCTTGGTTCTTGCAGAGTTGTTCCTCTCATTCTCACTCTCCTCTCTGGCTGTCACTGTACACATTTTTTCCCCCCTCTTAAATATGTTATCCCCAAGGCACAGTCACTGTCACTGGTCAATGTTGGGTCCACCCTGGAGCTACCTGGAATTGGCTCTGCTGGACACAGAGGAAGCTTCCAGCAGCTTCTCACAGCAGCCACCCCTGTAGCCCTCTCTGCTATCAGAACCTGGCCAACCCAATGCACCCTCCATTATCTCGTGGTGCTTTTCAAATAAATGATTTCATGTAACTCACAACTCTTCTGAAGGGATTTCAAGGTTATTGCCTTCCATTCATTTCCAAGTAGATTGGATACTAAAAATAAAAAGTAATGACTCAGAGCTTACCTTTCCTGAATCTGGAGCTGAAATGGTAAATATTTAATGAAGGAAACTCTTTTCCAAAGTTTTGTTCTTCTTTGTCCTTCCCTGTAATAAAAAGCAAAATTAATGTCTGCGCACATAGCTGTCCAGGTATCACACTCATTGAAAATCACGTTCCCATAGTGTAGATGCTCAATCCCCATCGTGCAAAAACCTGTGAGGATGAAAATAGCCCCAGTAAAGACAGTGAGAAAATAATCGTAAGAGCTACTGTCCGCTGTGGAAAAAAAAATGACCCAGATATACAATCTTTCCTTTCATGCAATGCAATGGCTAAATGAACTGAAAAAAACCTGTTACCATATATTTTACTGTCTTGATATCACTGGAACATCTACAAAGAAAATATATTTATTATGCAGATTGCAGTAGCTATTTTTAAAAATACAGCTAACAGATATATATATATATATATATATATATATATATATGAAATTACCATTCATGTACTTGGGAGCAGAGGGCACAGCATTTGTCCTGTAGCCTGCCTATCAAACAAGGAAAAAGGCAAAGGCATAAGGCTGACAGTCCTTGTGCTTTCCTTGCAAGGTCTGAATAGCTGAATATAATTTGTTTCTAATTCTCATTGTTAAAAGACATTTACTTAGAAGAAAAACCTATTAGCAGGAAACAGATGATGCTTTGTGCATAACCAAGTGAACAAAGGAATCTTTTTACCAGGATCCATCATCTCAAGGAGACGCTGCAGCTCCTTTGGAAAATTTCTCTCAGAACAGCACAATATCTTTGGCTCAAGGTAAGAGATAAATAAGGGTGTGCCAGCAGGGAGAAGTGTGAATAGGGAGTACAAGGAATAAAATTGCCGAGCTGGAAATTTCAGCTCCCTCTCCAATCATCTTCCCACACTGTCAGATCCACACAGGCTTCTGCTCAGATCCTTGGTCTCTGAATGATTTCAAAGACACTTTTTTTTTTTGACCTAAGATGGAAAAATAATATTTTGGAGGAAGTAGCTGGCATAGAAACAGCAAGTCTCCACAAATCTTTATTGATCCTAACAGCTCCCTGCCAGAAGCAAATGCACAAACCGTAGGAACTGCAAGTCCAAAGGAGTTCTAAAAACGAATTACACACAGGAAATAGCAAGGGAGTTCTCTGGGCCTGACCACTCCATGAGGAGATAACATCAGCTGGGCTGGGGATAATCTCAATTCAACAGCCCCTGGGGCTCAGATTGCCTGTCCTGCTTCCTACCTGGCCTTCCCATGGCAGCACAGCCACGGTGGAGCTTTGGCAGGGAAAATGTTCTGAGAGCTCAGCCCGTGCACACAGCTCAGGAGAGGAGGGTGCCCAGCCTGTGCTAATCCAGCCTGCAGAACTCTCAGAATCATACAAACCAAACTGTACCCTGAAAATCCTCCACTCACACTGATTTTCCCTTTTGCTCCATCACTACTGTAAGAAGATATTATCCTTGTCCTTTTGCTCTGCCAAGCACAAGAAAGTTTTTCCTGCCAGTAGCATGAAGACAGAGATTCCTGCCTTTCAAGAAGCAGCTAACAGAGTGCATCACTAGCAAAAGACGCAGCAAAGTGCACAAATGTATGTACACAGGCACCGTGGGACAGAGTGAAGCTGTCTGAGTGCTGAAGGCATCCTGAAGGTCAGCGTGGTGCAAAACTCACTTTGGCATCTGGTGTGCTAACCAGAGCTAGCTAATGATCAGCTCCTGAAGCTGAATTGCCAGAGTAATCTAATTTAAAGATACCCTAAGAACATCTGCACTCACCCGCAGGTCACCTATCATAGAGGTATGTTATGGATGATGTCACGGCTGTTCTTCAGATCTTGACTTCTTCCCCCCTCAGGTATGCTACAACTGGAATTGCAATGATTTTCTGTGCTTCAGATCTGTTCTAAACAGTGAACTTGCATCAAGGATTAGATTTTAGTTTAAGTTCTACAAAAGATACAAAAAACAACCCATGAAGTTCACAGAGCTCTGGATCTCCTTAAAATCACAAATGATGGAATATTTTTGAGATCATTTTTAGTTCAAATCCAGGGGTATTTCCTAGAAAATTCTTGCGCCTGAAAAATGCATTTTCTCAATAACTTGGATTGCAAGTTTTCTTTACCTTTTGCTTTCCAAATTCTGTCAGGTTGAAACAAACATGAATAAACTCTTCATAAAGAGATAAAATGTATTTTTTTTTCCTAACATGTATTTGCACCACGAGACTCAGGATGTTTTGGGAAGGCAGAGTGGATTAAAGCTGCTGTTTTTAATTAACTGGCTGTTTTACCAAGGCATGGTAGGAAAACAAGATGTTAACATGCTTTTCTCTTCTAACATGTATTTCTCTGCATTTGGGGGAGGGCAAGAGGAAGCTTGGAGAGTGTCAGAAAGACCCAAGAGGAGCAATCTTAATGGAACACTTATAGCTTCATTTTACCCATCAAATGATGCTAGACTAGGTCATGTCTGTTGGATCTGTATTCCTTGGCTAGGAATCTAACATTTAATTTCTTTAATCTCTCCCAAGGCAGAGTAATGATGTTACCAAACCCTTCCAAACCTTGTGAGCTACTCACCACAATATTGTTAGTGTTATTACTTTTACTCTTCCTTACAAAAAATGGGTGATTTGGGAGTCCAGGCACGAAAGTCAAAGTGTCAGAGATACTCAGGGGTGCTGCTATCGGTATCTGCTCTACAGCCACTGCTTGAGCTGAAGAGAAGCCTGGTTTTTGTATTCCCAGATGGAAATTTTTCAGTCGTGCTAATTAAATAGTGTGCATGGCTCCAGGTTACAGCAAGTCACATATCACTCGCAGGCTACTGTTGATTGTTTTTATTGTTTAGCTGCTTGAAAATCTATGTGTCTAAGACAGATGCAACACCTTTTGGAAGATCCTTTTCCAACACCAGTTGTACTTACAACTTCAAGTGAGTAATGCTATGCCTCATTACATCCTTGGGCAAAATCAGAAAAAAAGGATGAAATTATTTTATGAAATTGTACAGCAGAACAGGGAAAGAACCCAATCCCTCCCAGGAGGCTCCCACTTGCCCTGTCTCCTGGACCAACTTGAGGACAAGCTGGGTGACTACAGGCTTGCTGAAGTGGATTTGTTTGCATTGTCTTTCCAGGAATTTAATTTCACAACATGACATGCTACCAACACAAGCGTGTCATTGCAATTTAACATGCATTCTGTTGGCATGTTCTATATCTCATTAAAGGCTCATCCCCTCAGCCAATACTGTATGCTACTCATCTGTAGCAAAGCTCTTAAATGTAATGAAAAAGGTATAATTGCAATTGGGAAACGAGCTGTTGACCAGCACCCTACAGATATCTCAATTCTACCACACCACTGAAAGCAACAGTATTGCAAGAGCAAACCCTAACATCATTGTGTTACAGGAAAAAAGTATTGGGCTTAGAGATGCTCCTCAGTCATTGCAGTGTTGTTACAGGATTCTCAGACCACCAGACAGACCTGTGTCAATGTGTGGGGCAAAGCTCAACTTCTAACTTTGTTTTTTTTCAACTGAGAAGAAAGTTATACCACTCTGAACATCTCTGTTTTCAAAAATACTAATTCAAGTTAAAATATTCTGAGACCATTAAGCCACCTTTTAAACCTGCTGATGGGTTTTTCTTCTCCTGGACTTTTATTGCATTTGAGCGACAATAGAAATTTTAGCTGTTTTTTCTGACAATTGGTAAATACACAGATAATTTTTAAAAACAGATACTTTTAAAGGACTAATCTATTAGTCATTTGAAGTTTTGTTTTAAATTATAACTAGTCATTATAAAACAAAAATAAAAGAGCTGGTGGTGATAGAGATTAATCAGGTTCTGTCCTCAGACATGTGAAGATAATGATGATAAATGAATGTGAAAAGCAACAGGATTAGGTTAACAAACCAAGTTTAGACACAAGACCAGGAGGACAGGCTACTCTGAACGACTGCTGATAATGCAAATGTCTGTCACTTTGCTGTTAGGAGCACTCACCTGCCCCAGGAGCTGGTTTGATCCTGTGCTGGCTACAGCCAGCCAGCCTGAAAGGCAAATCTTTGTGGGAGTTCCAATTAAACAAAGGCAACTTTTACCCCTTCAGTATTAAATACAGCTTCCTGAACCCATGTATCTTGACTACAGTGCATCACTAATTAAATCTAAATTAAATTTTACCAAGCAGATTGCCAGGGCCTAATTTTTCAAGTGTGATAAATCCAGGTTCCTGATGCCGACTACATGCTCACTAAAGACAAAGATCCACTGAAGAACAAATAATTTTGACCTCTCTTGGGATGTTAGGTTACACCACAATAATTGAGCTGGTAGCTTTCTTTGGATAGGCAGTATAATGCACATTTATATTTAGGCTGACAATTTAATTGTACATGCATAAATTATGTTTGGAGCTAAATCAGAGTCCCTAAGATTAAAAAATAGCCACGCATTCAAAATTAAACTTTTCTATGTTTCTTTGATGGCAGCTTCTTTTAAACACTTCATTTTCCTACATCTTCCTCTGTCAAAGCTCTGTAAATGTGCTAATGGTTGTTTTATTAATGGTTGCCTTGGTCTCACTGAATTTTCTTTCTATCTGTTAGTATAATCTATCTTTTGCATGCCTTCGGTCTGGAAAAAAAATTGTACAGAATTAGATGGACCTTTATAAAAGAGCACAACTTAATGTTAAGTTTTAATTAAGCAGTCTTTTTCATTCATTATTTTTTATCCTAAGAGGCTCTAAATCATAGTCTGTTTCTGGCTGAATATACATAGATTACTGCCTTATTTTATCTTCATATTTATCTATTCACTTTGAATGAACTTGGATGAAGCTTAAAAAGTTTCTGAGGATCACATACAAATTATTTCTCATGTGCTCCTTTTCTGTAAACACTGAATGAATAAAGTCATTTTGCCAGACAAACCCTGTAAGAACTGATTACCATTTCATTAATCATCGACAACAAATTAGTATTGTGAAAACAAAATGACTGCACTCTTATGAAAACACCACTTTCTCTATCAAATCTGGAAGATGACGGATGGTTTTACGTGCCTCAGTTTCTGAATGCCCAGCTTAAAGCTGAAAGCTGCAGAGCACCAGCTGGAAAACAAGGTTCTCTAGATGTAGTCAATGGATGGGTCTAATTTGTGCAGCGTGGTGGTGAGGAGTGTGGTGATGCTTGCAGTTCCTGCCACATAAAAGGTCACTTCCCTGGCTTTGCTTATAATTATCAGTCTTCCTTACAGCCTGTCTAAAGCATCTGCCTGTGCTTTGTTCAGGCTGTCAGCTAGTCTGAAATCCTTAAGCAATCTTGACTATTAATAATTAGTACTTATTCTGGATTTATTATACAAAATTATTAAGAAATTTCTATTCCAGATGTCTACACAAAGCTATTTCCCATGAATGATGCTCTCTGACAAAAAGTAAAAAAAAAAGAGTGAATTAATACCACACATCTTTTATAAATAATAAGAAACTGATTCTTAAATAAAGATGCTTACATCTGCCTCTTGCTCCAGATGGTGCAATTTAGCTGCCTATGTTGGTTTTGGTTTTAAACAAATCACCAGTTGTCATATCAAGAATTCTCCAGTTCTCACAGCTGAAGCCTAAACTGCATTGCTGCTTTAATTCTCAGAACAGAGAGTTTCCTGTCTCACAGGTCAAAAGTACAAGGAAAAAAAATTCTTAATATTTCAGTGCAGCAGGTACACTTGTAAAATTGCCTGGTACTGTACCCTCCTGTTACCAGCAAAAAATTCAGGCAGCAAACTTAATCTAAAATTCCCACAAGGTCTGACAGTATGGAGGCAGTAAGGACAGACCTGAAGCAACTTTTCTTCCTCCTTTTCTTCCATATCACCTGATCACTGAGTTTACATTTCTGTCCCAGCCCCTGGGAGTATCAGTTCCACCTTACAGCGAATCCTCCAACACAGCAACGCTGTGTCCTTGCCCTAAAATCTGCCCAGGAGGAGGCAGTGAGCAGGCTGCAGCTCTCTGCCAAGGACAGACAGGTGCTGGATGCTGCTTTCCTGGGAGAACCACAGTGGAATGGCACAGCTCCTCCTGGGGAAAGCAGAAAAGCCCCAGTGTGTATGGGATGTCCTGTAGGAATATAAAAAGCACAGTATGTATGGTTTGACAAGGTCCTAGCAAAGTTATGGCCCAGATCCACCATATGAGGAGAGGCTGCAGAGATCCTTGGATGAGATTCACCTGTTTGCTGGCATGATAAGCAGAGATATCCCTCTGCTGTGCCATGCTGTGGCAGCAATTTTTACCTTGAAGCTTTGCTGCCAAATATCATATTTTGAAATAATGCTAAATTCTAAAAAGTTGTAGAGTTATTCCACTTGGATTTTTTTTAGAATCGTACTCTTATAATACCAAATTCTTAGATTGATTTTAAAACTTACAGTTGTCTTGAGACTTTCATAATAAAATCTGTGCCGTTCCACTGTTTTACTCATTACTAGCTAGATTGAAAACAGAGTGAATGCTTTTCCAATTATTATGTAAAAAAGTGATTGGAAATCTCTGGTTTAGGAAGCTTGTGGAAAAAAATTACGACTGCTTTCCACTATTTAAATGAAAACCTTGAATTTACTTCACTGAATTTCACTCATGGAGTAATTTTGGAGCCAGAAGTTATTAGAAAGGTAAAATTTAAATGAAGGTAATTTTTTATTCATTATTTCTTTGTAAGTTTCTTTACTATTTTTGACAGTTTGGAGTTTTTTGTAATTAGTTTCCATTTCATTTCTTCTTTTCTTTTAATTAAGGTAAAAAACCACTTGGAATAACTTAAGCATGATTTGATTTACTTATTCTTTAGCTAAACTGATACGTACTTCTATTATGAATCTTTCTGTAAAGATAAAAATCTCTTTATTCTCATTTGTCCAGGAAAAAATTTTGAGGAGGGTAGCCACAGCAACCTAATTTTGAGGGTGTGTGCTGAGTATCCAGAATTTTTTACCATAGTGGACATTTGATCTGATTTTAGCTGCAGCTACTGGCAGCTGTTTCAAACAGGAGTAGTCCCATGATCCCTAAAAATAAGCAAATAAAAGCCATGGCACTGTAGGCAACCAGCAAGCAGGAGATTTGGGATCACATTTTAGACTTAGATCTATTCTAAGCAATTTTCCTACAGCTAAAACTTCTAACCAAAAGTACTGAAATGCCTTAGTGGAAATCCAGTAATTCCTTGGGCTGATTGTCAGATGAGAACCGTTCCTTTTTTTTTAAGCAGCTCCCTGTTTAAATGCATAGAGAAAGATAAGGGACACTTTAGGAAACTCTTCCTAGCCACCTCGTGGCTATTAGTATCATTTTTCCACCTTTTACAGGTGGCTGGCTGTTGGGATGTGGTTTTAAAAAGGGAGAACTTGCACCCCTGTGGGTGTGAAATGGCAGGAAAGAACATCCCTTGTCAGCTCAGAGGTGCCCGCCGGCTGCACAAGAGCCCTTCTTGGAAAAGGGCCTGGATCTGACTAAGTCACAGTTCACACTGGAGGTTTTGGCAGAATTCTTTGCTGTGGGCATCATTTTAACTTCCTGACACTGACAGACGCCTGTGCCTCTCTGCCTGGGATAATTAACTCAGAATGCCCAAACCCAAGTCGATCGCCTCTGCAAAACCAGCTTAAATTAAAACCATTCTCTCCCCAGGCTTTTCATACAGCTTACAAACAAATGCAGCCTGAGTGTTGCTGCCTCTCTGTGAGATTGAGTCGTCATATCAACAAAACTGAGGTACACTTAGCAAAGCACTGCCCTGCTTGGTTCAGGATGTTCATGCAACATCAAGCTATCACCATTTTGTTGATATACAGTTTTTATAGATCAGCTAAGCTATTGCTAAGCTGTCAGTTCAGACTGTTTCCTTTAAAGCTCAAAGATCTGTGACCAAAAATTACAGGGTTTTTAACTCTCCATTTCCCAACAGACTCTGAGTCCCCACCATTCTTTTTTCTGATGCACTTAAAGCACTTTCATATGGATGATATCTGAAGATACTGTGCACTACCAAATTCTTCCCAGGTACAAATAGCCAATTATAATGTAACTGAGGGTTGAATAAATTCCTTTACTGACCCTGGAGGTAATAAAGTGATGGCCAAAGGTGGGGGGTTCATTATCTGTATCATTACCACAGCTCATATGACTCCCATGTTAATGCCAGCAATTAGTTTGCTCAGATTGTCCATGAGAAATTTTCTCTATGATCCTAGCAAACTATATTCTCATCACTTTGTTCCAGCTATCCAAGACAGAGACATAAACACTGTGAATGACCATATATCTATTGATTATGAGCTTGGACAGACTTAACACCCACACAATAATAAGACATGTCCAAATAACCATTAGGGTCCAAGGCAGATCAAGCGTGCAGCAATTGTACCTATCAGCCTCATTAGCTAACCCTGACCATCCTTCATGCTTCACAGAAGTGCTTTCTGCATTTTTAAATATCATTAATGGGCAAAAAACGTGTTTGGGATCTCAAATTATTGCTTCTGTGTAATGTTTTTCTAATGTGTTTCTATGAGCATTGGAACTAGCCGTTCATACATAATTTGGGTTGCCTTTCTAAGCCATCAGAACCACTCCTACGCAGCACAATACTGTATCAGGTGTGGCTCATGCAAAATAAAAAGTGCAACAGAGAAATGCCTAGAGGCAATTACCTTTAGAAGTAGCAGTTTTATAACTTCTACTGGTTGTCTTTGTAGAGCAGAGGATGACTCCCATTTATTCATGTTCCCATGAACTTCCAACATGAGCATCCCTCACAAGATGTGAAAAAGATGAGTATTTTCCTTTAATCCTTGTGCCTTGCTAACTGAGAAGCCACCAGGAGCAGAGGGCATTACTCCATGTAGTTCATGAGCCTCTTTGGTAGTGAGAATGGAAAATGATGTCATAATTGATGAAGAGACAGCAATCACTTTTCTTTTTTAAATTCTAATTTTTGACACCTAACTTTTCATCACAATTACATAAAAAGTAAGCCTATCAAGAAAATGATAGAAAAAATATTGGGGGTGGGATATATTCAAATGCTTTCTTTTTTCTTTTAGGATGTATTTATTAAGATGACAGAATCCTGCCATGCAATACTCAGGATACTGGGGCCTGAAATGTATAGAAGTAGCATGCAGGGAGATGATTTTACTTTGTTGTTGTTATTTCTGTATGTATGTTATTTATAACACACAGATGCGCATATATAAAATACATGTATTCATATATGCATGCACGTGTATATATATATATATATACACACACACATATATATATCTCCCCAGATTTTTTTTTTTCAGCAGAGCAATAAATTGAGCATATCTGTGCCTTGCAGAGCTCAGGCTACTGTTGTAGTTGCCAAGCTACACATTACCAGAGTTCTCAACTTTCACTGTACCCATTCCAGCTCCTGCAAAACAATATAATGTAATGATGTGAAGGGGAACATTTTTCAATAAAATTTCAGCTACCTTTAGCAGAATTGCTTCTGTATCTTTCTTCATGTTGCCATAAAATAAGAGAACCTAAATACAATAGAAAGTGTTTTTCTGACACTACAAGACTGTAAATAGGACAATGCAGTGTAAAGAGTGATGCACTAAACCAGAAGTCCTACTATTATACAGGAAAGTAACCCTCCTAGTCTATCTCTGTTTGTAAAAATAAACCATTCTACTGCCTGCTTTCAACGTGTGATCCTGCCTTCATGACTATTTGAAGGTGTAATTTGGCAGGTTCTTTAAACAGAGATCCTAAGTGTCCATGCTTTATGAGCGCCCTCCTCAAGAGCCAGCTGCAAAAAGAAGAGGAGAGAGGAACCTGTCAGTGAAAATAGAGTTATGGCAGAATCTGAGATACTCTGTGATATAAGTTACTGAGAAATGAAAACAATCTCGCAGAACATCATTGTGCAGGCCAAATGAGCCATGAGAGATTTGGTGGGCAGAATGAAAGGTAATACACCACTGTAATAACTCCAGCAGCTTAAGGACAACCTGTGAACTGAAAGTACACACCAGCTCCAGTCAACACAAAGTTTGGATGTCAGGAGAGGTCTAACCTGCTGTCCTTTGAAACAGAAGGTGTGCTTCATCTTTTAGTGGAAGTTTGATCTCCAAGAGTAGATTTTAACTTTCAATATAGGACTGTTGCTGATGCTGAAAAAAAAAAAAGCACTTTACATACACATAGAAGTAAAAAACAACCCTGATTTTCTCCTTTTATTGCTGCTCAATATCTTGCACTATAAAAAACATCAGGATGCCTTTTTCCTGAAAAAGATTCATTCTTGACTCATTGTGGGGTTGTGAGGTCCTCAGGACGAGGTGAGAGATGAGAATTTGACTCCACGTTCTCAGAAGGCTGATTTATTATTTTATGGTGTGATGTGATATTATCTGATATACTAAAACTATACTAAAGAAAGAGAAGGGATACATCAGAAGGCTAGAAAGGGATGATAATGAAAGCTCGTGACTGACTCCTCAGAGTCCAACACAGCTGATAGTGATTGGTCATGAATTAAAAACAATTCACATGTTTTGATAAACAATCTCCAGACCACATTCCAGAGGAGCAAGACATGGAGAAGCTAAGGTTTCTCATCTCCCCAGGAGAAGAAATCCGGGCAAAGGGATTTTTCAGAAAATATCACGGTGACAACTCATTATCTCTGCTTAATGCCTACCCCACATACACAATAACAGAATTCAAATGCTCACTAAAATAGAAACAATAGCATGGACATGCACTGCCAACATCACCCCTCAAAGAAGTTATGTTTGAAAAAATTACTTGCAAAAAACCAACTGCACATTACTTGCTGGACAGTAAGGTGATGTCCCCAGTCTACTACTCTTACCCCAAGCATGGAAAAAAGTAAAAATAAAGCATTTTCTAAAGCTCTGTTATACATTAGGAGCTTCCAGATAGCTTAGAAGGGCTTGTTTGCAGGAACTCATCTCTCATAAAAGGCTTGTTGCAGCTCTAGGGAGGAGTAAAATAGCTACTGATGACATTCAAATCATGATCTGTCTTCTCAGTCATTAATTTTAAATATGATTCATACTCCATTATGCTGTGGAAACCAAAGAAATTATCCTTTATTGTGTCTAGCCATTTTTCATCACTATGTACTCATAATGACCAATTTCGCTCTTCCCTTCTGGTATGTGCTTGAAAATGTGCAAAAATTAACCCAGATATTTGCATTTGCCTTTAATTCAGCTTCATAAGGATTTTCCAATGTAAATACATATTTATACAATATAAAAGAATTATTAGCATTCAAAATCTATAAACAACATTAGCCTTTAAATTGCTAAATATTAGGGTTCATAAATTAGAAACAAGTCCAGGTCAAACCCCAGGGAACAAGCACTATTGAGCTTTTTTCTACTTAAACACAAATACATACAAAAATATACATTTGCATGACTGTCTAAATCTGTGTGCATTTTAAAAGCCATTGAAATTAATTCCAATAACTGATGGGTTTGTAATATTCATACTCTGCTGCAATATCAATGGCATTTTAGTTCTTGGTTTGATTTGTTTTTTGTTTTTTTGAAAAACAGAACACGGAAAAAGATTTGGGCTTACATTTTCAAAAATCCAACTGCAATTCCTTGTTTCAGCTACATGGCTTTGGACAAATAATTTACTCTGTGACTCAAAATCCCACATGTAAGTTGGAAGTTTTCATTATGCATTTCCATACAAAATAGATATGCTGCATAAAGCTGAGGCACCATTTCCTTCATGTTTAATGAGAGGGTGCATCCTCTGCATCCTCCTAATCTCACCCCAGTCAAGGCAAAGTTTTTCCTCCAAAGCCTGTATGAGACATTACTCTGCTGGAACTCCCACAGATCTTTATTTCCAGGGCCACAGTAGTGGAATACTATTTTTAATGTGCCTCCCTCCTGCCCAGGTGCACATTCACTGAGGAGCTGCAGCAGGGAAGCGCAGAGCAACTCTCCATCACTGCAGAATTACTCCAATAAATGAAATAAAATCACTGAGCTAAGTCTCATAGCACACAGACCAGTTTGATAAATATCTGAGGGATTAAGGTGGAGAACTAAATGATATTTATTAGCACAAGCTACTTATTAAATAGTATCACAGCATCACAGGACATGCTGGATTGGAAAGGACCCAAAAGGATCATCGAGTCCAACTCCTGGACCTGGTCAGAACCACCTCCAAGAGTCACAACCTGTTCCTGAGAGCTTTGTCCAAACATTTTTGAACTCTGGCAGTGATTTGGGGCTGTGGCAGCTGCCCTGGGAGCCTGTAATCAGGGCATGGCATTCAGCATCTGCAAAGACAACGTCCTTTTCATTCCTTCATGTCCAGCATAAGGGCTCATCAGAGGTTGCTGGTTTATAACAAAAAAGAAACTAAAAAAAAGCCTCATTACTCTTAAAATAATATTGATGATTGCAGGATGTAATAAAGCTTGTAATCTCCTAGACTGTTTTTCTTTTTTTTTCCAGAGTAAGGAGAATAAGGAATTACCTCTACCGGTGAGGGATAGTAAATGATTTTATGCAGCTCATACAGCTTGTAACATGTGAAGCAAATCCCACACCTCCCACAATTACAAGCTCCAAAGAGGGCATTTTCAGCTTAATCACTAAGATTCAATGTTAAATTAGGTTATTGATGGATTGAAAGTAAATATGAGATTTGGAGGGGGGAAGCCAGCACTGCAAAACCCTAAAGTGCTACAAGAAAAGAGGATTGATGTATTTAAGTGTGAGGTGCCTGTGACAAGGTGTTGGCACCAAGGGGGCTGCAGGGGTGACACCTGTGAGAGAAGTGCAGGAACTGCCCTGTCCTGCACACAGCCAAATCCACAATGGATGTGCCATGGGGCATCAACCAAACAGGTGGCACTGCTGGGAAAACATAGTTAAGAAAGGGGAAAAAGTTCTGGACAGGGAGAAAAGGAACCAAAAATAGTGTGAGAAAGAGGCCTGTGAGCAACAAGGCGAGAGGAGGAGGAAGAGGAGGTGCTGCAGATGCTGAAGCAGCCCGTGGAGCAGAAAACCACACTGCACCCATGCAGGACTCTGTGGTGAAGCAGGCAGATGTGACCTGAAGAAAATGTGGCCTGAAGGAACTTTTTCCTGAAGGTTTTTTCCTAATTTTTCCTGAAGGTTTATCCCCAAGGACTGGGCCCTGTGGGAATGACCCACACTGGAGCTGGGAAAAACTGTGAGGAGTGAGGAGAGGCAGGGAGGAGTGATTATGGAGTGACCACAACCTCCATTCCCCAATCCCCCAATCTT
This sequence comes from Camarhynchus parvulus, assembly GCF_901933205.1. Taxonomy (NCBI): domain Eukaryota; kingdom Metazoa; phylum Chordata; class Aves; order Passeriformes; family Thraupidae; genus Camarhynchus; species Camarhynchus parvulus. Next base: position 107,911,044 of record NC_044571.1, read on the forward strand.
GGAAGATCTACGTAAGTTCTCAGTGTGAAAAATACACACAAACAACATTAATCCAAAGATTAGGATTAGGACATTTGTAGGACCAGGTAAGGGAGCTCATGAAAAAAGGCAGGAATTGTTAGGGTCATTATAAAAATAATTCAATTAGCCTTCTCTCTATTCAGCTTTTTCAAAAGGTATTTGGCAAGATCCCTCTTTGGCAATTAAGTGATTGTAAGCCATTAATTGTTTCAAAGTTTCTTTGCCAGGAGAAGGAGATAATAAAATATGACAAAGGAGATATTCTTGAGAAAAAGATATTGGTGGGACTGTGGAAAAGGCAGGAGTTGTGACAATATGGCATTTGGCATAATTTTTAAGTTGCTGCTTTAAGTTCAAAATTACTAAATAAGGCAAATAGTTTAATGATTCAGTTTAAATTTTGCCACTTCTTCACAAATGATGGTCATTTAACCATTATATGGTTTATTTTGAGAAATGGAAAACAAGCTACTGAAATAGCTTGAAATACTGAAGTTTTGAAGCAGAATTAAGTTACAATTTCATTCCATGGATATTTCCATACTATTGAGATTTTTCTCCTTGATTTTCTTTCTGTGTATATATTTGTTCCATCACAGATCTTAAATTAATTCAATTTACTTCAATGCTGTAGCTTATCATTAAAGCTTAGGTAGGCTTAGGTAATTCCAGTTCTTCTGACAGTGACTTTAAGAACAGAAGGCTGCTGTGTGAGGCTGCCTGGTTTGTTAGAAAATAAAAATAAGGACCAAAGAATTCGTTTGGGATAGTCTGCAATACCAAGGGCAGCATCCTGATAGCTGGAGGTGCATTAATGACTGTAAGAAGCAACCAGAAATATGGAGAAGGAGAGCAGAAATGAACAGCCAGCATAACTTCAGCAAAGTTAAACAAACAGGCAATTCAACAGAAAAGCTGAGTTTTGTTCAGCTTCCTCTGCATTATTATAGATTACACTCATTTATATCAGAAGACAACTAATCCATAGTGCATTTTCCTAATGGAAATGCAAAGGCATCAAATATTGGCTACCTGATAAAGCAAAAGCAAGGTAAACTCATAAAATTTTCTATGACGATTGTTCTCATGAGTTTATATAATGCAAGCCAGCCACAATAATTACTTCCCTTATCAATTTTTCACTTAACTGTGCCACCTTCCTCAGAATTCTGCTTAAAATAATGCATGTTTGCAGAATTTTAAGGAAAATATCAAAGTGGTTGTTGAATTTGTCTTGAATAAATAATCCAGATCCTCACTTGAAACTGTTCTCATTTTGACTTCTGACTTGTCAGAGAATAACTAATAATCAGACAAGCAATCTGTGCTGCCCAGTTAATTGGTTGGAATATAAAAGTTCCTTTTACCTTGTTCTTGTGTTGTGACATCTAACTTGCTTAAAGTCAAAAATCTTGGCCGACCCTGGACATTTTGTGCACTAAATCAATTAAAACATCACTAGAACAAGCCACAACCTGTAGAAACAAGTAAAGACAATTTAAGTGCTGAATAAAATTACTGAACTGGAAAACAATATGAAAATTTTGTGTGTCTGTTCTCATAATTCTTTCAAGAGGTAGATTTTGGATTGCAAAGCAACCAGTGTATGTATGGCCACTTCCACCTCACCTGCTTTTAGTCTTGTCTCAAAATCAGTGACAGAATTGAAAGGAACAGTGAGGCAACACATCATGAACCAATACACGAAATTTAATGTCCTAAAGATGTTTCAGCATTCCTGAACAATAAAACAGTGATTTAATTATAACACGTATAAGCATTAAGTTATTTATGTTGCCACATTTCCTGTGATTCTTTACAAGACTTTAAACAACGTAAATTTAATAATCTCAGTTTATTAATTTTTGTAGTCTAAGTAATTACTTTTTTTTGAAAATAACTGAGATGACTGATGCTAAGAAATTAAAGTTAATTATATAGAAGTGAATGTATGATGCAATTCAGCTATTGAAAATGCCTTAGTATTGTTAGCATTTAAAACCCACTTCTCTCAAGTTGTTCAACATATAATTCCAGAATTAGTTTGTGTGCTATGCCCAGTTAAAAATAATGCAGAAAATATTCTCTGAAGCAGGTCAGGAAAAGATATTTGGATAGTCATTTACTAAGTGCAAGCTAGAATTCTGTCAGACTAGAAGACCACATGCTGCAAAAATTTTGATATACATAACCTGACATAAACGGGGCTCCAAATACCAGGAAATGCAACCAGAGCCACATTTTGCACAGGTTCAAATATAGTAGACTACATAAGAAAAACACAGAACAGACTATATATCTATATATATATGTAATGTAATATACTAAATATACTCATTACAAATTTCTTGTATTTTATTCTTTCCTTTTATATTGATTTTCAATAATGACCACTTTTGAAATAATACGTAATTTATACATCTTCATAAAACCATGCCACCAATTTGAAATGGTTTTGGATAAAACTTGTGAGGTAACACTATTTCAACCTTGAGCTGGCTCTGCTCCTGTTCATTGCATACTCAGCTTTGGCCTAATCCTACCTACTTTGTGCATTAGTGAAAGTTTATCTGTGTCAACAAGGCAAAAGCAGAGCTTTGGTTCTTTTGCTTTACATGCCTTACTACCAAAAAAAAAACCTTCCAAACTAAAACAAAACCCAAACAGATCAAAAATCAAACATACAAAAACCACCCAAATAAAGAAGCTGCCAATTCTCTGCACATAGGCTATTTCTCTTGCTTTTGTTACCGGGTAGTGGAAATCCTTTAAATTGCTAGAATGTTTTTTCTCAGTGAAAACATTATATACAATCTTGGAAAAAAAAAATCCCATGAGTAGTATGAGGGGGAAAAGAACCCTATTTTTTTTTTTAAGGGAAAAATATGTTGCTGCAGTCGATGTTATTTGTAATTTATTTTAGCCCCTGGAAAAGGGCGTAAGCTGACTTCAAAACTCTTCTATGCCTCGCATGCACTGAGGCCATATAGAATCTACCACAGTGGTTAAATGAAAGCAATTTCATCTGGGTTTTCATGCTGTGGGTAACTCTTGGGCTTCTTGAGAACCGAGGCTCTCCTAGCCTGGGAAAAGAGAGAAGCCACACTTGCCTTTGAGGCTGACCTAGAACAGAGGCTGGACAGAGTTAAAGAATAAAGTAGGGATTGATTAAAAGGCCTCAATGGATACACCTTGGGCAGCACAAGAGCCCAGCCAGCCCAGCCCAGCCACACCCAAAATGGTGACAAAAATGCATGACTGGACATGGGGTCTGTCACTTTTATAAGTTCTGGTCCATTTGCATATTGCAATGAAGTCCCATCTCTCTTGTTTTTCTCTCTTCAGTCCATGTTGTTTCTTCTCTTGAGACTGAAATTTGGATCATTTGTTCTTGGTCCCCAGCTAGAGAAGGAATTTTTTTGTCTAGCTACTCTGTGATGAGAGTTTACCATCCCTTAAAGTGAAGCTCAAAACTACACATTAAAGCGGCACAGAATCTGAAAAACATAAATGGTAAAACCTGAGGCATCAACACTGAAGCACACATCAGCTGGCAGCCCCATGGACAGCAGACTGGGGAGAGGAGGATTCCCAGATAAAAAACACCATAATTATGTAGTTTGCCGAGTGGGAAGCTTACTGAACAAGGAGTTTTTCCTAAGCTATTGCTAAGATTCTTTCCTTTTAACAGAGTGTTGAAAGGTCACAGCAAGAAGAAATTAAGATGAAGCTGTCAGTTTCTGATGAGTCTCCTACACACACTAACAAAGCAGAGTCATTTTCTGTGTATATTTGGGGTGTATATCCTGGGATTTTCTTACCAGGCTACTCAGTTTTAAAGGAGATATCAGTTAAGTAAAATCTTACTACTCATAAATGTATATTTTGACCCATAAAAAGGAGCCCTTATAAGTTTTGCTACATGGCAGAATATGAAGAACTTAAGTTTCTGGGTTTAGTGCGTTCCTGGCATATTTGCTGCACTGTCTGCTGCAGAGCCTATGGATCACTGGATCAATCCCAACTCCCATGCCAGTCTATTACCTTCTGCTGGAAACAACTGGCATATTCTGACCTTTAAATACTGATGTAAGTCCCACTTACCCTTCCTCCCTCCACAAATGGACTCCTGTGCACCAGAATGACAACACCATAAAGATACGTATATGCATACATATGGATTTAAATGTAATCTCTATAAAAGCAGTAGAGCATTTGCCTTTATTCAGCTTCAAGCAGAAATTCAATAATAAAGTTGCAAATATCTGTGTATTGCTCTTGGCAGTACTAAAAATAAGTCATTTGGATTAAACATTTTCAAGTAGAACATTTTATAACTTAAATAATATTATTTTTATTCAATATCCCATTTGCTTTAATGCAATTTGTCTGAGATCAAGTACTAATTTCTGTTCCAGGCATAGCCTTGGGAAGATAAAAATATTAAATACAATTCTTTGTGGGTATTAAAAAATCATCTTGCCTTACTTAGATTATCACCACCAGTGAGGCCTAGGTACTGATAGCATTTATAATAGTATGTATGAGAAAAATACCAAAAGTGTTATGTAACAGGCTAGACTATATTCTATATAGGTAGCTATTGAATTGTAGCCAGAATAGTAAAATATTTTCAGGCTCTCATTTTCTTAACTGTTGGAATCTTATGGTCAAATAAATTGTTTTCTTACATCTAAAAAAATCTTTGCCGTGACTGTTAAATCAGAAGTTTAATTAAAGTTGCTAAACTGAAAAGCTCTACTAATTGACAGTGTTAAATACAGAGTAGTCCAAAAGTATGAATGAGGAGTAAATTACAGATGAAAGGACTGACAAGTAAGGAACCCATGTGGGTAGTTTGATATTTACAAATTGGATCTTAATATAATATGCAATTTTGCCTTTATTTTTATCTTCATTGCCTCCATGTAATGTGAAAGTAATGCCTGAATTCTCACTCTGCCAAATGCAAGCCAAATACCTTCTGCAGAACTTATTTTTGACAAATTTAAACAAAACCTGCTGAAAACTGGCCCCAAATTCCCACCTTCTGTTTAACACTCTGTTTAACATTTATAGCTCTCTAGTGAAAATTTACGGCAAAAAGAGTATTGGTAATTCTTTCTTCTAGTCTATCAAAGTCTGGGTTTCCTCTACAGAATGAAAGTACCAGGGGTTTTGCACAGTTTCTAAACATATTAAACTCCATGTCTTCTTTGAGTTGCCTGTTTGCTTCTGACTGGTAAAATGCCAAACTGATTTTTAATTGCAGCTTTGAAAATTAGAAATGGTAAGTGGAAAAATAAGTGAAACAAATCATCTATTGAAGAAAGCTGAGGGCAGTTCTAAAGTTCAAGAAGCTTTTCAAAAAGGCAAAATGAATGTTATCTTTGCGAGAAATGCTTATTCTGGGTGTCTGCAGTTAAACCTTGAGGAGTTCAGCTGGAAGAGTTAAGAGCCATACGCTCAGAAAACTGTAGGAAGAAAACAATATGGGGAAAGGTTAAAATCTTACCATTAAATTATGGGCTTTAATAAAAATTACGATATATTTTTATATGATCAGGTATAATCGACTACTATGGCAGGTAGTAAAACAAAAATGAAAAGACTTGTTTCATCTATCAGTACCTGGTTGTACCAGAGCTCTGCAAAAGGATCATATGTGTCTTTGAACTGAGTTAAATTCTGTCTGAAATAAACCAGTTTTGCTTTCAAAGTCTCTGTTCTATAGATAAAAGTATTGTATTCAGGCCAATTTGCTTTGTTCAATGGTATAGAAAATTTTAGTCCGAATTTCAGACTCACCCTCACCTTTCATGATCTCTTCTACTGTTTTTTTTAATTGCATATTTTCATTACTAAAATAATCAAACACATATATGATTACAAAAGTGCAATATGGCCCTTAAACCATGTAAGTAAATCTTTTATGAGTTGTAGTTTAGATTACCCCTAGTCTGGAAAAAAACTTTTCTAGAAAAATACTGCATTAGTGTAGTCATTAACAGCAATTACATCGATTTCTTTTGTTAAGTCTTTAAAAGATCCCTTTTTTTCTCCTGAAATTGACTAAATAGATGAAGCAAAAGGGAGCAAAGTATCTAACTTGCTAAAGATCCTTAAAAATCTCAGTTGGTGTTCCTCAAAATCATTAGATGCTTAAATTCCTTAAGGGATCTGAATAATTCTTTCTGCAGACATCTATAACTGATTTGATGCGTAGGAATAGTTTCAGTGCAGTTTCTGTATAAAGCTGTTTTCATAAGCACACTTGGCCAAAGCTGTGACTTTCAAATCTCCTGCATTTTTAACAGGTTCCTCAACTTTCTTTTTGTGAAATTTTTACAAAGAAGCTTGTACTAGAGAAACTCATTTTTCCATTGGCAGGGAAATAATCCCACACTGGTTTCAGGTATATTCATTCCACTGAGCAGATTTCTTATTTGTATTACTAAAGCCATAGTCAAGATCTTATTTTTAAATAAATATTCAGAAAACTAGAATTTTTTTTTTCCTGTGCATCACATATACATGTGTGTGTGTATATATATATATAATATACACATTATATAAAGAAAAGTATAGTTTTCCTTTTCATTCCAGATTAGCCAACCAAATTCTAACCTGTAGTTTTACAGCATTATGATATCATGAAGACTTTCACACAGGGAAAAAATTTGGAGCTGTTTGACTTTACACATAATGGTAATTTTGGTATTAATATAAGCATCAAACATATATACTTTATAGTATCATACCAGACTTACAGTAGGAATTAATTGGGAAAATTGCAAAATATTTTCCAAAAACCCCAGTATTTCTGTGTTTGCAGGATTTAGTTCAAATGACACTAGCCTTGGCTTCTATGAATCTTATTAGTAAATCCTGGTCTATGAAGAATTGTCCTGCATTTTTTGATTGGGCTTGACTCGCTTAGGGTTTGAAAGTATCATCTTTTATGCTAGCTGCAAAAACTGATGCTAAGGTTTAAAGAGCAGAACTCTAGCAGAGATGAAGAGGAAAGTAGAGTTAGAAGCCAGTTGAATTCTTTTTTTTCTGGATACAAACAAATATTGAAGGAGTTGTGTGAAACACCTCCAAACAAATGTATCTTAAGGGCTATTTCAGATTATCAAGTACTCTGTTGTTACCTGTGATGCTCTGAAAATACAAAAAATGAAGAATTGGTGATGGTGACAAGTACGTCCTGCGAATAAGTAGATCTCTCAGAGCACTGCCAAGATCTAAAAATGGCCAGATTGTGGAAGCTGCAGGCTGTCTGCTTTGCAGATGACAGGTATCCTGAAGAGAACAAAGTCAAACACTGCACCACACGTAGGCCAGAGATATGACATTGCTAGAGATATTGTGCACATTTTGTGACTCTGACAACTGCAGTGACAGCAGACTGCAGAATAGAAATTATAGATGTGCATGTGCATTTGTTTCAGGGAAAATTTTCAGCAATATTCACTTAACAAGGTGATAATTCAGCTTACTGTAGAGGTCTCTCCTCTCCATTTTACAAATATCTCATAATTATATGTTTGCATATTTTTTATGACACATAAATGTGAATTATTTATTTATACACTCTTGTTTAGTAGAACTAAATAGTTTGAGTTTTGCAGGCTCAAGAAACAACCCCCAAATGGAAAAATATTAAATAGCTTTATAAATTGCAGCATAAAAAATAATCTTTATGACAGAAGGTATTTCTAGCCAAAACCTTTTCTCAAGCCTTTTAAAGAAATAGTTTTCTGAAAAAAATATTAGGAAGTGATAGGACAGTGTAATCAAAATGCTCCCAGTCCTTTGTGATCATGCTGATTGAACAGAGGGGATGATCAGCATTCAATAATTAATAAAGGAAGCTAAAGAGTAAAACAAGGAATTCTTATGCCCTGCTGCTTTCACATTATTTATTGTTGGAATCAAGAGAAAGATAATCATAAATGGGCATAACCCATTTTGAGTGACCTTCATTTTGCTGATGACATTAATCAGTAAAAGAAATACACGGTTTTGTTTAAAAAAGGCACACTTTTGTTAATATTCCAGCTCTATTTTTTATAAACTTCAAGTCTTTTTGCATTTCCAGAAAATGATAGGTGCTGTAGTAGTGACATCAGGCATATGGCAATCTTAAGGAACAAATGTCCTTCAAAAACTTGAAATACTTTTGGCTGCAGAAGCATGATCAACACTGACACAATAATAGCAATTTCCAATGCCCTCTCTCCTTTAGAGATATTTTTGAAACATCACAGCAGTGAGGAACTTTTCTAGAATGCACTGCTCTTATCAGGAAAGTCCTCCTAATAAATTGAAAAGAATTGTCACTGTTTCCTAAGGAGTGCAGACAAGCTGAGCACATCAGAGGTGAAACTTGAACACAGTTACGTGACAACTTCCACAACAGCTTCAGCCTAAAAAAGAAAATAGTAGGGGAGCTGACTGAAATCAGATATAAATATAAGGAAAAAGCCTTCATCATCACCAGGAAGATCAGAAATCCAAGCCCAGAATACCCAGTGACATGTGGTGCATAGTTTTGATGGAACACAAGGTGTAAGCACAGACATTTTGGAAACATTGCATGACTTTCCGTTTTAAACAGGATAGAAAGAGGTCACCCAAGTCTGGATTACATTTTTACTTCTTACTGTTGGTTGATCTCTCCTTATAATCTAAATAAGATCAGAGACTAAAAACATAACGCTTCTAATATCACAAATAAAGGGTGATATTTACTAAATACATGTAATAAGAACTGAGGAATAAAATGGTTATTTTCCAGTCTGAAATTGTCAACAGGATTTTGGAAATTGTTTACTCAAGTACTCAATAGAAAACCAAACATTACCATGGCAACTATCACCTTACAGATGCAGTAATTTGTATACTCTTGAAGTGGACTTTTTAATCGTCATTTAATTTAAAAGTCTCTTCACTTTTTTTTCCCTCTCTCAAAGAAACCTTAAAACAAGAACTGAAAGCATTAATTCTACTAATATTTTATGCAATTAAGGCTGCCATCTTGCTAGAGCGTATGTCCACAAACCCAAATTCTAATGCTTGCCTAGTCTTTGGTTTGAAGAGTCAGAATTGGGCTGGACATGGCAGTGATGCCACAGTTCTGGACCACTGGCAATGAAGTTTTTGGAACACCCTGATCTTGTGAGAGGTTTCAAGTCATGCACACAGCAACTCACAAGGTGTGAGTGAGGCTGAGGCCATTCTGGCCTTCTTGAAGGTGGCCCATCTCATCTTCTATACCATAAAATCATAGAATGGTTTGGGTTGAAAGAGACATGAAAAATAATTCAGTTCCAACTCCCCTGTCATGGGCAGGGGCACCTTCCACTAGACCAGGCTGCTCAGAGTTCCATCCAACCTGACCTTGAGCACTTCCAGCAATAAGGCATCCACAGCTTCTCTGGGCAACTTGGGATTCTCCTGTGGGTCAAGATATATCTTTAACAGTCTTAACATCTGTTCTTGTTACTAGAGTTAGAGCCAGGATAATATCTTTGATTATCTCCATGTTTCAATCTAAAAGTTATTTTTCCTGGCTCACATTTTCAACTAGAACACTCCCGGCAAGCTCTCTACAAAGTGTTTCTAGCTTGAGATCATTAACTTCCTGCTTCATATCTTCTTAAAGGCTTTCCTGACTTACCTTTTTTCAGTATCCCAGCTGTGCTGAGGGTGTCACCTGCTCTGACAGCCACAGTCACAAGCATATGAGGCACTTTCTTGGTTCAGGTTTCAGCTTCTAGTGAATAAGGGTAAGATCCTCAGGCCTTAGGTGCATGGAGAACAACTTGCACTACCTGATATAAAAAACTATAAGAGGAATGCACAACTTGAAAAAACACAAAACAAAACAAAAAAAAGACCCACAAAACCAGAATGGATAACATGCAAGTTAAAAGCCATTAATGAAGAAGCAGTGGATGATTTATACCAGGGTTCTGTCTGTTTGCCATCTAAACCAGCAGGAGGACTGTAATTGGTACACAAAGGAAACAGAAACTGTTCTGAGAATTACAAAAGTGTAACAAAATAAAAGAGAAAAATTATATCATTTTAAAAATCTCATTTTAATAAGAATGTGCAAAGTTCTGGAAAAAAACCCAGAATAGGGCTTTTGGCAGGGTAGTCAGCAGGCTGAATTTAAATGTTCTGATCTGTAGTGCAGAATGCATTAGGCAATGAAGGTTAGATACAATTTTTTGTAGCAACTGTCCTGTCAAATGGTATTAATTATATCCTAATTAGTTTACAACCCTGTAGCTAGTCCATCTTACAAACAATTAGCTGAGAGATTTTCTTAGCCTAGCATTTGATATGAGCACAATAATTTCTATCTTTTCTTCCTCCTGTCCCTTTCATTTCTTTCCCCATTTGCAACTTAGGAACAAAACCTAAATGGTAAAAACATCCTGAGTACACAAATGACATAAAAGAACACAGCTTACCGAATGGTAGCCTTTTTCTCCAAGCCAAGTTAGCACTATTATTTCTCAGATCACAGCATCTGTGATTGATGTGCATTATACAAGTACATTTTGTGCAGGTATCAGTTAAATTTTATAGTGTTAATAATGGAAAAAATCTGATTCAGTACTTTGTGTGGGTCTGAGAGACATGAAGAACAGCATAATATTCTTTATGATAAATTAATCTCTTCCATTGTTCTATCATCAATTGTGCATTGATATTTCAAATTCACAGAGTCAACATTTTAATGGTATTGTACTGTGTTGTACAACAGCTTTTGGGCATTATTTACGGAGAGAAACATTTCTGCAAACACATATAAGACATCACAAAATAAACTTTCAGAAGCAATTGCTTTAGGCTGAAATCTGACACAGGGAAATAAACTTATCCACAGTAAAACAAATTTAGTAGGCATTTCACTCAGGATAAATTTGGCCTTCTGTTTTAAGATCAGAGCAAGAGTTATTTTAACTTAAAAATTAAATACAGCTCATGACAGGATATTCTGGGTGAGAATGCAGATGCTTTGTGATGACCCCTTTTGCCAAAGCAGACTCAAAAGAGAATGGGCCCTACCTGTGATGTGCCAATTGCTGATGCTGTAAGCAAAGACCAAGTACAGAGCAGTCATAACCTTCCAGCATCAAGGTCACAATTTAATTTGTGCTCAGAACTGACTGGCACCGTCACGAGTACACACTCCCAGATCAAGTGCTTTAAAAATACATTGTTCTGATCAAGAGAAAAAGTAGTTAGAAGAGAATTAAGAAAACCATGGAAGGAGAATATCTTTTAAAGCTAATGATGATTATTCAAATATATTTTGGGACAGAGATAAAAATAAAACTTGGTCACAATTGCTGATGCAATTTTGTAATTACAAGTTCTTCATCTTCACTAGAAGACTTTTCCTGATATATCCTGAGGTATCAGTTGTGGTTTTATTCAATGTAATCCCATTAGCAACACACAATCAGCCTGGATGACAGTACATCCTTTATAGGTGCAAGCCATGTTAGTGAGTCAGGCTTGGCTGCAAAACAGAAATTCCAGATTTAAGTAGTTCTCCTGTATGTTGGCTATTTTGAGCAATTGCACCAAAATATTTGTGATTGCAGTTGATCTTGAAATAAAGAACAAACATCTTGTGGTTTCTCTAATTAACAAACTCATTTTGTCGATTCCCTTATATATATAGTGAAACTCACTGTACATCTCTTAGCAGCAAAAAGTTCTTGAGAAAATAATTCCCTCATCTCTACTTTGTTTTAGTGACCTCTCTCCTAAAAAGATAAGTGAACCAATAGATTTAAGATCTTGATGGATGCGTACTTTCCTTTTTCCTTGTGTTAGAATAAACTTTTGGATTCCTTAATTCATTTTTTATACTCTTTGCAAAATATTACAGGTTATAAATGGCCAGTAAATTCCATTTACATCAAATCCAACTGCATTATACACTGTAGCAGCTTCCTTGGAATTCTGCAATCTGCAAAGTCAATAACATCTAAATTAAGGTGTTTAATCTGATTAGGGGTAGATTAAGAAAGCCCTGACATGGCAGAATTAGTCTAGACTCCTAATTATCCATGGATTATGGCATTTGTCTTTCCAAATTAGAGTTACAAGTGAAAGTGAATATTTTAAAGAAACAGGTAAGTACTAGGTAAAGCAAAGTTGCACTGCATAGTATTATCACCTCCAAGCATCCTTCTATGATGGTAAAATAATGCTATAGGCAGATTAAAATCACTGTTAAGCAGAGGGAAAGCAGGTATGGTTAAACTAGGAATTTAAACAGAGCTTGGAGGAAGAAGCAGCATGCAAGCCTTATCAGCAGTGAAGTCTCTAAGAGGCAATAATAACAGGAATATGAGGTTTATCACAATTTTTTCTCTATTTCTCTCTGCTATTTCAAGGGCTTATTATGCCCTTTCCCACCCACCCTACCCCACCCAGGAGAAATGAAAGCATTATCAGAGAAGTTTAGATCTTATGTTGTTATTTTTTGCCATTCTTCAAATCTAGCATTGATTATCATTACCTCTTTCCCAGAGGCAAACCCGTTCAGAAGATGCTTTGTTTTAAGAAGGTAATCCCAAGATTACTGAACATTTAAAGTGAAAGAATCCAATGTAATATATAAGGCTTCTTAAACTGGAGCTCAGATTATCTCCCAGGTAGCAAAAGGGTTGTATTTATACAGTCCATAGTGTAAAATTAAGTGAAACCCTGAACAGAATTATTAATCTGTAAGGGGAGAATTCTTATTCCTATTCTATTACCTAAGTTAGAACCATAAGGATTACAATGGTATGAACTCTTCTTACTTAAACTAGTGAAAAATACAAAGTTACGCCATTTAACAAAATGAATGTATCAATATAAGTCATGCTGTGGAGAAAAAAACAGTCTGTAACTAATTCTGCTCCTGCTTGGCTCAAGCATGCTTTCTTTTTTTTGGCTGTGTATAAATGTGCACTGGCAAGTGCTCATCTTTTGCAGACTGAAAATCAAAAAGACAATTTCTACCCTGAAATAAAAATAAATCATATATTCTATTCCAGATTTGGCAGCATTCCCCATAAAGAGATATAAAAAATTGGGAGTTGTATAAGCCACATGCCACAAATCATCTTGCATGCTCAAACGTCAAGTTATATTTTACATGAGTCACTGACTATCTGGATTTCCTTGGTAATGTTTTTCTCCAGTTGGATTTGTATCCCAAGTCCATCCACTCTTTCTTCTACTACATGGGAAACCTTCACTCTGTCATGCAGACTCTATGGGAAAAGCTATTTAAAAAAAAAACAAATTAAAAAAAAACCAAACCAACAAACAAAAAAACCCCAAAAACCCTAACAAAAAAAAATAGCTGAAAAACCCAATACAAAGATTTTGAAGTAGCAAATTTGAGACAATTGTCTCATGTACAATTACTGACACAAGGTAGCTGCATGCTTAGCTGGATACCAGACATCCCACTGACACCACTCATACACAAACCTGGAAGACATTCATATTTCCTCAAATCCATTTGAAATGCAGAATCCAAGATTGCAACATTTTACACTTCCCTCTTCCCTGAGCCTCTTAGCTAGTCTGATCCATCTTGCCACCTTGGTATTGGCAAGACACCTCTAGTCTGAATACTTGAGGCACTGAAAAACTTGAGCTGACACAAAGTCAGTTCTCCCATTCTCTGATGTTACACAGTGATGCAGGAGTGGGAGGCCTTAGCACCAGACTGTCCCCTTTTGGGGCCATTATATGGTGTAATTCATAACAGTGGCCAAAGCTGGTGTGTAGTCAGACAGACAATTAGTTGGTTCCACATAAAGCCTACATTCCCTTCTTTTGCTGCTCCCGAAGGAACATGGGAGCAGCAGAAAATGTAGGCTCATATTTTTCATGCTTTTTGAATATAATCATTGGCAACATTTAAAATCTGTGACTATTTCTAGCTCGTCAGTAAAGCTTAAAAAAAAATGATATAGCCACCTCAGGAGAATGCCTTTATTATGCCATCTCCTGAACCAAGCAGTTTCAGCTCATTGGGATTCAAGCAATTAAATGCTCGAGCAACCCCTGCGAGTCTAGATGGGAACGCCTGGATACACAATCGAGTACAAAGTGAGCAAGGCAAATGCTGTTCCAAGTCCTGCCTCCTTGCCATCTGATAGCCAGTTTGGTCATTCTTTACTGCCCACTGGAGATAGTTGCCATTAAAGAGGGAACACTGATGAATCATTGTTATGTCTGGCAGTGCTGTTGAAATAGATCAGACACATCGTCATTTTTTTGCTTCAGCAAACTTAATCCACAGCTCTGGAAAGTACTGCTGAAGTTACCCTGGCATAAGACAAAGCTTTTGGATTCTTCAATGAGTTGGCATCTGTGAATTATTTGCCACAGAAGCATAAATCTTGGCAGCATCACTTGATCTGAACTTTGAAGAGCAAGGCTGAGAGTACACTTTCACAAGGCAGCGACACTTGTCCTTGAAAGGTTGAGATGTGATTCTAAGGCAGAAAGAGAAAAAGAAAATATGAAAATTTTACAAGTGAGATTTTCAGTAAACTTGTAATTTTCAGATGTTTCAAAATATAACATTTTTCTTCAGTGAAAATCATGAGACATACTACCATAAACAAGCATTTATAGAAAATTCATACAAAAGGTTTAAGAATCTTGAATATTAATTCCTTAAGCTGGGCTATCAAAGGTAATTTTTAGGCACTTTTTTGCCTTGAAGTGTGATGAGCAACCATCCTCTCCACAAGATTCGTTGTAGGAGCCTTGCACCACAGCAAAGCAGACAGATGCCTAATTACAGCCTAGGGCACTCGTCTTTAGGTTACATCTTTAGCAAACCTTGGCCTTTATCCCTTCCTGCAGGTGAGAAATCTTGTCCTTGTCTACATTAGCTTGGAAACATTCACCCTTTCTCTTCCCACTTTTCCTTCCAAGATAAATACATACAGGTGCTGCTAGCTAAAGCAAATTGTCTTTTAAAAAAGAAATATATATATGGTGCAGCAAAAGAATATGTGGCACATATATATTATTAATATCAGTAATCATTGGGATTACGTGCACGCTACAGAATGTTTCAAGGCAAACCTTCCTTTTCTCATAGAGGTTGTTACAGTTTAAGGAAATTGCAAAATATTCTTTCCCATATCCCAGTCTTCCCAACCAGTAATCTGGAGACATGTATAAATAGGACAAATTTAGCCTCTGTGAACATCTCTTCTGGCGCTGATTAACAAAGACTTGCTGATTTAACATTCAGTAAATACCAAGAGCATAGTTTTTTGCACTACTGATTTTTTTTTCTGTTTTCAAGGTGAAGTATTGTTTCATTGAAAAGTAATCATTTAGTTAATCTGGGAATTTGCTTCCCTTCATCTATGACTCTCCACTAAGTCGGTCATGAATTTAGGAGAGGTTCCAATGTGTGTTTGCACTAAAATAATATAAATAGATGTTAAATGAAAAGAACTAATTAATGCAAAAAGGCTACATTTCTTCATTATGCCAGGAACTGTAAAATTATAGACTAGGAAGAAATGTTTAGGTAAAATAGCATTAAATTCACCCTCACGATCCTTATGCTGAATCACTTAGCCAGATTTGGCAAACTAAAACATGCAAATGTACTAAGATAACAGATAAATGCAGATCCCCAAAGTTTAACACTTGTCAGTGTCCTTGTCCTTTTTGAATTCATTTGTATGCAAAAGCCCATGGAAATGTATGACAATGTTCACCACAATTTATGCTTAGTAAAAAAAAAAAAAAAAATTTTGCTTTAATCTTATTTTCCAATAATTTCAACAGATGTCCCCTACTTCCTGTATAACAATTAAGTATTGATACCTCACTTGTTTTTCATGATAAATAATCCTAGTCTTTTAGACCTTCTGTTGTATGAATACAGATTTGCCTTCCTGTTCTCCACGTGCTGCTTTGAGGTGGGGTAAGTGCAATATCATGGCATTCAAACTCTTGTACTAGAAATACACAGGGTGGTGTAAATTGAGGATTTTTGACTCCTCAGAAAACTGAGAGCTTCACAGCAGCACAGGTCACCCATACTGGCAGCTTATTTAGAGTTCATCAGGGCTGCAAATACATGCACTTATGCATACATGTAAAAAAATATACACAAAACTGGGAATATCTACTGCCTGGCCCTATGTTATCTAATTATTCATCGCACAGCAGCGTGCTTGATGTCACCATGTTTAACTTTCCAATTCATCCCTTTCTCCAAGGTGAAAATATGCCTGAATATTAAGCACTCTAAATCCCAAACAGAGGACCTGGGGCCTCATCAGTAATGAATTTCCATTATAAAACCTAACCTCCTAATGATTTATCGTCCAACAAAGACGCCTCCTAACGATAATTTCCTGTTTTTCAGGAAGCCCTGTGTTTCAGGGCTAATTTACATAACTAGGTAAATGACACTGACTGTATCATCTGTGTTTGTCACATAGAGGGAGAAATCACTTCCCCTTACAAAAAAAAAAAACCTATTGACTTTCATTTACTGATGATATTTATTCATGGGTCTGCTAATTAATTCTCTTTATTTTACAGCTCCTACCAGTTTTATTCTCATGGAAATCTGATTTACTTGTTTATATTAACTAGGATAGCTCTGGAGTTCTTCTTAGAAGTTTCTGTCATACTTAGCACTTTCTTTCCTCAGGTACTAAGGATGATACAATGAATATATTGCAAACCACAGTTAGCAGTTCACCACTTTCATATTCATGGGTGAATGACATCTGGCCCTGGCAATTTATTCCTATTCATTTTTGAAATTTGTTTTAAAACCTTTTTAGCAAGGTTTCATCTCGAGACAGTTCCTGTCTCCCCTCCTCTGTAATGAGAGGTTCCTTCTGCTGCGGAGCTCCTGATCTGTGACACAGGCTGCCTTGAGCTGTGACAAGTATATTATCTATACATGCAGCAGAGGTTTCCAGCTCAGCAGAAGCTGGGAGCTGCTGTCTTCCTGAGGCTACCTGTTGGGCAAAATCCTGACTTTGTGGTGGGTTGATCCTGGCCAGCAGCTAAGCCTGCAACCACTCGCTCACTTGTTCCCACACCTCCAGTGGGATGGGGGAAAGAATCAAAGAACAAATGATGAAAGTTGGCAAGTTGAGATAAAGACAGTTTTGTAAGTAAAATACCACAGAGGCTGCTATGGGGAAAATTAACTCCATCCCATCCAGCCAAGGCACATTTTTGTAAAAGAGAGCAACCCTCAGGTGCAGAAGAAGTCAGGGACTGCCCTGTGTGGCTCCCATATTTGCTGTATTACCACAGGATACAGCAAAGCTGGCGGTCTCTCAAGGAAAACTTGGTTAAGGAAAGGCAGAACACAGTAGACAAATGGAACAAAAAAAGGTGTGAGAAGACTGGGAGAAAAAGTGCTTCAGGTGCTGGAGCAGAGCTTCCTCTGCAGCCCTTGGAGAAATCATGCTGGAATAGAGAGATATTCACCCTGCAGCCTGTGGGAGACTCCATGCTAGAGTTATGGATATTTCCCAAAGGAACGGTGGCCCATGAAGAGCCCACACTGGAGCAGGTTTACCCTTAAAGACTGCAGCCCATGGGAAGGGCCCCTGCTGAAGCAGGAGATAGGTGATGTTAAGAGAAAGAAAAAGCAGAAATGAGCTGTTATGGATTGACCACAGCCCTCCAACCTCCGACAGTGCTAGGAAGGGGGAAGAGAAAGAGTGGGCAATGAAAGAGTGAGGTTCAGCCTGGGAGAAGGGGATGGGGTGAAGAAAAGATGCTTTAGTTTTTGTGTTTGTTTCTCACTGTTCAATTCTAATTTAATTAGAAATAATTGTTACCATTAACTAAACTCCTCATTGGTTAAGTAATGGCACAACTCTTTTGCCTATATCAGTAATTAGCAAGAGTTTTCTCTGTCTTTACCCAAGCACATGAGCTTTCCTCTCTCTATTTTCTCCCCTTCTTCTTCCGAGCAGGGAGAGTGAGAGAGAAGTTGGATGGGTGCCTGGCAGCCAACCAACATCAACTCCCCCCGTGTGAAGGCATATCAGCACGAGGAAGATTCACCAATTCTTCCCAAATGGCTAAATCCAGGGATGACTTTTTTACAAGACTTGAGTCACAATGGTTTAATCCACAATCCTCCAGGATATTCCAGCAGGATTAGTCTGGTTATTTCCTCTTTTCTTTAACCATCTTAAAAGCCTTAGAAATGTGGAGGACCCAGAAGCACGAGTTCCTGAAGTGGCAGGTGAATGTGCTGACATGGGCCTGGGTGTTAGGCTGGGTGGGGAAGGCCTCCAAAGGACACTGTGGCCACAGCTTCTTCCTGTCATTGGGATATGGTGACTTGCAGAAGGAAAAACAAAAATATATCCCATTGTTACCTTCGCAAGCTGGAATCATAAACTGGGCTTGCTCCCGAGGACAAAAGGAATGAGCAGCAGGAACTCTGAGCCCTTACCTTGCACAGAGACAACATAAACATTAGTTCTGGGGACAGCAGCTCATTTCACTTCTATGGGAACTCAGGCAGAGGAGGAGCTGGCGTGTTTTTTTTCTTTTTCCAAAAGCAAAGGAGTCAAGCACAGAATCAGCAGCAAGAGACAGACTTCTACCTCTTGCTGTGTTCAGTATCATATTCTCACCCCACACACCTGTGGATTGACAAGATCTAACTTTTTATGATCTTTGGTCATTCATAAGTCTTATTAAAAAAAAAAAAGCCAACAAACAATAAAATCAGAATCCAAGCACTACTGCAGCAAATAAGTTAACAAATATAATGCATTTCTTACACAGCTATTGTTGACCCTCTCCCCTTGTAGCAGAGAAAAATCCGGCTTTCAAAATTGTGATGAATATGTTGCCAATATAATGATCTTCTAACGTGCAAGAAAGAGGCCAGGAAATGATTTAAAATGCCATAAACTTCCTCAGAACAGGTTTCCTGCTGATATGCCTTTCTCCCCGAAGTGCTCCCCATGCTCTTTCTGAAATATTCATTGCCCTAATGATTTCTTCAGGCACTGCTCCTGTACATAAAAATTAGTTCCTCCTATCAAGAAAGAAGCAAATCCAAGGGGGTACTGTTATGGGAGAAATCCACAGGATCCAGAAATGTATGCAAAAAATGTTTGCTTTTCTTTCTCTGCGCCCAAGGAGTTCATTTTAACCTTTATTTTCAGAAGTGGCACTGTTACTGTTATCCATGTGTTTACAAGTTGAAAAACATATTTCTAATTTATTCTTTTTTTTTTCCTAGAGCTGTTATACATCTCTGTTTTACCCATGATCTGCCTTATTTCATGGACTTGTATTGTGCCCTTGAACACTGCAGGGCTAGATGCACTAGGATTCACAGGATCCTCTGTTCTCTAGACACTTCTGCAGCTCTCAAAGCAATTCAAGACATATTTATGCTGTCAGTTAAACTGAGTCCTTTCCCCTCCCCTTAACATTTGCTTGCATATTCACTGTGGTTTTAGGAATTCCTTAGTAATTCCTTAACTCCTGACACCTGTAACACACTGCACCTGTTTTGCAGTGTAGCTTGCTAGCAAAGAGGATATTTCAGTAACTCAAGAATTGGAAACCTCAGAGTCCCAGTGTTCAGTCTTGCACCTACCTGTTCTGCAAGGAAGTCTGGTTCTGCAAGAGGCTGAACCATGGTGTCTTAAGCTGCAAATGCAAGATGTAGCTGGGGTGTGCATTCTATTGCCATCTGTTAGAGGAGAGGCAGCTGTCTCCTACTAATTGGGCAGTTTTTCTTTATCTCTTCCACAACCCATTCTATCTCCGGGAAATATCTTCTGTTCATGGGGCAGTGAGCGTCACTGCATGACTGATAAAATTATATCATCCCACTGGGAGAAGCTCTGCCCAGGGGGAGGAGTCAACCATTCCTACTTGGATATGATCTTGAGCTTTGGAACACCACAGGCAGCCTTTTCCCACTGGGTTCCCAGAGGAGCAGCTTTCTTCTCTACTGGATTCCCAGAGGAAGACTAGGCCCACCACTGGACCTTCAGAGGAAAACTTCACCCTTCTACAGGATCCCTGCTCCAACAGAACCACACCTGTCACTGCAGGAGGGCTGCAGCCACCATTTAATGGGACTGCTACCAGCACCCTGACCCAGAGAGTATCAGGTCGTATTCTGACTCTCTGTCAGTGTTGGTTTGTATCACTGCATTTTTATTTTTTCCTAATAAAGAACTGTTATTTCTACTGCTATATCTTTGCCTGAGAGGCCCTTAATTTCAAATTTATAAGAATTCAGAGGGAGGGGGTTTAGATTTTCCATTTCTGCTTTCCTTAGCAGACTCCTGTCTTTTCCAACCAAGACACGTGGCTCAGGAGCGCTGCATTCAGCTGTGCACCTTGAAGACTGATTCTACAGCCCAAACACTTCACTTAAGGGAAGTTTCTACTCTACACACAGCTGTTTAGAGTTCTGCACATTAAATTTAATGAAATGAAAGCAAATAGATGGCCTTCATTAAAATCTGGTTCAAGCAATAGCATACCAAGTCTTGATTGCTCATTTGGGGCATGAAATGAGTGCAGTAGAAAGCACAGAGTACAAGAATAATACCAGTCAGGATGGATTTGAACTGCAAAGTAGCAGTGAAGAGCATGATTACACTCACCCAGAAGAGAAAAAGTGACCTAAAGGAGAGCCACAAACACACATCTCACTCACAAGTGTTTCAGTGGTACGATAAGCAATTCAGGAATGAATCTCCTCCCTTCATTCCACAAAGGCTTAAAATAGCTCATGGTGGAAGGAATACAAGACAGATCTCTAATACCAGGAGCAAGCAGGCACATTTAAATCATCTTGTCTTCCATATGTTTAGCAAAACAAGGGAATGGATACTCACCTGTTCCCACAATTCTCCAGGGTTATGCTGCACCATTAGTAATCTTTTAAGCATCTATTAAAAATCCACAAATCACAGAAATTTCATACAGGACCAGGGATCTCACTCAGCTATTCTTAATTATTAGAAACATGAAGAATAAATAAAAGCTAAACAAACACTCCTTTGATTCAGACTTTACACGCAAATAAAAGGCAATTCACTCAAGATTCTGTGGCATCAAAACCAGAAATTTAATGGTAGCTGTGAGATATGGGTCTTATTAAAAAATACAGGGCTGTTATCTCTTTCTGGACATGATCACATGCCTGTGTTGGTGTATTCTATATGGCAATGGAATATACCAATATTTCTTAAGAGTGTTTACCTTGTTTTACTTTCATCTTGGCAAGATTTTTTAACAAAAAATTAACACAGCACAATAGATGGAATAAGAGTTGAATAACTGGCAGGTCTCTAAAAACCATAACTGATTATAGAGTGTAAATGCATTAATAGCAACGTCCAGTAAAGATAAATCTATCATCCAAAATTATTGAGTCATTTTATCAGCAGTCTGTGTGATGCCTAGTGATGTCTGTAGGTAGCGTGAAGGTTACAGCATAGTAAGTAACAATAATAAAATAAAATGTTTTGCTACACAAAGGTAAAAATTTACTGATGAGGATGTTGTTGGAGCAACATTGTGTATTAATATGACAAAATACAAGAAAATTCACTTGGAATAAGGATTGGAGATTTTAACCTGCAGGGCAGAAGAGTTTGCTCCAGAAAACATCAACCAAAGAAAGGGTACTGAGCTTTTGCAGGGAGGAACTTTGACTTGAGCTCCAGCATCAGTGATGCAGGTAAAGGGATTAGTTATTGGTTAATTTGGAATTTGCTGGAAAACTGCAGCACATGTGTATTGTTTGGGAATTGTCTAATGCATGCATGTTTGGAAATCTCACAGCCTACACAGCACATTTTATAAGTTGGCCTTGTGTATTTGTAGCCTATAGACAGATTTCATATTTTAGCCATGAGATTACTCTGTATCTTTTTTTTATTATGCACAGTGTGTCCCCCTGGAAAATGCCTCATATTTCTGTAGATGTTGTGGCTTCCTGCATGCATCTTATGACCCACTTCCATATGAAGGCTGAATCCCTCCATTTAGAATTGGCTGACACATGCCTGAAAATCCTGGCCAAAAGAACAAGTTCTCAAAATTGACAGGACAAGATGTCCAGGTGGAAAGAGAGTATAAAACTGGAGAAACAAAATGAAAATCAATACCAAGCTTCCTTGCTCCCAATAAGCTGTAGATCTGGGAGGCATAAAAAAGTGAAACAAAATTAGGAATGTGTTTTTCCTTTTGGGGACAAGGTGTCTACAGGTGGCAGAAGGATAACTTGTACCACCACTTGGTGCTTGTGCTTCAGGGAGAGATTTTAGTGGAGCTCTAGGAAGATCCCCAAAATAACTCAGAGAGTCATGCCATAAATGCAATCTGGTTTGTTTGCTATGGAGAAAATAATGCTAAAACTTTCCAGAGTATGTAGTGCACTTATACTTTAAAGTAACCTGAAAATGTGCAATATCAGAATTCACTCACAATACATGAGCTGAAGAAGCTAAAAATTAGTAAATTCAGCATCCAAATAAAGAGCAGTTTCCATGTATTGGGAGCTAATAATTTAGCCTGGAAGACAGCAGACTCACTCTTGCTTGGAGTACTTAAGATTCAGTATACTTTAATGTATCTTTTGAAGATGGCTGTGTGGTATGTGTATAAGGAAGCTCAGATTGCTGACAATTTTATTGGATTAAATAATTCAATTGGCATGCAATATGAACCATGCAGTATCACAGGAACAAATTCAGAACTTTGCTGATAAAAAGTTGTGCTTTCAGTAATGACTTCTTTGTTGTGTTCTTAATATTTGAAGCATTCTGTGGCAGAAAGAAATCTAAGCCAACCCTGAATTTAGAGGTAAAGTCACACTTCAATTGCCCCAGTAGATCTGGCAGTACTGAAAGTTGTTAACCATTCTCATTTTCATGACCATGATATTACAAAATCAAACACCCTCATAGCTGACAAGTTAAAAGAGTGAATGGTAATAAACCATGGTGCTGCTCAAAATGATGAGCTGGTTCTTCCACTGCAATAAATCAACATTATTTCCTTGGCAAATGAAGCCTTAGATTCATGCCAGGTAAGGGTCTGACCAGCATCTAGTGTTTTGAAATCTGGAGAAACCATTTTTCTTGGTTGCAATGTGCCTCGTTCATCATAAAAACACAGTAAAACATTCAGAAAGGTTACTTAATACATTGTCAAGGTAAATGCATCTCTGTAAATCAGAGTCAGCATGGCTATGTCTCTGGTGAAACCAGTGTTGCTAAGGTAACTACTAATTTCCACCCTAGAGTAAATATTACATAAAGCTGACAGCTTATTCAATTTTATATATTATACTTTGGGGCAGAGCATGTCTTTTATTTCCTCCTGCGATATTGACCCTGCTTCACTTGTGCACCCTCTTGGCTGCTTAAAATCTTTTATCCTTTAACCTTTATCATCTGCCAAAAAAAGTAACAAGGTAACAGCCAGCAAATCTGATCCCTCTGGTCTGCTGCTTTGTCACATGCTTTACTTTTTATTTCATGTCAGGTTCTGAGTCAAATTTCTTGACTTGTACCCTGAAGCTTAGAAACAGCATCTCTAAAATCACCATGCAGCTGGTTTCTAAGTAAAGACATACAGCTGCTATTAACTCAGTTTTCCCCACTTAATTTGAATCTCTGATAAACAAACCCAATTGTCTTTCCTTTTTACACTTGGTGTCTTTGGGGGGCAGCTGTTAGCATCTTGTTGAACAAACACACAGCAGCACTTACGTGTTTGTAGGAACTCCTCTAAAGATATCATTTCAAATGCAAAGTGTTTGGTGGCAATGGCACCTTAAATAAATATTCCTTCCCCTGTCTCATGGTGAACTTTGCTTTCTACTATGCTGGCACAATCATTTTCTACTCTGTGCTACAGCTCTGATTATGATTCTCTCTTAAAAATTAAAAAAAGCCTTCCCTGACTGCCTTTTTTATTAGCCCAAATCAATTCCCTGATTGGGTTGTAAGAAGGCGCTATAAACAGGCATCCTAACATAACTGAGGATGTTTGTCTGCATGGCAACAGGAAAATGGGGATGAGAGAGGAGAAGGGCAAGGAAAATGAAATCTAAAATTTCACTTTTCTTACACTCATACTTAGGCATCCCAAACCCACAATATCTATTTTTGAATTCTACGTTGACCATTTTCTTCCTCACTAAAGAAGATGCTGGACTCCAGCTTTCTTATTTAGGTCTTGCCTCAGCTTTTGATGACATGGTCTGAATACACCCAGAACACATACCCAGAATGTGCTATTCTGATATAATGCAGCTGTAACTAAATTCAAGCATATCCTTTGAATTTCACAGAGTGACATTGATTTACACCAGCAGGGAAACTAACTTAAGAAGATGCAATTGAACAGGGCAACCACCACCTGCACACCTGTCAGGCCTGCTCAAAGAAATGCTGAATAGCCACTGGCCTGTAGCTGCTACATGAAATTACTTTAGAATATAATCAGTTTATAAGAGGTTTAATCTCCCTTGGAAATGCAGTGCAATGGAAAAAAAATCAACTCCATGTTTACAATAAAAACCCCTTCCTGTCTTTTGCAAAAAATAAGTTAACTTTATGAAATACTCACAAATTTGCACACACGATGAGAAATAGATGGAAAAAGCTTCTTTTTTGTTTCTATTAGTAGAAAATGAAATAAAAGAAGATAATTTTCCAGCTATGGAAATAAGCTGGCCTAAATTCCTGAATTTCATACCTTTAACAAGGCTGCATGAAAGAAGTCTTGAACTAGATGTTTATATGCTCACATCCATACATTCATCACATTTATGCTGCTTATTTTGAGAACAAAAGAACATAGGACGTGTACTAAAAGATATGGCTTTGACAGCTTGCCAGATGTCTTGTTTTCCTCTGAAACAGGGAGCTAATCACTGCCTCACACTGAAGATGCAATCCTATAAACATTAAACTGCAACATTGGGAACGTGGGACTGAAAAACTTCTTCATGAGCTTCAGAAAATGTTTAAGTTCTATATCAGAAAATTATTGCTTTTGGGAGAGACAGATCCCCAATTACAACCTCAGTGATTGAACGCAACATCTTTATATTTGTGAGGAAATATCATGGACTCTCTCAAAGAAAACAGCCAGACAAATTGCCTTTAGTTTGCTTATCATTCCGGAGTGGCTGAGGTCTAGGAATCAATTAAGGATTCCAGAAAGCTCCTGGGAGGACCGCAGGCTGCGTGTATTTATTTGCACAACCCCTCTGCACTCCTGGGTTTTTTGTCTGAATGGTTGTTTTCTATGCCTGTTTAGCCGTTGAAATCCAAACCAATAACGGAGATGATTTTATTAAGCAGACAGATGCCCTTAGCGAGCCAGGCTGGAATCATCATTGCCTTTGACGTAAATTTATGGAGCAGTTGTCTGATGGTAATGACTTTCAGTCATCACCATGTCTGAATCTGAGGCTGTGAATTGCGTAATAATAGACTTGGGGTTGCATTACCAGTTTCCTGAGCCATGCAGCGTCCTGCATCCATCTTGGAAAGAATAGATCTCAATGTTCCTAACAAAATGTTAGAAAATTAAGATTCTCTTTTCAATGTCCATCCAACGCGAACAGACTGAAGGATCAATTAAGATTCCTGCAGTCATGCTTGACTTTTAAAGATAGACTTTCAACATAAATTCTCCTTCTTTGGTAATTTTTCTGATTATCACAGCTAAAACATCCCTTTAGAACAAGACAAAATTTAAAAAGTCACGAAGTTTAGACCAGTGATTTTCATCTCTGCAAAGTGAGCAGAATCAAGGTCAAAAAAAGTCATTTATGGATTCCTTAAGCTTAAGGCTATACTGTCATAAGAAAATGGACACAGATATCTACATCTTGTGCTGAGTTTCTCAAAAATTATTCAAAGGAATAGATTTTTGCTGCTTGAAGACAATAAATTAAAAAGTACATATTTAAAACTAACTTCATTTTATAGTGCAAGTTAGTGTATGTTCAGCCAACAATTTTATGCAAGATTGACTTATAATACTTGTTTATTGACATAAACAAGAAATTATTAATTTAATGTCTTTTAAATTAACCTATTTTGCAAGTGCACCTTGGTGTTCATGTCTCGTGACATCTTAAAGAGTGATGCTGAGGGACAAATGACCATAAATACCAAAATTACAATGATCCTCAGGGACTTTGTCACAGCATGAAACAAAATTATCAGAATACTTAAAATACATCCTGAATTCTTTGAAATTATTAAATATTTCCTCTTTACTTAAGAAGACTGCAGTTTTGTTAACAACTGAAACAGGTCTTAAAACTCTGAATTTCTTACACCAGTCTGCGACAAGAAAATCTTCATTAATGATGTGAGTAGCATATAGGAGATCAGCATTAAGCTGGTTAGGAGATTAATGTGCATGAAAAGGTCAAAACTGAAATAGAGTTAGTCAAATGTAAGAAACTGGTTTTATCTGATCTCAGTCAGTAAGACTACATATTGGTTAATTGCTATACAGAACAGGAGTTGCTTCATTTTATGTCTAGGGATAACTGCAACCCTTAAAAGAAAGTATTTGGAAACACTTTCTAGTGTTCCAGGATGGAAAATTTAAGAAGTTTCTACCACAGGAGTCATGCATAAACTTGTGCAGTTTTCAGTAAAAGAGTAGCTAATATTTCCCACCCAAGTCCTTCCAGAAGTCTGGGCTCTATTTTACCAGCAGGACATAAATCAGGCTGAGTTCCATTCTCAGTTCCACCGCAAACAAAGCTCAGCTGTATGTGTGGTGTGCCGCTTTGCTACAATTTGTCTTTCAGAGACCAAAAGACTTTCTACAACATTTTGCGGAGCGCAGTAATTGCGGTAGTTCCTGTCCTACATTCACACAAACAGGAAAGTGTGTCCAAAACCTCCTTTGTACCTGTATCAAACAATTATCTCATTTGCCCCTTAGTAAATAAGAGATGTGACCACCTAAGAGGCCTTTCCTAACATTATAAACTCGAGTCCTGGAATCTGTGACCACCAATTCTCCCGTGGTCATTGAACTAGTCAAGTTAAAAAGACTTTTGGGAGTTGTCTGTGTCCAGCTCCCATCTCAGTGTAGGGATAACTTAAATTTAGCTGTCTCTGCAAATGGAGAATCCAAAAGTCTCTGGGCAACCAGGTCTGGTGTTCAACCATCCTCACAGCGAGGAATTTTTTTATCTTAGATCTAATTACATTTTTCCTTCCTGTGCAGCCTCTCTTCACTGCCTCTTGCCCTTTTGCTGTGAAATTCTGACAGAAGTCTAGCTCCATCTTCTCTATAAATCCTTTTTAAGAAGTTGAAAGTGACATTTAGATGTTCCCCTAGCCTTATGTTCCTCAGTCTGCCACTACTGAGCTCCATGACATTTCTGTCAGCCCATTTCTTGGGGTTACTGAATTATCTCTGAGTGACAGTCCTTCCCTCCAACTTATTTGTCGGTCCCAGCACTGGTGTCATCTGCAAACTTGATGAGGATTTATCATCATTCCCACCACTCTGCTCATTAATAGAGACATTAATCAGTATTTGCCCCTGTATCAGCCGCTGAGGAATGCCACTAATAATCATATGCCAGTTGGACTCCACGCCACTGATCATATTTGGCAGCCTAGCAAGTTTTCCATCTGTCCAGCCTATTTTTACCACTTTGGCTGCAGAAATACTACTATGAGAGACCATGCCCAAAGCTCTGCTGCCATCAGAATAAACAGCATCCTGTGCTCTCTCCTCATCCACCAAGCCGTTCGTGTTATCTCCAAAGGCAATCAGAGGTTTGTAAGACAAAACCTTCCCTTAGGAAAGGCAAAGTAGATAATAAATCAACGTGTTGGGGGTATTTTGTGTCCCTACATACAGCAAATCCGTAGAATTTTCTCCATAGCCTTATTCAAGGCCAATTGGTCTATAATTATCTGAACATTTACCCTTGCTTTTAATAAGTGCAGATTGATTTGTCATTTTCTCATTATTTATGACATTCTCAAAAGGCCGCAGACTTTCCAAGATGACAGAAAGAAGCCTTGCAATGACTTCAGATTGTTCCCTCATCATCCTTGTCCATTTCCAGTCCCAGAGGTTTATGCTTCTCCCTTTTTCCTTAAGCTATCCCTTTCCTGGTCCTCTTCTGCCATTATTAGCCTACATTTCCAGGGACTGACACCAGACTTGGGACATGTCAGGGGCATGAAAGCCAACCTTGCCATAGTAAAGACTGAACAAAGAAGGCAGAGAGTCTTTCCATAGCCTTTGTGATTACATTGCCTATCCCAGGTCACTTGTTCATTCTTTATCTTCTAATAAATTGAGGGAAAAACAATTATATTCTTTGTTAATATACAAATAGCATAAACATGTTTTATTGTATTTACACACCAGCTGTGAAGGAATCTGTATTGCTGTAGAAAACAACTTCATTGTGCAATTTTCATTTATGTAGTATTTCAACATATGTAATTAAACTTTTTTTTGTATTTCTTGCTTACTCTTTGCAATCTTACAAAGTAACCCCCAGCCTCTGGTAATTTAGTAAGGTAGCCATTTTTGATCCACTATGATTTTCAAATGTTTCATTTCTCGGCATACATTTTTTTATCCTACACATTTACTGCTCAGGCTTAGCTAGAAACAAAACAAATTGCTCCAGGATTACTTAAACAGAAAGTTCTTAAGCTAAAGAGATCTATCCAGACAGCAAATCAACCCATGATAAAATAGCAATTTTCTTATTCAGGTAGGTCAGTAATTTTGTGTGTACTGTGAGGCTGAGAATAACAGCTTCATACCAGGCATTAACCTTAGGTCTCTTTGCCAAGTTTTCTTCAAAGATCTCTAAGGCTAGCTGTTATTGTCAGAAAGTGTACATATGAATCAGCACAGACACAATTATACTGAGTGAAAGCAAAAATTCCCCTTTTAAAGAATATTAATGTTTAAAAATCAAACTTTAAACAAACAAAACAAAAACCCAAACCAAACGAACAAACATAGGGGAAAAAGACCCGCAAAACCCCACCAACCAAACCAAAAGCAACCTAGAAAAATGCCATTTGAAGTTGCTTTGGGAACTTGAAATGGAAACTTTAAAGTATGCTTTGGCTGTGCTTACAGGCTGACTTTAATCCTGTGATTTTCCTTTTCCCTACAATACCAGTGCCATTCAGAGCACACAATAGACACTTTACTCTTAGCAACACCTAGTCAATACTTTCTTTACTTCTTCTAAGGATACATCCCTTTGTTCAGGCTTTATTTACTATGCACTCTATAAATCTGCTCTGATTAGCATCACACAAGGGCTCTGTAAGAGCAGGAGGAAGAGAAGTGCATTCTCCCTGGCACCTCTCAATAGTTACAGAATGCAAGTCCTGCAAATACAAATCTTTTCACAAAACATCTTCCAAATTATCCATATAAATGACACTGGAATACATAATTCCCTCCATACATAACCTTCTTTTCAAAAACTAGTATATTTCCCGAACAAAAAAATTTCCACATTTTAATCTCTGAAACAGAGACGGCGGGTGGTGGGAGGTAAGCAAGAGCACAAAACCATTTGTTCAACAAGGATAAAGAAAAAGGCAAAACAAAATGTCAAGTGGCTCCTGAGCACTGTTATTTTGTTCACCTAAATCCAGGTATGCAATCATGCCACATCCACCTTGCACATCAGCTGTAAGCCATCACATTCTCCTTGCCAGCAAAGGCAGATCTTGCAGCATGGAGGTTATTCACTTTAGCAAGCTTTAAAGTGAGGGAAAGGAACATGACATATTCTCCAACCTCATGCTCAAAACGGCTGAAATCTTCATGTTTCCTTGCTTGCAAAGCCCTCAGCCTGAAGATGACATGCTATAAGGTTATTTTTGTATCGCATGAAAACAGGGGAGGGAATGAAGTGCTACAGCTCCTGCCTTAGTCTCACCAGGCAGGTGACATGTACCACATGACATTTTGGTGTAAGCTCTGATCCCACTGAAGTGGGAGCTTTGCCATTGACAGGAACAAAGAAGAAAATTCCCCTAGTTCTAGGCCAAAATTAAAAGATATAGACTGGTCTAGAATATGCAATTGCCAGGAAAGGAATTTGACCTTTTGTCTGTGTTTAGATATTGTATAAGATATTTTGGCATGAAAAGTGATAAATACCACAAGTCTTTAATTATAAAGCATCTGCCCTTTATTTCTTTATGTAATCATAACTATATATAAAACATATAAAATAGTTTATCTACATAGATGTACATTACTTTACATGTATCATGTATTTATACGTGCATGTACTTAGGCTATACATGCTCTATGTATACAAGTACAGTCTACAAGAATAAGTATTTCTTATATATTAAGTTTCTGTTGGTTCTGTTCATTATTTTCCCACTCCTTCCTGAGCTCTACATAGAAGGTAGGTCTCAGCAATGTGGAATTCTGTCTCCTTCTTCAAGATTTTGGAGGGAGGGGAAAATAATTTTGGTTTCTTCAGCTCAAACCTCTTATGGGATGAAGTTGGTATAAGTGTTTGTAACACAAGGTGTCCTTAGCCCATCTTATTGTTGGGGGAAAGGGACTCACTCACTGTGATATGTAGTGAAAATTATTGCATTCCCAGGGCAAGAAAGTCAAGATGTCTTCATGTTGTCTGGGAAGGAACTAGCAAATGAAATTTCCCTGTGGCCAGAATCACAGATCGCAACAGAAGTTAGAATTTGAGCCACACAGTCTTTAAGTACAACCTGACATTTGACCCAGGAGCTGCCCTGAGAAGGTCTCAACAGCCTAAAACATCAGACACCTGCTGCCATGCTGCAAGGGCAGTGGGTGGAAGTAAATAAATTCCTTTTCTGCTACCTGTGTTGCTTGGTCTTTGTGAGCCTCATTAATGTAAACAGGGGCTTTTTGCCTCCTGACAATCCATCACACATGAAGACTGGCCAGGAGAATGATTTTTTTGCTGATCAAGGAACATAAAGGTCAGAGAGCTACCAAAGGATAAGAAAATGACTCAACCATTGGAGGAAAGCAAGAGCAGTTGTAAGATGCTGTGGACTAACTCAGTCATTCCATTCTGAAAGAGTTCAAAAGAGAGAAAAAAGGTAATAGAGCAGTGACCACACACCCTCTAAAGCATCACCTGTGCATTCATTTTCAGCACCCTGGTTCTTCTATTTTTACCAGAGCTACCCAATTATTACAAGTGAGTTTACCAGGTGTATCTTCCAGTCTGTATGGACAGAGCTGCAGAAGGCAGAGTCTATGGGCCACATCATCTTCTGGGGATCCCTCTATTGCAGGCATCAAGATAATCCAGGGAAAGAAAATAGCTTGCAAATTGCCTGATTGATGTTCAGGTAAGTAAGCAGAGGATCTTTTTGGTCTACATCAGCATTACAGGTCTTCAAGGTGCACTGTATGGGAAAAATAACTTAGGGGAAAAAAAATACTGCCTGAAAATATTGCTCTCCTTTCACATGTTGCTGGTTTTAGATACAGCAAGTGATATTGATCTGGTTGATAAATCATTTGTTCCATTCACCCATGCTTGGAAACATTCAATCTATTTATAGCCTCTAGTGGAGACAGAGGTGTCTCAAAATTCTACTTATTTTAGTTCACCCAGTATTATTAAGGTATTTCTACTCACAATATTAAAAGAATTATTAAAAAAAATCCCAGAAATTACATTCAAAGGAACATCTCTTTAAATAAGTACAGCTAGTGTTCAATCTCATTCATTATTAAAATGGAGGAATATTTTCTTTGATCCAAATTTTGATATATTTATTTCCCCAGACCTGTACATAGAAGCTGGTTAAGTCAATTTCATTATGTAGTGCAAATATTGACTTGTTCACTCGTTACTTAAAATGTGATACCTCTCTGACATTTCCTTTCTGCTCTGGATTTTATTATAAACTAAAAACATAACTATTTTCCATTTTTCCTCAAATGTTCTCTGTTGGATTTAACAGCGGACTTATCACCATTACATATTTTAGGAAGTGTCTCTGATTCACTCCTGTTTCATGAATTCTTTTAATTGCTTTTTTTAAGAAAACAAGATAAATTACATTACAGGATATTTGACAATATGACCTTTGTGGGCTACAGGATTTTTAAAGATTTCTAATGGTACATCGTCTAAATTAATATAAAATCTTTTTATTCCTTGTAGAAATTCAAAAGTATATTAAAAGTTCAATATAAATTTAACAATTCCATGTGATACAATGGAATTATTGCTTTTAATGAAACGAAGTGTTTTTGGAACTGGATCACCGTCATATTTTTACTAATATCAAAGTCAAGTTATTGATGAATGAAAAAAATCAAAACCTATGATATTTGAAAACCCAGATTGTTAGTGATTAGTAAATATTAGTTCCCTAAACACTTTGGATAGACTGTCAACAATGGTATTAGATTTTTCCCCTCATAATTAGGATACATTTGAGCTTCCAAAATTTAAAAGTTCTCATTTGTCATACCTGTGCTATATTCAGGAAATGTTAATCCTATATTTTGATCTCATAGATGATTTTCTCCCTAATCAACTACAAGAAATATAACCCTGAAGCAATGAACTTCAAGAGCTTTAAAACTGCAGACATTATCAGCAATGAACTGTTACTTAGATAAAGGGATTAATATATTTTTTTGCATATATGAACCAAAATAACTGAATTCAGCTGTGATAAATATACAGTGGGCACCCTCAAATGAGTATCTGATAGAACCTTTCTTTTTGCAGGAAGGTTTACCTGAAGGATCTAAAGGAATAGCAAATAGAGGCAACCTGGACATGGGTGGAGAAGGGGTGAAAAGTGCATGAAATGTCATGCTGCCTGCTAGAGATAAGGTCTACAAGCTGACCAGAGGCCACAAAGAATCCTAATGGAAATGAGTTTGTATATTGAGATAAAAAAATGATTATTTTGTTGGCATGACTCAAAGATGGCTGTGCCAGGTGAAGGACTGAAATACCTTATGGTGAGTAGATAATGTAAAGTGATATTTTAACACCCATAGATGAAGACCAAGACATAGAAGACAAGAATAATTTGGAATATTTTGAAATGTTCCACCAGCAGAAGACAGAGATTATTCAAAAGAGAGACTTACTTGACTATACAGGTACTGTACTTGCGTAAGGATCAAGGTAAATTAAACCCAAATAAATTAATAAATTTATTATAAACCCAAATAAATTAAACCCAAAGGTGAGTTATTTGAGACACACAGAGGTCGAGTTCCAAAAGCAATAGCTTTACATTTTGAGCTAAAATCTTCTGAAGTTAAAAAAAAATAAACAGTAGGACTGATGATTATGAAATCTAAGATGTCTCTGAGTTTCTATAAGAGATCTGAAATACAGTTTGAGAAATTAATGCAATTTTTATAAATAATGCATAATCATCCAATAGCGTTTCTCTTTCTTGCAGCTCATGTGTGATGGTCACCTCTCTTTTGTCCATGTTAATTTAAAGCAAACTCTGGTCCAAGGAAAAATATGCAATAACACATCTGTGTCCATAGAGCAGGCAATATTTTTCCATAATGCACATTTTATTTCACTGTTTCCATATCAAAATCCCGAGACCAGTTCTCAGGTCCTTCTGGTTTTCTTCCTGCTCACAATTTATCTACATATCACGTTGGACAATGCCTTCTCTCAAGGGTTACAGTCTTAATAGGTCACTCACTTTTTCCCCAGATTATGTTAGTCATTATTTTCTCTCTACTTTTTTGCCTTTCTGTGGCTGCCCAGCAGGCCAATGTGTATTTCAAAACTCTCTCCTAGGTTTCCATCCTAAGCTCTCCAACCAGGTGGCTTCACTTATCCATCTCATGTTTTTCTGCCTTCACCTCCTCTCATGCTGCACTAACTCTGGCACTACTCCACTCACAGAAAGTTAAAATCATCACTAGTAAATTTTGGTTTTTACTTGGCTGCTATAAGGCTGTCTGGGAGTCACCAGAGGAGTGAAGAAGATTGCAGGTTCCTCACTTTTTAGATGCACTTATGAGGAAACCATTGCATATCCTCAATATCCTGGCTCTGGCACACATTGTTAATTCCCGTCTGTCAGCTTGAACACAAAAAGAAACAGAATCCCAGTCAGAAAAAGTTACATGAGTCCAACTCCCCAACTCTTCTCTTATTATTCTACCTGCATCACCCTGCACTGAGTGTATAGAAAGCAAGATACTCTTACCCATGTCCTGGGTAATTCAGAACACCACCAATGCCTGTCTGTTCCCAAGGCTGGGACCTTTATGCCTCCCCTCTTACCCACTACCATGCTTTGGTGTGTGCTGTCAGACTTGATGAACAAAAAAAATAAACCCCACTTGTCGCAGACATCTTTTATGAAAAATCCTTTTTTAAGGATTTTTCCTCTTGAGAAGCTGAGAGGCCTCAAGAACAAAATGTAAACATTGATTATTTGCTGGTGTGGAATGCAACAGGTGGATCTTTGATTGGCCCATGTTGGACGTTTCTAATTAATGGCCAATCACAGCTTAGCTGGCTCAGACAGAGTGCAAGTCACAAGCCTTTGTTATCACTCCTTCTTATTCTATTCTTAGCTAGCCTTCTGAGGAAATCCTTTCTTCTATTCTTTTTAGCATAGTTTTAATGTAATATATATCATAAAATAATAACTCAAGCCTTCTGAAACATGGAGTCAGATCCTCGTCTCTTCCCTCATCCTAAGACCCCTGTGAACACAGTCACCCCCACTGGCTTTACTTTCCTCTCTCCATTTCCTCCCACACCCTTATCCATACATGCTTGTAAATCTGACAGAGAAATATGGCTCCACGTAAGACTTTGGAAAACATCTTCCTTGGTTTATAATTCTTCTCATTACAAGGTACACAAAGATAGCAGCAAAATTCACAGAGGAGAAGGAAAGTAATTGTAATTCCATCAAGACTTCTAATTCAAACTGCTTCAAATGTTAATAGATTTCCAACGCAGCACCAGCTAATCCCACACTGTCAATTTTTATAGTGGGAGAATCACCTGCCCTGACATGTTTAATGTGCTTTTTGTAACCAAGCACCTTGAGCCGTGCTCTCATCTGTTCTCATTAAGCAAACGAAGCCCACGGATGGGAATCCTCTGGGGACAGCTCCCACCAGGAAATATGTGCAGCCATTACCAAAATCACACCGGAGCAGCCCCTGCCATCCCACTCAGCCCCATGGCCTGCCAAGGACTGCCTGTGACAGCCAGCAAACCTCTGCACTTTGCCCTCGCCTCTGTGTCCCCCTCCCCTGTGCAGGGAGCAGATGTGGCAGTGGTGACATGCCACGGGAGGTGACACTACTCCCTGTGGGTCCATATTAAACCAACATTGCAATGAGTGGCAGGAGGCACTCTGCTAATAGAGGTTTTGTCCTCGGGATGAGAAATAAAACATTCTCTGACTCGTGGCCATTAAGAATCCCACAGCACTTTTCACCAGGCTGGGGTTTAGCACCAGTGTCCTGATCATATTCCCACACAGGTAATTGCATTTCACCTGCTTAAATTCTCCTGATGCACCAGCTGAGTTCTCCTATTCACCTCCTGAGCTGAAATCAGTAGCACCAGCGACACAAAGGTTGCTACTACACCCTGCCCTGCTGATGGGTTGTGTTTTAGCAAAGAGCATCGCTTCCTACACACAGAGTATTCCAAACCCTTTGCAAAGCATCTTGATGCATGTGAATGGTGCTCTATATACACACAAAATAACCAGTCAATAATGGGAAAATTGTGCAGTTCAAAATAAATTAGGCTACTTTTCCCACAAATCATTAGCTCAAAAAAACCAAAAAAACCAGAAACATAGCATATAGAAATTAATATCTTGGTCAGGTAAAGAAGTAAACATTTCTCTAATATAACTGAGAGTACAGATATTGATTTCTGAGCAGATAGGGTACTGCAGCCTCTAGCAATCCTATGATTAAATCACTAGCTTCAGCTCTGGCAGCACTGTTTCCTGCAGTTATAAAAAAAACCCCAAAATTAAAAATATATATGCAGAGGATATCTCCAGATCCCCAGAGCTGTTCCTCTGAGTAAACTGGCAAAATGTAAATATTTCCCTGAGGGATTCTGATCTAGTGCAAGATTACTTGACTGAAGTTGATCATTTTAGTACTTTGAACAGGAGGTTTCTGCCTTTCAGACTTGATTTGGTTAAAGCCCTGAATGGAAACAGATTAAAAACTGCAACCAACCTCTGTGACAGGGCTTTCTGAGCACTCTGTGGGCAAACAGATTTGGTGCTCTCACAGGTTCTGATCTGAGTGTCCAGGAAGTTAACACCACTCTTTCTTTGCTCTTACTGGACTCAAACCAAGGCTTCCCACTTGGAGGCAGCAGGCACTGCTGAGATACAATGCTCCTGCTGCCAGAAAGAGAGGGTTTCATATAACCCAACAGCAGCAGCCACAACTGTGAAAAAGCAAAGGTCTTTTAAACCCTGTAACTTATCACAAGAGCAATCTGTGCCATAAACAGTGAAAGCAGAAATCTGATTTAAAAAAAAATACTGAAATTGGTGGGCTGGGTTAATTTAGAGGAAAGCAAAACCTAGAGATGCCTTGGCAAAGCAAAATTTTATTATCGATCATCATATTTCTTACTGATTCAAGATTCAGTTCAAGTAAGTTTATCATCTTACTTGTCTTTTCCCTTTCATGGGATGGAAGAGCACAGGAAAAGAAAGTTTTGCAAAAAGATTTCTTTAAAGCTCCTTAAATGTCTCAAATATTCAGCGGTATACAAAGGGATATATTTTTCCATTTTAATTTAAAACAATGAGAAACTAGAACATTAAGCTGATAGAATTTTTTTATATTTAAATTAAATGAAGAACTTAAATGACAAGGCCAAGAATGAAGCACCATTGAAGCAGCAGCCCCAAGCAGAATGGTCTGCTAAAAAGGGCTAGACAAGAAATTCTCTAAATATTAATAAAAAAGAGGAGTTACTGGAAATTGTGTGTCTTAATTGAACACCATTTATTCCTTATAAATATTTTCTATTTAAGGCCTAATGTGCGTTAAATATTTATGAAATCTTTATTAAAGGAATTTTACAGTGGTGCAATAATTTTTGAATTGCTGAAACAATAGGGCAAAGAATTCCTAAGCTGGCAGATTTGATTTCTAGGGAATTAACAGTACATAGGGGGTTCCTCCCAGACCTATGGACCCAAATTATTTATGCTCCATGGCCATTCCTGACCAGGGGAGAGCTGTCCTCTGGGAACATGGGAAAGGTCACAGATGATGCTGCCAGGACCTGCCTGCCTGTGTGATTCGTGCCAAAACACGTTTGGTCACTCCAGGAAACCAAAACCTATTAGTGCAATTATGATGAGCACTGTGCTATAGAAAACAGGCTGTAGAATAAAAAATGTACACTATAGGGAGCTTGTGCTACATCGAGGCTCTCTTCCTGGCAATAATATTTCATCAGGAAAATATTGTTTATACCACCTCTCCCTCTTTGCTTCACTTAAGGAGATCGCTATAGTTATGGAATGTGTAAATGTGCTTTTATTTTACATCTTTCTCTTTGTTCCTTCCACTTCCCCTTCCTTCCTTAGATGTTTTTTATCTCTTCATGACAGTGATACTGTCCCAAAGGGAGCATGTTTTGCTAGTGTTTGTTATTGTTACTATCAATATGCTCAGCCAATCATTTTATGTAAACTCTTTTTCTTCAACTTGGGAGTAATTTTTTTTCAAACAATGAAAAAATTGATACTATTTTTCTTATACAAGTATTAGGGTAATAATACGTAAATTATTTACATTTTTTCTGATCTTTAATAATCTACATTTTGTTCTGTTTCAAAGCTCATAGAATGGTTTGGTTACT
The DNA here is from genome assembly GCF_901933205.1 of Camarhynchus parvulus. Lineage (NCBI taxonomy): Eukaryota > Metazoa > Chordata > Aves > Passeriformes > Thraupidae > Camarhynchus > Camarhynchus parvulus. The sequence continues at coordinate 107,949,058 of NC_044571.1, forward strand.
CCTAAAAACCTCTAAGCACTTCTTAAGCATCTTTCAAGCAAACATGAAATCATAGCCAACAGAAGTGGTGGAAAGAATATCAAATTTGCTATTTTCAGAGAGACATAAGCAGAATAATGTGGCTCAGTATATATTAGTGTGTTTTTGTCTTGCAGATTTTGCAGTGGAGTAATGCAACAGATCTTAGCAAATGCTTAAATCACTTCTGCTATTGACCTTGTCCTGCTATCATCCATCACAGGGAAAGTTTTCTTTTGATGTACATATCATAAGCTTGCCTTCAATTTTCAGTAATACATTAACAAAATGAAGGAAACAGAGGAGTAACAGCAAATGCAACAGTACTATTTTTCCCCCTTTTGAAATTTCCTCAACTGCACTTTTCTTTCAAAGCAGCAAGCTTTCCGGGCATATTTTTAGAAAACACTAGAAGACGCGTACTCATAGCTTCAGAAACAGGTTTTCTGGCTTTGTGCTGGTGCTACAAATGTGAGGGCAGGGTTTTGTCCTCACTCAGCAATCCCCTTTCTCTCTCCTGGCACTCGCAGCCCCGCGATGCGCGGGATTCTGTAATTCACGCACGGCGAGAGCGGATCCCGCACGGATGAGGGAGCATTTTGCCGCAGTTATTAGCTTGAAGTGTGTTTTGTCCTGCCTAGTTGACACTGCTCCGTGTGTCAGAGCGTTTCAGTTTGAGAAAAGGAGGTGAACCTCACTGGCTCCACTCTCATTTCTTACAATTTCTCCTCTCAGGAAGAAAGAAGATATTCACTGAATTTAGCTGTTTGTAACTAGCAGTGACAATACTACTCCTGACATCGACAAACTCTTTCTGAAAGCAAAAGCTGCTCTTCTTCTGACCCAAAGAGTCTCCACACTGCAGGCAAAACCCATGTTTAGTATTACAGAGTAGAATTTTAAATTTCAACAAACTATTTTTCAGTCCTTAGGCTCTCATCTCCATGGCAACCAGGGACATTTGGGAAAATCTTGAAACTATGGAGTAGACACACACTTTATATTTTATTAATGCAATATTTCCTAAAGGAAAGTCCAGGTGAATTCCTTCTTTTCTCTATACCCAACCTGGCCTTATTTTTTAATGTTTTCTTGTTCTCTTGGAGAGCCCAGCTCTCCTCCAACCTCAGCACAATTCAAACAGAGCCCTCACACTTTTCCTTCCCCAGATATCTTTCTGTTAGTCTAGTCTCAGGTTCAGGAAAACCTTAACTTTTCTCCAACTGAGTTACACAATTTCTAATTTTTTTTTTTAGCTGTCCACCCATATAATCTCATGCAATATGATCTAGATTTTAAAGGTTCTTCAGGCACTTGGGGTACCTGGAATGAGAAGAAAAATGAGTGTTCATCCAAGTCTTCATTCTTGTGTGTCTCGGCTGCTGCAGTTTCCACCCCTGTGGTCTAAATGCCATATGTCTTCACTTCTATCTGTTCAAAATTTTCTGCCAAAATAACTGTTTTGGCTCATAGATTTCTGGCACCCACTCCCTCATTTATCTCAGCAAGCTCCTTTCTGAGTGTAACATATTTTATGGGTTTGCCATTTTATAGCTACTATCGTCAGCAGTATCAGTGCTGAAGGCTGGATGGTGAAAGTGACTGTCTGAATAATATGGAGGAGAACAGCAGCACCATTTTTTAATGCACACAACCATATTCACTATTCCTGATTCTGTGTTGCTCAGAATCAAGATGGAGCTGCAGGTGTTCCTTTTCACCCTTTTCCCTTTTTAGACCTGTGGACACCTCAAAGGTATAAAGCAGATTACATGCTATTGCCCCAGATTAAAATCCTTTTTTTTCAGAATTAACTCCCAATTTACTCTTCCTTTCTTACTTTGAAATATCAATCACCTCTCACAGTATCTAAATTGGAAGCTCTGCAGAACATAATTTTTTCTGTTTCTTTCTATACTTTTGTAGGATAATTGTACAGAACATGACACAGCAGTAAAGCTGGAACCCTTAGGTGCTAACACAAGATAAATAGACGCCTCTAACCAAGAGAAAAGGGATATTTGCATCACTTAGGACTTGTGCTAGGGAAATGATGCAGTCAGACTGAAGCAGATCAACAGAGATGGATCCCACAAGATAAAATTTTGGATCATTTAACCTGTTGCTCCCTAGTGTTCCAGAGACCCCAGAACAGCTCTTTGTTCTTAACTGATGTTTTAATTCTTTGAGGTCTGGTTTGGTTTTTTTTTGTTATCTCCTCTGTATATTTGATTTCCTTACTGAGGACAAGGAATCATGGCTGGGAATGCATATTCTGCTTTTTTAACCCATTCATGATACAACAGATGAAAAAGAAAATGAAAAAAAATCACTTAGAGATAAAGAAAATTACAGGAATGCTGGATCAAAAACGTTCTATTTTTTCATAATATGTTACATTCAAACTTAGAGTGCACCTCTGCAATACTGCTTGGGGCTTTCAGTATTAACTGATGCTTCATGTGATTGCATTAGTTATCTTTTTTTTCAATAAAGTTTAATATATTTTTGTTAGTGCACCATCAGATAGCTAATAGGGTATAAAAAATGTCGTTAGCTTAACCTCAGAAAGGCGTCTTAACTAGTGAACTATAAAATTCTGAGCTCTTTTAAGCGTCACCTGGAGAACTGGGAGACATCTTGTCTCTCCTTAATTCACAAATCTGAAATGAAATATCCTGCAATACTTGAATAAGCAAATAATGAGTGCTGCTTATGCAGTTAGCTCACAGATATGGTCACTGCCAGAAAGGGCAAAAAAGAAGAAGCTGATGTGAGAAAAAAAGTGAAAATATATTAATGAGATTTCAAATGCAAAGGGAAAAGTTGTCATGCACTTGAAGTAAAACTAAGGATTTGGGGTTTTTTTTATTTCTCTTTTTTTAATCTAAAGTCATCTAAAGATGACTTCATCTAAGCAACTGTGTCATCTCATTAGATAATCCAGCCAAGAAATTTGGCCTGCACAGCTGAACATGTATATCCAAAGAGACTTCCAAGCAAGCCCATGGGATTTCATAGAGGTTTTGCAAGAAGAAAGTTACATGACAGCTTAATTAGGTTTTGGTTATATTCTGTATAGCTTTATAGTTAACACTGTTTATTACATCTCTCTGTCTCTATGTACAGGTACATACACAACCACACAGATAAAGGCTGGTCATTTGCAATGGTTCTTTGTTAAATATTGAAAAAAAAATCAAATTTTAAGAGCAAGCACAGAGTTATAGTGCTTTGGATACAGCTTGTTTTAGGCAGAAGAAACTTGATCCATAAACCACCAAGAATCAAGACTCCACTATCTGCAGTCCAACTTAGTTGGACTTTGTTCAGTATTAACCACCCTACGAAAAGTTACAGGGATAGCCTGTGGATAAACAATAAATTGTGAGCTAACAAACCTTCAGACGCAGATGACAATAAAATATAAATTAAAAACATTTTTTCAAAACTTTGACCAGAGATCTAGCCGATCAGAATTTCAAATTTTTTGTAAGATATGGAATAAATTATGCAAGATGGGGATTAATATTTGCTTAAATTTGGCCCTGTGTTTTTGTATCTCCATCTCTATCATTTACAACAATTCTTTTGTCATTATTTAGGCAAAGGCATATCAGAGATGGGGGCTTTTGTCACCTTTACTACAGCAAATCTGTATCATATTTAACAGCCCTTATACAAAAACTGGCAAGTTTCTTCTACTTCTTAAATAAGAGTAGGAATAAGGCCAACTCTTTTACTTCCTCTGTTCCTCAATAATCCATTGCTTTCTTTTCCCTTTTAACATTATATCTCAGGTGAAATCTCTATTTATTCTTCATGCTCCTAACCCATTTTTGCCATTGCAATTATCTTTCTAAGTACACTATATGTACAAGTAAAGCTATTTGGGGAGTGAATTCTTCTGAAAAGATGACACAAGAAAAAAACATACTTTAATCTGTGAGCCAGATCCTCTAGAGCTACCTCACAGCAGAGATGTGGAATTGAATAATAGCAATGCTGTAAAAGTGGCAGCAAAGGTTCACCTTTCCCCTTTCCTTATGTTTTCATCAACAGAACCATCAACAAGATATCATAAGTAGCTTTATGAAAATGGAAAAAAACCCTTCAACCCTACCTAGTTCATTAGAATAAGATACAAATTAAAAAAAAAAAAAAACCACCAAAACCAATCCTGTCTCTCTGTATATGGATACAGTTACACAAGTTATTCTTACTTGTCTTTGGACACAGTCACACATTCTATGCACTCCTTGCTGTCTGGTCATAGGCGCAAAGTGATTAAAAGGGAAGGATGTATTTAAACACTGACTTCACAGAGTTTAGCCCTAGGGTGCATGTCCAAATAAATGCAGACAGTCCTAGTCCCACATCTTTTGGCTTTTCTGATTTTCACAGGTTTACATCACTTGACCATCACATCTTGATGAATTGCATTTCAGCTTCCTGAATCTCAGATGGGTAAGAACCATCTTTCTTATTTCTGGAATCTCAGCTTAGCATTTGAATACCTTAAGATCAATGCACTTAGTGCTGATGCTTTTTATCACTCTCAGCTAAGAAAAAGTTCAGCTGAAAAAACCCTCCTGCTGTAAGAAGGGCTGTTAGGTGTTGTAATTGAGACACAAAACAAAATGCCTCTACTCTCTGTGGTGGGGACTAGCAGGTTGCCATATCAACAAGGTGGAAAAAGGAGAAATAAAAGCCTTCTGTTCATAAAAAGATTGTGGGACTCCACTTTTCTGTCTTTGGCAAAAGTATCCTGGAGTGAATTTGCCATGTTTGATGATGACAACTTGGCCACACCATCTGCTTGAGAACAGACTCCAGCCAAACACAGACCTATGCAGGTGAAGAATTTGAGCAACTGATCCATCCAGCTCCACTGAGCAGCACTGCAAAGCCATCTGTTGGAATTTTGCTAAAGACCTGGATGTCTACATCTACCCCATGGTTTGTGGGTTTTGCTCCCCACAGGGAAAGCACCACCTCTCTTGACCTGCTGGCAGTGCTCTGCCTCCTGCAGCCCAGGGACCTGCTGGCCTGTGCTGCAAGAGAGCACTGCCAGGACATGGTCAACTTGGTGTTCACCAGTGACACCAAGCCCTCTTCTGACCATCTGATTTTCATCCAGCCAGCCCTCTTATTTGTTTATTCTTGTTTAGGTGGGGCACTTTGAATTTCCTTCGGCTTGAAATTTTCCTCCCACTTCCTCCACATGTAGTAAACTATTAAATTAATTTGTGCCACAAAGACCTGCGCACAAATGATGAGCTGAGCGTAAGAAACAGTATCACAGCAATATAGGAGGAAAAAGAAAGAAATTTTGGAATAGCTTTGCAAAATGACAGCCAAGAACATGTTAATGCTACTGAAAACCAGCGACAGAATATTCTTCATTCAGCTTGCAACCTCCTATCATAAAATGATGCATGTGCCAAAGGAATTGCAGGACACAGGCCTGGAATATCCTTTTTACTTTGCACACTTCATCCTTGAAGCATGCTCAGATCTTTAAAAAAATGGGTACTTATAAAATGTTCACTTCACCAACTAAATGTTCATTCATATATTACATGAATTGCAAGCAGAGCTGACAACAGCAGCTAGAAGTAGGATCTGTGAGTCACTTCCAGTGACAGGACTCTCTCTTCAGCTGACTCTAGTTATATGACTTTTTAGCCCCAAGGCTCAACTTTTTTCTTCAATTTTTTATTTCTCTTTCCTATGTCACTTAACATATTTCTACTTCTTCCAAGAAATTGATTTTGACAAAGGTTTCATCCTGATATGAGAGTACTCAAAATCTTCTGCAAAAGAATATCCTCCTAATCTGCTAAATTTCCAGCTTCAAGAATCGCAGTTCACACATGTACAGAAGCAATGTGCTAGAATTTGGATAATCTCCAGCATTAGATACTGCTCAAAGATATTCCCTGAAATTAATCCTCTTAGATATGATGACTCCTTTGCTACAGACTCTCGGAAGTGAGAACAGGGACAATGGCAACACAGAAGAGAGAATGAAAACATTTTCTGGAGTATAACAAAAGAAAAACATTTTATCCCAGACATCCCTTAAAACAATCATGTAAACTTAAAAAGAGTCCTCTTTCCTGTCTTTATATCAGAAGTAAGCAGATAAAAGATATCTGCAGTCATTAAAGAGGTATTTTTGCCCATTTGCTGTAGCCACTTCACACCTTTGGGAGTTTAAGTGTATTCTGGGATAAATCAGAATGAATGCCACTTGACACCAAGCTCTACAGAGTAAGGTCCATTACAGGAAATAAAGAATCCCATATTGACTTCAGGTACAAAAGCAGAATCACCAACCACTGGTTTATAAGACTGTTAACTAGACAGTAAATATAGAAACGCCAAGCATTGTCAGGTCAACGTGAAACTTATCTGCACAGAAACATACAGGGATTTAAAAACAAGAGTAGCAAAAAGAAAAAACCCCAAACCAAACCTAAAAATAATATCAACAAAGCATTTGCAGATTCTCTTCTGAATATCTACAAAACATTTACTCTTCAGAAAGTTTCAGTCCTAAATACTCAAAGAGTTTGGCCCACACTGGGTTCCAGCAAGCACCGAATTTCTTAATGGAGCAAAGCTAGTAAAGAATTCCATTATGGCAGCCAATCCCACTGACAAGCTGTAAGGAGACAAAGAATCACAGCAAATGCAGTATTTGTACCCTTTAAGACAATTTCACTACTTTCCTTTGTGATTACAAGGCAATAAAAGAGATAAGATAAAATTATAGCTGGACGTTTACGAGTCCAGTTATGTTTGCACTTTTAGTGCCAGCTGACTTAAAAATAAAAATATTGATCAAAAATATTCCACAGGAATCATGCTGAAGTTCTAGTGCACATGGCTGAAGGAAAGGCAAGTAGCAACTTGAACATAAAGTGCCCATTACCACAATTATCTGTAGGGGAGTTTAAATTACAAGCTTCTACCTAAAAAGTAGTCCTGGCTCTCTAAATCACTCCCAGTTCCACACAACACACAGTGACATGGCCAATAGATCTCAATACATTTCCTGGAGATGATTTAAAAGAGACTGCAGTATGTGTTTCAGGAGGCAGAAAACCAAAGGGAATAGGGTTAAGGTGCTCCAAACAGTATTTCCCTCTAAACTCCCTCCCTGAATTTCTCTCTAAACTCTGCAATGCTCTGTATTAAATATTTAGGCTGTTGGTGGCTCAGAGCATCTGGAGAAATGATGGCTCATGTCTTAATGTGAACCATTACCTATCAACCAAAGCAGCCCCCAAATTCATCAGGTATAAAATGTAATTCTCTGAGGATGAAGCCTCATATTCAAAAAGCAGTGTTAAGATTTTTAAAGCGGCAGGAATAGAGTCATTAAAATCAATCACAACAAAATGATCCAACAATTGAATTTTCTTCTCTGTTTTGCTGTTCTTTTCATCTTCAGCTTAGTTTCCCTAATAATTGTTTTGCCAGTAAAACACAATTTCTTCTGTCTGGCACAGATTAGGAAATTGTTCACCTAGAAGAAAGGGTGGTATCCTGTGAAACACACTCACAGGATTTCCAGTAACACTTCCACTACATTAAATGAAGCCATTCCTTGTGATCTCTTTTCTGTCCTTTCTTCTAAATCACCTTCAGTCCAAGAATTTCCAGGGCAACATAATCTTGAAATTTAATGAAATCACATAGAAGTTTCTTGTCAGAACCCTTTTCAAAGTACTACAGTTGTGAAGAATGAAACACCATCTCAACAGAGTCAAGATATGAAGCCAAAAGCAGTTTTCAGCCTCAGGGAAAAAAAAAAAAAAAAAAGGGGCACAATAAACAACGAAATGCAGCATATAGTTAGAATAGAAGAAATAGTGATGAAAAAAATGCATCTTTATATCTAGCAGCTATCTCCATATAAATCCACCTAGATACATAATGCAACTGAAGCATCTGTTAAAAAACAGCTTTGCCTGAGAAAGGAGACAGCTTTTCTGGTAAGAAGCTTTCAAATAATGGACAGCAACAACTTTTCTTCAGTTCCAGGAGCAGAGAAATCTTTCATCTCTGCTAAAGTCTGAGTTTTGGCTTCTCTACAGTGAGTATGTTGGCACAAGCAGCATACTCAGGATCTTTTCTTATAAGAGACTGTTGAGGCCCCTGAAGGGCATCATGCCGAGCTACTAGCATGACAGAGCAAGCAGAACAAGCCTAGGGACTAATTCCTTGTTGGGATCTGGAAATAGGAGCTAAGGGGAACCACGGATCTCAGACCATGATGTGGATATCAAAACAAATATTTTTATATCTAGGCACCCATTCCGACGTCCCAATGACTTGGCAAAAAATACTTCAGCTCCAAGAACCCCATGGACAGCAGCCAAGGGAATTAATATTTCCCAACTCATAGGAATGATGTAAAATTTCTAGGAAAATCCCACATTTCCAGAATTGGCCTCTGAGCAATTTTAAATATGGTAGATAAGGGCAGAGGAAATATTTTAGTGATTGAAATGCCCCAGAAAGATCAAAATCTAAAAGGTGTGCATATGAATGATTGAAAAAGTACAGCCATGAAAAATAGTTATATTTTAATTTACAGTCTTTGCTACAATAAATCTACTTTATCTGCAGAGTTGCAAAGAAGTAATATAGGCTAAAGATCTGAGATCTCAAAGAAATCAAGAAGAGCTTCAGTTTTGGCTTATTTGTGGCCAGAATTTCACTAACTGAGTTGCAAGGAGGAATTTCCAGAATGTTCTGTAGTGTAACTAAGTCAAGCAGCCACATCTTCCCAGGCCTCTGCCACTCATTTCTTACTTTATCACTGATATTTCCACTAAAAGTTTTCCTGAGTCAAAGTTTCCTCTAAAAACATGACCCTTCTTGAGTACGATACACATCTAAATAAGATGACATATTTAGATGGTAGGTAAATCCTTAATGCCAACACAAACAGCTTCAGAGAAGGGAAAATGTCGTTTTATTCTTGAAAGGAGACCAAAATACCAACTGATAAACTGGTCAAACAGGGCTGGATCACAATTTATTTCTGACCTTTTACCGTTTTCAGTTCTCAATGATTTTCTGTCATTTCTGCCTAGCTTGGACCCGAGACCTGTCCCAGGGGTGTTCAGCTTTTTGTGGCTACTTAACTTTCAACCTTGATTTTCAAGATTGGAAGATAACTAACTAATTGTTGCTGAGATACCCTAGGGTTTATCAGCTGTCCAGATCTACCAGGTTGGAGAAAGCCCTGCATCTGGAAATTCGTTGTACTCATTCTGCATGAGACAGAGTTTATATGATAACTTGGTTAGAACCTCCTGCTGCTGGTGCCATTATCAAAGGCCAGGAAGAACGTCTGCCTGGTGTTCTGCTAGGCAGCCATCAAATCACTTTCATTTTAAACATAACCACTCTATCTTGAAATGAAGCAGAATAAACTCATTTAAAAATCCACTCATTTAAAAATATACAAGTACAAACTTCCATATTATTACATTCCTCCAAGAGTTTGGCTGGTTATTATCTGAGAAACACATCCTGTTCCTGTATGCCCACCTAGCGCACACACAATGCTGGTAGTGTGTGGAAAATTTCTCCCCTGATGTTTATGCTGCCAAGTGTTTTATCTCGTATCACTTTGCTTTTTATTTTTCTATATAACATCTGAGCAGCTGACAAAGCACAGATGCTGCAGGAAGGTAAAAAGAGCTATTTGAAACAGAATTCTGCATTTTTATGTGCTTTAAAACAGCCATTTATAGGGAAGTATTAAACACTGCTAAGAAAAATGCCTCCTTGAAAGACAGACTGAAGCCCATACAGGTACAGGTGTGTACAAGGATTACATCAAGATAACAACAAAATGCTTCAACAGTATGCTCATAGTTTAGGAAAAGAAAAAAAAACCAAACCCACACATCTATCAAGTCTGTTGTTTATCCAAAGCAGTTATTGCCCTTGAGTTACATTTCTAGACCTTATTGAAGAACAAGCGATACATTGTTAACGTTTAGATCAATAAACAATTGTTCTCTTTGTGAGATGCTGAAAGGGGATTTAGAGACTTTACAGGTAAGAGGCATAATTTACCAGAGGCTGTCAAACAACTGCAGCACGTTCTTTCTCCTTCTCTCTCTGTCTTGCTCTGATCAGAGGCAAGTGGTCTGATCCCAGCCAGTTCTTGCCCTGTGCTGTGAATTCCCACAGGATGAGCAGGAGCCTCAGCTCCTTCCAATGGCAAGTGTGGCTGTGGCAGGGGCTTTGAATGTTTTTTTTCCTGGAGCTCCCCAACAGTCATGATTCACCTCAACTACTGCTTCACCAGTTTGTAATGATTACAGCTTTTAAACAAAATAAGGAAACCAACTGACAGGTTTGCTTCCTTGCAAACACAAAAATAACGCTGCATAGTAAAGAGCTTCTTCTCAACTGAAAGGCAGAACAAGCCCTCCACTTTCTTTAGAAGTGAAGTAATTAACACTGCCAGCCACAAGCATTTTGTAAATAATGAATGGCCTGAAATCCCAAACACTGTGTCTGCTTCCCCTATGCATCCCCACAAGCTCCCATTTTCATACTCTCCCACTTACAATGGTGTTTGTACAAAAGGCTCCCAGAGTGGGACAATTTAGCCTTTGCTAACAATAAGGTTATTGATCAGCTGGGTTTACTAACCAGCCTAGTGTCATACTGTTCCTTTCTCCTCATTTTCTCACTTCCTAAAGAATCCTAAAATCCATCCCCTCCCTCTGCCTTGTTACTGCCTTTACAGGGCTTAGTTTGATCAATTGCATCAGGAATGAAGCTTAGATTCATGAGCGTGGTAGGATCTATAAAATAGACCATAAATTGTTTCTGAGGGAGTTTAGTAATGATAGTTTGCTAACACCTGCTACTACTAAATACTCTCTTGTCTGATTTTTAGAGCCACAAGAACGACTGAATCCCAGAAAACCTTGATAACAATGTGTCACCAAAACCAGTTATTGTGAACTGAGTGGAGTATGAGACTAATTGATGCTCTCTACAGATCACTGGTGCTATTAAGATACCAGCCAGTGCCCTCAGACTAGATTCTGCTTCCCCTTGTGTTACATCTCTTTGGTTGTACTCAGGTGCTCCAGGGCCAGTTCATGCAAACAAATCAGTATCTTGTAAAGACACAGCAAATTTCACTTGAAACTCTGGCATCAAATGTGCTATACAAGCATTAAAAGCCCAGTAAATAGTATGTTGTGTGGATAAAGGAGGAGAAGAGCAGGAAGCTCATGTGAATGTGTTACCTCTTATACCCTATTTTGTGAGATTAAACACATTTCCTGTGTGTTGTATATGTGTAGGTAACCTTGGGCTCTTTCTTCCTCAGTTTGTTTCATGGACAGTGAAGTGTGGACCTGCCAGATGTGCCATATCAATACAGTTATATCTTTCACAGAAATGTAAATAAAACAGTAAAAGCAGTACATTCTTTGCAATAAACCTGTGTTAGGAATTATCTCAATAAATAAATATGGAGCAGAATTCCCCCCCCCCATACTTTTTTAAAATATCACAGGTTAACATCAACTACCCCTTCTCTCTACTGCTGTCCTACAACAATCAGTTAGACTGACAAGATAAAAAGAAATTTAAAAAAAATAAAGATGTAATCAATTAGACACTGGGGCTTTAGAACATTTCCTTGGATCATTTTAGAGGTTCAGGAAAAACAAAAGTGCTTAAATGATTCAATTTAAAGTACTTAAATGATTCAATTTCTCTAATACTCATGAGTGCTTCTCATGCAATCTCTGGAACTGACAAGTGAGGTTAAATAAAACAAAACCAAAAAAACCACAAGAAGTGTTTTTAGATTTGATACGAGATCTCAGATGTTACTAACACCACACCACAGAGGTCTCTCTGAGCAGGCTACAGCTGCTCAAATCACAATACTATGGATTTGAAATTATATTGGTGATGTACAGACTGGGAAGAGACCCAGCCTTACTTCCTTGCTAAACCACACATGCCCCATCCTTCGGTAGGGATGTCTTTCCCTAACAAGAATGCACCACAAAATTGGGGATCAAGGAGCAGCTTTCATTCCTCTTTTTGCTCTGAGTCATCAGCTTTCCAATCCACACCTCTTCTATGCGACAGAAGAGCCAGAGGTATTTTGGAAATATCCTTGTGGTGGATTCAAAGAAAGGAGCAAGGACAAACCGAGGTATATTACCTGAAAAATTCTGAAAATAATCTCAGTAGTGGACTTACTCCACACAACTACTCAAATCAAGTCAGGATAGTGTTATGAAATGAAGGAAGCCAAAAAACTAAAAAAAAAAAAAAAAATAGAAAATTTAAAAAACCCAAGATATAACACAGAGAAGACCTACATAGTATTCTCTGAGGCAGTATGGTTTTACTTCATAATTTACCTATGAATTTTGTTTAAAAAAAAAAAAACTTCTACATTTCTGTAGAAATGCAGAAAATCCTTGCACTTTGTCATTTTCTCTACAAAAATTTTTCCTTCCTAATTGATCTGCAATAATCACTTCAGAATACCTTCATAAGAGATAACGCATCACCCAGACATCAATTCTTTTGATACATTATTATTTGTTTCTAAGATGCTTTTTGAAGCATGAAAGTAACACAAATAGGAAAATGATCACTGAGAAGCACATTCAACTCTTTAGGATATGACAAAGAATTTGTTTCTCGACAGTCACAGAGAAATTGTTTCCAAACAAGTCTGAGACTTGCAACATCTCCTGTATACATCAGAAAACAACTGAACTGAAAGAGAGCATTTAGTTTTGGGCAGATTAAAGGGTTCTTTTTCAGATTTTGGTGTGTATTTCACACATGCTGTATGTGTACCTTAGAGCAGATTCGGAAGTGTATTTCTGCTTCTACTAGGCAATCCTCTAAAACTTTTAACAGCCATGTTTGCTGCTGTGACTGCTGTCAAGTATTTGGTTTTCTGTCAGCTAAGCAGAGCATCAAGTCAAGTTTCCTTGCTTCACAAGGCTCTGTATCATTTATACTCCATTTAATGTCTTTTCTACTTGTCAATACAATAAGTGGGACAAGAGTGAATGCATGAGAGTGTGTGTCTGACTTTTTGCAATGGATAATTCAGAGTATCTTAAACATTTTAGGTGCATCAAGTATAGCTTGACACGCTGTAACACAGTTTTCTTAACAAAAGAGAAATCAGCAACTCAAAGATGCTTCACTAGCGTAAAAATATCCATGACTTTTAAATGGTGAACTTGGTATTTTTGTATTGATGACTTTTGGAAGCATATTCTTCAATCTTTTCCTTTTCTTTTTTCCATTTTAAGCAAGCTTAGGAAAGCATGACAGATTTATTATACTTTATCCACCGTAGCTGATGGTACCATTTCCTCCTGCCTAAACAGAACTCCTATGGTACCAACTTCATATTTTCATTTTCGGAAAGAACAACTATTTCAAAATACAGACTTTGAACTTATTTTTTTTTTGGGGTGGCTAGGCTGTCTCATTTAACATGAGAACTGTTGGAAAAATAATCACTAAATAGTTTTTGCACATTGCTTTACCACGGAACATTTACTACCAGCATTTTCTAATTACCTTCTTTTCTAACTTTGGACTGAGACCCTTTCCAGCTGCCACCTGCCTGTGATGTGTCGCCAGCAGGGGACACCGGAGGGAGAGCAAAATGCCAGCTCTGCTGAAATCACTGCCATCAGCTTTAACAAGGGTGTAACATAAGGTCGTCTCAAATAGCTGTCACAGCTGCCCTTTTCCTACTCACAGGCACGTGTAAGGGCATGAACTGTCCTGACAAAAAACCCTGCTGTTTCAAATGAGTGAGGGAATGTAAGTTTAGCATAACTTAACCAAGAAATTCTTTTAGTTGAGGTCTTTGGTTTGCTACTTGTCCTTTTCATTCTCGTTTCTCCAACTTCTTCCCTTATAGCGAGACTCATTGTAACAAAAATCTGACACCATTACAGCTGCTAAGAGGTTTTTGAAATTTCCTTGTCTCTGCTGGGCTGAGTTAGGGAATCTTCAAGGTCATTTTCATGATAAACCTGATCTTCATCTACTTATCATTTACAGGGGTGATAACTGGATGTGACAGGGAGGTGTCTGCGATAACCCCCTTGCAAGATAAAACACCCACTATATATTTCTTGATGATATGACATCACAAAAATATGCCAGCAATGAAATGTGCATTATTAAATTTACATACTACCTACTTTATTTACTTTCTGTTTAGATCAATGTGACACATTTAAACAATATCAGTAGAGGCAGGATTCCCAAAAGAAATGCTTATAAATTGTACTTGTAGAAAACCAGGGCTGTTCTTCTGTGTTGCTGTTTCTCATTTCGAAAGGAAAAATAAGTTTAATTGTAGTTGTGAAAATATCCTCTGTTTATAATGCCTATAGTTTATGAGAGGTCCATTTTTCTGACTTGGATAACTCTGCCTTTCTCTTGGTGGTTGTTTCCATTGCAGGTGAACAGTTGTGCATTCATCAGCAGAACCATTGCACCTTTATTTCATGGAGCAGTGGAGACACACTCCCCTGACCTTAAACTTCAAGAAATGGCGCATTTTTCCTTGTGCACTGAGATTAGGCAAGAAGATAAGAGAAAAGCATCAAAATGTCTATCAATGCAGTGAGAAAAGTACTGGAATAAGATTGAGTTCCCAAGGTTTAGGCCTGTTCTCGTTGCACCTCAAATTGATATAAGGCTTTTCAAAGAAATAAGAACTTAAGAACTGCTGCTAGAAAAAGTATTTCTCTCTTTAAGGGCAAAGACAGGAATTCAGACAGATGCTTTGACATTTACTTAAAAATCAATGGTAGCCTCCCAGACCAGGCAGGTTTCTTTACAGTTACACACTGGCAGAAGTCTTCTGAATAGTAGAAATCTAAATCAAGTGCCAATATGTTCTATTATGACTAATACAAATGTAATGACAGCCTATGGCACAAGAAAAATACATAAAATCATTTTCCCCAGGTGAATAAAATGCTCACTTTTCCCCCAGCCTTTTGGAATGTGCATTTGAGCTCTTCATCTGGAATTTCTTTAAAGGAAATTGCGAGATCGAAGGATGTGATTGACCTTGACTTAGGGTAGGCATCTAAAATAAATCAGACTAATCACAGTCTGCTTCTCTCTAGCACCCAAATAGGCAATCAAGGCAACTAGCTAACAGAATTAACTGATGTATTTCAAGCAATTCAAAAGAAAGTGATTTCACTGAGTCCTGGGAGTACAGCCTTTTCAATTCAGTAGTTGTATCAGTCACAGTTTGGGCAGACATTCAAATATATTCCTAAACTTCTTATGCCTGGTAACAGGCAAACAGGCATAAGAATCCTCAAGCCTTTACTTTAAAAAAAATAAATTAAATATTGAGATTAGTATCTGACTGATTTGAATCCTTCTTAAGAGAATGCAGGTGAAGTGTGCTGACTGATAAACTGAATCTGCTGCAAAACACCGAATTTTTCATTTCCACTGAAAAATTAATGGTTATTCCTAATTTAACATTGATTTTCAACAGCACTCAGTGAAATGGTCAGCAGCCACACAATGGCTCACAACATCTAAAGGTTGGTATATTCTCCCTGGCACACAGAACCATAAAATGCTCAGGGGTAGAAGAGACTTTAACATCTTCTACTTCCAGTCCCTTACCTTCTACCAAGACAGCAGAGTGCTTGAAACTTGCTCTAAGCTTAAAAGTGAGTCTCAGAAGACAAACAGGACTTTTAGGCAGATGAAAATCTTGCAGCAGGATATGTGCTCACGTTATGGATGCTACACCACATTTATTCAGTTTTTTTTCCACACTTCATGAATGAATTCTGATTTCTCTGAGCTCTCTCTTTCATCTCTATTAGCTACTCTTTCCTTCTGTATAGTTGTCTGGATCTCACTTTTACAAAATAAAATGGACATTTGACCTCCATTTTGTTTCATTGGAAATTTTTGGTTGCATTACAGCAACATGTTGGTGGGTTTATTTATTTAGTTATTTAAAAAATCACCTCCAGGGAAGCTCTGCCTGCTGCTGATGAACTGCAGTTCACCTCCCCAGTACCACGAACTAATGAAGACACATACTAAGATCTCTCTTCCACTCTCCACATGAGGAATAATTGAGATGAAAAGTATAATTGCTCTGAACATTTAATGGCCTAAGGTGTGAAAAATTGCCCCCCAGTTTGAGAGTGCAAACCAGTGGCTGACAGGCTCTGCTGGCTGAGCTGAACAGAGTTTTCTTAGGCCCTGAGACAAGAAATCCTGGATGAAGAAAGGACTATTTTTCCCTTGAAGCACAAAGTACATTTTTATGATCTTGAACACACTAACAGAAATACAGACCAATGTGTGCAAATTAAAAAAACCTGAGCCCCAATCAAAACATAACACTTCACTGCCCATACTTCTTCCTCTGAGGAGACAATGAGATAACAGACAGCATCTGACAGATACTTAGTCACATTGTGGGATGTGTAAAGAACAGCAGTAGAAAAGTACAGAAATTGGGGTGGTGTAAAAAGAGCAAGGCAGATATTTCCAGCTGTTTGTCTGAAATGGAAATCCAGGAGAAAAGAGTGAGGAGAGGGAAAGAAACTGCTTGCCGTGAAAAGGTCTGTAAAATTACAGATTTTCTAAAAACATAAAGAATAATAATGCCTTTTAGCCTGCAGTCAGCAACGAACAAATGATTACATAACTTTGAAAATGTTATGCTTTTCTTTAGTGGACATTCCAACATGCTAGACACTGTAAAAGCAAAAGAAAAACCTACAAAATCAAAACAACCTCTCCAGTTTATTTCCAAAATTACTTGCCCTTAAGTAAACTTCATCACTAAAAGGCTTTAAAGCTTTTACGAGACTTTCTCTCTTGCATTTTTGTTTCCGCAAACTGGAGAAGCAAAGTTGCCGCGAGATTTTGTTTCTCCACAACAGGAATTTTCCCCAAATGATAGTTTTTTAATTGTACTCAGCTCAGCAAGATGGACACAAGATCAAAGATAAATCAATCTTTGCTAAGAATTATTTTTACGCTTCTCTCTCAAATCCTAGACAATTACAGCCACTGATATTTAAAATATACACACTATTAAGTACAAAAAAAAAATTACAAAAACCCGGTACTATTCTCAGTAATGTACAAATATGGAAACAGAAAATGATTACTAAGGTTCTAAATTCACTAAAATTTGGCAAAGTACCCAACAGGGCTTCAGGCTTTTTTTTTCCCATTTTTTTTTCTGGAATTTGTATTATGGGGGTAGAATTATTTCCCATTCAATAAAACATAATTGATGTTGAAGCCTTCCAACAAAGCTCACTTTAAACCCATATTTTAATTTTTTTTTTTTTTTTTACTGAAATTTGGATTCTGGTCTACATATTCCTCAGGAAACATCCCAATTTACTACAGGGCACAAAGACATACCCCAAACTTCCCTTCCAGACTGTCCTCCCCAGCTCAGCCCCAGTGTGGAGCAATTCTGTGTTCTGGCTGCGTAATTCATGCCACAGATTAGTCACCTCTGATTCTTCAAAAGAACCCCAAACCTGCCCAACTTTCAGGGCTTAAGCATTCCAGACTCATAATCTCTTCTGGACTTGGCAGACTTCCTAGAAAATAAATGGCATTGCCTCTCACAAGGCTGAGCTGACCAAGGCAGCAGGAAGGGATTTTTGGCCAGGTGGGATTTTTTGCAAGGGAGGATCCATTAAAGACCATCCTTCCCTTGCCTTGGCTGCTCTCTGCAGCATTCTGTCCCAAAGGACAAGAGGTTTCAGCTGAATACACGTTTTAGGGGAAGACAGGCAGAGGCAGGAGGGTACAAAGCAAGAGAAATTTCCTTCTCCCTCCCCTTCCTCATGGCCAAAAGGAAGAAATTATTTCTGGCAAGAAGGAAGGTCTGCTCTGACTGGGGCGTTTCCAACACACGAATGCTTGCAATGCAGATGAGAACAGTAAAATGCACTGTTTGGACAGAGACTCCTTTTCCAGGTAAAATCATCTCATTTTTACTGCTAATTGCCAGAGTCATGGTGAACAGTGTGAAATTGCCCATCAATACCCAGCTTTCCTCCCTCATGGTTTATTTTACTGCTACTGTGCTGCAGTTTTATTAACACAATCCTTGTAATACTGGACACATTATTGTCACAACATTTTAAACCTGTGTTAAACAATCACACTCAAGACCTGTTGATGCCAAATGCAATCCAGCCATTAATTTAAGCTGAAAACACAAAAAGACAAAACCCAATAAAACAATCATATATTTTGGAGGCAGAACCCATGTTTCTGTTTTGCATAACAAGGAAGAAGTCCTTATCTAGACTAAGTGGATCCAAATTCTGCATCCTTTGGAATATGTGATCGTATTTTTGATTTTTCAAGAAAAAAATCATTCCTGTTACAAAGTGTCAGCTATGTAATATATGAAGAAAAGTGACATGGCAAAATTCTGCCAGGAATTGCTGTGCAGAGCCATGTGTCCTGTTTGACTTACCTACTTTTAATTAGAAATAAGGTGGTGTGAAGTGTACATGAATTCATAACTTTTAAAGTTAAAATTAAAGGAAAAAAAAAGAAAATTTCAGTTGCTTCTTTAGGGGAGCAGTCTGAATCTTTTACAGGGGTGTATTTCATATTCAGTACAAGGCTATGAAGCAGCTGAGCCTAGCAACTTACAGACAGCAGAAATTACTCTCCTCTATATTCAGTTAAAAAAAAAAAAAGATTGCCTATATAAATGCTGCTCCTCATTATCATGAGGATGATAGCTATTTTAAAAACAAACTGAAAAATCCCCATGTGGGCATCTCACATGCTTATTTAAAATATTCAGAATGTAAGGTATTAAAGAAATCTCAGCGAGAACCACTAAAATTAAAAGAGGAATATTAAGTTTCAGAGCTAAGTGGTTTTGTAGGATTATTTTTTTGACACGTCAGTTTTGACAAAGAACTTAGAAAATAGGAATGTCCCTGATGCACTTTAATTTATGACAACCCCCTCATGGAATTGAACAAAGAATCCCTGGAAGCACCACCCCCATTTGCAGTAATACAGTAAACAATGAAAGCATAAACCGATTTACAAAGTCTGTACTTTCCCTTAGAGAAAAAGTACCTATTAGCTTTTTCTTGACCACACAGCATGTCAGAAAGCACAACAGCAGCAAAACAAAATGAAAGAAATCTGTCATGGTGGTTCTAAGTCATGCAAGAGTAAAGCCAGATGGATGTGAGAGAGTCTCTTTGCAATGACCCTTCTGCCACCATCACGGATGTAACTGTATTCTGTCCCAAGATAAATGATTGTCACTGATAAGATGAAATAAATAGACAATCAGTTACCTGATTGAAATTCCTGATTAAAATTCCCACTACTTGTTTTTTTTTTTTATTTTTTTCTTGTTTGGTGGCACTGTTTAATCACTGATTGATTGACTGATTTGAAAGCAGGGTCAGTTTCTGTCTTTGCTCTGGGTTATCTTCCTGACAATGTGGGCTCAACCATAGCTGGAAGCATCTGAGATCTTCTGACCTGTATTAAGATTTGAGTGTCTTGCATTCCTGATTCTCATAGTAATGAGCTAGCTAGATACAAACAATGCTCATTTTCTGTACAGATATATACACTCCACCCTCATTATAAAACTATTTTCAAAAGCCAAGCATATTGAATGCTATAACAGCAATGCCAGTTCTCATGATTTAGTCATGAGGCACACGAGTTTTTTGTTTAAATTTGATGTTCTCATGATCTCAATATTTTTCATGCAAATCTTGTTATTTCTGCATCCTTTCACACTCCAGCTTAAATTGCTTGTCAATTGTGTTGCTCTCCTTGAGTGCAGTGCTTCCGAGATTCAGTGGCATGATTTTATACATCTATTTATAACTAGTACTTTAGCTTTTTAACTCTTAAAAAAGATGTAATACATCATCCAGAATCTCTTAACTGAGCCAGATGAGTTGGAAGCAATATCTTGGCTTTGTTTTGGGGAACACTAATGCAGAAAGAGTTTAATTATCAGTATTGAAATTAGCCCAAGTGCAGGGCTCAGAAGAACTGATAAAAGCAAACAGAACAGAGAGACAACACATAGGAAGTTAATAACAGTGTTGTGTTTCAAATATATCTCACTAGAAGGAGAGGGAAATGCATTTTTTTCTTTACTACACCTCAAAGCAGGAGGGTCTCTGGTGCTTAAATTAGCAGCAACTCCTCTTGCTCTTGGAAATTCTGTCTCCCTACCCACCCATCCTGCTGGGTTGGTTCCTTTACTCTGAAACATGACTGTCTTTCATGTCTGTGAGAGTAAGACCACAGCCCATATACCTAAATCTTGGCAATATTTTTCTCTCTCTGAGCAAAGAGTCATTAAAGGACTCTAAGAATCTGCACGTGAGCTCACATGCTCAGGCTGGGTCTAACTAAACCCAGTTAACTAGAGCTGACCAGAATGGCTCCAAGAACTCATTGCCTCAGGAAAGACTGGCAGTCAGCAAAGCTCTAGATTAACAAAAATCTCACCAAAACAGAAACACAAGTTTGATATTTCCACACTCATACATACAGAGCCCTCAACAATATATCATCCTCTACCACAATGCAAAGGATTTTTTTCATAAAAAGTGCTCTAAATGAATTAAATCATTGATGAAAAAGAGGACAGAGCAAAACTAAAAAGCAGTAAAACTGCTGAGTGTCAACCAGAGGTAAAAGATGACTTGCTTACATATGGGCCAGAACAATTATTCCACAGACTCCTTTTCGGCTTGACTAAGCACATTCTTTGTACAGAGAGAAGAAAAAGATAAATAGAATATTAAATCAAAGCACATATCATACTACTGTTTAGGGGCAGATTGTCCACTGGATAAACCTAGCAAAAGTTGAATACATCAGGAAAAATATTTGTCTTTCACTGCAGTTTTGGAAATAATGAAAGCTAGAAATTGTAAACCTAAAGCAGCCAGAGATCTACTCCATTTGCTCCTGAGAGGTAGGAAAAGGCAAAGTCTGAATATGTTAGCTTATTTTGAATAAATTCCATTCAAAATTATTTGTTTGGAACAAAAGACACCAATGGCCCCTCCTCTAGGGCTTCTCATACGGGCAGGCAAAAATGATTTTTATTGCGGCACAGCCCAGGCTTGGGATAGGGCTTTTTCCCTACAAGAAAAGGAGATTTAGAGGGAAAGAGCAGAGGGTAACCAAAACACCGGAGAAAGCTTCTGAAGTGTCAGGACATTTGCTCCTTCCACCACTGGAGCTGCAAAGGGGCAAGAGGGGTGATGGCCCTGTCTCTCCTTTCCTCAGCCCCGTGCTTTTTGTCCATGCCAGCAGCGCCAGGAGCCCAAGGTGATGCTGTCCTGCCCTGTGACACCTTTGCTGAGGCAGGGGGATGGCCCTGGATGTGTGGCTCTCCTCTGGCTCTGCTGGAGGAGAAAGGGAGGTGAAAACCCAGCTGCCTTCATCATCCAGGAGAGAAATAGGACAAAAGCAGAGCAATGTAGCGTGACGAAGAAGGGGTGCCTGCTCACTGAGCTGGGACAAAGGCTTGTAGAAATCTGTCAGAAACATCATAAGGAAAAGTACAGAGTTATTACCATTTCTATAGCCCTTAGGATCCTCTGGTGGCAGAACACTTTCAATGATTGTTTCTGTTTGGTGGAATCAATTATCTCCTGATAGATTCTCCTTCCAAGCTTGAGATTGCATTTAAAAACTCATCTGCTTTCTGAATCCTAATTGGATAGGTTTTGAACTGTAGATTTTTGGGGTGAATATTTTGCTTATGAATCTCTTTATATTTCAAAGTGGTTGCCAAGCCCATTTACGTGTCTGCATGGTAAAAACTGTTCTACATGCAGTACACAACTTAACTTGGGTATCTGGTTTATTAAGCATGGTTTGATATGCTATCAAAGCAAGAAACAAAAAGACAAAGCTGAGAAAAATGAAGATCATTAATGTTTATGTATTTTAAAGTCACACTTGTGCCTTGGAAGCTTGATTTATTATTTCAATAGACATTCAGATATGCTAGAAATAGCATTATTATTAATTTTGTTTCAGACAGCAAAGTGAAAACGCAGGGGGAAAACTGGGCAATAAAGAATAAAATTGCCCTGTTTATTTTTTCATTGTTGAATCAAGCTGTCCCATATGTAGCTGATATGCGTGTAATACAATTCCTTCTGAAGAATACTTAAATGCTTCATAAAATAAATATAAATCCCAGATGACATACTAATGCCTTCCCTACTCAAATCACTTTGAAAGTTAGAGAAAAAACCAGCTGATCAGGACCTTATTCTGGATAAGGACACCAGGTTTGGCCTGTTTGTGTAAATGTGGCTCACAGGAGATGCTGTCCCACCGGAGTGAGGTGTGCCTGGCCTTGTCAAAGAGCTCTGGCCGAGAGGAAATTTGGAGCCCAGGTGCAGCTGCAATTGTGGACAAAGCCCTTCCACCATCTTCAAACAAAAAGAAAGTTGATTGCCTTTCTCAGCTCCGTGCCTGGCTCCTCTCTTCAATGGCTCTGCTGACTCCCGGAGAATAACAAGAGGTACATCTGTGTGAGCCTGCCTGTGAAGGCCTCCTTGGAGCTGGAGAGGATTTAAGTTGAGGCATTCAGAGAGTCTATTGGATCATCTGCAAGGAATGTATTGTGGGGAACGCTCTATCCTTAATTAATGCTGTGGGTGCATTTATTTTACAGCTGCTGAATTTGTGCAAGGATTGAGGTACTTTCAAGTAGGGATAAAGCAGAAGTGAAAAATTAACATGAAGATGGAAAGCAGGCTTGGGGTTTTATGATAGGTGACTGAGGACATTTGTGTGGCTTAATTTTTCCATTTCTGTTGATGCAGTTGTCCCCTGGGCCACCTGAGCTCATATTTTTCTATGATGCATTACCAGTAAGCCTTTAAAAAGTTTCAGAAAGATCAGTCCTAGTTGCAATCACCGCTCTTCTCTGTAATTACAGGCATTGGCACCAATTCTGCTTCCAGGTCTTCCTCCCACTGGCATTTCCATGATGCTGCCTGTGCCCATAAAGCCCCATCCATCTTAGAAATCTTAGAGGATTTAGTGCACTCTGGCTCCTCCAGGGAGCCTGTGCCCTCATGCAGATGGAATTGATTCATTCCTATATGGGGCAACTTCCCCATTATTGTGTGAAAAGCCACTGCCTCTACCTCAGTAGCACCACACTCCACCATCACTGCTCTCACACACATGCAGGTAGGAATGCAATACAAGATGCAGTTAGATTTAAAAAAATAAATAAATTTTTTTGTTGCTTAAAGTTAAACAAAAACTACAGTCCCAGCATTCAGAAACCATCTCCTTTTACAAACTTTTTTTTTAATAATATTTTATCCATGCAAATATTAAGCTGCGAAGGGCAAATTATTTGCAAAAAGTAAATGCAAAAGAGAAGAAGCCACAGCAAAGCAAATTATTTTATATACTTTTTCTCTGGAATGGCTTGTTGTTTTTCTTTCTAATACTTGTCTCTCTCATAGAAACATTTCCACAGTCCATACTTCAGAATGCTAGAACCTAACACAAGTATTGCAACACTTTATTAAGGGATAGAGTGGATAGTTTGGTTTTTTTTAAGTCTAGGATTTGAATTGGAAGATCTCTTTCCAAATTTTCCAATTTCCATAAGTGATGCACACATCATAAAACTCCTAAGTGAAGTACACTCAGTAAAATTCTTGTAATCCAATGACAGCTTTAACTTCAAAAACCAAACTGATACTATGAGAAAAAAAAAAAGAAAAAATTTGTTTTTTAGGAAGGAAAGAAAATACTCCCTATTTGGAGCCATAATCTGCCCTAATTTACCCATCTATAGCTGATCATGTGCTATGCACATTATACATGACTTCATCTCAAAATAACAAATAGCCTTGGTGACACATTTGTTAGCAAACCTCTGATGAAGGAAAAATAATAATTCTCTTCATACAATAAAGCACTATAATTTTTTAAAAAAAATTCATTAGAAATTAATGTCCTAAAACCCAAACAATTCAATATTCTGAGCATAGCAGAAGGTCAGAAAATAGTTTTGCCATTTGGATGAAACCTTGGCCCTGCTGCTTTAGGTACCCAACCCCTCAGACCCAAGGAGATGCTCTCACTGCCTCCTCTGCAGTGCTCAGGACAAAATTGCACCTGGAGGAAATGACAGTGCAGCTGTTTGCTGATTATGAGGTACTCTGGCACATCTCAAGATGAGGTGAAAATCTTCCTGTCCACCTGAATAAGGGTTTTATTATTTCCCAGGCTTTTCCTCTATAGCATAATGACAATAAAAGCTTCTGAGGTGCACTGATTTTACCTAAGATGACATAATGCAGGAAAAAAGCCCCTCTTTCTTGAACAAAGAACCTAAAGATTTCACAAAAAAACCCACAAAAACATGGGGAAAGGAACAAATATTAGACAAAGGAAGCTATTTTCCTTGATCAAAAAACCCCAAAAAATCTGAGATTGAGCCCATAACACATATCTGGTGAGATGTGGAACCTCGAATGTTGTTCATTATTGGCATTTAAAGCTGCTTTCGAGCAACACCTGCACATGAGTAAGTGCCATGATCAGTGTTAGCAGTGGTGGGCAGTTTTACAGAAAAAAAACAAACAAAAGAACAACAATTTAAAGCCACAAATTGCACTATCATCAAGTAGTAGCAATATCCTAAATACCCCAGTAGCAATATTCTGAGTATCCCAAAAGCACATTTTTAATAATAATAATTATTATTAATTTTAGAGCTCTTCTATAGGAGTCAACTGCTCATTCAGTCTAATTCCAGATACCATTTCTTGAATTATCATAGTATTATTAGCAGCTTTACCATTCATTATTCTAAGTAAGATTTTCTATATGCTCCCCTTTGTCTTGCAGTATTTTTATAAGTGCTTATACCAACACTTTCTAACAGTCACAATTTCCCTCTACCAATAATGTGAGTCCCAAGATGCAGTCATTTGTCTCATGCATTAAATTTGAGGATGAAACACTTTGTTTGCTTTCCCATTTGGATTACTATTTGAAAAGCCTGAGTGTTCTGCAGTGTTACTGAGGCTGTGAAGTCACTGCCAAAACTCAAAGAAGCTGTAAGGTTTTCTATTTTCCATGTAGCCAAAAATACCTGATAAGCCATTTATTCCTATATAGCTGTCATTATGCCCAGGAAGAACTTGCACTGATCTAATTAATATCACTGCTTCCAGATAGTGATGCTTAAATAAAGATTAAAATTGCTTAAAGATGAGTATGAACACTATTTCACAGATGGGGGAAAATTATTTGATTAATTGGTTTGCAGAAGACTTTGCGAAGAGAAGATCAAATTTATCTGATTCAGATCCCAGTTATTTTTATATTACTATCACATTTTTGCCTGTAAATATATCCATGCATATGCATTACACACACATATACACAAGTCTCTCTAAGGATCATTTAAACTAAAAAAATGTGTTCCAGGAAAATACTGTTCTTAAAGCAACTAATATTCACATATATATCCTATGCCTCAAACTGTGGGAGTAACAAGTGTTATTTTGGAATCTAAATATCACAGAATGGCTTAGGTTGGAAGGGACCTTAAAGCTCACTCAGTTCCAACCTCCCTGCCATGGGCAGGGACACCTCTGACTAGTCCAGGTTGTTCAAACCTATCCAAGATCCCATGCAGTTCCAAGTGTTATCTCATGGGGAAAAAGTAGGCTCATGGCAAAAAAGAAATGCAGTCCTGTGAGCAAATGACACACTCCCAACACTCCCCATTCCACCAGCCTCAGATTCCTCTCATGCACCATATATCTGGATTGTATTTTGAAATACAGGCACACAGTGGTACAAGTAGGGAGAAAAGAAGGAAAAGGTACAGTCCAAAGTTACATTTCCAAGAAAGAAAACTGAAGGGCATCTTCATGATGGAGATAAATTCCTCCAGAATGAAGGAGGATAGTGCATATAGCTTTGTACACATAAACACATATTTCTGCAAGTATATGGAATGATAGAGGAGCCTGTTTGGTCATACTGGCATAGCCAGTTTGGTACCAGGGATCACCTATTAATTGTTTTCAGGCTTTATAAGACAGTAGAAGAGCAGCAGTTTTCTGTGTAACCCACATTGAAAAAAAAAAACTAAAAACTTTCAGAAAACAGATCTAAACTCCAACGTTTTTTAGGGCCTTTCCTAATCCAACCAGAAGATGGGGACAAGCATAATTTGTGCAATCTGGGGAAGGATCTGGAGCACACATCTCCAGGGTCTGGAGCAGCTGAGGTTGTTTAGCCTGGAGAAAAAGGGGCACTTTATAATTTCCTAAACTCCCTGACAGGAGCTTGTAGTGAAGCACGATCAGCCTCTTCAGGACAAGAGGAAATGGCCTCAAATTGCAGCAAGGGAAGGTTAGATTGGAGACTAGAAGAAAATATTTCACCAAAAGGGTGTTCAGACTTTGGAACAGGCTGCCCAATGTTTGAAAGACGTGAAGATGTGTTTCTTGGGGGCATGGTGTAATAGTGGGCTTGGCAGTGATATGCTGATGATCTTAGAGGTCTTTTCCAACCTAAATGAGTCCATGATTCTCTCCAAAGCTGTCCATTATCTTTTTCATAGACAGAGTGCAAAGAGAAAACAACAAACAAAAAACTAACCTCTTACTAGTCCAAAAATTTTGCTTATAGAATTAAGTCCAACATTCAAGAAATACAGATGCAAAACAAATCAAAAAATAAACAAAACCAACCAAACAAACCCAACCAACAATAACAAAAATTGCTGAGTTGCTCCAGAGGAAAGATTTCATTTCCCATCTATGTGACTGCTGAGCTGATGCATATTCTACTCTCACATAACTGTTTGTTTGCTCATAGTTTCCAAACCTCACATCATTTTTTAGTCAAGTCCTTGACTTGGGTGAGGTTCAGACATAAATCTGTGTCCTATACCCACATTGCTAATATGCTTAAAGGAAATTAATGAATGCTGTACTTCTAGGTAAGTACAATGAATAAAAAACCCCGCAAAACAGCTGGATGTGTGTGTACTTGATGAGACAACAATGCTCTGAGACACAATCTTTCCTGTTAGAAACTTATTCCAAAAAACCTACTGAATTTTGAGTTGTCCTTATATTTCAGTGCCTTCTCATGTGTTATGCACAGAGAATTCCACACTTGAATTCCAGATGGACATCCAAATCATCTGATATAGTTAAGCCATAATTTTTAGTTTCTTAAACAAGCTGTTCCTCACTATGAATTTTTTTTACAGCATTTCTTGAGCCTTGCAATAAACTCCAGGACATATTTTCTAAATTCAGAATTTAAGTTGGTCTCACAGAATGTTCTTGTAAAACTTAGCACACGCAAGATAAATTTGTGTACTACCTTTTCTTATCAATACAAACATGTATTTTGTACACATAGAAAATCATTACTCCACAATTTTAGGGGAATTTTCAGATATCACATCAAAAAGTTACCAGTTTACTTAATTTCAACCTGTTCTTCAGTTAATGAATCCTAATCTCTATTATTTCTGTTTATTAAAAGGAGACAATAGATTCTTGAAGGCACATCTGAAGCAAAAACTGGCAAAACTCAATGTACTGAAATACTTGCAATGTTGCAGCTATTAAATTTCAGCCCTTTGTGCCTCTCACAGTTTTCTGATTTAGGGCTCAAGCTGGAAGACACGCCACTGGTGTCTAATTGAGACATTCCCCCCCAGATTATGGAGTCACCCAGACCCTGCCAGCACCATTTAGGAAACCCTCAGGACAATGCTGCTCAAGTGCAGTGTCCCAGCACTCATGAAGGGACGCACACCAAAGGGAGAGGTGTGCCTGGAGACTTTTGTCTTGTTTTACCAAAATGCTTTGATTCAGTGCAGTGGTGAACTAAAGGAGTCACTACTTCTGAATGCAAGTGTCTGGCCCATAAAAAGAGAAGACAGAGAAATGGGTGTGGATGGCAAAACTACCTCCTGCTAAGCAAAACAGAGTTTTGAGATTCACATACAACATGTAGTCTGAGTTTCTGGTATTCATGTTCCCAACTCTCTCAACACAAGAGAGTCTCAGACTCTCCCACAGTCTGCTCCTTCTGCCATAATCAGAACACTAAAGATCTTTGCTCTCTGTGAAGGAGTTCATTTTTGTCCCTACAGGTCTTCAGCCCCTTTGCACTCTGGTAGTGCATTTAGTGAACTGGAATCTATAACAGTTTCAACAGATGCTGCATAGCAAGACTGAGCAAGAAGCAATGGTTGCAGCCATCAGGGAATTAGAGGAAGGCTAAATACTACACTGGGATTAAACTGCAATTTCTAAATAAAAATTATAGGATAAATTGAACATCAAGGGATAAAACAACAGCAACAACAAAATTTCCCTCCAATTTTGTTTTAAATGGAGAAACAAAGAAGTCCTGATTTGACATCTTCACTCGAGTCATAAATAAATTGCATCTTAGACTGAAACCATGCCTTTGGTACTCTTTGGAGCAAACATTTCCCAAAATGGTGTCTGGTGGTTTGTTTCATGTATCTCTAGAATACAAAACTTCCTCAAGTCCTTACTTCTGTCAGATTGGAAATGTCAATCTTTTACTTTAGCATTCTATTTTAACACACACTCCCTTTGTCTTTTAAATAAATGCCTCTTTTCCTAACGCGCATTTTCCACAGAAAAAGCACGAAAACAGCCAAACAAAAATACCATCAAGACATGAAAATCATTGCTCACTTTGCTCCTACACACCCTGCCTCTTAATTGCTCCTCTGGCACCTTACTCGAAACTCCATGGGACCAGATCAGATGCTGATTTTGTATTTGTGCTCTGCTTGGCACCATTGGGTTCAATTGCTCATTTTGCATTAATATATAATCCATCACTTGCTGAAAGATCTGTAAACTCAGCATAACAAAACTCAAAGATGCAATCACTAATCTTCTCCATTGCAACACTGGATTTCTGCATCTGGACACAGGTATTGCCCTTACCCACCTTATGAATCCTTCATCTTTTCAAGCACAGGACAGAAATTCAATGTCACTGCTGCTTTGTCTTTTGGATGTAAGAGGGCTCATAAAATATTTTCACTACTGTTGTCCCCCTATACAATTTGAGGACACCCACAGCTGCTGAGTGATCTGGATAAGTCTCAGAGAAAGCACACCATCTATTTATGCTCTGAACTTATATTAGACTGATATATAAATTCCTGACAGAAGACTTGTTTGGTTGACATCTTTCAGAAAGGTATCTACAGGCTTTTCTTCCTTTGTTGCTTAACTGTCTAGATCTTTGCTTCTAACACTGCAATGAAAACCTGAATACTCTCTTAGGTGTGCAGAAATCCACTAGAACCAAGTGACTGCAGTAGTTACAGAAATAGAAACAGGAATGGTATTGCGGTACATTGTCTCCTTTTCAGAGACCACTTTGGAAAAGGCACTCATGACAATTTCTAGCATAAACAAAGGCTCTACAAAACAAAAACAAACCAATTAATGTTGTCATTATAGTGCAAGAGTCCTATTATCATTACATTGCCAGGGTTCCATTTTGCTAGAGTTTCATACCTCCTTGATGTTTCTTGTAGGCAGCTCCTCTGGGCACTGACTCTTCCTTGTCCTCACAGCAACCAACTGACTCCAGTTCCCACCAAGCCACTCTTTTATAACACTCTTCTTGTTGGCTACAGCTGTGACCTGTTAAAGTCAGGCCTGCTCCTAATCTTTAGTAATTGGCTCAGCTGCAACTTCTTAAGGGGCAAAATTACTTTCTATACTACCTTTACTTTCCCATATTGTATCCCCCTACAAGTTAAATTCTCAGGCAGCAAGGTGTGCTGTTGAAGCCTTGTTGTGTAGATCACTTACAATCAGGATGTCAGGTTATCAACCTGATCCATGAACGAGAATGGGAACTGCTCAATCTGATTACATTCCTGTCTTGTGCTGTTAAAAACATCCACTACAGAACAGCACCAGAGAGTTTTCATACTGACATAAAGATTGTAGAGTACAAGGAAAACTTTCCATTACATCACCTGTACACATACAGCAACATTCATCATCTGACCATCATTCTACAATTCATGTGTCTTGCCCAATTAACTATTTATGTACATTGCCATAGCTGTGTTTGGTGTTTGAAGGACAAATGTTACAATTCTTAGTGACCTTGTCTACCCAGATAATCTTGCACAAAACAGCTGTAAAGCATTTTCAAAAGAGAACATTATATTGTTAGCCTTTCTGTAAGAAAAAGCAAGACATAAAGCATTGGAACACCTAGCACAGCTTTGTTTTTGCTGATCTGGAAAATACCAACCAAGTGTTTCCAAGTCAGCAACATGCTGACTGGTAACAACAAACCTGAGCTGGAAGAGAGGCCTCATTGTTTTCTTTCAGATTATAACACTAATTAGAATTCCATGTTATTCATTTCCATTGATTAGTTATGCACATCTATTATAGGCAACAAACTTTTTCTAGCTAAGTACTCTGCAAGCACTTACTGACTAAAGGAAACTTGAAAAGACTGTCAAGTTGGACAATAAATTATTTTGCTGAGACAAGAAAAAAATGAGGAAGACGCCAAAGGCAGGAAGATCTGAGAGATAAGTGAGAGAGAGGGAGCAAAAGAGTGGAGACAGCTGGAAAAGAGGAGGAAGCAAACAGCAGTCAGGATGGGAATGAGAAGGAGGAACAGGAAAAGCAAGTAAAAAAGTTTCTCACAGCATTAGGAGAGCAACAGTGAAAGAAGGGAAGATTTGTGCATTTGAGTTAAGCACTTCTAATCTGTAGCCTCATTTTTCCTCAGTGACTCTAGGGGCACCAGAGACTTAAATGTCATGCCCAGAGGAGCTCTGGCATAAAGAAAATGTAAAAATGGTGCACTGCTCCATAGCCCTGCATAGTGAGCAGCCACTTGACTACAATGATTCTGCTGACTGAGACACTACTCCTAAATAAATCACTAAATAAAAAAGTTATTATATTTTAACAACAAAAAAATATTCTGTGGATCCAAGAATCTTTTGTTTTTAAAGGGTGTCCCCAAATTACCAGCCCTGTACATGGCTGGTTGAAACATCTTCATAGGTCAAGTCCTTAAATGACCTTTTGAGAGAAAAGTGGCAACAGCAAGGCATGATGTTTAAACATCTGCTGCATTCCACATAATCCACGTAATTATACTGATGATGCCATGAAAATCTAGTCTCTCATTCTCCCTCCAAAGTTTCTCTTGCCTTTGGCTGATTTGGTCTCTGTTCAGCTGGAGTAAGAGATGGACCATTACAAAGATCTTTGCTGTGGGGCTCTTCAAAGCACAGCAAAATGTTTCCATCTATATGAGTTACCTCTCAAAGAATCATGAGTTTTCTGCAATTCTTTTGAATATAGAAGTTTTCCTCCCTAAAAATTACGGATGAAACTATTTTTTCTTTTTCCCCTCTCTAAAAGACATCTTCAGTTTTCTTTTATAAAGTAATTTCATTTTGCACTTAAATACAGTGTTCTCTAAAGCCAGTTGTAGATTTGGTAGGAAGCCTGCCAATTCAATTTTTCTAGAAACCCAAACTAGCAGTGAATATTGCAATAAGAGTAAAAAAAATTTGCAGTAAGGATCCATTCTTGTCGGACCAATTCTGCCCTTGCTTTCTCTTTCCCCTGACAATTACCAGTTTACACTTGACAAGTTTGCAGCAAGAGCAGATGCACAATCAGCTGAACATATCATTCTACCACCAGACAAGGCAGTGTAACATACTAAGGAATACCTATGGCAACCAAAATATTATAATCTGCTATCCTGCTCAGATATTTTACAAACTTTTCACTGCAGTTGCTTGGAAGCCAAGAATAACTTGCAGAAGGCTGTGGCTAAACTGCTCTTCTAGTTTTCTTCTGCAGGGGAACAGTCCACATGGACCACAGAGTGACCAATAAATGTGCACAAACCAGTATCTGATACAGTTTGTCCGAAGAGAACTGAAGAAATTTTCCCAGTGTGTTTTACACCTGTGACATCTCACATCATGCACTCATGATCCTCATCCTAGTCTCAGAAAGAAAGCTGAGATATTGCAAGCTGGGCTGATGTCTAAACTTCATTTCTCAGACAACTGGATATATCTGATGTTTCTAAAGGCTGAGTTGAAGACAGCATTATAATCTTGCAAATGTTTCTGAACTCCAGTTCCCATTTACATTCCACAGATAACACGAACAGCTCCTCTCCTCTTAACATTAGTAACATTTCTGTTTTCTAACAAGACCTCACCCAAGCAAAGCTTTGTGCTTCTGGGGCTGGGAGTTTCGTGTCAGCTCTGGTGTTCCTTAGATTAGGTCATGCTAAGGGGCACAAATTTGCAGAGCTGGAGTTGCAAAGGAAAGTCAGGAAAAACAGGAGATGGATACAGTTCAGGAAACAAAAAAACAACAAAGAAAACCCATAGACAGGATTAATAGCAGTTGTCTCCTCACAGTCTTGAAAGTATCAGCACGTGTCAAAAAACACACAGTCACGGTATATTTTGTATTGATGCTTTGGAAATAAGAAAAAGAGACCTCTAAATACTTTGCCCTCCTCCCAATTTTTACAGAAATATCTGCAAAACATAAAGTGATAGGACTAATTCCCAGTAATACATATATTAATGGATAACTTCCACAATGCCTGTGTTTATTTTCCTATACCACTCTTACCACTGCCATCTTTGCTCTACTGGTAATTATCAGTAAGGTTGCCTTCTATTTATCCTGGCAATGTTGCCGCCTCTTTATCCCACCAGATGCTGAGCAGCCACTCCCAATCTCCTCTTCCTTTTACTGGCACACTTTGATAGCAGCTACTCCTGTCTTTATTGATGATAGTAGGAATAGTGGTGTTAGCAAGCTGGTTATGAGTTAAAGAAGCAGAAATAATATCCTTAATACCAGCAGTTTATTCACTGCTATCCCTGACATGCAGCGTCAGTGTGTAGGGTCGCTATGTGGACAAGAGCACAACTCCATAAAATATAGCAGTGGTTAAGCACACAAAAAGAATAGAAGAAACAAAAAATGACAGTTCATTGTCTGGAGGTGACTGCTGGATCTTAGTCTTTCAGGCTGCTCCAAATGGGGAGGCTTCTGCCTTTTAAAGTCACATCACTGCGATGATTCTCCAAATATATGCCCTCGACAGGTGTAGTTTAACAAATTTATTTATCTAGTCTTGAGTGTTCTTATTAATGACTATAGAGAATTGCAAGAGAAACATTCTTTCTTTACCATTGTGCCACAAAAGCAATAGATTCCAGCTTAAACCACATGGTCACATTGCAGAAAAGGACCATGCACTGCAAAATCTGTCACTTTGTAGACAGAGTCTGTAAAGTACCCATTGCAAAAAAAAAGTATAAAAACCAACCACAATCTACTCTTTTATGGCTCTTAATCCTTGTTTGAGTTCATTGCTACAGGCCTGCTTCACACTAATGGGGACTTCTACAAATGAGCAGATTCTCTGAATTCAAGAGTAATTAATCTAATGGGACTACTAGTGCTGGTATTAGAGCAGCAGCAATACAAGGTTTGCACATAAGCCATACATTTCCCTGCCATTCTGTGAGCTACTTGTTCCCAAATGAAAACTCTTGGTAGTCTGTGTTTATTTTTGTTTTGAAGTACTTCATAATTTGTTTCATTACTGACACAAAAGCTTCCCTAGAAAGCAAAAACATTTGTTTATTTTAATTGACCCTGCCTTGAAATCATCATAGGATTTGTTTGTTGGCCAAAAACATTTCAACAATGAGTCTGATTACAAAGCTAGCTGAAAACACGGATCCGAGAGCTTTTTCTCCAAGGAAACCACTTTTATTTTAAAAGGCAAACTCCTATCCCCCATCTTCCAAGGTTAAGCTCTTTGAAAAATTTGTTTGGGCCCCCAAAATTGTTGCTAAAAGCAATCTGTTTACTTCATGGTGGACACAGTAGTTTTCCAATATTAAGAATTATATCATTCATGTGGAGAGTACACGTGCCTGCTACAGGTGTGGAAGTGAGAAACAAAACAAAACAAATCTCACATCTTACCAAATCAAATCCACCAGATAGACTCATCACAATTAATTGGCTCTGCTGTGCATGGAGCAAGTAATGCAGCTCTGTGCTACTGCTCTGTGAGGGCTCTTTGTGTACTGTGACACACTGAAATACTCTGCTGAAAAAGTAGAAGCCCAAAACATCAGCAAAGCCCAGTCTCAGCAGCCAGCTCTCGTCTGCCTGTGTTAGCATCAGGCAACTCTAAGAAGGACCGACACCTCTATGTGATGCAGAGAATTAGGACCAAAACGATCCTTCCACAACCTGACATGGTTTTACACTCTGAAGTACATTGACCCTTTTAAATTT
Source organism: Camarhynchus parvulus (assembly GCF_901933205.1). NCBI lineage: Eukaryota > Metazoa > Chordata > Aves > Passeriformes > Thraupidae > Camarhynchus > Camarhynchus parvulus. The sequence goes on from NC_044571.1 coordinate 107,983,608, forward strand.
GTTTACCATTTTGACCTTTCTAAATTAAGCCCCCGCTATTCTTTTTTTCCTGCGGACAGTAAAGCACAGGAAAAAAAGTGAACTAGGTACAAATTGATCAAAGATTCATTAAGAGCAAGACAAATAACATATCAAGTTAAATGCACTATGCCATTAGAGGATTTGAACAGCTGCTCCAGTAAATTGTGCTGCACACTGCAAAAGTAAGACTTAATAGATAGAACCACCTCCCTACAAAGTCAGAGCAAGCCAGGTTTTATATAGCTGATATTTCTGCATTTGAGACATTTCATACTAACATAATGCTTTATTATCTAAAATACACAATGCCACTTTAAAGCTATAGAATAAAAAAAAAGGTAAATAATGAGACATTTGTTTAAGAGAGTCAGTAAAGGTCAGAGATGTTTAACATTGTTACTAATCACCACATTATCCATGTAAAATATGCAGAAATAAATTCATAGTTTGACGAACGTAGCTGCGACACACTCAGTGAAGATCAGAAATAAAGGGCTGCTATCTATCCTGTTTTTCCTGTTTTAGGAAATGAGAAGACAGGTGCCAGCATTAGCTTCCTGCACTCTGTGTGCATAGATGGAAGCAATCAGGAATCACAAATTAGAGTTCAATTAATTTAGGAAACCAAAACCAGGACTATAAAGTCCAAGAAGGATCCCACCATCTCTTTGCCAGTGCAAAGTAGAAGACCTATTCAGCAGTAGAGGCACCATCTCAAGACCATTGTTCCCAGCTCCCTATGCCAATATTTAAATAGCAAGACTTGAACAGGCCCAGTTCTGGGATATCCTCATCAGACAAATCAGCACAGAGCACACAGTCCCCAAGACACCATTTACTGAAATGCAATCAAGGAAGTACAAAATGCAATGAGATAAATCCAGTAAAGCAGGAACTGTAGTACAAAGTTTTGACAGACAATTGGAAAAAAAGAAAGAAGTCTTTACAATGCTTAAATTCTGAGAGTTTTTAATACAAAAAATGATGGAAACAGCACTTCTTAATGAGGTGGACAATGACAATTTCAATGGGCTTTGCATTCATGAGTCAATGATTATGGTATGTCTGAGACTCCCATGGCTTATCTGATTACTCTTGTTTCTATCAATACAAATTTTCCTCATGACTCTGTGCAGGAATAAGAATTTGGAGGCAAATGGGCTTGAAACAGAAAGGTCACACTGCTTTCCTCCCTGCCAGGACAACCTCAAAAAGAACCCTGTGCTTGCCTATGAAATTTAGCTGTGCTGGATTTGCCAGGAGAGGATCATACTCCCTAAATTTCCTGCCACTGCTTCTGTGATAATGTGGTGAATGTCAGCATACCCTCATGGTCATGACTTTCTCAGTGTAGCACATTTCCAACAGCTTTCTAGATCGCCACAGACCAAAGGCTCAGCCAGTCCTTAGTGCACAGGCTGTGCATCTGAGTGATCACACAGTGCAGAAATAAAATTTTTCATGGCCAAGATGCTTTTGGAATTGAAAGAGGAAGCCCTGCTCAGAAGCAGAGCTTATTGAGCCAGGTGAAATTCCATTCCAGCATGGTTATCACACTTCCTGGACTGGAGCAGGTATTGCCACACACACACCTGTGTATGAGTGTTGGCACACACATTCCAAACCCTTGGAACCAGCCCAAGACTGCTTTTGCAGCCCTTTAGCACACACTGTAAAACCACTGTAAGCCACTTCAGAAAAACATGATTTCTCAAGCTGTTGACCTTTAGATTTTTAAATGTAATTCAATCACAGGAAAATATCAGCATGATATTTCACTAGTATAAATAAAAATATTATGAATGAAGGCACTGTTCCTTTTAGAAAGACACTGACTGGAAAAAAAACCAAACCCCAAAAACTTGTAACTGGCATGTGACTCACATTCCTTTGAATGAAATGTTGTTAACTGTGTTGATATCAACATTTCTTTAACTAAAAAGGATTCACCTTAGAGAGAAACAATGCCACTTAAGTCATCCTAGATTTACAAAGTTATGAGATCAACATCAGTGAAAGACAAAGGGTTTCTAGTAACATTGGTCAGAGTGAGACTTTTACAAAAGGGGTGTCCAACAGGAGATAATGACTGCAGAAGGAAGAAAAAAAAGAAGAAATCTGACTGAAGTGAGGAAGGCATGAGATTTGTGGAGATATTTTTAAAAGAGGAGGCACCAGAACAGATTGCCAAGAGAAACTGTAGATTCTCCATCCCTGGAAGTTTTCAACTTCAGGCTGGATTGGGCTTTGAGCAACGTGGTCTAGTGGGAGGTGTCCCTCCCCATGGAAATGAGATGATCCTTAATGTGCCTCCCAACCCAAACCTTTCTGTGATTCTAGGATTCTCTTACAGCTGCATCATCTGCTTGCTCCACTGTGATCACTGATAGAATCACTGTGGTCATTTTTCCAATGACAGCAGCAGTTTTGATGGATGTGCCAGTAAAGTGTCATGAGGACAAACAGCAAGATGGATGTGCAAAATTTCAACCAGAGAACTGTAGAAACAATTTTTTCCCCTCAGCTGTGCAGTAATAATAACAAATGCATATTGCCATTGTGCCATTGCATTCAGCACTTTAAAATCTCTTTTAAGCATTTATTAGAATTTTAAACCTTTATAATTTAGAAGACTGTTTTTCAAAAGGGAGTGTCAGAGTTGAAATGTCAGGCTTATAGTAAAAGAGTGCACTAACAGATAGTCAAGAAAAAGAGGAATTTTATGTATGTACAGACAAACCAAAATTGCTTTATCCACATGGACTTCACAATGCACCTCACTGAAGCATTAGAAAATTTACTAACCACGGGGAAAGAAAAATATATATCAGTTGCATCACTCTGAGGCTGGCAGGGCAAAAAACAAACAAACAAAAAACCTGAATATTTATTTTCAATTGGTCCAGAACTGGCTACATTTTGTCACCAGATGTTGCCTTATGCACTTTTAATCAATATGAAACATTTAACCTGGCATGCACACCCGTGTACTTTCTTGCTTCTAAAAGGTTTCTAAAAAAACCAAGACATTAAGTTAGATCAAACATCCCTATTTAAGAATTGGAAACATTGACAGCACTTCTATTGAAGCAAATGAGGGGAGAATAGCAATGAAGAATGCTAAATCAGTTTAAAAACCTCAATTTTTTCTTTATTTTAATGGATACAAGTAAAATATCGAACGTACAACCAGATCAGGCTGTGCCAAGCCCTCCTCAGCTTTAAAACCATTTGATCCAGGACACTCCATTTGACACCTGTTGTGTGACATCCTGTTTGACACTGCTGGGCTGAGAAATTGCCACTTCTGCTACTCTTGAGCCATCAGAAATGCAGATCTGGAGAATTTCACAAAGTCCTTGGGAACAAATGCTTTTCTTCTGGTTTATTTCTGAATGGCATGACCATTCAGAATGAAGTTCTCAGTATAGCCCATACTATTTCCAGATGTCAGTTCAGCATCTCTTTAGACGAGAATCTCAAGAAAAAGGGGGTTGCCTACACTGAACAACCAAGTCCAGCTCCCCAGATGAATATGCAAAACTGAAATGAATATTGAGTATCAAGAATGACATATTAGTTTTGCACTGACAAAAGAGAAATAAGGGAAAAACCTTGAAAATACCTGTCAATTTCCATCCTTGATTATCATCTATGATCTAATTCCACCCCCTGTATTGTGATCATAGCAGTCCATCCCAACCATATGTGGGGTCAAGCAGTACATTGGGATGGAAATCCTTAAAAGTCACTATACAGGTTATTTTATTTGTAAGATTTGTTTTTCATTGTGGTGTCAGGGTTATATTAGGAACAAATATATAAAAATATATATATCAGGAGCAAATCCTCATTAATTTTTTTTTATTTTGAGCCTTTTCGAACACAGGAGACCTTCACTTAGAATTGCAGCAGTTTCTATGTACTAAATACTGCAAGAATCATAATGGCCTTGGCTCATATTTTATTAGCAAGGGCAAATTTCCTTTAAAGAAAGAACTAATTACTTCTGTTTCAGATTCCAAACTCCCTCCAGGTTGCATTGTAATGAGATTCAAAAACACGCCAGAAGTGAGTTGAAAGCACATTTGGCATTTTTAAATATGCATTCAGATAAACTCGATAAATCTGTTGATACACTGTTATCTATTGCTCTATACAATACCCTGACATGTTATTCTTTATAAAAAAATCTGCCATTAAACACCCTGCATTTTTAGTAAACAAATGCAAAGTGTTCATCAGGGACTAACGATATACGAATGTGGAGAAGAAGCTTTTTCTCCACAGCAAAAGAAAAGTAAAATAAAGACCAGAAGTACAAAAGGCAGTTAAAAAGCCCCAACAAACTCAAATGAAAATGCAAAAGAGGCAATAAGTGATGACTTCCATATTGCATGGATTGAAGTCTCACCTGTTGTGAGGACGTGACAGCATTAAAAGCTGGATTTAAAAGAGGAAAGAAAGACAAACATTCTTAGAGAAGCACTGAGGCTCTCTTGATTGTATAAATGTGTACTTCTATGCTGAAAGCTCTCTTTGAGGCAGTGGCATCTTTATATTCAGCAGGATTGCATCACCATTCACATCACACAGAGTGTTTTACTGGATTTTGTTCTCATTAGCTCTGTGCAACAACTGAACTAAGAGCGAGAACGCTGAATCCTATTCTTTCTTGAGCATTGTTTACCAGATCTCTCACTAACTTCCAATCAGTTCCACCTCTGCAATTTTATTGAAGGCAATGAGTTTCCACAGGTATTGTCATATACCATAATTAGAAAGCAGTCTCAGTTCAGTGAGGCTTTATTGGCTTGACAAGCCATACAGAGCTTATAAGTGTGTAAGAGGAGAGAGAACATTGCCAGCTCTGTCAGAAATCAAGTAACATCCATCTAGGAGAAAGTGACTTTTTGAGCCCAAGCTTTGAACTTCTGTGCTGTTTGTCAATATCTGCAGTGCATGGGAATTAGGCAACTTCCCCTCATACGTTTGTGATCATTTAGAAAGTTTTATATTCATGCCTCATGTTTCAGGTCCCCGTTGAAAGAGTTGCCATATAAGTTCTGGTTTCATATTCCTTAAGCACATGTAATTCATGTGATTTTTTTTCCTAGGCAACAGTGTGCATTCTATTCTCTATCATTCTTTTGTTGCTTTGTAATAACCCTTATGAGTGGTGGTAACACACACACAAAATTGTTGTTCTGCTTCTTTGTATTTTGGTTAGCAAAGCAGATAATCTCAGCAACCTGCCTGAACATTTTCTGCTGCACTCCGGTACTCCCCTAATGTCAACGACAAGCCTGGGGCTCTTGGAAGGAAAATTAACATCTCAGTTAGATTGTCTGCAGGGATTTTCTAAGAGCTTCTCAGTACCAGGTATCTCTTTCCCGTTGTTAAGGAAACTTCCCAGAGAGAACATTCACAAGGCTCTCCACCAGCCACACTCCCAATGTCACAGACTGCCACTGCCGGGACTGTCACCCCTTCACTGGGGTGGCTCCAGTGACCAGTGGGTCCCTGCCTGACTCCCTGCACACCCACTCACAGTCAGACCAGGTTTCTTCACCAGCTCAACCCCAGGATTTCTATAGCAGAGCCTCAAATGTCTCATTCCACAGAGCAGTAACACACAAACAGCCCGAGCTGGTGCCTCCAAGGAGGGGCCCTGAACAAAGGAACCCCTGGGCTCTTATCCCCTCCAAGTCCAAGCACACCAAAATCTCTCCCTCTCCCCAGCTATCAGCTCCTGCTGTCTCTCAGTGTCCCTTCCCTGGCTGTGCCACAGCTCCCTGTGCCCTTTGCTGTGCAAAGGGTGGCAGCTCGCAGCCTCTTGTCTCAGGCTCACACCCAGAGCTACCTCACATTGTGTTCCCCTCACAATGAAGTCCTGCCCTTACTGTTACAGCTCTCCCGCCTATTTTTGACTGGTTTAGATCCTTCTGGGAATGTGGATTTCGTCAACAGTTCCTTGATGAGACTTGGCAATGGCATCATTGTGAAACATGTTGCCACTTAAATTCTTATTTTACTCACTTTTGCTATTGACATATGTCCCCCTGTACCCACTTTCCATACGAAATAAACCCAGATTTAAGTAATTCCAGACCCATGATTCTTAGCTTGTTGAATGAAAACCATGAAATATTCTATCACAATCAATAATAGAATGATAATGAAATATCATACATTATAACCTTCCAGCTATATCCTTGTTGTCCCACTGCACTCTTTGCCTCCTGGGCAACCTTGTGGACAGTTGCCTTCTAAACCCTTTAAGTAACCCAGCCACTCCTTCCCATAGGTACTTCTGACCTTGTAATCAAATGCAAAGACCATAATCCCCTTCCTCACATTTGCTCATTCAGCTGCCTAAAATGAGGTTCCTTTGTCAATTTACTCCTACATAGCATAGTTGCCTCAAGTAGCCTCCTTGCTCTCATACTTTCTTCTGACTAAATTAATCCCTTATCAGTGTTTTCACCTTTGCCACCATCTTTGCAGCTTCTTTATTTCAATTTATTTTTCCAGTTGCAATAACCTCCAGATGATTAGCTTTAGTTAAAGCCCTGTTAAAAGCTGTGTCTTGCTACTGGTACATGCATTTATTACATTCATTTGCATTCAGTTAAAAACAAATATGCATTAAAACCCTGGAGACTTGCTTTTTAGAAAGCAGGTTATGTCCATACCTCAGATATTATAGCTCTGCATCAAAATATAGGCACAGAGGCCTCCACTAAATTCAGAGAACTCTGAATTTCTCAGAGTCATACTCAGCTGCAGGAAATCATTAATTAATACTATACCCTTTGCCAATGGACAATGGGGACACCAACTAACTTTATTTTTAGAGCTAGGTAGAGCTGGAGTAGTTTCTGGTTCAGGGCTCATGAATTCAAATGCAGATTCCAATAGTTACCTCTCTAAAGCCCTAGAAATTTTACCTATTTACTTCTTTATGAGACTCCATTTTTGTACTGAAAGAATTAAGTGTTTTAAAACATGCCCTTACCATGGAAATACTTTATTTCCAGAAAATGGTGGTGTAAAATCTCTCACCTCTTTCTTCTTCTGCCCCTTCTCCAAAATCTCTAAACCTCATACAGCATCAAAATGCAGGAGAAAAGTGGATGGGTGTGGAGAGATGTACCAGTCTGTCAAAACAGAAGTCAAGAAGGAAAGAGTTGAGCAGGTAATTTACCCTTATAGTAAAAAAAAAACCAACAAAAAACCAAAAAAACCACTCCACCAAAACACAAAAAACAAACAAAAAAAAACCCTCAAGGTCATGAATAATTCAAGGAAAATCACCAAACTCTGCTTTTCCGTTGGGAATTTATTCATGAACCTTTTAACAAAAAATCAAAGTTATTGTCTACAAGTTCACCTCAATAAGGGAAAAAAAAAAGATAGTTCATTAATACATAAGTCCAGGAGACAAACCAAACTAACCTTCTTCCACTTGCAAGTTTCCTGACCCATCCAGCTGCCAATCCACTGTGAACACCCAGAGCTATGGGATCCTCCTGCATCCCAGGAAGCAGGTGAAACCTGGCAGCTCTGGGGAAAGCAGCCTCTGATAAAACCCTTTCCCACTTCAACAGCTGCTGCCAGTCATTTCATCACTGGCCTGTCAGGAATGGAAAGTATCAGCTCAGTTTGCCCCTTAGAGGTATAAATAAAGCGATCGCAAAGTTCTCTGTAAGAAAGTATTTTCTCACTATAATTTTTTCAGATGATGTTAAAAGTTCCTTTCAAATTAAATGGAGTGCAGGATTTAAAAAGAAGAAAAATAATGCTTGGTCAAATTCATAAAAGAAATGAACAGAGAATTGGTGTTTCTTTCATGAAATGACAGAAAGTTGATGGTATTCCTCTAGCTCTTCACTTTTATTTTCCTTCAAAATGGGTTGAAGTGCAAAAATAACAAAAAATTATGTAAGATGAAAACCAGAGGAAATTATTTTCACAAAGATCTAGTAATTTCCTATCATCTTCCCACTTAAGAACCTGAAACTGGCTTTATATATAACTTCATGTCCCCAGATAACTTTTTCTCCTTATAAAAATCAATCACTTCTCTAATGTAAAATATGCTTAGGTACACCAGATTGTTGCATAAAGTAAAACTGAGCAAGCCAATATATTAAAACGGTTAGCTAGAATTTTCTGCTGAAATTTACAGCAAAAATAGTGTTGGTAGCATGCAAACCCTTAGATACAAATTCTGAAATCCCATATTTTAGAGCAATTCAGATCTGGGCCTGTAACTTTTCATCCCTCATTAAGCTTCCTGTGTATTGAAAGATGACCTGTTCTCCACTGATCCTGGGAACAATTATGCACATGCTAAAGTTAATATGCTGTAAGTAATCATTGCAATGACCCTTAATGCAAATAAAATTAAGTAGGCACATATATCCTGGTAAGTTTTAGGCCACAATTTATTTTACCACACTATTTATATTTTAGTCACTTTGTTTAAATTGGTAAGGAAGAATGGTAAGAGAGGCCTTTGTGAAACTTGGAGAAATCAGAGACAACAATAAATTGTGTGAGTCACCAGTATAGCCTGCCTCTTTCTACAATGTCTAGGCAAAGAGTGATTATTAAGATTTCTTCCATTTCTAAATAAATTGTCATCATGGCTAAAATGCTGCGCTGAGAAGTGTAGCTGGCAATATCTGCATGAAAAGAATTCTCCAGGCTATCTCCTTTGTGCTTCATCAGGAACCCACCAAACTCAGACAGTCTCTGCAAACATAGGCATCTCCTTGCAGGAAACTCATTGCACACAGCCTGAGCAGGACCTTTGGAAGAAAAATGGCTCTGTCTCTCCTTGAAACTTCACCAGAAAAAGACCTGAAGGCTTGGCTTCAGGATCCTGAGATATATGGCAGCCAAGAGACCAGCTTGCAGCTTTCTGGCTTTGTGAGAGTATTTGGAAGCTTGGATCCTGCCAGAAGGGAGATTCATCACAGGGAATTCTATGATGCTCTGCAGCACAAACACTTTTAGTGGAAGATCTTATGTGTCAGGAATGCAAATTAAAATACCTATTCTCTACAACAGCTCTCAGGTAACAAAAAAAGAGCGTTATAAAGAAAAAATATGCAACAAAGAACAAGAGCAAGGAAGGTTTCCCAGAAACTTTTGTAAAGAAGAAATAAACAATGCCATTCCCCACTCACTGAATGGTATAATGGTGATTGGAGAGACTGAGAGACAGCAAGGAACAAAAAGGAAGAGAAAAGAAGCAATGCAAAGGAGTAATGAACTTAGTTTTCCAGTTTTGAAAAGCTTTGAAGTGGAGCCCTTTTGGCTTATTTGCAAAGCATGTAGCAAACACAAGGGAACAGTGTGGAAGTTCAGCTGTGACTCACTGTGTGTGTGGATTGCACAAGGACTTGATCTTCTTGAAACAGCAAGGTAAAAAGCAGCATTTCTATGAAAACAGGTAGCTTTGCATCTGTATCATTTTACTTAAGTATCCATTCGTCTTCCATAAATTTGTGCAAACAGAATAGACACTGTAAATAATACCAGACATCAGAATTGAATGTCAGTTCTTGAAATGAAGAAAATTCTTAAAATAAAGGTTCATGAAAAGCAAGACTCCCAAAGGCTTCTTAAAGACTCAAGTATGTCTTACAGTTCAATCGGAAAAAAAAAAAATTCTTCTCCATTTTCTTCTCATTTACCCTTTAGAACTAAGAAAAACTGCCTCTGTTTCACCAAAGAAATAAGTGAATTTTATGTATTTTTGCATGACCAAAGTATGGGGCTACAAATCCCCAGGCTCCACAAGAACCCTCAGTGACAGGGGCATTCCAGACCATCCCCTCACAGTTCCCTGCTGAGAGCCTTCCTCCAAAGTTACCTGTGCCTTGTTTTTAACAACATATATTTATTTCTGTGCCTAACAAGTCTGGCCACCCATCTTAGGATCCTCACCTTCCTGTCTTCCTCATTTCCCCCAAGGCAAGTCCCTTTTTACAGGAGGTAAATAGTTAATGACACTTCCCTGCCTTCTCCTCAGAGCCTGCTTTGTCATCCAAAGGCTTGGAAGCATCTCCTACATGTGGCAGCAGCTAAGTATGGTCTAATTTAATGTGTGAATTTCAGCTCATTCTTATTCAACAACGGCATCTGAGCATATGTGAGCATTTCGGCTTGTGGGTAGGTTCTACTGAAGTCAGCAGGGTTGCAAACACAACTTTTATGTCTTGCTGGATCATATTTACTTCAGAGTGATCTCCTCAGTGCCTGGCCATGGTGTGAGCAGCAGGAGTGAGTTCAGTTCTGAGCAGCCATTCCCCTGGCGCACTGAGCAGGGGGTTACACAGATATGCATAAATGCCTGTGTATACACATGCACAGCTACAGATATATGTATATTTGGGATGCACACACATCCCACACACATTGCTTCTGACAAGATACGAACAGTGTAGCTCTTCTTCTAAATCCCAGCTAGTTTTATATTATGATATCATCGCACTGACTCCTGCGACCGTGTTCACAGGGGTTTTTGGATGAGGGAAGAGATGAGGATCTGACTCCATGTTTCAGAAGGCTTGATTTATTATTTTATGATATATATTACATTAAAACTACTAAAAAGAATAGAAGAAAGGATTTCATCAGAAGGCTAGCTAAGAATAGCATAAGAAAGAATAAATAACAAAAGTTTGTGGCACGGACTCTCTGTCCAAGCCAGCTGGGCTGTAATTGACCATTAATTAGAAACATCCAACATAGGCCAAACAAATATCCACCTGTTGCATTCCACAGCAGCAGATAATAAATGTTTACATTTTGTTCCTGAGGCCTCTCAGCTTCTCAGGAGGAAAAATCCTAAGGAAAGTTTTTTCATAAAAGATGTCTGCAGACTACAATGGAGAAAATGCCACCAAAGGCTTTCAAAGTCTAGCCTGATTCACCAGGTTTGTTTCAAAGACCTTGGCCTCAGACATAAGACCTTGATTTGAACGCTGATAGACTTTCTGATAGACGCCTGACATGGACACTGATAGACTTTCCTTACTTTACAGTCCAGTTCTTCCCAAGCAAGTTGTTGTTCTCCTTCGAGTATCCCTACCAGCCAGACTTTGTTCTCCTGTCAGGGCCAGGAGCCTGCTATCTCCAGCCTTGGCTGGCAGCCTGGCTGCCTCCTGCTGCTGCCTGGGAGCCTTCAGGCAGCCCTTGCTCACCAGCTGCCCCTGCTGCTGCCAAAGCCTGTGACCGTGTTCACAGGGGTCCGAGGATAAGAGAAGAGATGAGGATCTGACTCCGTGTTTCAGAAGGCTGATTTATTATTTTATGATATATATTACATTAAAACGATACTAAAAGAATAGAAGAAAGGATTTCATCAGAAGGCTAGCTAAGAATAGAGAAAGAAAGAAAGAATAACAAAGGCTTGTGTCTCGGACAGAGTCCGAGCCAGCTGACTGTGATTGGCCATTAATTAGAAACAACCACATGAGACCAATCACAGATCCACCTGTTGCATTCCACAGCAGCAGATAATCATTGTTTACATTTTGTTCCTGAGGCCTCTCAGCTTCTCAGGAGGAAAAATCCTAAGGAAAGGATTTTTCATAAAAGATGTCTATGACAAAAGCCCATGAGGGAACATGTGCCACCGGGCACTCCGGCTGCCTGCCACCCCCTGCCCAAGCCCAGCCACCCACCACATGTCAGAGAGGTGCCCTACACACTTTGTCCACTCAGTGTCCCCAGTTCCTCTCTCAGGGATAAGGCAATGGCTGCTCACCTTGGCTGGGATTGATGAAAACCTCCACCTCCCACCACTGCTGCACTCCTCTTCTGCTTTCTTGCTCCCAGAAATGCCACGTCTCCCAGGTGTTTAGTCCATTCCTTCACATGCTTTGGGCACTTAGAAGGGCCAATCTGTCCAAGGAAAGGCAGTCACTGCTCTTGCTCTGTGACATTTGTAGCTTCAACACTTGCCATCTTGCCAGATGTTGCAGAAATACTCAAACAGCTTCTAAAACAGTAAGAAAGAAATGTTGAAAAGTTTTATATCTGCTCTACATGGCTACTCATGGCACCAGGGTTATTTATTCTAATAAACTGTACTTGTATTTAAGGTGATGCAGAAATAGAGTCTGCATGTTGAAATGTTTGGGGTGCTCTCTTGTTTCCTAGTCAGTACAGGAAAGTAATAACAGCAACAATTCCTCCTTTCTTGAAGGAGGAGAAGTTGTTTCTGTCCCTAGATTCCCAGGAATCCAGATTCACCAGGTTTACCTATGCCCATGGTCCCTGGGAGATGAGTATTTCTCACTGTTCCCACTCTTCCCCTTCCCTGTGAAGGCTTCTGCAAACTTGTCCCTTGTGCCTCATCCCTGAGACCCTGCGCTGGAGATCTAGAAGGAAGGATCTGCACTCAGCTGTTAAAATTGCTTCTCAAATTTTTAACCTGAAGCAAATGTTTAATGAAATATGAAAGAGACGCAAGAGCAGAGATTAATGCAAAATTAATTTGCCAAATGAGGATCAGAGATGCCAGGCTTAACTATGAGGTTAACCATGAAAAAGGTAATTTAAAAAAAAAAAAAAAGATAAGAGAAAGAGGTGTGTAGGAGAAACAGGAAATAAGCTAAGAAAAAATAAAGGGAGAGACATATTTGTCCAGAGTAGTCTTTTATCTGTTTCTATGATTTCTCAAGCTCTTGAGTTCTAAGCCAAGATCAATTGGGATTAATCAGTTGTATAGAAAACACTGAGAACTCATTGCAGGCTTTTAGAGTTTAAATTTGTTTATTGAGCACAATTTGGTTAGCATCAGGTGCTGAAGTTACAGACACCAACACTAGCATAGAAATTACTTTATTTAGCTCCCAGTTGGAAGTTTCTATAGCAACTGGGTCCTATAACAGAAAGCTGAGTTTCTGCCACACAAACACTGCTGCTGCTAGAGATTGTTAATACTGTATTTTTGGAGCACTCAGCTGTTCCTTAATTCTTTCTAAGCCCCAACCCCCCTTTTTCTGAGGTCTTTCTTCAGCGTAAATCTGCCTGCTTAGTCATACTTCCAATTGTACCTTTTGCTCTCAACCTTTCTTCTTTGCCTGCAACAAAAACTTTTTATTTCAGTCCAGATTCAGCTTCCTTTGGAAGAGAAGCAGAGTGCCCTGTCCTGCATTCTCCTGCTGGGCAGAGCTGGAGGGAGATGATGCTGAAGTTGTCAGGACTGTCCAGATTAAGATGCCTCTCCTGGAGCTACAATTACTAATGAATTTATACTTAGGGCAAATTCTGTGGATGTAACTTATGTCCCAGATTCAGAACACAATCACACCTCAACCTGAAACCAGCTTGTAGGTAGGGTCAGAGTAAAGCTGTGACACTTGGCTTGCAAAGATTGGAGACCACATTGCAATTCCTCTATGCAATTCCTCTATGCATTGGAAACTCATGGCTGATATTGAATTCCAGCTGTCAAAGTCCTCCATGCACTTTCTGACTTATCCTTACATTATTGAACTGTGCTTAAAAGCTGTGGGAGTGCTCCATAATGAGAACTGTATTATTGCAGAGTGAACAGATGTTTCTTTTACCTGTAAGACATCTTTATTTATACATCTTTCACAACTGTGAATCAATAGCCTTTCCTAGCTACTAGATTTATTTTGAGGGGACACAAACATTTGTATGAGGTGTTGGATGGAGATGTAAAACATTGTTGGGAACAGAAGCATGTGTCTGGTTGGCTCAGCAGTTAAGAGTAATTTTGAGATTCCTTTCTTGGCATGTGGGTTGTGGTTTTGGGGTTTGTTTTTGGTGGTTTTTTTTTAAATTACTTTTCATGTTGTCATTTATGGATAAAACAATGGCAGTTTGAATCATTAGACGTTTATACTGTCTAGTGTGACGGTTGTCACAAGGGTTCTTGGGTGAAGGAAGAGATGAGATCTTTGACTCCATGATCAGAAGGCTTGATTTATTATTTTATGATATATATATACTACATTATGACTATACTACAAAGAAAAAGCAGGACACCTTTTCAGAAGCTTGCTAAGCTAAGAATAAGAATAGAAAGAATGATAACAAACGCCACTCTCTCGGACTGTATCCGAGAGAGCTCCATTCTGGATTGGCCATTATTTCTAAACATCCAAGCTGGGCCAATCCAGACAGACCTGTTGCATTCCACAGCAGCAGATAACTTATTGTTTACATTTGTTTCTGAGGCCACCGCTTCTCAGAAGGAAAAAAATCCTAAAGCAAAGATTTTTGTGAAAAAGATGTCTGCAACACTCTAGTATGGTTTTTAACTTATCTGGTTTAATTCCCTCTACATCAAAGAGAAATATGTTTTCTGCTCAAAACCCTCTGGAGATGTCCCTTATGCTGTCCTGGAGACCTCTGTCCCATGAGACCAAGTGCCAGCTATCTCAAAGCCTCAGAAAAATAAAGCTCATATCAACAAACTGCAAATTTAAATTTGGTGACTCAGGCGCAGCACAGAACATATGTTTTGAATAACAATAGCTTCAAGTATCCCTAGGCAGGTGGCCACTGCTACCAGAATTAATTTGTGTGGCTCTTCGCAGGTGGCAAAGCCTCACTTCACAGCTCAGGCAGCAGCTCCAAGAGGGCAGGGAAAGTGAACACTGCAAGATGACCTGGCTGGGCACTTTAGGAGAGCTGTGAGAGCACCGAGGGCTGTGTGGGCTTTGGGGTTTTACTTTTGCAGAGGGAAGAAACGCAACAAACCTGCAGTTAACTACTATCAGGTCCAGCCCTGGTCTGTTTTGGGCAAGTCCAGGTGGCTGGGATATTGGCTTATTGCTTCTGTTATCTTTCCAGTGCTGTTCACTCTGGCTGTCTCTTATCATTCCTAATAGGGGCTTTTGATTTTCCATCTGACCTTAATAAAATGGGATCATCCTTGCTAAGGTTTATAGGACTGCTATTTTAAGTGCTGGCAGTTTGAGAATACCTGTCTGAAGAAGTGTTTTCCTTTCCCAGAGCCCTGATTTTTACTACCCAGTCCTGGGATGGTTTCCCTGTCTTAGAATATTGACTTGAGGCCATGTGAGGGATGCTGCAGCCTGTCAGGGGTGTCCCATCAATCCAGGCACATTTTGTCTCTGGCAGCTGCAGTCATTTCATGTCTCTTGCAGATCTCTTCCAAGAAATTTACATCTTGTTCTCTAAATTCTTAACGTTTCACTGCTGAGTTGCTGGGAGGGCCTGTTTTGGAAAAGGAAATCAGAATCCCAGAGAAACCTTTGTTTCCACACAGTGCTGAAGGCAACAAGAGTCTCTGGGAGACTGGTGGGAAGATTAAAATGCTGGAATCTGTTGCCTTAGAGTTATTCTTCTTGTCTCCAGTGAGTCATCCAGCATCACAAGCAATCTCAGCATGGCCTCCTGCTGCTCCTGATGCCCACAGAGCCACACAAATCCAGTAGGGGATGTGTTGCCACCATCTTTTGGCAAAACACCTCTCCCTGCAGCACTGAGGGTTTTCATTTTCTTCCGTTTTGCCATCCCAGATTTCTGGTTTCTCTCTTAACAACCTTTGAAGGGATTTTTTTTCAAAATGGCAGCTGCAAAGGTCACCTCTTTCTCTGTTTCTTCCTTGCTTGGAAACAGGAATCGTGCTTTAGAATAGAGATGCAAGGCAGCTTTCCAGAGCATGAAAATCCAGTACCTTAACCCATTGTCTCCAGACTGAAAAAAAAAAAGCCCATCCAAGAAAGAACAAAAAAAATCCAAAAAAACAAACTAAAAAATGGAACAGAAGAGACTGAAAAATGATGAGAGTATGTGCAGAATTTTCGCTGTTATTTTTTTCCTTCAACGTAAATAGGTGTGTTAACTACATTTAAAGTTTTCCATGTTAGATATAGTTATTGCAATGATATTTTAAAAGACTAGAGGAGGTTGTCTTTAGAAGAGAAGGAAAGAAATAGTGATTGAATAGCTTCAGCAGTTTTTTAGACTTACATAGTTTAGACTTACATTTATCCACATTGTTTTTGGGGTTTTTTTTGCCCATTTCGGGTCATACTTATGCTATGAAACATGTGATTTACCACATAATGTACATCATCTAGAAAAAAAAATTACTAGATGTGCTAATTCCTTCATTTAAGTCCACTAGGAAAACACTTCAGTAATAGATCATCTGATTAAAAGTGCATATTTTATGATAGTTTCCAAGAAAAATCATCAGTGAAACACTGTGAGGTAAAGAGTTTGCTTTATCTTAGGCTGTATTTTAGGATACTCTGTGGTTCTGCTTAAAGGAGATAACTTCCAACTTTTTTGTCATATTATGCACACAAAAGCACAATGGTTCTGGCTGTTATCAGTCTTCTTATATTAGGCAAAAGCAATATTTTTTAGTGTTTTAAATAGCTATTTAATGCAAAAATTATGATAAAGATGAACATTGGAGTTAATTTCTTCTGAAAGATGTCACATTTTATGTACTAGAAGAGGCAGGATCTAGTTTTTGTAGCTACAAATTCTATGTAAAAACTAAACGGTGAGCACGTCACTTGATGGGAATGTAATGCCACTCATCCAAAAAAAAGCCTTCAAAACTATAAGAAGGATAAAAAAATATCTCCCTAAAAGGAGAAGTTGAGGCATAGAGAGATTATATTATGCATTTTTCAATGAACAACCAATTTTATCCAAACTAAATTTATATTAATCTAAAAAAAATAAAAGTTGCAATTATCATAGTGCAACCTCACCAAAATTGAACTAAAACTAAATCAATCTTAATTTTAGCATTAATATTTACACAGAGATTATCTTTGTACTGTGTGTTACATTTTGGGACTCTGGAGTAGTGTACTGAGCTCAGCATGGCTCATTTTTAAAAAAAGCCTATTTTCTAGCTCTCTAATATTATCTACTGCATTTATCCATTGAGAAAACCAACAACCTCAGCTGATTCTAGATTATGAGCACAGAAATTTTCATGAACTAAATATGTAAAATAAAGATTTACAATGGCACTAAGAAAATATAAACCAGAAATAAAACCTGAATGTGGGAACAGCAATTCCACACTGAGTTGAAAATTAGTGAAGGCGAGGGGCATATTGACAAAATTAGAGTAGAAGAAGAGATTTTGTTGAAAGCTCTAAAAGTACAAAACAATCAGAGTCTATTGACATCATTGTCCTGCTTTAAACATTACCAAATGTTACTTGAAATTAAACTGACTACATGGGCAAGCCACTTCCAGTGCATTTTCTGAGTATTTTCAGTATTGTGGAATAACTGACAGCTAAAATGTTGTGGAATTGTCCAATTTAGGCAAATCCTGTGCTGAAGATGTTGACCTTTTGGAAATTGATTCCTTCTGCACATTGGGTTTTACTTCCCCTATCTTGTTTTTCCTTTAGCAATTATTCATCTTTTATGGCTTCCTACAGCTAAAAGCCTCAGCAACAGGAACATTTATTCAGAATCAGAATGGAAGATCTGGTACTTTTCTGTACATTAGAGGAAAAGAAAGTTCAATTTTCCTTCTGAAAAGCACAAGAAAGGCCATTACATAAGTGTAAAGACAGAGAGAAAAAGGGGCTGAATTCCCAAAATATTTGATGGCAGAAGTAATAATAGCAATGAATGAGGCCACATAAATGATTCATGAGACTCATTTTTTTTCCTATTGTTACTAAAAAGAGACTCATTATTACTCAGGAAAAAAATGCCTTGTTGGTGATGTAAAAAGAAATCAGTATTTTCTATCAATTACTTTCATTAACACCAGGCCTTTGTACAGAGTTTTAGAAATATATTTTATAACAATATAATTTTGTAATTTCATCCCTACTGTGCTTTGAGCCTTCTGAGGCCCACAAATCTCTTTAATACCTCCACTCTTGCTGACAATATAAAGTCTTGTGGGTGTAGTAACAGCTAAAAATACAATAGTAAATGATTCATATATTACCATTTCAGGGGTCAAAATGGGTAACAAAGAGACCACAAGCACATAAAATAAACATCCTACTCTAAAACAAAAGCAAGTTGTAGCTTCAGGATGATCACTTTGAAGACATGTGCCTCCTTTAAGAACATTTTCTCCTTTAGTTTGAAGGCTGTTAGAAATATCTGAACATATGTTCTGAGGCAATGAAATTTCAATGGGATATTATTTCCTTTTAAATCCCAATCCTTAAAACACTGACTTGCAACATGAGATGGCAAAAAAAGAGAGTCAAACTAAGAGTGCATATTTAGCAGAGAGATATAAGGAATAAATAGAGCTAAAACTGCTCTTTTTGATTTTGTAAACAATGTGTCATTAGAAACCAATGAAGACAATAAAGAATGGGATTACTATGCTCCCATTTGAGAGATTTCAATCAATATTTAAATAGTTTTCAAGAATTTAATGTAAAACAGGGAGCTTTCTCAAATAAGCAATCAAACCAGCCCATTAAGGCTGTAATCACCATTATGCCTGGGAGTTGCTGTGCCTTAGAATAAACTTATTGAGGAAATACTATTGAAGTGGTACCTCCGGCATTTACCTATTATTTCTGTGTTGGTTTTTGCTGTTTTGTTGGGTTTTTTTTAATTGCTGTATATTATCTTGCTTGCTCCTCAACTTCTAAATATAACAAATCCTTCCTAAATCTAGTTAACAGTAACTGAACGGAAAAAAAAAAAAAAAAAAAACTACATAATATTCTTGATAAGCTATAAATATGTAAAAATGACTATGAGGCAAATGAGGTCAGCCTCACTGTTGAATACAGAGATTGTGCATCTGTGTGAATCATGTCTAATTACTAGCAGACTGTAGAGATTTGCTGTGAACAATCAGTCTTAATTTACCATAAAAACTTGTTATTGAACCTTCAGAAACAGGAGCTAGTATAGGACCCATTTTCCATTTATGCCCTGCAGTTGAGACACTAAAAAAATGGGCATCTGAGTAATATGTGCTTTCAAATCATGCTGGGATAATAAACTTAACTGATGAGCTTCAATGTTTCTGTATAAACTGCAGAATGGCATTGCAGACATTTGATGAAAGGAGAAGAAAAGAAAGAAACATTGAGAAATCTTTGCTTCTTTCACAGAAGCCAGAAAGCTTAGGCAATTTTATTTTGATTAATCAGATGAAAGAAAACACTTAGAGGCTGAGAGACTGATGTAGGTTATACCCTCACATGTTCCATGGAACATTTTGCGCTGCACTGTCATGAACAATTTTATAGCTCGGCAACAAGAGATCCAACACTGGTTTCATAGATTACGTGTAAGGAGATATGCAGACCACAGTGAAAATAAAAGGATTCTACAGTATTCATATTTATTTTGGGTTTTTCATTTTTTTTTTTCTATGAGGGATGGGTTTTACCTGCTTTTTTTTTTTTAAGGCAGTGGATATACTGGGGAAGAGGGATGAAAAGAAATCAATAGATGGAAATCTTGCTTTGAAAGTAGCAAATAGGAGCAAACCTATGTGCTGTTATAATGCTAAGGGAAATGGTAAGCAGGTTTCAAAGCAGGAGAGAAATGCAAATTTGACATCTTACATAACTTCCTACTTTGCACATTAATATTAAAACTGTATAACTGTGATGCAAACTACAACTACTGCTGGGAAGCGGCATTTCCTGTCAGGGAAAAGTATATTGCAAAAACCTCTTATTTTCTGCTCAGAGCTTCAACCTTCACACCATAAAATCTTTTAGTCACTATACTGTCCTGATGAATTCTCAGCTTGGACGAAATTGGTCTTCCCTGAAAGTCTTCAGTTCAGAGAGACTGAAATACATTTATATTTGCCTAACTTGTTGGACCACTGAAATTGTGGGTCTAACAGCTGCTTTGCCCACTATATGTGCTGAAAATCTTCCAAGCAATAGATTGTCCTACCTTGATGCCTTGACCCCTAAAATTTTGGGATAGCTCAAATATGTATTTGAAGTGAATATCAATTAAACATGAAGAAACAAATTCAAGATGAATGAGAAGTCACATAGACATTGACCACAATTGGAGATCACATAAAAGTTTCAAATTAAAAAAAAAAAAAAAAATAGGAGAGGTGATTATAGAAAGGATAGAGCCAAGCACATATCACCAAATTTAGCTGGCAATTGACATCCAGCTAACCATTTTAAACACACTACAGATTAGGCTTTGGACTTCCACAGAGCCAAGAAGTCAGGTAAATGTCAGGTTTAGTGCCTTGAACCTGACGCTCAGCTCTGTGTAAATGTAATCCAATGCACAACACAAAAAATGCGACAGTCAATCTCTTAAAGGTTCATTATTGGCACTGAAATGTCACTGCTAGGAAAAGCTTGGAATCATAGAATGCCTTGAGTTGGAAGGGACCCACTGAGTTCACCAAGGTCCAGCTCCTGGCCCTGTACAAGACAGCCCCAAGAACCAATCCATGTGCCCAAGAGCATTGTCCAAAGCTTGCTATGAATGTGTCCCCCTAGAAAATAATAAAAAATTATTTCATGTAACAATTAACAATATTTTGCAAGATGCGCTAGCCAGAAAATGTGGTTTGTCTTTCCATTCTCTCTCTGCTAGGTCTGCCTGGTCCAGGAAAGACAATAATGTTTCCATTTGTTAAAGGAAGACCTCTAATTACATTTCAAGTAACTGGAGGAACTAAAGTAATACTTCTAATGGAATCTTTTACTTTGGATAAACAAAGTCAAACAGCATAAGCTTGCAGGGGGGGAGAGAAACAAATTTTTGTTTCTATAGCCAGTCCTTCATTAGAAGCAGCTATTTTTAATGAACTCAAATCCAATCCTTTGTCTTGAAAACAATGAAGCTCATAGCTCTAGATCCTGTGACCCAAATGTCCCAAGTAGTATTGATTCATAAGGCCATTAAGAACCTGAGCCCCTTAATGGGGTAAATGGCATCTTTAATAGGATATCTCCTGCGTGTCTTACCAGAAAACTCTTGTGTAATGGCCTAAGTTATGCTGGACATATGGGGCTGGATAATTGAGTATTGTATTAGGACATAAATATGTAACACAATTCCAAGAAATGACAGTCATGTCCATCCACAACCCACTCCCATTCCTCACCCCACAGTTACTAGAAATTGCTCATGCTATTGCAGCTATAGTTGAAAAGAAGAAATATATGGACATGGCTGTTACTTATACCATCCTTGAGCATAATTTGTAATGTTATACATTAGCGTTCAATATCTACAGAACTGAACTTGGAAAACAGGAGGGTTTTGTGAAGAGATATAAAGGAAGCAAAAAAGAAGAAAGTAGAAATTGAAGGGGATGATTCCATTTACAGCTTTAGGTAACATACTGCACAGGTGTAAAAGGTAAGTGTCAGGCATTAGCTTTTATTGCTTATTTAAAAGAAGAAGGAATTTGGAAATGGAAAGAAATGGCAATTGTGAGTAATGTAGTCAGTGTCAGAGCCAGCTTGCAAGCTCATGGTAGACAAAGAATGGTGTAACAAGATCAGCTTAAAGTTTATGACTGAAAAAAAAAAGGCGTGAATTTGGAACAGAAGAAAAGACCAGAGACTGAATTAACTAATGCCTGGGAGGATTTTTTTATACTATTATTTGAAATCATATTGATATATTTTCAATTCAAGCTGGAATATAAATTTGGTAAGCGTAATTAAACAATACAAAAGTAAAAGGAAGTACTACTTTAGCTATTGAACTTCATGCCTAGAAAATTATTTAAAACATCTAAAACCTCAGTTAAGAGATCCCACATCTGAAAGACCGTGTCAAACAGAAACTGCTGCTTTAAACAAAAGCTTCAAATTCAAGATGTTTCCTCTGCTAGGAGAACTGCACTAGTTTACCAGGTTAGTTAATCAGTTTACCAGTTAGAACTGACAATTCATTCTTTCAGAGGAACTGGGCAAGAGAATCATTGAAATCTAGCCACAGTTTCCTATTCTGAAACAAACTGAGCACACATTGAGACAGAATTTAATGGTCAATTGTTTGTTCACACTCTGATAACCTCCATTATCATAATAGTAAACATTAAAAAGGCAATTTATTTTGAATAGCTCTTAAGTCATGACCATAAGTGACAGCAGTAGGATTACCTATGAAATCAGTTAAAGAAAAATTCATGTTATGTAAGGTGATAACCTTTATGAAAATTTCAGCTGTTGGCAATGCATTTATTTGCAACATATGTTATACATGACAGAATATAGCCTTTTGTAGAAACATGAATAAAATTTTAAAATTTTACCTTTTTCCAAGAAGAAAAAAAAATCAAACCCAAGGTAACACAAGGAAAAAACCTTAGGTGGTTTTATTACTAGAGAACTTCTAATTATATCAGCACAATTTATTTTATATATCAGAATAATAGTGATAATCATGACTACTAAGAGAGCAAGGCAATAGGAACTTTAAAAAATTAACCAATGTTTGCTTGAATTCTACTCTGAGAAAACTCCTGTGGGTTTAAGGAAGAATGAGGCAAGCCTGCTTTTCCAAGAAGAAAAATATCTATCAATCTCTACAGAAAACCACTAAACATGTGGCTGAACATTTAAATGGTATCGTTATAGTCATGGATAATTGCCAGAAAAATGATGATGGTGTGAAAATCAGCATATAATTTCAGGCAAAATTCAGGCCAACTTTGTCTCAAGACACTTTATGCCTCATTTCCCCCCCTGCTCCCCCTTATCTTTCAGAAGTGCCCTTTGTGCTGCAGCAAGCTGAGAGATGAAGAACATGTGTATGTTACACTTCTGAAAGTACTGGGAATCTCCTGAGAAAAAAATCTCTTCTCATGAGACATCTCCGAAGAGCAAGATACTTTGTCTAAACTTTAATGGTTTAATTAGGTTAATTTAAGTTTTAAGTCTTAAGTCAAAGGTTCATTCCCAGCTGTGAAATGGTTTTTACCAACCCCCACTGAAAACATTCAAGTTGCTGTTTCCTTAATAGCAACATTTGTTCCTATCCAAGAACTGCTGCGGCAGACTATGAGAAATTACAGGATACAAGTGGGAATTAATATTGCAATTAAAGGTTTTGAGTTTTGAGTAAAAGATTAAATAAACAGATTTAATCCACATTTTTCTTAATTGAAAACAATTAAAAAGCAGAAACAAAAATTAAGGCAAACGCAATCTACAATATTAAGAACTGATGGTAGCAACAATTTGTCTCTCAAAGGGGACCAAGTACATGAAGAAAATTACTTTAGAAAGTGAATCGAAAAAAAGAAATAGATAAATTAGTAAATGGAGATATGGGATAGACACAGAAAGAAACTGGGAACAAAAAATAACTCTCATTTGTTTGTTTCAGATGCAGTAACTTAGATCATGGTTTCGTTGCTTTTGTATCTGGCAAGGAAGCATTGTGCTCACTTTAGTAAGACAAATACAGTGAATAAATGGACTGAGGAGCCTGGAATAAAGAGGCAACAATTTGTTGGTTGGTTTATGTTTTGCACCCCTGAGAGCAGCATGATCTTACCCTTGTACCAAAAATTACATGTTGGGGGAGTATTGGAAGGCAAAATAGTCATGGGGAAAATTCTAGGCAGAAGAATAAGAACTGGTTAAGACCATCACTGAAAACTCAGAAGAAAATATAGTGTTCAACCAATCTGGCAGTCAAGCACAGCTGTGTAAGGCCAAGGAAGGAATTGTATTCCAGGGAGACAAAAGCCTCTCTGACTCCTACCAGAGAAGTAAAGGGAAGGAAAATCAATTGCCAACCAAACTGATTGCAAAACTGAAGTGTAGTAGAAATGTCACCAAAAGTAGTTTCCATTTTCATATCTTCCACTTTTAGAATTCTCTTATTGTCTCTGTTTTGTCATCCCACTATTGAGGTTATTTGCTAGCTGTAACGGGGACTCTGAGCAACAGTAATGCCTGATGTGTTCACCCAGCTCATAACACATTGAAAATGTTTACCAAAACAGCAGTGCAATAATCCCTTCAGGTGTCTGACTTGAGTGAACCTGATTTAAAACTGGCACACACATTGCACAAAATCCTTAGCAGTGCTGAGGTTCATATTATGTCAGATATGAGAAATAATGAAGCCCAAATGTGCACAAACCTCAGACTCAAACATGTAATATCTTCCCAGGTAGAAAGTTAGAGGTGAGACAGACAACCAGGGATGCTGGCCCAGATGGGATGCTGGGAGCAGGTTCAGAGCCCAGAACACAGAGTCTGTTAAGTGTGGTATTTTCTGAGACCTTGTTGTCGGAAGGAATGATGAATTTGACTCTATGTTTTTAGAAGGTTAATTTATTATTTTATTATATTATATAAAAGAATAGTAAACTATACTAAAAAATAAAAAAAGGATATAGACAGAAGGTTAAAGGATACTAATGAAAAACTTGTGACTCTTTCTCCAGAGATCAACACAGCTTGGCTGTCATTGGCCAATAAGTAAAAACAATTTACATGTTAAATAAACAATCTCCAACCACATGCTAAAGCAGCAAAACACAGGAGAAACCAATGAGATAATATTGTTTTCCTTTTTCTCTAAAGCTTCTCAGCTTCCCAGGAGAAAAATCCTGGGCAAAAAAAATTTTCAGAAAATATGACAGTAACAGTTAAGCAATAGAGAAAAAGGACAGATTCTGTTAACAAGAGAGTTGGAGGAGGAACAGCAGTACTGGGAAATGATATTCACAGAAAAGTCCAGTTGCCTTTCCTCATGGTCTATGAACATCTGTGGGATTTGAAATCATGTTGATTTAACCACACATCCTAAACATGAGTAATTCTGCAAAATGAATTAAAATCATGGAATGGTTTGGCTTGGGAGGTACCTTCCAAGGTCACTTAATCCAACCCTCTTGTCAGGGACAGGGGTACCTTCCATTAGACCAGGTTACTCAAAGCCCCATCCAACCTGGTCTTGAAAACTCAGAATGATGGGACATCTGCAACTTCTCTGCACAACTTGGGCCAACATCTCATCATCCTTATGATAAAGAATTTCTTCCTGAAGGCCCGTTTATGCTTACTCTCTTTCAGCTTAAAATCATTGCTCTTCATCCTGCCATCACAGACCTTGGTTAAAGTCTCTCTTTGTCCTCTTATAAGCCCCATTTACATATTCAAAGGCAAAAATGCTCCTATTTATGTACTTCAGGCGTACAACCATGTTGTCTCACCAATTATTTCCTTCAAATAATGTTCCACAGTCTGTCCAAATTTCACTTATAGAAAATTGAGCTTGTGAGGGTCAATGCTTCACAAGAAAATAGTACAGTGACTTATATTCTTTTTTAGCATTATTGATTTCTGCTAAGAGTTCTAAAGAGGTCTGATATGCATTTTTGATGTTTATGAGTTCTCTTTGTTATCTATTTTCTGTTTAGATCCCTGTTTCTATTAGCATCCATAATTATACACTGTCATCAGACTTTTTTAGCCTTTCCAACTATTGTTCTGTAAAAGCTGCATTAAAATACTTATGCTGTTGATTTTTTTGTTTGTTTCATGGCAGAAAATATCTGTGAAACCTTTTAGCTTTGTTCTGCCTGCAGACTTACTTTCACTTAAAAGGAAAGTTTAAGATATATTTCAAAGTTTTAATTACAATCAGAAGTTTTCCCTTTTACTTAGAAAAGTCATGAGAACGGGAGATAATGGCTGCCTTAATTTTTCAATTAAATGTAGCAACTACATACGCATACATAAATGTATAAGGTATACAGATGCTAGAAATACTAATTTATCTATTTTTTTCCCCAGTAGAAAACTACAGTCTGTTGAAATTGAAGACTGAAATCAGAATGGGAAAATGACACATGGAACCGTCTTTCCTCTGCAAGGAGCAGAGGGAAAAATCCTTTGTCAGTACCTGAGTTTGGTAAATTACTCTGATTCATTCTTAGGTGTTACAATGCAAAGTTTCTGCTCTTCTTTCCACCTACTGAACCCCATTCATAACCACAGGTTAATCCTCTTTAAAAGTCTGAAAAATAGCATGACTAAGAAAAGCCTTCCCAATGGTTGGGTTGTAACTCTCAAGGACTTTTACCTGTTTCAGACCTTTTCTTTTGAAATCTTCCTTTTGTCAAGGCCTCTCAGCAGAAATCTGGCAATGGAGTTCCTACCACTGAAGCCTTGAAAATTGGCAAAAAAAATTCAAAACCCAAAGACATTCAAAACACTGGCATACAAATTATTATTTTTAAAGCATAAGAAATTTCATAGTAGCTTCTAATGGTCTTTTACAATCAAGTACAGAACAAAATGCCACCATAAAATCATTGCTTGTGATCAGGCAAAATTTAGTGGAAAGTTTACTGTTAGGGCAGCCTAAAATCTCTGGTGCTTTTCCAAGTCTCCATGTTTTTGGAAAAAAAAATAATTTCTTAAGAGCACAATAAAATTTCTCCATACCATAGAGCCTTTATTTCAATAATAATTCTAGAATTCCCTAGATGAAAACTCCTAACTGTTCTGTAAGATGGAATGTAGTGTTATTATACTCCAGATACAGCCACTATTGCAATAATTTGGAGATCAAATTATATGGTGTGTATGCTGATGAAAAGTAAGGACCATTCCCCTGCAAAAGATAATGCATCTCCTTAAATATTTATCTTTATATCATACTTAGAGAGGAGAGATACAGAAACAAGCGTGGTGTATCCAAATCTCAATTAGACAGGCAGAGTTTGCTTTATTCTGCGACTGAATATTTCAATAATACAAAACAAATAAATGAAAAGACAAACTCTGAAACTGCTTATGCTGGCCCTGCTAGATTTCCCTGCAACCTTGCAAGCCTCCACATGAAGCTTCACATCTGGCAAGACTGAAAAATAGCAGGTGACAAGCTCCTCAATATCCAGCTTGCTGGAGTTTGGTAAGAATAAGCTGCTGAACAAAATTAACTCAAATTTCCTTGCATCACAACAGAAAATATGTAACAGCCAAACTACACCTCTCAGACAAGGCCCTGCCACAAACTATTCAACTGAAAAAGGAAGAGATGATTCCTAATTCTTTACCATATTGTGAGGAGGAGAAAGAAGGCTGACTAAAGCAGCCGAGATTTTCAAGAACACTGAAGAGATTTACGCAGTTTTTCACTTCCACATGGGCCAGTAGGCTTTGGAAATCTGTGGTGCTTTAGCAGCTGGTGCAGAAAGCATGAGAGAATAGTTGACAACTGAAAATCATCTGAAATTAAGGATGCAGGAACCCTGAGAGGGACAAGCTGACCCACAGCTGTTCTGAAGCTGGTGTCTAGTTACTCCCAGGCCTCAGTCTGTCACCACCCACACCATGTGTTAGTTGTATATCTACCCTTTGCTTTGCCATTTTCTCTACTTGTTGACAAAATCCAAGCATCTTTGCAAGATTCCTCACCCTAGGAGCTGCTAAATGGACAAGGCAATGAAACTGTTCCAGTTTGGCTCTTTCCACAACACATAACCCT
Organism: Camarhynchus parvulus; assembly: GCF_901933205.1. Classification (NCBI taxonomy): domain Eukaryota; kingdom Metazoa; phylum Chordata; class Aves; order Passeriformes; family Thraupidae; genus Camarhynchus; species Camarhynchus parvulus. Next base: position 108,011,085 of record NC_044571.1, read on the forward strand.
CAGAAACTGTCTGATCCAGTTCTGCAATTTCGAGTACTTCCATATGCCATCACACAACCCTAGAGCACATATGACACATGCTGAGCTTTGTGCCGTAGAACAGCACTCTGCTGAGCTGCAGCACAGTCCTCATGTTGTTTCAAACAGTTGGAAAAGAAAAGGAAACAAAAGCAAAAGGCACACATAGTTTAAAGTTGACTCTGGGGCTGAGAAATGGGGGTTTAAACAATACTGCCCTACCTGGATGCAGTTAGCAGTTTCTGTGTTACCACAGATTGGCAATCAGGATTGCAATGTACAGCATTACAAAGCCACAGTCACATCAAAAAACAGTGTTATAGAGACATCCTGTCATTTAGGAATCAGAACTGCTTTTTTTCAGGATACCAATTCAGTGGTGGTTAAATCTTTTCAGTCAGGGCTATCAGAGTGCCTGCACTACTTCAGGTCCTTCGTAAGTACAGAAAATTCTTTCTGTACTTAACACAGACTTGCAGCAGTTGAGACTAATAAAGAAAAACAGTAGACGAGGTCCAAAACAGAGGAATTTTTGTGCAAAACTGCAGAATTTTATCCTATTCAAAAGAAATTTACCTTGATTTTGATGTTTCTGCTGGTGAGGTTGTTGTAGCAGTGACATCACAGTAGTGTAAATCCCTGCGCTGCCTGAGGTGGGTGGGTTAGACCCCTCAGTCAAGCCCAGGTGAGATGAATTCTGCCTGTTCCACACATCCTTGGCAGCAATTCCAGCCAATCCTTCCTTAGTTCACACAGGTGGGATGGGGCAGGGGAATCCTCAAACCATCTCTTAAATCTTTCCTTTTCTAGTAGGTCAGAATCAGTGGGGAAAATCCCATCTTCAAAAAGTTCTGTAAAAACAAAATTTGGGTTGATTGTTCAAACATCTATCATACTGAAAATAAGAAAATTATGTAGTTTACATTATTTTTTAAATTGGAATAATTAATGCTTAATTATTTTCCAATGTCTTCGTTGACTTCAGCAATTTTAGTGTCAAACAGAAAGAATTATGTCCACAGTATTTTTTTGCAACAATGCCAATATTACAGACCCTCCTTTGATTATTTTGCTTAATGAAAATTCTGATATGTGCATATTAAACAGCTTTTTTATTTTGTTTTTTTTTTATTTCCTATTAAAAAATGTCTGGCTTGGTCAACTGGAGATAACAGACTGGTTGACTTTAAGAGCATCTAAAAAAGTAAAGAGAAAATTCTGTGATGATCTTTGGCATTAAAAAAAAAGGAACACTCAATAAAGGATGAGAAAAAACAGTAATATTTAGTATTAAAAAGTCAGATTCTTTCTTTCACCCCCTGAAAATAAATATTATTTAAACCAAAAATACTATATGAGTGTATACTTTAGAGCACAAATCTACAGAAGGAAGGAAAATCTGAAATAATTACTTTTAATAAGTTGAAACACTCATAGACAAGAAATTGCACAAAAAACTATCTCCCTGGGGATACTTTTATTAATTTCGGCTTTTGTTGAGAATTCAGTGAACAGAATTTTCTTTTATAGTTTGTTCAGTTTTAGCTGACGTGCCTAGAAATTTTTATTTGTATTCTAAAATGGAGCTACTTGAACAAAACAACATATTGATGCTATCATATTTTGTAATGACTCTGTGGTCCCATGACCAGAATGAATTAAGAAAACAACCAAAATGTCATGTCCTTATTGTCTGAAACTTCCATGGGAATTAGCAGCCCTGAATTTTTCAATAAATCCTTTAAGGAGCATGAAATTTGCACACAAACACAAGCACACACAATTCTACTAACTCCACACAATTTATCCAAACTTTCCTTAAATTCTTTTGGCAACTTATATGAATAAACTGATTTTTAAAATGAAAGAATGAGGAGGCAATGAGACTGAGAAAATGGAAAAGAAAAACCTATATGCATTTTCTTCCAGACCTTGGAGTTATATAGCATTTTAAATAATCATTCAAACACATGGGAAGGTGTTTCTCTATTCTAATGTACTGAAAAAAGTCTATCTATAACTAGGTAATATAAATTCCTATTGCAATGATACTGGAGTATGATGATTTCCTTCCTGATTTTGTATAAATAATAAAGGACTGCTATGAGGGACACTTTTCTTGCAACTAGCTCAAGCAAGAATAGCAAATAACACCATCTAATCTGGAGAGAAATATTTCTGTTCTGAGTAGGTGTTTAAATTTTTTTAAAGATCAGTTTGCTTTTATTATAGGATTCAATTTTTGTGCATTTTTTGAATATATTACTTCTTGGAAGACCAGAAAAAAACCCGATTTATATTTATAAGTCTTTCATCTGCACTAAAATCCACAGACACAAAGTTGATATGCTTTTTGATGGAGGCAGGTTTTAAATCAGTTTATTCTGAATCCTAGCAGACAATGATTTATCAAGCAACACAGTGGGGCTGTTATAACCTGCAACTGCGCTGACAAACTCTGTACTGCCAAATACAACTCAATTATTTAATGCTTTCCAATTAAATTAAGATTACTTGCTATCATGGTGAAAAATACAGCAAACACACCCAGATAATTTCTTCTGACCACAACTCCAGTTCAGTTCTACCTATAAACTGGCTGGTCCCAAGCAAATCTCTTGTGCTTTACCTTGAGTATAAGTGAAAAAAAGTGCATGTTTTCAACTGAACTATCTTCTTCAAACTAGACAAACATGAGACCACACACTTATCATCACCTTACAAGTGGTTCCACTGCTAAGTTAGGAAGAAAAAGATTACATTAAATCATCCTGTGGTAGAAACCTAGTAAATATAAGGCAGTTTTACTTTGATCATTACAGGCAATCTAGTTTTACTCCCAGCATTTAACATAAAACTACAAGAATTTATCTTAACCAGCACTTTGGCATGAACTAGATGCCTGAGTTTTTATGGGAATAAAATACAACTTGACTGAGTGGCCAATCTCCTTAATGTGTTTAATTTTAGCTAGTTGACCAATAAATAAGTCTCCAAAAACCATGAGGGAGGAGGGAAAAAAGATACACTTTAGTTGAGGCTTGAGGATGGGCAACATGGGGCAACATTATTAACACAGGTTTCTATGTCAGCACTTATCAGGAGAGTGTTTACACTGATAAGGGCTTGCACCAAAGGGAGAGAGAGGAAAGAAGGAAGGAAAAAGAAGACATCAGTGCTGAAGATCTGTCAGGAAAAGAACTGCTTGTGTGCAATTCGTTCTTCCCATTTTCAGAGAAAATATGAGCCGAGTACATTCAGGTCATGAACAGCATCCACACACACATTTCATGGCCAGAGGAAAGTGATGATCCCACCACTGACATTCAAACTGCCCCAAAATTCCTCCAGAAAACTCTGCTTCGTGTGTGTAACCAAAGGTGCCTATCAAGCTCAAAACTGTCAGCCCATTTCCAAAGTGCCTCTGTGATAACAAAGGAGAGCAGAGTGTTGATCTGCTTCCAGGATGAACCGTTTGAAGCCTCTAAATTTTGCCTACCTCCCATAAGCAGACATATGGCAACCTGAATATTTAAGTGCATGCATTTCCTGTAAGCTTTTCCTAAAGAAGAAGAAGCAGAAAAAAAGTTTTAGCATGATTTATTTATTTCTTTACAGACTGTGGCATTGAAGTACCTGACTCCTACTGAGTGATTTGGCATTCCACATTATCAAAACTTTCCTTAGCCTTTAGGCATTGAGCAGCACACTTGTATTCCATAAGACAGTTTTCTTCCTCTTGTCCTACTTCCTGCATAAGTATAACCATTCAAATGGCAGATGAAACTATATATTTCTAAATAAATAAATAGAATATCTTGCAAATTCTAATATTGGAGCCAGTCAATAAATCTTATTTCAAACTATTTCTGGTCATTAAAAATTTGCCATGGAAGAAGATATAGAGGTATAAGATTTCTGAATACTTGGGTTTAGCTGCTTCATTCATAAGTTTTATATATATATATATATATATATATATATATAATAAATATTCTTTATCTTAACAGCAATGTAGCCAGAAAATCAAAAGATTAAGTAAATGACAAGAAAGTTGAAGTGTTTGGGTCTCCCAGTGACCTCTGACTGGATATTGGTATGGGAGGCTTATGTTCTGCTGCCTGAGACAGGAAAGAATATGTATTTTTTTCTTGTGCCTGCAGCTTGCAGTTGACTTCCTTGGCTTGTACTTTTGGTACCAAAATGCTGCTTCTGTTTGTCAGCAAGTACACGTGCCTTTCCCACTAAACAGGTGTTCTCCATAGAAAAGGAAATTAATGACTGCTCCGGCCTCTCTACTGCATGCAAATATTATTGTCAACATTAACAGGAGCTAAATTCATTTCTGATGTCATTATGGAGAAGGATGTAAACCCCAAAAATTTGCTTTCAGTCCCTGTGGCCACATTCACACGTGCATCCCTACTCAAACATGCCCCTTGATCACCCCATCATTCTTTTTGATCCACAGAAGTAAGAAAGTTTCTGTGGAACGATCTACACTCGTATTCAGATTTCTTCAAAGACACACTGGCATTGTCACCAGCCCTCTTCTGCCAAATTTTTTAAATCACTAAGAAAAAGCTCCAGTGAGGAGGAGAATTTTTCTGTTCTCCATGATAATTTTGATAACATCAATCACTCAAACTATTAAGGCCCACCACTTAGACCATGGTATTACAAAGAAGCCCACAATTATCAACCAGGAAACATAATTTTGGGAGTACATAAAATGTCACTGTCAAACCCAGAACACAAATACTTGTCACTACCTGTAGGTAATTTAAAGCTTGGTGCATGAGTTGTATTAATAATTAGGCCACTCCTCTAACATACTAGAACAATCCATAGGATTCAATCTAGAATAATACAGAAATCTTTCTGCTTCTCTGTCCCTTTACCATTTCTCTGTGTGCAAGGAATATCTTCTTCTAGTCCCTTTCCTTTCCCTAGGAAGGGTTTAATGACAAGAAATCCTGAGCAAGAACACATCCAAAGACTGGTCTTTGCTGAAAGTGCATAAACTTGCAGATAAAGGCCCTAAGCTTGTATAATCAGGAACATTTTAATTAATAAAATCTCAAGGTTCTTTCTCTGTGTCATCAGCAGATGGTTTACTTATTGTTGTTATAACATGTAGCAATCTGAGTCAAAGTAATTAACATCATATAAATTAATAAGCACTTAAATGAATTGTCTGCATTTTCAACCCCTATTTTTTTCGGGCGAAAAATTGAACAGCTGACTTGTAATTCATGATACCAACTATAAAATATCAAATGTATGTGGTTACATAGCATTGTATTATTTAAAATATCATAGCTGAGGTAATTTAGCCATGATTTTAATTTATTAATAGAATTATAGCTCTGATGCAGTGGTTGTTTTGTGTGCAATAGTGTGTGATAATAATCCTTGTTATTTTCTTATCTAAACAAGCAACATTTTATAATCATGACCAAACTATCCTAGTTTTTTATTCTTCAATTTACTTTTCATTATAACTGAGATGATGAGCACTTACACACACAGGCACATTACTAAATAACAGAACAAATTTTTAACACACACATATTGCAGAGATTTCTTTTCTAGACCTACCACACATTGATTCTTATATATTTCCCCTAAGTACTGCTGCATACAACAGAGGAAGATGACAGGTTAGGACATTTAGCTCCTACACCCTTAGCAATAGCATTGCCCAAATTTCAGAATATGTGCACTTAGGGTACATTGTACTCAGAGCTGGTGTGTGAAGGAGAAAAACAGTTTCATGACTTGGAGTTTTTCTTCTGACCAAATCTGTTTGAGAACTGATACCAGAACAGTAATTACACAGAGAAAAAAAAAACCAGCTTGTGCCCTTGACTTATTTTCTAAATGGGGTATCTGACACCAACAGTATATATTTAATGGAAAATGAAGGCCTAGTAATTAGATTTTGATTTCAGTTTTAATCTGTCATTTAATCAGACAGCTCCTCTAAATTGTACAGTGGATTTTGAAGCTTTACATCAATTTTATCTTGCATTCACAGCTGAAAAGGAACTTTATTCAGTATGCTATGATAAAAAGAATGGATGAATGGATTCTGGATAAATACATATAGGCAGGCATTATAGACAAAGATATGGAATATTTTTGGACACAGGTAACAAATACTGCTATCCCTAAGTCATTTTGTCAGTACCAAAGCTTTTGTTAGTCATTGTGTGCCTGTGCTGCAGCATGGCAGCTGCTTAGGCATCATTTAGGCACTTCAATGACTAATAAAGAACATATTATAAAGATGCAAAGGGTTAAAGGTGGTTTTAGTTAGGGGAATCAGCATGTTACCATATTTCATTAATCAGGCTTCTTAAGGCTGATAAATTTCTCCCAGTCCAAGGGCCTAAATGACTACACCACAACAGCACTAATCTCCTGTGATAGAAATCTAGACTTAGACATATTTTGCTTTTTGCAGCTGTAATAGTCTTCCTCATTCACACTGCTGTCTGTGGTTTCCTATGAGCAGTAAGACATAATTTTTTTTCCACTACAGATTGACCTTGTCTTATCAGTCCATTTATTAATCATTGAAATATTCTTCCAGTGCAGCAGTGTACACACCCACACCCACAGAGGAAACCCTGAAATGTATACGCAATACTGCAGCATCTACAGCTGCTGCTCTGAGAAGTAATCAGTAGCTGCAGCTCAAAAGCCTTTGCAGGAGGTTTGGGAGCAGAGCCATCCCAGCAGCTCCTGGTGCCATTGGATCTGTGCACACTGGATTCAGCCTCTGAAACTGCACGTGAGGTTGGTCTGGAGCCACCAGGGCAGCAGCGTGGTTTGGGGGGGATTTCAGGCATTAATTATGAACAGCTTCTGTTGTGCACAGTTGCACTGCTGAGAATTTGGGATTATGCAAGCCAGACAGGTCTAGCAGAAGCAGGGTTTTACGCTGTGCATATTTAGCACATTTCATCAGTGTTTCAGTTAACATTATCTTAAGGACTGTTCAGTAGTAGAGAAAATAACAGGATACCTAGAAAGTTTTGGCAAGCAAACCCTCTCAGTCTCTCTCTCACCTTTAACCTCAGTAACTGTTGTCAAAACCTAAATCCTTGAAGCCTCTCTATTGCACTAAGCTGTATGTGAATTCATAGAAGGCTTCATATACTCACAGAATTTATACAGAGAATGACTATGTCACCTTGTCCTTCCTCTGCTCTCTGCTACTGACATCCAGTCCAAGGTTCAATGACAAAGTGTGAACAAATGGGAATGGGTCTGTTGAGAAAAAAAAAAAGTTGCTGTTTAAGGACCTGAAACACATTTATGACATGCATAGGGGAGTTTTAGTTCAGAATAGCTGTAGCTCATGCACATTAATGCTTGGAGCAAATAGACATATTCCTGGATCAGGGCTTCTGGCTTCCTTTAACCCAAAAGGAATCTCATTTGCATGCCATCAGGCTGCTCTGTGATGAAACCAGAGCACAGAAGGAAGGGCAGTGAGGAGATGAACTCCAAATCCTATGCTAATGCAGGCATACCTGGTGAAAGATTTAGCTGGGCTGAGCTGGAATGTAGGACACCCAAAATATAATAAAGTCGCTGTTTGCTTTCCTCTTGACAGCCAGTGTTCTTGGTTTCATCCTCTCCATCTGTGGTTCATCCCACACACTTCCTGCTGTTCAGTGTTTTGGAGTTTGAGATATTCATAACCACATTCCCACAGATAGCATGAGATACCTGAGATTTACACTAACAACTGGGGGGATGGACAGTTTGTGTTTTCAGAACTTCATCCCTGGCCAGTTCTGGCAATACACAGTACTACTGGTCCATTCTCAAAAGCTTGGGTTCAATGAAACAATTATTTTTGTACATGATTTCAAGGCATAATTCATTGTACAGTCAACATGTGATCCCAGCAAAAGTTCTTTTTCTTTCCCTTGATTATAGTAGTTACCATTACAAATCTTTCTGTCTCTCTCTGCCCAGGACCACTGATTCTATTGTATTAAAACAGTTATCTTTTGCTTCTCACATTGATTTTAGACACAGTATATTTAAAAACACGTTACTTCAGAAAATCAAAATATTTACTAACAATTATCTCAGAAACTCAAAAATATTTAATCACTAAAATTTCACTTACTGCAAATTCCTTTGTATTTCCACACTTTTCTTACTTAGCTTGGTTTTAATTTAGTGTCTTTAAAAGCTAATTATTTGATTTTTAGTCAGGAGAGTGACTAATTACAAAAATACACAGAGGAGAAAAATATATTGGACCGTGCACTGTAAGCTTGGAATTGCAGTTTCCAAACAAAATAAAGCTGCATCCTCTGAATTATTTTCCAGATTGTTTACTGGCACTCTCAGTAAACTGTATTTGTTTAGGTCAATATTTGGTATTCACTGGGGTATTCATAGAAAGAAAAATCTTAGAGAGTGTCTCCTATCTGTAAGAGAAATCTGTTTATTTTGCTGTACAACAAGAGCTGGCTTAAATTTTTAAACAGAACTTCTGATAGTCAAAAGGAAAACAAAAAAAAACTAGGGACGGATATTAGCCAAAATATCTGTCAGCTAAACAGAACTTGTAAATCCAGTCAAACAACTAAAGGGCATTGCACTGTCAAATCATCAGCTTGCAGATCCCTGCCCTGTGGTTTGCTGTCTTTTAGAGAAGGATGCAAACTGTTTAGCTTTCCCAAACCCTCCCCCCTTCCATCTGCCTACTGACCCATGCAGCTGCCTTAGCATTCGCATTCGCTCCACTGGAAATTTCATGCCTGCCTTGATAGAAGAAAGTAAAACGTTGCAGTGACAGCAGCTTCAATGGGACTGAGCAAAGAATGATGGAGAAGACTAAATGTGTTATATCTATGGGTAGCTGAGAATTGGGTAAGAAAAGTTCGTGAATCACTGTGCACCAGAACTGTCAGAACAGAACGTTTTAGGAGAAAAATGAAAAATACATGAAAGCCCCAAACCCAAAACTGCAGCTTGGATCACCATTAGGAAGGGGAGGAAATATATGTAAAAAATATGCACAGAAATTTAAGTGCTCAAATGCAGAATGCAACCATAAGTGCCTAATCTGCTAAAAATCATATTAAATTCTACTGAGACCCGTTTATAATAAAAGTCTTGCCTATTCTTGACCATCATTTTCTTCACCCTGGCATTTAGTAAAAATGCACTCTAGAAGGTAATTGAGCATGCTTTCGTCCTCTGGGACCTATAAGCTTATTTACAAAGGAATATTTAAAGCAGTAACAATGTGATGGATCTCTACAGAATTATTTCCTTAAATATTCATGGAGATAATCTTCTGAAGGGGCACACACTGGTTGATAAGCTTCCACAGGATTCACTGAGGCAGGATACCCTGTAGACAGGGTAAGCAAAAAGAATTGCAAGCCATTATACTTCACTAGAGTGCAAAGTAAGTTTAGCCTCAGTTAAAAAGAACCTTCTCAGGAAAGACAGTGCAGCAAAAATGTTATTTCAGGGAACATTTTTAACAATTAATAAAACTTTCAGATGACATGGAAGATGTTGCCTCTGATAGTCTAAGTTACAGCCTCTGTATTTTCTTGCACATAATATTTCTGTTTTTTTCACTCTGTAGGCAACCCAGGCAAACTGCCAGACACAATATCTAGGGAGGTAAGGTTGAGACCACAAGATTCTAATAGAGTTTACAGGCAGTGTTGCAATTAGCTATATCCAAATTTTAAAAAGCTATCCAACTACAAATCCTAGATTCATTTCAGCCTGAAGTAATACACTTTATTCCCTATTTTCAACACACAAAGTTAGCTCTGTTTATTCCCACAAGCTATATCACCGGGCAAGAGAGATCAAGGGCTTCTCATTATTTTTCGTGAAACTCAAACTTTAAGAGAGATGACTACTGTACTGAATGATACTAATCTCTTTAATCACAGTGAGTTGAGTTCAATAGTACAATATTTACTGCTGATGTTTTAGAACAATTTGAAGTCTTTGCTTTTGAGGACGATGATAATAATGGGGAAACTGAAGCCACTTTTATGAATAAATTTCACTATGCTGTACTGTGCAATGCCATGTTAAGAACCTGTGAACAATGAAATTATAAAGACTATTGGAAATTGTTGTAACAAAAGCACTTGGTAATTGTTATGTGAGGAGAAAATTACCAGAGAAAGTCTCTGCATAGCACGTGGCATACCACATATAGCCAGCTTCTCTTTTGGAAACAAGCACACACATTCACTCTCTATGCATAACTCTACAGTTTCAAACTTATGATTCTAATGAAATCAAAGTACAGCAAACAAGTCACTGAAAACAAAGCAATGTCAATCCTATTCCTTGTCCATACTATTTTGCCTGGGGAATTGTTCTTCTCCTCTTTCTCCCTGCACATGCATACGCTCTCCTGGGTCATTTGAAATTACAGTGAAATCAATTTTGGCAGTTAAGTGTTCCAATCTGTGAAGCCACCTCCTTCTCTTTTAGCCAACCCATGAAATACACAGCATTTGTGCTCATTTCTTCAATTGCATTTCTACCTGGAACCTGCAACTACTGCTTTTATACCACCAAACAGCATTCCTCAATCACCGAGTGTTTGTCACTGATAACCCAGTAAGAGAGGTTGTTATTAAAACTGGTAAGTACACACACATCTCACTTTGGCAGTAGATGAGGATCACATGGTTTCAGCCTTTCCTACTTAGGTAATGCCTCTTTTGGTTAAATAATTTCTCCTTTCTCTTGTTATTCTTCCAAAATTCTAGGCACATACCAGCATATTTACCCATATCTTTCTCAACCCAGCAATGATGATTCACCTAACCTACATTATTGTAAATGGAATCCGCATGCATAAATTCCAGCTACCTCAATATACCCTTTAGCATGATTGTGATAGTGTTTCAGATGGGAAAATTATCTGTAGAAATTTCTAGAGCAGTACTTTTTTTGTATACAGTAAATTATTGATGAATTGCTGAAGAAAACAATCTTAAGGTTTATTGCAGTACTTATTTGAATGCAACTATCCAATGAGTCACTCACAGGAATTATCTAGCTGCTCTTCATAGCCAATTGCACACATTATCTAAAAGCAACTGCCTTACAAACAGAATTCCATTTCCAAATTGATGCAGTAGATATGGCCCACTGCTCAAGGTGCTGTATCTCAATTATCCTGAAGGACAATTTTAGCAAATGAACTTCATTAAGCTTAGGCTTTATCAGTCACAACCTTGGCTGGCCATTGCCATTTTCTAGATGTGAAGCTTCTTCACAAACATTCATAGCATGGAAAAACCCAAGACAACAGAAAAATATTCCTGATGTTAGAAAATATAATTTGCTTTTATCACTGAATGTCTCAATAAGAACACTGTGGTGAAGCACTGCACAAAGAATTTGCTGAATCATGAGTAATGGGAAATTAACTCAAGCAGTACAAGAGATGGCTGTTTGCATAAATAAACAGTTAAAGCTGACTTTGCTCCCTTTTTCCTTAACAGAAGCTTGTGGCTCCTTGGCACCCATTTCTGCTGGGTCCCTGAGCTGTGTTTCAATTACAACAGAGTTCCTCTGACAAGAAATATAACTTCCCAGTCCTCAATAACTTACTGATAGGACTAATTTCTCTATTTCTTTTACCCTCTCCCATTTAAAAATAAACAAACCACTATTACTGCTCCCATTTACTGTTGTCAGGAAAGATTTTAAGAGTTCAGAAAATGGATGTTTCGGCAAAACAAGTGCCTGTACATTCTGATCCTTTCTAACACTGATTTGAACTCTTTCAGTTTCATTGAAAATGAGTCAGAGGTGGCCAAAGATTAAGATTTAATTTCCTCCAGCCCAAAACCTAGACAGACTCCTCACTTTCTTCTTCAGTGCTAGACAGGATTAAGAAAATATATTTTGCAATGTTAAGAACAAAAAGTGAGATCAGATTCTATTGATATTTCAGTCAAAACCACAGGCAATGTGAGAAACAACACAAACTCCTAATGCTCGTGTTTTATCCAAACTGACTGAGCCATCTTGGTCTTCAAACCAAAGCCTCAATCTTTGACCTCAATTTCACAGTGAAAAATAATCTGAAGGAACTTCTTTCATTTCACTTGTTCCCAGATACTCATATTTTATACATTTGTGCCCACTGTTTTCTTGAAAAACAAGTGATCTGGAATTCAGTTAGTTACTCAAAGCTCCCTCTTTTCTTTCTTCTGATGAAATATCTCAGACCACCAGGGTAACAGTACTATGCAGTGAGAAGTAAAGCAGGCAAAGACCTGTGAACATCATCTGAGAAAACAGATTTCCCCTCTCTCCCACCTTTAAAACTGACAGTTCTCAATCTCTAAGGTCACAGAAGACAGAATGGGAAGCACTGTGATGAATAATTACTGCTAGTAACTTCCTCCTGTTGCTTTATTCCCTTCTTGTTCCACATTGCAGAATACTGGTGGATGTGAGGAGTAGCTCTCTAGGCAGAGATAGGTTTGGGCAGCTAAAATACCTTTGTGAGCTTAAACTGCTTGCATTACCTGTGGCTAGCTGGAAGCCTGCTGTGAAAGGATGAACCAAACACCATGTGTAGGCATAAAAGATTTCTTGTGTATCAAATTTTTACCCTTTAATCTAGAAGGTTACTGCACAGACCAATCCTTTTTTTTACCAATCAAATAAACATATGACTCTAGTTAATGATTTCATGGTTTCTAGTACCCAGAACTATGATAAAATGGTTATTTTGATCTCTATTGCAAAGACTAGGGAATAAAAATACAAAAATTCTGTTCTGCTGTGATGTTTCCAGTTTGAATTTTTGAAGGCCAGTGTTTTGCTCTCAGTTTCATTTGATTCACTGATCCTTTTACTGAATTGCTAAAAAAAAAAGCAAAGCAGAGCCCTAACATGAGGAAGGACTTTGGGATAGAGAAATATTTTACTATTTCACATTAGTCCACAGTAATCAGTATTTGCTACCTATTAGAACAACAAACTCTAGGGACAAAAGGAATCCCTTTACTCTTTTCTTCTCCTAAGGGATAAACTCTTTAACCTGTTATTCCTATGAATCATTTTGAATGCTCAGTTATGGGAGCAATTATCAGAGAAACTGGAAGTGTTGAAAATTGTTTATAAAGTAAGAAAAGTATTTTCAAAGTCAAAAAAGTTGAACATTAGGGATCATGAAACACTGGCGTTCAAGAAAGTGAGCAGTGTTCTCTAGTGTAGCTTTTAGAAAGCAGCTGTTTATAACAGCATATACTACTTGCTATTTTCTGTGAGGATGATTAACATGAAGGCTTCTAACAAATGCCACTCAAATGCAGAGCTGATGGTTTATGAGCTCAAAATATTTTGCTGCACAGAGCAACAAAAGGCAGCAGTTGGACTTCACTGAAGCTGTCACGCAGCGCACAGCTCTATCAGGCACACAAGGAAAGCTCTGAGGGGGTTAAAAGTCAATTGCAAAACCTGGGACCAGTGCCAATAAAATTGTACCTGGCCAGGCTTAAATTGAATTTTAGCTGCCAACTGTACATTTTCAGATCTCCAGAGGAAGCTGGCTCCTCCGTGTGGGTGAAGTAGACAGAGGCAGCTGTTGAAACGGAAACCATTGCATCAGACAACTTGGGAACTGATTGAATTTAAAATTGGACTTTCTTATGCCTTGATTTTTGACTCAGAATGCATTGAGGAGATGCAGGTGGCTGATAAACAGAAATGTATCACTCAGCCAAGAGGTTAAAAAACCCTTCCAAACAAACAAGAATTTTGTCTTTTGGGAGAGGAAAAAAAACCCTCAACAAATTCAGCAATAAGTTACAGAACCAGGCTCTTATTAGGTATAAATCAGATTAGTTATTCTGCTCTACATTAACAGTAGACTGATGCCCAGATTATTTAGTTAAGCCAGTGTAAAATTATTGTAATAATGCATTAATTTGAATATAATTACATAAAAGTCTTACCCCAATATTATCACAAGCCTAGGATTAGAGCTGGACTTGAAATCATATAACACACATATGTGTTATATGTGTGTGTGTGAGCATTCCCTAGTGGAAGGAATAAATTGTAATTTTTTTTAACCAGCACATGCACACAATAAGAAACATGTTAATATTTACAACTCCAAAATTGCACAGTAAGAATTTCTGGAATTAAATTGCTCCTGTATTATGAAGAAAGTGCTGGGTCACATACTAATCTTTTTCCCCTACAGGATTTCAGATAATTCTGATGTGGGGTTCTCAGGTGGTGTGATTTCTTTCAGCACCAGTGGGAACTGCATTCCATTTACACCAGTGAAGGATCTAGTTTAGCATGTTCATTCACCTGAGTCCAAGCTATAAATGTCCTGCTGAGTACACCTTCCTTGTCACCACTGATGGCCTTGCTGCCTGCTTCTCGCTCCTACACAGGAAAGTGAAAATCTATTTTTTATGTGACAATTTTTATTTTTAAAGCAATATAGAGAGACAAAACAAATAAGGAAACTATTTAATTCTGTCCAAATTAGGTAAATTCTGTGGTGTAACAAAGATTACTGTGACTCTTCCCAGTATATTAGTCATTCTTGGTGATGTGTAAGAATTGCTCAGTCTTTATCTTAGCTGGAAGCAGCATGTTAAAGTGAGCTTACCCTCATATGGTGTCATCAACCACAGTAAAAATAGAAATGTACATATAGGAAATTTCTTGTATTTCACTAAGTCCAAGCCCACAGATACCATTTTTAAGTTTACTGTTTTATCAGGGTTTCTAAAAACTGTTTTCATAATGAGAACTCAGTTGAATTTGTCATCGCCAACGGTGAAGTGCTGTAAGCCAAACTGATGACCCCAGGTCTTTAATGACTTTTTTTTGTGTAACATAACAAAACACTTTTTAAATATAAACCAGAAGCTGAAATCTACCTCTTTTTTTTTTCCTTGAAATGTTTTTTTTCCCCAAAATTTGAAACACAAATAGATGGAAGATGCAGGTTAAAATCTAGCCTTTCTTTACAAAACCAAAAATACAGTATTTGTTCAGGTCTAGCTATATTCAATTATATATATGTACAATTCCTAGCAGGATGCTACAAAAAAATTATTCTTTCCTCACCAGAGGAAGGTGAAGATAGAAAAATTAAACAAAGATTCTCGGCCACCATAACATTAATTTAGAAAGTATCATAGACTGTCTTTCCCTAAATTATCAAAGAAAAAAGACTTACAGAAAGATGTTTGTCTTGGTGGTCTTTGTCTGTGTTATCACTGCTTTAAAAAAGAAGGAAGCATTACTGGGTCAGTTCAACTCCTATTGTACCTGCCTCTCACAGCCCAGGTATGTAACTTCAGCCTAAGATAGATCAAAAAATAATGGCACCAGTGAAAAAAATGAAATTAGAATAATAACTGACCTGGTATAACTTTAAGACCTGTTTGACTTTCAGATAAAACAAAAAAAAAACCTTCGATAAAGTGAGCACTCACTTTTATATGAAGCTTATTTTTAGCCTCAGTAGAACGGTGATATACTGCTCTCTGAGGAATAAGAAACAAGCATCGTGGTTAACTTAATAGGGAATTTGACTTTGAATTTATTTCCTATTCAAGCTTCAAGAATTTTTCACAAAGACTGGAATATTTTGGACTATTTTAAAAGTACAAACAGAATTCTGCCTGTCCGTACTCTGTCTACAAACTAAAAAGCCCTCTCTGACAGCTGAATTAAATCCTCTTTGAGGTGAAAAAATGGAACCCCAAGTACAGTACCTCCCTGGCATAATATCATTGAGCAGTTCTAAGCCCTTTGTTCTTTCTAAGCCTACTTTGAAAAGGAAAAGAGCAAAGATGTGCATGTGATATAATGGGGATTTTTTTTTGGTTTAATATTTCTTTCTTCCTTTCTCTGTGATTTATGTGAGTGCATAGGAAAATTTGCCATGGTCAGAGACCAGAAAGTTCCCCTATTGTGATTCTCTCATTTCACTTCTTTTTTTTTTCTTTCCTGACACATTCATCCTTTTTCCATCTCCAGATGCTTTCAAGCTTCTATTTAAACTACTGGTTGTTTTGTTTTGTTTTGTTTTTTTCCCAGTGCCTTCATGATACTTTAAATGCTTTGTTCTCTGTAGATGCAGAGTAACAAGTTAAGAATGCAAGGTGACCTGTAGCATAAGCAAAACAAAACTAATAGAAACTCATTGTTCTGAAGCTAGATATATAATTTCCAAATCTCAACAACATAAGTAGGTAGCATTTCAAAGGGGAATACTTAACGTGTGTCCTCATGACAAACTAATATACAGTTACACCATTATCTAATTTGGTACATATTTAATTTGCAGTTTACAACCATGTATAAGCTTATCCTTCATTATAACAAAGTGGGCATTTAATCAGCAAATCTACAAAGGGCGTACATATAGCAGATTAACCTCACCTCTTTCAAGGCAAATTTAATTAAATTTCTGGTCCCACAGAAATCAACAGAAATCTTCGTACTTTGCAAAACAGGTCTAAATGTGGTAATTTATAAGGGATAATCATATTGCTGTATTCCTTCAAGTTCTGACTTCATTATCTTGCACAATAGTTTGGAGTTTTTTGCATTTTAAAGTGGTGATTTTCTACCTGGTAAAGTCACTGTTATTAATTTTATTAATAGGCCATACTACATGGTAAGACAAAGCGTTTTGGAGGCTTTAAGTTATGTTTTTATCAGAGACCCATCATTCAGGATGCGATGCTGTAATGATTGCATCAGTGTTTTACAGCTATAAGTTACTACAGAACAATTTTCACTTTACAGTGACGTGTTTTCATTGGCATTTTAATAAAGCTGATTAACTAAAGATAGAATTCTGAAAAAGATTTGCCAGCTATATTTTCTGCTCTTCACTCAATAATTTATCACAGCACATCATTTCTTAAAGTGCAAGCAATATGCACAACTTAATTAATTTGCATTGGATTTGACATGAAAAATGCTAAAAACAGTAATTGATATACCATACTGGTAATCATAAAGCAAATAATAAAAATACACTGAATTAGATTTTTACCTCTAAAGAAAAGGCTTAAGTCTAAATTTATCTGGTACGTTAGCAAATACCCACTTATACATTTATCCAAAATAAGAGACATGGGAATAAACTGGCACAGTGAGTTTCACAGAGGAATCTGCTATGGATTAAAATCAGGTCATTGAAATTCTGGACCAAACCTTTAATTCAAAGTATTTTTTTAAAACAAACTAACAAACAAACCCCCCAATAAAAAACAAAACAAACCAAACAATTGCAAAACACCTCTCCTCCCTCCAATCTAGTTTTATTATTTTGTAGCAAGGAGCAGAAGCAGTTATTTTAATAAAACCCATCACTTTTGGAATGCACTCAAAAATGTTTGATGTTTTCTTCTTGCTCTAGATGTCATCTCATGCTAATTGAAATTCTAGCTTAGTAGACAACAGACATTGCAAAACCTACAAGAACAAAACGTCCCTTTGGGTCACGAGCAATTTATGGTAAAGCGGCACAAAAAGGTGAGTTTCGGAGAGAGAATTAGTTTGTAGCCCACCAATAACAGTTTCAAACCAGATGCCTGTGCTGCAATATATCACACTCACAGTATCTATAGGAGCTAATACTACCTCTGAATTCCAAAATTTACTGCAGTTCTGTGGTAGATGGTTATGTATAAATTATTCCCTGTTACAGGAGCCTTTTCAGCACCATGGATAGTAGCAGGTCCTGCCTTTCCCGAGTGACTTCCAGAGCAATTACTGTTCATTCCAGTCCAAACCATTATATCATTTTAAATATATACATATATATGATAGCTAGTAACCAATAGATGCCCTGAAGAGAATCCAAGGAAAAGCAGCAAGACTGATGGCATTTTAGAAGGCATAATCTAGGAGGAAATTTTAAACAAACGATTTAAGGTTGAAAATGAAAGAGAAAGTCATTAGTTTTTGAAAAGGGAACAAACATGCACAGAAAGGGGCAAGGTACTTTTCACCATTTCTATCAGGTGTAGGGCAACAAGAATCAGTTTAATTTGCCATGTGTGATTTAAATGAAATATTAGCTGTAACAGCCTAACTGCAATCAAAGATATATTGCTTGGCAAAGATATCAAAATCATAATTAATCTGAAGTTTTAAGAGAATGTTGGCAGCAATATATATGCACTAAGTATGTTATAATTTAATTAATGGTAGTGGTCTCCTTTAACATCCTTTTAATTCTAAATTTTTAATGTTAAAGTCTACTTTTTGGTAGCCATACTCGAGTGTTTAAAAATGCTCTGAGTTCTAACATGTTGATCACATAGCCCACTGTAATCAAAACTGCACATAATTATTTGGGTCACCTATCCAAAATGGAATCACTCAGATTCATCTCTTGGTATCTTGATCTTATAAGGGAAACCAAATCAGATAACTAAAAAAACCCCAGGAAATAGACCAAAAGCCAGGGTGTGTCCACATTTATATTTTTAAATCTAGATATTTACTGAGACTCACCCATACGTATGCAGATTGCATTTGTTAACCCAAATCCTTTATGTTTTCCTTTATGTAATAAATAAAAGATAGCAAGTGTAAATGAAAAATCAAAGGTAAAGTTAAAACATTATTTCACTGCAGGACTAATAATTAGCCAGCAATTTTTACTGTTTACAATAATTCATACCGAGCAAAACATATTTCTATGTGAATTTCATGTTTCTATATCCAGCTATCGAGAGTCAAAACCAGTAATGAGCAAATCTAACAGAATCTCAGTAACACCAAGTTACTTAGAATGAGTGATTTACATAGTAATTGACTAGGGTTTTTTAGCAGTTTAAACGGCAAGAGATAGTACTTTCCCTAAACATTCCTCAAGAAGTTAATGACCCGAAAAAGAACCATGTAAAGCAGGTAATCACTTGTTAATTGACCTGCTACTAGTCCTGTATGAAACACTGAGCGATGCCTCTGCTGTGCAACCTTGAGAATACATCTGCTGGTTGTGCTGTACCTTGGGACACGCTGCAAAGATGAGCACCCGAATATTTATTACAGAAACAGAAAATGTTGACAGCTCATTAATGAGATAAATATACATTTTCCGTGAACCCAGAGATACCAACACACTTTTCAAGATCTGTGAATATGGCAAAGACGCCACCAGATAATCTACCACAGTGCCCACTGCGCAAAGCTTGGTTCTTGCAAAGAGAAAAAGAAGAGTGCATAGTGAGAACTAAAATTTCCTTCAACTGAAAAAAAAAAATCTGTGATGAGAACAGGCATGAATGTGCTCAGAGGATGGAAATAACAACTTGCAGAAGGTTGGTGAAGTAGATTTTTTTTGCACACTGGCACATGTAATCTGCCCCTTTAATTTCTCAAGGCTCAGACGGCTCTCATTTCTGTAAAATGGTGGAAGAGCATAAAGGATGTATTCGGAAGCAGTATGCAAATGTTCATACTGTTCATTTCCACATCAATCTCTGACATGTTTTTCAAACACACTTCTTCATAACTCACACGGGATCTGAGCATGGGATGGTAAAGAGGGAAGAATAGAAGGAAAGAAATACTGAGTGTTTTGAGAGATCATCCAATGGTTTGGGTTTCTTCCTGTGCTTGGCAAACAAGAATTTCAGAGGCTTTTATGAATTTTAGTCTCTGCATTAGACCTTTCCTGGGTGATTGTGCAGGAGAAGTTTTGTTCTGAACAAACAAAAGCCATGTGTCATGAGAATGCTCTGGAATTTGAAAGAGATAGAGGGAATTAAAAAGGCAAAGACCCCATAAGACTTAACCAACTCAGTCACTCTACATTCTTTAAACATACCACACGAGAGCACATTAATCAAGCAGTGAAGAGGTGAAGATGACACCCTGAATAAATTTCTAGCCAGAATTGATGACTGTAGAGGAATTTGGGTTTATGTTCTACATTAGCAATAGTAAATAATTTCAACATTCAGGGACATATGATAGAATTTAGTGGTCTATCATTAACTTCATTTTCAATTAAATAAATTCTATCCACATTTACAGTCTGAGCTGGAATATAAAATAAGGCTGCCAGATGCTGAATCTGATTTAAAGGAAATACAATGGAGAAGAAGCATTCACAGGGAAATATTACAGGGAAATTACGATTTTCATATCAGTCTTGGGATATACCTGATCAGAGGCACCTGGCAAATTACACAGAAATGACTGTGATCTCCCCAATAAAACAAGAGGAGAAATAAACTATCTTGAGTTACACCACTGTGAGTGGTGTGTAACCAAGTTTCCTGATCTTGGCACACACATATCACAGCAGAAATCAGCATCATGAGAAAGATATGGAACAAAAAAAAAAAGAAAAAAAACCCCAAACAACCAAAACCCACCAAAACTACAGAAAGGTAAAAGATCGAGTAATATATTTTTTTCTCTTTTACCCCTGAGGGGACAAAAGGAAAAGAAAGAAATATTCAAAATGGAGAATACTAACGAAGAACCTGTTTTTTTAGATATAACATTAGAACACATTCATAGGACCGTTGAAGCCCCTAGCCATTTTCGAAGTATACAGTAGGGAAGAAATCTATTTGATCTGAGGATATCCTTTATAGTTTGCCCTTGCTTTTGGAAGCAGAAGTCACCAGACTCTTGGGGAGGCTTCAGTTCAGAACATGCAGCATATCTGTAGACCCAATTACATAGGGAATGGGGACAGCAAATATATCAGAACAAGAGCCTAGACTTTTTTTTTCAGTGAGACCTAAACGCACATTTCACTCCATTTCTATCAAAGAGAAAGTTCAGAGATTGAGGCTAAATTTTCAGCTCTCCATTGATGGAAATTTCTTCTTCTCTTTGACAATTACCTCTGTGCTAAAATTTTACTTTTACTTCTTCCTTCAAAGACACTGGTGAATGAACTATATGCTGCCATCCACAGCTACCTCTACCATCAGCTGCAGGCTGTTTACCAATTTTGTTTTTCTCCCAGTTAATATTTCTTTGGACTTTTTCCATTATATTGAGTAATGTGTGGGCCAGAAGGATGCATGTGGCATGATGAGGCTACTACTCTGTATTTCACAGAGCTTTACTAATACTTTTATTTCATTATATGATCTATTTTCTCCTTTTCATGGACTTCTACATAAAGCTCCCATAATTGCCTTGTGTTGCAAAAGCGTAGCTGATTACTTTGAAAATGAGAGCAAAATCTATAGAGACACTGACAATACATACATTTTGCTGGCATGTGTAGATACCCATATATTTCACTCTGCAGTTTAGAGAAAATGAGCTTAAAAATGTTTTGTTAACAATATCTTGGGTAAGTGATGCAATTAGCTATTATTTAGAATGCACTGTACATGCACTATAGAATATTGATCTAATGTTTTTTCTTATTAGGCATTTCCAAACCTTGAATAAATACAGTTTCCAGTTCTTCTTTTAATTTCCTTTCTACTGTTAAGTGGGAAACAGCCAACTGAATATGTCTCTCTACTTCTCTGAGAGAAAATATTTTCATCTACTCTGTCTTGACAGAAGAAAATATAAACAATTGAGTCTTTTCAAAACTCTGCCAATGGAAAATGTTAAGACAGAAACCATAAGAAAGTAAGCTGAAGACCAGAACCATCTCTTTTTCACTGTATTCTTCATTATTACTCCTTGAAGGGAGATCTTTATGTAAAGATTGAGTCATATAGGATGATACAGAGGTAGTAAGGAAATTATTTAGCTTCTGAGTGAGTTGAAGAAATCTGGATGAAAGTAATGTTGCATTAATGTATGGACACGGAATCAAAAATGAAATAATACATTAATTGCATTTTTTTTTCTTTTAACATCAATGAGGCTTCCAAACATATAGGAAGATTGCATATGTTGAAACCCCTCATGTTTTTATGTAATCATCAATATTTTTAAACTAATCATCAACATTTATGAGAAGGAAAAAACCAAATAATTTTACATGAAGAAATTTCTTTGCAGAAATTTTCTCAAACTGGTGTTATAATGTAATAGCTGACTAAAATCCTGTATTGGGTTTGCATGACCAGGTTTTGGTAGTGGGGAGGCTACAGGGGTAGCTGCTGTGAGTAGTTGCCAGAATTTTCCTGTCTAGTTGAGACAATGCCAGGTGGCTCAAAGATGGATCTGCTGCTGGCCAAGGCCGAGCCAGTCAGAAATGGTGGAAATGCCTCTGTGATAACACATTTAAGAAGGAAAAATAAAAAAAGAAAAGGTCTGGCTCAACTGTAATTGTGGCCAGAGATGAGTGGGGTGAGAATATGTGAGAGGAACAGCCCTGCAGACACCAAGGTCAGTGCAGAAGGAGGGGCAGGAGGTGCTCCAGGCACCAGAGCTGAGATTCCCCTGCAGCCCCTGGTGACACCAAGGTGAGGCAGCTGTGCCCCTGCAGCCCAGGGAGGGCACAGGGGAGCAGAGATCCATCCATAGCCCATGGAGGAGACCCATTCTAGAACAAGGGGATGTCTGAGAAGAAGCTGTGACCCCCTGTGCTGGAGCAGGCTGGGGGCAGGGACCTGCAGACCCATGGAGAGAGGGGCCCACACTGGAGCAGGTGGGACCTGTGACCCTGCAGGGAACCCAGGCTGGAACAGGCTGTGCCTGAAGCACTGACCCCTTGGAAGGGTGACCCACAGTGCAGAAATTCTGGAGAACTCTTGCCTGTGAGTTCACACTGGAGAAGTTCATGTAGAGCTGTCTCCTCTGGGAGGGACCCCATACTGGAGCAAGGGAAAGACTCCTCTCCCTGAGCAGCAATAGGAACAATGAGTGGGAACAGACCATAACCCCCATTCCCTGTTTCCCTGTGCTGTTGGAGGGGAGGAGGCAGAGCTGGGAAGAAGGGAGTGGTGGGGGAAGGGTTTTTTAAGGTCTTATTTTAACTTCTCATTATCCTGCTCTGATTTTGCTATGAATATATTCAACTAATAGCTCTAATTCTAGTCTGTTCTGCCCATCACAGTATTTGCCGAATGCTCTCTCTCTGTCCATATCTCTACTTATGAACACTTTGTTATATTTTCTCTTCCCTCTCCACTTGCAGGGGAGAATTTGAGAGATGCCTGGCATCCAGCCAGGGCCAATCCACTCTGTGTCCCTACCTGAGCAGGTTTGTCTGTGGTCAAGGACTCCAGAGTACCATCCTACATCTCAATCACAAGGATTTGAAGGTACAGGCATACCATCTCTTATTCCTGGAAGCAATTTAAGCTCTACTATGCACAGAGAAAAAAATCAAGCCATGAGTAACATGAGCAGTAAATGGCTGAAGAGTATATGACAAACTCACAAGCTGACACTTGTTGAAGTCTCATATTCATATTGTCAGAAATAGCTACCACACCTGCAGAAATTATTAATTGAAAGAAAACAATCACATTAAAAATGACAATATTTCTTTAATGCATAGTTCAACTTGTTCTGATGATCACACAAGCCACAGTGAACTGTAAAAAAATCCCATAAACTCTCCATCTCCTTTCATTTTTGGATGAAAGTTTCTCTATCACAGTCTTAATGATTTTATTTCTTTCTTAAGATGTGTAGTTGGTCTTTTAGAGAGATGTAAAAGAAATGGAAAAATAGATTTGCAGGGAGTTGTTTCAAGATCTGGGTTTGTTTCTGTGTTCTGGGGGGGATGAGGAGAAGTGTCTTACTGATAATAGAGAGAATTTTCAATTGAGTTCGTATCAAAAAATATCTTCATAAACCTCATTCTGAATTAGTGATATAAAATGTGGCTGTCATATTTATCAAGAAGGGAAGCCTTTCCTATTATTCCTCTAATCACCAAAGAATATATTCAATGTGAGAAAGTATCACTGCATTATTTATACTACTGTGTGTGGAACAACTTGTGTGGAACTACCTTTCCATTTTTGTAACATCATGATTTGGAGATCATACTTTACCAAAAAAAACCTATGATGTCCAAAGTGAATTAGAAATGTAAATTATGTTTTGTTATGACAGAAAAAGTGTTCCATGGTATATATTTTTGACCTGCCTGCATGTATGTTTGAAGTTTAAATGATCATGAAGTATATATTGATCCTTATTATTTATACTTTCCTGCCTTGCATTTAAAATTAATTTTCTGACAGAATTCCTAGGGCAAGCAGAGAGTGGAGCAGTTGTTTGTCTTCCATAACACACGAGAGACCATGCCTGGCTTCTCTAGAAGCAACAGGTTTAGATTACCTCCAAATGTACTGTAATGGACTAGATAGTCTGTTTCAATCTGGCATTTTTCTATGATCCTTTGTTCAGAGTGGACCAGATGTCTGCTGTTTTGTTAAGAATTAACATTGTAATTGTTTAAAAAAATATACCCAGCGTGCCCAGGCCACATGTGTGGCACAGGTGCGTTTTAACTGCTCTGCTGTGAGTTCCTCTAATTAATGGCCGGGACTCGGGATGTTCAGCCAGGTTTCTTGTTTTTGTTTTGGGGATTGCTTTCTGTGTTGATTTGTTTGGGTTGATTTTGATTGGTTGTTTTTTTTGTATTGTTTTTTTTTTTAAGGCTACATGCCCACTGTATTAAAAAGGGGAGGGGGGGCAAATGATTAAGAGCTGCAATTACTAAAGCATCAGACAAAAGTTTCTATGTGTTTGTGCTGGTTTAGGGTAGAATTAATTTACTTCACAGTGGCTGTGTGCTTTGGGTTTGTACTGACATGACTGTGGATAATATAGAGATGTTTTTGTTGGTGCTGAGCACACCTTACTCAGAGCCAAGGACTTTTCTGCCTCTCACGCACTCCACCAGTGAGTGGTCTGGAGAGGCACAAGGAGCTGGGAGAAGACACAGACAGGACAGGTGGCCAGAATTGACCCCAGGAATATTTCAGACCATTTGACATCATGCTCAGGATATAAAGTGGGGAAAAAAGGAGGAAGGGGAGACATGTGGAGTGATTTTTCTTCCCAAGTCACTGTTATGTGTGATGGAGCGCTGCTTTCCTGGAGATAGCTGAACACCTGCCTCACCATGGAAAGCAGTAAATCCGTTCCTTGTTTTGCTCTGCTTGTGTGTGCAGCTTTTGCTTTCCCTATTAAAATGTCTTTATCTCAATACATGAATTTTCTATCTTTCACCCTTCTGATTCCCCACTGCTGGGGGAATTTGGTGCTTAGTTGACAGCTGGGCTTAAACCATTACAGAGTTTTCACATACAGGTCCATGAGAGAATTCTGCTGGGGAAAAAAAAAAAAAAAAAACCTTATACTGTAAAATAAGCTTGTGTAGGTATTAATAACCAATATTCATTAAACATCTGAAAAGAGGAGATTGACTTCTCTGTAAGATTGAAAAAGGTGAAAACTCCTGTGGAAAGGCAGGCACACAGAAAAGGAAGAAAAATACTAAGTTTATATCAATCACCTCTCAATCACACACTCACAGTTCTCCAGCAGGAGGGAAAACTTTTAACTCTCCTACGTTTGGTCCTAGCTTGCTTTTTTCACCTGTACTTTTGTTCACTTCCACCTTCAGTACCAAAACTACAATTTGAGTGGATGTACAAAAACATACTTAGAAATTCCTCTTAATGCTCTGAGCTCAATTTTCATCTGATGGGCTGACCTGAAGCAGCAGATGTGTATAATTTTATTGTCTGATGTGTTGAACAGAAAAAAAATAATTGTACACAAAATACAGAAGAAAAATCTAAACTAATATCTTCTAGTACATTACAAACTCTCTTCTTCTAGTCTTTAGTATTTAAGAACTTATTTTTAAAAGGAAAAGAGAAAGGCTTTCATATACAACCTATTTTTGTAGTTCCCTTAACTTCTGAATATTTTGCTTTGCTACTCCAGTGTATTCTTAATTTACATCTAATAAGCCAAAAGAGTGAAAATGTTTACTGCAATTTATACTAATTGTTTAAATGCATATGTGATATATTATGACAACAGAAATACTTCTGTAGCTCAGTAGGGTGGATTTTTGCTCAGTGGTGGCTAAATCTTCCCTAATTGGCATATCTGTTTTGAGAAATAAATATACTACTGTAGTAACAGAAGAAAACACAAGAAAAACAATAACAATACAGAAGGGATCATCTCAAAACTAAAACTGTCTTCACTCCATAATTTTTAACTCATCAGTGATTTTATGTCTTTAAAAAGGACTTTTATATACTGAATGGCTGTTGTTGTTTAATTTATGCTACCCAAAGTCTGTATTTATCACAATGAAATTAGGTTCATGCTTGACATTTTACATAGCAGGCAGAAAAGTATAAATAATACTGATCAATATATATTTTATGGTCATTTGAACTTCAAACACACATAAAGGCAGGTCAAAAATATATACCATGAAGCTCTTTTTCTGTCATAACAAAGTGGAATTTACATTTCTAATTCACTTTGAACATCACAGATTTGTTTATTGGTAAAAGTATGATCTCCAAATCATGATGTTACAAAAATGGAATGGTAGTTCCACACAAGTTGTTCAACACACAGTAGTATAAATAATGCAGTTATACTTTCTCACATTGAATATATTCTTTGGTGATTAGAGGAATAATAGGAAAGGCTTCCCTTCTTGATAAATATGACAGCCACATTTCACTAATTCAGAATGAGGTTTAGGGATACTGCCTCAATTGGAAATTGTCTCTCTTATCAGTAAGACACTTCTCATCCCTCCAGAACACAGAAACAAACCCAGATCTTGAAACAACTCTCTGCAAATCTATTCTTCCACTTCCTTTACATCTCTCTAAAGGAGCAATTACACATCTTAAGAAAAAAATAAAACCATTAAGACTGTGATAGAGAAACTTTCATCCAAAAATGAAAGGTGCTGGAGATTTTACAGAATTTTTTATAGTTGACAACACTGTACTTAATTTCATGTGAACAACCTCAAGATCCTCTATAGAGAAGGCAATTGAGGGAGATAGAAAGTGAAGTTGTATCTGTAGTTGCCATCACCTGACATTCAAAACCCAGTGAAATTTGCAGGTCTGAAGAGATTCCTGTGGTTTCTTGTGAGAGCCCTATGCCCATACCTCTCAAAAATGCAATATAATTTCTGTGAAAGCAGTTCTTACCTGCTACCACCTTTTGCTGAGCTCCTCTCTGAAAAGCACCAATTCAGAATCTTTGCAGACTCCAGAATTCAGATTTGGCATCAATTTTCTTCTGCATGGGAAAAGTCTGGGCTCCTGCTGAAATCTCCATCCTGTTGTCACAAAGGGATGCAGACATCACTTCTCTGTCCCCGAGTTTGAAACTGCTGGGGGCTAGGAAAGGGAAGTTCCTGTATTTCACAAAAGGGAAGTTTTGTAATTTCACCTGATGTCTTTGGATCGGGGGTTTTTATTGGCACAGATGCTTGTGCCAGCACAAAATCTTTCAGATTTTGAGACCTGTTCAGACATAAATGACTACAGTCTACAGAGACTGTTAGTCCTACTTTGTAACTTCGTGTTTTCTATTCTGGAGAACTCTACAAAAGATGCTGCTTTAGCATATTCTTAATTCTGTGCTCTTTATTCATATCCTTATTACTAAACAAAAATAGCACTCATTTTGGTTTTCCTTTCATCTAGATTTTCTGGATGCTGAAGTCTCATGTCTGGATTTTTCCCAATTTATAATTATCTGAAAAGATGTTAAATAAATAAAATAATTAGGTTCAAGTGAGTGAAATCTACCTATATAATTTATATAAAGCTGTCACTTTATTTTTGCATTAAATTGTACAATTGCAATATTATGATTTTTTAATGATTGTTGGTGAAGAACTATGTCAGGGCCTATAGGTGCACAAGGCAGCTACACAACGTGTGGTATACGCTAGGTTTTGGTTTTGTTTTGGTGTTTTTCTTGCCTGGGTTTTTTTAATTAAAAAGATCCAAATCTATTCAAATTTTAGTAGGGTTATCCATCTTTGTGACTGACTTAGGGGATAATTCTAAATTGGAAGTGGCATTCTAGATCCTGGGGATATCTCAATTTTTTTTTTCTTTTAAATCAGGGCAAGGAAGAGATTCCATCAATAAATAGTAAAGATTTTTAAGGTATCAGAACAATTTACCAGTAAATGGGCTGGTTCTAAGAACAGAGGTTTTTTTTAAAGAATTTAATCTACAAATAATTTTTATTGATGATTAGAAATTTTTCTGAATAAGTAGTAGTAGGGAAAATCAAGGAGAAGGGTTTGTCATGGAGAAGTAAATGGACTTTTTAATCTGCTGAATTGATCCCTGAGATCTTTTGGATACTGAAGAGTCCATAGAGCTTGACAGATTCATGGAAAGGACAGCAAGTCCTTATTTAGCTTATTCATAGAACAGCAGTCTGTGAACAAATATGAAAACAAGCAAAAGAGAAAAGCAGATTATGCCTGGAATCAGTCCAGAAAAAGATAAATTGTGAAACATTACAAATATACCTCAAAAAACCAATATTTCTCAGTCTGCAGGTGCTGCAACTCAGACTTCACTCATTCACTGTACTGGATGCTTGCCCAAGCCAAGTACATGTAGCTGTTGTTGATCCTGGAATTGCAGTAGAAAACTAATTTACCACCAAAATTTTTTCTCTCTGCAGATTTGTAAAAATTTATGTCTGATATACACCAGGGAATTTTCCTTTGCATGGTAAAGTGTGCAGACAGCCTGAAGTGGTCCATGAAGAAAATGAAGAGTTATACTTCAGACCAGATAGTATTAAGTGTCATGTAATTTCTGGAGAATAAATGGCAGAGAAAATGTGCAGAAAGGCTGGGAAGGCTGACAATAGGGGAAGCAATGGTGGAAATAGTAAGACAAGTGATGCATAACCAACATCCAAGGGAATCCATGCTTCTTAAAAACCTGTACTGCCTCCCTCCTCTCTGTCACAGAGCTTTGTTTCCTAAATTTGGAGCAGCATTGCTTGACACATAGCAGTAATGTAAATTACTGATACTTCTTTCTACCTGGCTGCTTGATACAGATTTTACAGAGGATGAAGCTACAAATCTCACTAAGGGGAAATCGCTTCATTTTTTTCTGAAAAGTAACATATTCAGAACTCAGGAGCTGAATGTGAAAAAGAAATACAGCACTTCCCTGCAGGTCCCCTTTCCTGTGGTTACTGTTTGCATGGATCCACTGAGAATAAGCTGTTGAATTAGAAGGATGAATGTTCACTTAATAAGAAAGCAATGGAATTTTATTGGTAGGGCAATATCTTCATGTTGCTACAGATACGAGAGTATGTGTCAAGGTTTCTTTATCAGTCATCTTCCAAAGGATTTAAATTTAATATGTGTGATTAAACTAAAGGAAAAAGTTGCTTTGTGACAAACTTTGTTCTAAAACTTCTAGTCAGGAACTGATTGATTTTATTCCAATGGAGAAATATAAGCTGCATATAAATATTAAAGGATAAATAAGAAGCCAGAGCTCAGCAGGGTTTTTTTTTTCCTCTATTCCTTCCATCTTTGGATTTTTAAATATCTAAATAATATCAGTACTAATCCAATAACTATAAAAAAATATTCAGAGCACCAAGTGCTATGTTAAGCACTAGTTTTCGTGCACTGGTTAGCCCTGGGGAGACTCAACTCTGAGAAAATTATGACAGAATTTGGTATAATTTGTATGCACACATCTAAATCCTTAATAAGTGGTCATGATCAGGGACTTAGGTGTTTAAATTACAGCAAATTGCAATCAAATTTTTAATCTGCATCTAATTACATCTTAAATATTATATCTGCAAACCCATAGTCACAATTTAAATTGAAAATGAACATTTTTCAGCAGTTTGGAACGCAGAATAAGATTCACTGTTCAGTACTCTAAGTATCTAGTCTAGCCAGATCCTGTAGAGAGTATTCATTTAAAGCCATTTTAAATAATTAGGAATTATATGTGTGTCATACCAAGGTTTGTAACAGGGTTAAATAATGAATAAGTATCAAAAAATGTGCACTTGTGTTCTAGAGGGTTCATCAGTAAAGTCAAACAAAATCAAAACTACTTAATGGTTTAAACTTAACTTGCAAAATTTCAAACAATGACAAATAAGCAGCTGAGCACTGTTTCTGCAGAATGGCCAGATTACAGAAGGATCACACCACAAGTCTGAGAGCCTCAGGTTCCAACACAGTCTCTACTGGCTACCTATGCTCTACATAATTAGGACTAATCACACTTCCAGGATTTGCAATGGACTGTTCTCAGAACAACTCAATTTTTATTTTCACAGGACTCCAGTAAAGAGCTCCTAAGAATTCCCACATGAAGGACAGGGAAGTTTTGATGGTCACTGACTGGACAGAGCAGTAACACACACATTACACATTTGGACACCATCGGTGCTGTTTTGAACCAGATATCAGTAACACCAGATATCAGTGGTGAATCCAAATCTATACACAAATACATGGTGTCTATATAGAAGTATTCTGTATGTACTACAAATATATATATATGTATTTTCTATATATTGTTTCACTATATTTCATACATATATAATATTTCATATTTGTATATATATGAATATATATATCTTATACACACATGGGTACATTGCCTCCTCTTAAATACTTTATACACTCTATAGACACAGAAAAAATACTGAATATCAATTCAGCAGGATTCTGTAACATCCACAGGAAGAAGGAAATGCAGAAGACTGTGTGGGCTACAAGGAGCCATTATTTTCTTCAACAGCTTCTGTCATTCCTGTCATATTTTTTCCTTCAACTTTTGAGGAAGTTTGACATCACTTCGAGGAGGCTTTGAGGACTGAGAATTAGGAAGAAGGTTCTTGCAAGTGTAAGCTGGAAAACATAGGTTTGCAATTGAAGAAAGGAATAGAATATTCAGCAGATGCTCCAAGTCAAGAGCAATGGAGTGAGGCTACAGAGTTGGGAAGGAAATGCTCCTCGAAGTTTTGTGTTGAATTAGCCCTGACCCTGGAGGGGTAGGTCACCAACAGGAAAATTATTTGAGCATGGGACAGCAAAACCAGCATTAATTATGACAATGTGCCAGGACTACATGTAGTCCAGGACTGGTAAGCTGATTTTGGTTTAGAAATTAGCTTTAGGACATGAATAATAAGGCAGTAGGATTTTTAGATTAAGAAGATGCCTTTGGTTGGTTTAGACAGATCATCAGTCTATTTAATGCTTTATTAAAAACTTTATCCTCTTCAAGTCCTTACTGCCAATTAGTGTCAATTAACATAAATTTAATCAGCCTTCCTCTGCTCCCAGTATAATGCTGTAAAAGCAGTGTAGTTCTAGCAATTCCAATGTGATTTATACCAGCGTAAATGGGAAAAGAATGAGCCTTAATAGGTGTGCATTTAAGTGCATGTTCTTCAACCACAGTTTGTAATGTGCCCCAGCCCAGGTAACTGAATTCCTGTGGGGCACATTTATGATCATAAGCTAGACTTTTACTTTAAGTTAATCCAAACAATTAGCTTCTCTGGCAGAGCCTTGCAGGCAACTCTGAAGAGGTAATATTATACAGCAGCTTTAATTATGAGTAAACTAGATCACAGAATTGCATTAGTAATTCTGAACATAACTTAGCTTGGTTAAAGTATCCAATCATGTTTCATAAAATATAAGAAAAGAGAAATCAGCATGGGTGTTAGAATAGTGTTGCTGGCATGGCAAATGCTGCCTGACTGGAGATTTGGAAGATGAGGTGCTTACAAAATAGATAATCATGAAATCTAAAAATTTTATACTGGAGGATTGAAACTGAAAACAAAAAAAGTCATTAAAAACCTTGGTAAACATCAATTACCTGCTTTCAATACATTTGCCTCACAGATTTAAAGGGCGCGTCTAAAGAGTAAAATATATATATTTTAAACACCTATTTTAGTAAATCTCAGTTCATTTAAAATTCTTCTTTGTCTTTTTCATGTAGTCCTCAGACTATCAAAAGGCCTGCATGAAATGCACTCCAGAATTGAGCATCAATTAATAAAAATTTAGCCCTAAATATGCTTCATTAAATGACAGCAATCTCTGAAAAAAGTACCTTAAAATACCAGAGAATGAGCAATAATTATAATATAATATAATAATACATATAACAATATATATAACAGTATATATAAAACAATATATATAACAATAACATATAACAATATATATATAACAATATGGATATTGTTCGAGTACTGTGAACATACAGCCAAACAAAGATGACAGAACAAGTCCCATGCTTCTAACTTATTAATTAGGATCACTTACTTTTCAGCCTTGGTACTTCTTTATCTAATTCTGAAAGTATTAACTTCTTAATAAACTAAATATGATTAAATCAGAGAGATTCTAAAATTTGAAACATATTTCCTTTATTTTTCTGTTACCAATTTGAAGGCTCAGAGCTTCACAAACAAGAGTCTCTTCTTACCTTGGTAAATAGTAACAACAATAGCAACTGTCAGCAGAGGGAAGAGACAAATATTTTCTTACAGAAATTAAGTTATTTTTAGCACATCAAAGAAATGTGAAGATTCAGTAATTCCCTTATTAATCCTAGGTTATGACTGGGATAAGTTTAAAATCATCCCCATTTTTTCCTCATAGGAAAGCTGTTGGAAGTGAAGTTCTACAATAAATTCAAAAACCCAAAGTCCTTTCCAGCACTCTTCCTTAATAAAACACACAATAAATTGAAGAAAATTTGGAAAGATTCTGGAGGATCTTTCCTTGACAGGCCTACAATTTTGCAGAAAACAAAAATACTTCACATGGGGTTTCACTGGAGGCACAGTTTAGATACTTAAAACTCATACTCTTCTTGAGGGACTAAGCTTTCCTGAGAGGATTAGCTAAAATAATTAAAATAAGAAAGTTTCAAGGGTAATTCAACTTATACTAGCAATGCCACCAGTCCTAGCTATAGTCACCAAATTTTACAAAAAGCTCCACTCCTATTCAAGAGCATAAATGAAAGATCCAGGTTCGAAGAATTACCTAGAATTCATCAACATTTTATGGCTGCCACACTCAAATATTTGTCAGTGAGCATCTCAGGGTGATGGAATTCTTTTGTTGGCTGTATAAACCTAAGACGAAAATAAATTAATTTAAATTTACACAGCTGTAACAGAGTAAAGAGAAACAAGATTACAGCCTTTCAAAGAAAGAATGAAATTAAATACGGTCCGAGACAAGCATCTGAAGAGTACATCAGGAAAAAAGGTTGTTTAGCAACACTAATGGGAAAATATTAGATAGCTAAAAAGAGACCAGACTTGTGAAAGAACTGGCCAAATTACAAAAGCAGTGCAGACATTCCAATGATCTCTCAGGGTCTGGCCTCACATCCTTAGATGTTGCTAAGTGATTTTCTTTTTGTGCCATTGTGATTTGAAAAGCACAAAATATTTCAAGTACTCTCATGATTTACCAGTAGTTTAGCCTTAATCAAGCTGCCCTGCATACAAAACACTTCCCTCTGGTTCAGCCACAGAAAGACAAAAAAAAAAAAGTTGATATAGTGAAAAACAGAGAAAGATCACTGCTGTAATTTACCCCTTGTCCAGAGACAAGTAGTTTTTATTAGTGTTCAACTTATTTTCAAGGATATTTTATTAAGATGCTTGCTTTCTTTTGGACTCTAATACCTCAGGGGATCATAAAAGTAACTACTTCAAGTCCTACTGCTTTATTACTTTACCCCAATTTTCTTTACTAAACTCATTACTAAATGCAAAATTACACTAAATTTTAAGATTATTAAAATATAAGGGTGCTTTCAAGATATTTTATCATCATTTCATTGTTTTGGTAAAAATGATCCCCTCAATGTAGTGAAGAAGTACATTTCCTCTTTTAACCTACAATCTAGAATATCTATTAAAAATGTTAAATATAAAATCAAGTATTATGGGGTTTTTTTGTTTTATTCTAAGTCTGAACATCAAGTTTTGGGAATTTCTTTTTTTAGTAATTCATATTCCTCACCCCCAGAAAAGCCCAGGAACCTATTTTCTAATAGGTTCATGGAATAGTGGGCAAACAAGAAAAACCTGGCAGTCTTTGTATGAGTCTCAAACAGTCATGAGCTTGACAGCAACATTTCCAAGTGGAAACCCTTATTTATTACCTTCATTCTGTGTGGCCTGGGCAGCTGCACAGCTCAGGAAGCTTTCATAAAGTAGAGCAATCAGAATATTTTTGGAATGCAGTTGATAGAGTTATTAATAAGCTTGCTAGGTCTGTTTTCTATACCCACTGCCAAATCAATTTGTAGTACAGTCATGACTGTAACCAATTTCTTACAGTTAACAACTAATCCTGAGTGAATCAGAACAACACAGCCCATTAAATTCCTAATTATACATATGTACATACATTTAAACAGGCCTAGATGTAGCCCATATTTTCACTGTATTGAAGTAGGGGGAAGACATTGAGTGATGTTAAGACTCTGCATGAGCCCTGCTCAGGTTTGCAGGATTAGTTTAGAAAGCTTGAAATGTTCCTTCTTTTATGGCCTCTGAGTCTCACATCCGTTTTTATTAAATATGCAGCTCTGTCAAGCCTCTGACATGCAGCTCAGGTAGACACATTATAAAAATCACAGGGTGAAATCAGGATTCCTTGGCTAACTGACTGCAACAAATATGGGAACTGACTATTTTAGACATGTTCCTATTGCCTTACCTTACAGAAGATTGCTGACCTGGATAAACACCAGCCCTGCATGCCAGAGAGCATCACAGTTTACAACCAAAACAGAAAAAATATTATTTCTTATGGAAAAAAATACTCTGAGTTGTAGTATTTTATGGCAGTCTTAGAAGTGTTTAAAAAAACAAAACAAAACAAAACCCAAACCCAAAACTTCACTCTTTCCTCACACAAGCATCCAGCCTATGTTTACTCATTTTAGTATTTACATACATCCCATTCTCCTTTTTTCTGTGATAAAACTTTAATAGCCAATGAAATATATATCAGATTTATGTATAATTTATTATTTTAAATACATATTTTATCTTCAAGCTTTTTAAAGAAGAAACTATTTCTTCTTTTTTTTTTTTTTTAAGGTCTCAGTAGTTTGAAACATTCATGAATAAAGCATGCTCCAAGCTGCATTTACATTTTTATAGCGTGTGCTGGAACAGTATAGATTTTGTTTTCCACATGCACACTTTTAGGTCAACACAATTGTCTTAGGAACAAACCTTACAGAAATCTCTTGGATTTCATAAACATACTTTTTTATTATTTTCCAGCACCTCGGACACCTCCCTAATGTGCTCACCCCTTCTTTGGTCAGAAAGTTGTAATGCTTTGTAGATGCACAAAAACATCCGTGCTGGTACCTCTCAAATATTTCTTCACTTATTTCTATCTCAGAGCCAGGAAGGATTTAGCTCTTTTGAAACAGACAAGTCTTAATTCTGCTACAGAGTAATTCAGAGCTCTTCTGGAGATGGATTAGTTTATCAAGTAGGTTTAGTTAACTCCTACAGTTAAAAGGCCACATTATGGTTTCATTGTTAAAATATAAAAGACATTTCTTTATTTTAGAACTATGTGGACCTACACTGATGCATTTTGGATTAGAATTTGATTATTTTTATCTTACATCTGCCACACATCTCTCAGGGCAAAATGCAGGTGGTCTATTGAAATTAATCTGCCCTGGGAAATATACCATATAACTTTTTGGGGTTTTTTAATTTTCAATAAAGACAAAGCCCTACAGGCACTGGTTTGATTCAAATCCCTTTTAACTTTTCTAAAAGCATGCTGCCATCCAGCTCACCCAGGAACTCAGCTATGGCTTTGTGTCAGGACTGAAGATTTCCCTGCATGAAATTTCATCTTATAAACAATCTTATATTTTAATGTACTTTTCCCCCAAATTTCAAAGAATTTGCACAATATAAAAAGTATTCTGAAGATATGCATTTATGGAGAATTTAGCTTGTAATACAGAGAGACAGACAAAGACGAGGCAATGATTTACTATTAATAACAAGTAATATCCAATCTTTCTGCTGATATTTTTGCCAGAACTCTATACAAGAAGTTTTGAGAAAAGAAAATGCATAAAGAATGAACAGATTATATTGCAAGAATAGAAAAAAATTTTGAAGACAGTGTCAAGTTGTTTTGCAGTTCTCCCACAAAATTAGGTCTCTCTCTAGTACCATAATGTCTTATACTGGCTATGCAAAAAGGAATATAAAAAGACATTTTAAAAACTTTTTTTCCTACAGAAAAGCTTATGCATGTTCGCTTAGCCATTGTTAAAATAATGCATGTTTTCTCATATTTGTTAGCTGAAGCATCAAATTACTAGCACAATTCATTTTTGATGAGTCATTGCACACTGTTTCAAGTGGCAAACATGAAAATATTCTCAGAACTAAAATTACAATTTGCATTCTCAGGCCAAGTGTTCTGCAGCGAATTCGTATCGTGGATACTGGAAAAAAAAAACCCCACACCAAACTCCCTGCAGCTCAGGCAGACTATTCACATCTTTGAAACATCTTCAGTCAGCCAAAAGTGTCTGGCATGCATTTACAGTCTGTTTGCACAAGGAGGATTCAAAACAAGCTCTGACTGAAATCCCATGGCTAAATAACTGAGTTCATTTGTTGCAAGCTCTCTGGAAAAGGTGCAGTGATTAAAAGCAAAGGTGTGCTGATATGTTGTGGCATACAGAGCTTTCAAGATTCACAATGGGTGACAGATTTTGGTACTAGGGTCTATTTTCTCTCCAAGCTCTGGTTCAGTAATCAACAATTTCTTCACATTCTCGCACTGCAACTTTGGAATTTACCAATTGGGGGTTTTTTCTGGGCTATGGGGGCTTTCTGTTTTAACCTTCCTTTCCCTTTTATGACAAGAGATTGTCTAGTGATCTTGATCTCAAGAAGATCATCTGTATCCTCCAACTCATTCTTCTTTACTGACTTCTTCCTGAAGTCTGAAATGAGATCTGTCATTTCTCCTATTTTCTCCCTACTTTTCTTTCCTTCAGACTATTCTTCACAATGAGTGAAAAGAAAGCAGCAAAGTTCAGAAAGAATGCAACTTTTATAAAGAAAAGGAGGTTGGAGTAGGGTTTGCTCATTATTGAATTATCCAGAGGACTCACATTATTCCTAAACACTAAAGGTCATCACAGCTATAGGGCAACAAATCCAGCTTTGCACAGCCAGCCAAAACAGACTATTGAGGTTTCCTTTTCAGCCTTGTCACCTGGAAGAGAAAATGATTCCCTTTATTTTGCTGGACAGACAGGAGGCAAACAGCACATGCCATCGCTGACTGAGCTGCAAAAGCAAAACTGACAAATCCTGGAGGAAGAAACTGCTATTATAAAGCCAGGCACGACTGCTGATGCTACCTTGACTTGCTCAGCTTACATCTGCTGCTGCTGCTCAACAGCCCCTGAGGCCCAAGTGACATTACTCTGGATTTTAAGACAAGACAAAAAAGAGACTTATAATTTTATCATAAAAAAAGTAAAAATAAAGAGATTCCTATAGAAGACTCACCACCATTGCAGGTTTTGCGCTGTGATAAAGAAGAAGAGAAAGGCGACTGTGTTAAAACTCAGTTGCAAGCAGCAACAATGCTATTCATGACAGCTAAATGAAGGGAAAAAAAAATTGACAAATTTCAGGGCTGAAAAATCAAAAACAAAATGCAACAGTGGTCCCTGGCATCTTCCCCTTTCTAATTTATCATAAAAATCATAATTATTATTGAAAGAAATATTCTTACTCTGTCCACGGGAATAAAACAAAATCTGGAAACTGAAATTGTTTTCCAGTTCCCTTTAAAACACTGCAAAAATGCCACTAGTTCTAAAGGGTACTTTAATCTGCGTGTGTGTGTGTATATATATATATACACAAAGCCATTCACACATATACAATGCAGATACCCACAAAGCAAAATAATCCATTATAGCAGTCCCCTTTTCAGAATAGAAAGACTGCTTTAAGATCTTTGGACAATTTAAGAAAAAAAAAATAAGTTATAGTTTGTGTTTTTAACATTTATCCTTTTTTGTCACAGAGTGATTTTGTTTTGAGGAAGAGCAAACACTTCTCCAAAGTTTAAGAGTATGTTTGTACAAGCATCCTAAATTTCCAATGCTCTGCCTGGGCTGGTTTTAGATTAAAAATCTAAACTGGCCTTGTAACTGCAACTTGCAATATATCACTGTGAAAGAGAAGCATAAAAAGCACAGCCATGCAAGTTAAGATTGGCATGTTTAGACTTCCTCTTGATCTCAAGGGTTCGAGGAACAGACCTGAAGCATTAATATTCTGTCTGTGAATGTGCAAAGCTCAGTTTTTGCTGAACTCACAAAATTAACCCAGTAACTTTACACAAGAGTTTGATAGAGCTTGAAGTCCTTGTAGCTGTGTGAGTTTTCACCAGTAGAGGTGCTGCTCAGTTCACAGGAGCTCAAATTGAACTGCTTTTTTATGATTTGCAAATTAAAAAAAAAAAAAAAAAGAGAAGCTGAGGTTTCACAAAATGTAATATTCAAACTCTACAAGTACAACACTTGGAGCAGAAATGTTGAAAATGGTATAAAATCAATCTGTTTCTGCAAAACACATACTAAAGTAAAAACTGTCTTCTCTCACTCAATCTCACCAAACCAGGTGCTGTAAATTTGTATCAAAAAAATCCAAAATAAAAGGAAATTCATAAGCACAGAGTAATTTTACTGTTTCTTTTCCTTTCCGATAATTTTCATTATGTTACCTATAGATAGCAAAGTGTTAAAGGAGTGGCTCTTGTGCCTGTATCTTTATGTACAGTTTAACTGAAATGCATTGATACATTCTCTTTCTGCACTATGCCACAACAAAATTAGAGAATTATTTTATAACTAGAATGCTGCTTTCAGACTGTTTTTGTCTTAAAACCTTTACTCAATGAAAATATTTTCTGAGTGAAATTCAACAGTGGCTATTATTTATTGGTTAAATTGAGAAATTATGAACAGTATAAAAAACCCCATCTGCCTTTAAAATAATGCAAAAGCACAAGGGCCTCATTCTCACCCAGTTATTTCTGGCTTGCAAAATCTGGTGAAAAAAAATGGATCTGTCACATGAAAATTGGTTGCTCTAACTGAACTGTGAGAAGTTTCTTTTGTGTTCTTATTTTTTCCCATCTCTAAACTCTTCTGTGTGCTGCAACTTTATTTGGTAACAGAGATATTTTGACCTTTTGGTGTTTTTTTGTTTGTTTGGGGATTTTTTTTTGTTTGTTTCTTTCTGGTTTTGGTGGCTTTTTTTGGGTCCTTATGGAGATGATTGTACTTCAAGAAGGAGAGCCACAGGGCTTTCACAGGTTTTCTGTATTTTTGTTTTTAGAAGAAACTGGCTGCTCTCCCCGGTCTGTCTCAGTACTGCTATCATCAAATACAAATTTGATGACTTACAGAAATTGAAAGTATTAATAAGACAGAAGTTGGAATCTTGAAAGGTTACACAAGTGTAGGAATGAAGAAGAAAGTTTACTGGATATCTTTCTGCCTTCATTCTTTTCCTCAACAGAGAGCCAATTTTTTAACAGAAATTAAAAGGATTGAAAGGTGATGCATTCTCGAGGTGAAGATGCAAAAAAACTTGTGGCAGGAAACTAGAATTCTATGTGTAAATTTTATGCCATTATTTTGTGATTAGTGTAGGTGGTTATAGCTGTTATTCTGATTATCAAATTATTCCTCTAGAAGTTCAGATAGAAAATGACACTACTTATCTACTGCTTACTACAGTTTTCTGTTCATGATGTTTCTTATAAATTATATTACCTGGAGTCTTTTTTTAATTGATATTCACTGTGGCTGTAGTAATACCTTACCATATTAAAAAAAAAAGCGAGGTCAGAATCACAAAGGCAAATAAGATGATTGTAATTAAACAAGTTCATTTCTTCCAGGATTCACTCAGGCTGTCTTGGCAGTCCAGAAATACCTGATTGCTATTTTCATTTACTGTAAAAAAAGCCTAATAATTTCTGTGAAGTAAAAGTAGCCATTTGCAGTAGGAAAAGTATTGCTTGACTATAGCCTAAGGAAGGAACATCCAGCCCCATAATCTTCAGGAGCAGATTTGCCCCCACAAAAGTCATTACGCTTATAAATAAATTCTAGAAAATAAACAAATGTACATATATAATAAAAAGAAAATCTTCACATCTCAACATAAAAATCCTTTCCATGCCAATGGAGATTTGTAGAACAGAATATCAGCAAATCCATGATGGGGACCAAAATACATTTAGCTTATGACTGCAGAAGAACCAAAAGAATTAATTCTTTAAGTTATTATAAATTTTGAAATACAGAAAATATTAAGTATTGCCAGAAAAAAGGCACAATTTCTCAACAGCTAGATACTGTTGGAGAAACTCTCCTGTTGGAACATCCAGGAGCCACTCTGGCAGCCAAATCCTTACCACCTGAGATGGCACTCACAGTCAGTCCAGATTTCCTCAGCACCTTGACACCAGGCGTCCCACAGCAGAGTCTCAGAAATTCCAGATCCTTAAAATAATTTACTATTGGTGCAAAAAATCCGTCAATCAATAAATACATAAAATAAGTGAATGAATGAAGAACAGCCTGAGTTGTTGCCTCCGAGGAGGACCAAGAACAAAGGAACTCTTGGGCTTTTATATCTTCAGAGTGTAAGTGTGGGAAAACATGGAGCCATCATTTCCTGCTGTGTGTCTCAGTGGCCCTCACCTGTCTGTGCCACAAATCCATGTGTCCTTTGTTGTGCAAAGGGTCAGCAGCAGTTCACAGCCTCCTGTCTCAACCTGCAGCTCCGTCTGCAGCTGCGCCCCGAGCTCAGGATGTGTTCCTCAACTCTGAATTCCTTCCTCAAACATATCCACCAGTTCCCAAACCAATGAGAATGCCTCTAAATAAAAGGCAATCAGGTGCCTGGAAGCGAGCTAAACAATCAGAATACTTGCCAGGACCTGGCATTAACAAGCAAACTTCTCCTTGTTTCCATTCCCAGGAGGATCTGAGACCTTGGAGGTGCCTTGAGGGTGCCAGGCTGTGCCTGACCCCCATTAATATCCCCAGTCCAGCCTGGCACTCCTTGATCATGGCTGAGGGAATGGTTTGGTCAGGAAAGGAGAACACTGCACTTCCCATGGTCCTCCAGACCTCACCAGGCCAAGGCCAGACAAGATGTACCCCTCTCAGGTGGTTCTGGAGGGGAGCCTGGTGTCAGAGCCCTTGCCACACAGGCCCAGAGCTGAACAAAAACAAAGACATGAACCATGCTGAACAGGATTTGCCATTCTCTCTGCTGACAGTCAGCCATGGTCAACCACAGGTCACAACACGATGTGGCTTAACCACATCCAGGCTGGAAGGAGGCCTGGCAGAGTGAAGATGGATGCAATAGCAGTCAACAGCATTAAGCATGGCACAGAGGGCTACCTGAAGAAATATGGATGTAATCGAGTGTCTTATCTAAGGACAGATGAAAGTAATTCAGCAACACAACAAGTTTTGCTTCAGTATTATGCCCTAGGTTGCCAGCAGATGACAGCAGGTCCTGGTGGCTGCCTCAATAGCTTCTAATCATGAAATACAATAAGTGAAGTAGGGCAGCAGCAAGGAAAAAAAACCAACAAAAACCAAACCACTCAACACACTGAGGCACTTAGCTTCCTGAGGAATGAATTGAGAATAAAGAACAGAAAGAGTTAGATTCCAGTTTTTATTTTCAGTCAAGTGCTTTTTTGTTTACCTTGAATAAACCCTTTCTTGCTAGATTTGAGTGCTCAGGAGAGTGAAGTCAATCTTGGAAACTGAAGTCTTTTATGTACACACCCTGGGATAAAAAACTGCTGCTGGGTGCGTGAACCAAAGCTGCACTGGCCCACTGAGGAGAAGATGAGGCATCTGAAATCAAAAGACTCTTTCAATCATTCTCTATTTGCCCCCTATTACTTTTGCATGCTTTTTAGAACTTTAAAAAGATGAAAGTAAGTTTAGTATAATTTTTTCCAGCATATGATTACTAGCATAGCAGTTATTTTTAAATTTATTGTGATGTTTTGGTGCTGACATACAGTGATACATATTCTGTGCCATTACTGGGACACTCTAGAGTGGTGAGGCTCCCTGCCACATCTCATTCTGGGCCTGGAGGGGT
Source organism: Camarhynchus parvulus (assembly GCF_901933205.1). Lineage (NCBI taxonomy): Eukaryota > Metazoa > Chordata > Aves > Passeriformes > Thraupidae > Camarhynchus > Camarhynchus parvulus. Next base: position 108,053,343 of record NC_044571.1, read on the forward strand.
CCATATGAAATGGAGAAAGAGTGGAATGATGACTGCAAAAATCACTTTAGCTATGACATAAACAAAATGCAAAATCAGTGCTGTATGTAATCTTTAGAGAATTGTTTCTGCTGTGGTAAAAGCATGATGGTATATAACAAATTATATGGATTTGTGGTTCAAGACAGTTCAAACCTCTGTTTCTTTTGTGTAATACTTCTGAACTCTGCTACGTGAAGGGATTAAGCAGGAATTAATTAAAAATAATTCCAGACAACAAATCTTGGAGGTTTTCTGAATGTAGTAGATGGTCTTTTTAGAAGACAGGCTTGCTACAAGAGCCACATTTGGAAGCTGTGAGCAATGTTTACCATCAGTGTTTCAGAATGAGTGGTGATCTGTTTATCTATGGGCAACTAATCAGCAGTTTGCAAAGTAAAAATGCCCTTCTCAAGTTACATATTTTTCTCCCTTTTCTCACTAACCTATTTTTTATTTTTTGTTTGCTATGGTAATTCATTTCTACTCTAAAGGACCACAAAATACTGCTTTAGGTGAACAACTCAATTCACCTAGGCCCTGACTTAGAGCAGGCCATCCGTGACAACCCTAATAAATTGTGCATGAAATTGATTTAATCTATATTTGAGACATAATTTGTCCTGCAGAATGTTGTGTGTGCAGTTCACTCATGGTTTTATTTCATTTGCTGTTTTGTGGCTTGCATTGCTGTATATTTACGAAAATAATTTCCGTTTTCCTGTCAGAAAAAAAGCCAAACCAAACCAAAACCCCACACAATTTCTTCTGAGGTAGTTTTTCTGATCACTTTTACTGAGGGCAGCACAAATAGCTGAACTGAGAGGTCTTTTATAATTCTTTCCATACCAACCACTCTAGCACCTGAAGCCTTCCACTCACAGTTTTGCTCCACCCACAGAACATACTCAGAAGGGCACTCAGTTGTCTCAAATGAAATTCACTATTGGCAACAAGAATTTCCCTATTAGCTGTAGTTGGTGCTAGTTCTGGACTTCTTTGCTACTGTATGCTTGGCATAGAATTAAAATAACAAAAAAAAAAAAAAAAACAGAAAAACAACAAAAAGCCCAAAAACAAACTAAAATAACATGAGAGAGAAGAACATCTAAGGATTTTATACTCTGCTGATCCTGAAATTTTATCTAAAACGCAGACACACACACATATATAATTTTTTTCTTTTAAAATCTGTGTAAGTAACTTTTGCTACCTATGGACAGAAGAGAATCCATATATTTGACTGAAGAAGCTGCAAACCAATATACAACAGAAATCAGAAACTAAATTAAATCAGAAATTCTATAAAACTCAAGATAAATGTTAAAAAGTCCTTAATTTGACTTGACACCACACAGACAACATGCTAATAAAGAAAAAGTAACTTCAACCATAGGAAATTATAAATAAAACTACAAAGCTTTTGGCACACAGAAAACCAGACTAGCTGGCAACAACTCCAGACCATTCTTTCAAGCACTTCTTTTTTTTTAAGAGTACAATGAAATCTCAATGGGATATATTTTCTTTTTGAAGCAAAATTCTTAAAACACTGACTCTGAGCCTTATATAATGTTAGCTTCCACACAACATATCTATTTCAAAATGTTCATGAGAGAGCCTCTTCTAAGGTCTCAGAGATCCTCACATCCTTATTTGCAGGCAATTAAAAGAAAAATAATATATTTTAGGAATATAGGAAACCGGACACAACTGCTAATCTGTCCAATGAGCATACCAAGGCATACAGATAGGTTAAATCAATTCCCAGTTCAGTTGCATTCCATAAACTTTAGATCAGCTATCATGGAAACATCAATAGATAAATAAAAGATTATCAGTTGGATGATTTTGTAATCACAAGCCTTGCTCAAATCTGCTTTGAGATTTAGCCGAAGGAGACACATTAATGCAAAATATGCATCTCAAATGAAGACTCATATTTGATTCCTAAACTTTTAAATTTAAGAAAGCCTTTTGCAAATGTACTATTTTATTGAGGATTATTTGCTTAAACAAATCTCATAAGTTCAGCATTTTCTCCCATTTGCTAAATGAAGCCATAGTAATGTAGGAATATATTAAGAGAGTGTAAGAATTTATTGTTACTGGTTAGGATTTCCCGTTTTTTTCTTTAATGGCTTTTTACGTGTGCATTAAGCACGCATATCTACACACACATACATATATAAGTACACACATAAGCATAAAAAATAAGAATTGAACCTCTGTGTTAACCAGTAGACCTTGTTTTCCCCTGCTATTTGTTTCAGGTTCAGGAGGTAGGATACAAATATGATGTATCCCAGCTTTTTAATTTGGGTTTAAATAAAGACAGCATCCTGACTCAGAAGTCCCATACCAATTTGATTCCAATTCGGTTGCAGGTTCCCAGTTACAGGTATTTATTCTCTATATCCCACAAGCGGGAATGCCCAGCCACTTCCAAGGAAGTTGGACTTTGGAAGACAAATGCCATAATAATGAACAGCAGCATCAAACATTGGTGTGTTACCAACACCTTTCCAGCTGCCAAAGCAAAGCACAGCACCATGAGTGCTGCTATGGGGAAAATTAACTAATTAACTCCATCCCAGCCAGAACCAAGACTGAAATGTACTTTCCCCTCTGAAATACATGGTTGGGTTCAGTGCTTTCAATTTGAAGCAAAAAGCTTCACAAAGCTTTAATAAAGCTGTTAGCAGAGCCGAGTTGAAAATGGTGCTTAGTTACTTGTGTTGGCACCTGTCTGCAGCTGAAACTTGGAACACGATAAATCCCTGAACCTTGCATGAGAAGGAAAAAAAAAAACCAAGGAAAAAAAACCCAAAAAAAACCCAACAAACAAAAAAAAAAAAAAACCCAAAAAAACCTCAAAACCCCCCCAAAAACCCGGGGGAAAAATGGGGGGAAAAAAAAAAAAAAAAGTCTTAGGGGAAAGTGAGGAGATAAAGTGACAGGCAGAGCAAGGGAGTTCTGAAGACACACATTAAATATTATCTGATATATATTTGCAAATGATTCTCATGAGTTCATCCATGTGGCAAATGCAGATGCGCTGCCTTTAAAGTTCCTCATGAATGCATTTTTTAATCTAAAGTAAAATCTCACACCAGCAAGGCTCTTATTTAGAGCATGAGAAAGTTTCTCTTTGTTCTAAAATAAAACTCTTAGCCTTCCCCAAGAAACATTACCTCAAGAAATCTTCATTTGTAAGAGATGGTTCAGGAGCTGCTATAGAGCTTTCTGGCTGATTCAAGGTTGTGACAGTGCTCAGATGTTGCAATGGTTCTGTATTGTATTCCAACAGCTGAATGTGCTACTAACCCTGCATGAAAGGTAGGCTTGTTATTCAAGCTGCAATATCATCTTCTTCCGCTGACATAAATAAATAAAATCTTACAGTATATGTCTATTTTTTTCAGCTTTCCTTCAGACTACTTTTATTCCAAACACAATGAGGCAGACTTCAATCCTCGAAGGTGAGAGTGTTGCTTCAGGTCAGGAGAGGCACATGTACCTCTCAGACCCACTAGCACTACAGTGTATGTCAGCACACACTCTTTTGGCTCCTTCTGTTTGATGCTCTTTTTTTGTTGTTAAAATATCTACCTTCTGGTAAGCTTACAATTCTGCAAGGGTGTTGTTTGCAGGTTTTTTTATTTGAATTTTCTTCTGCCTTGACATTTATTTTTCAGCCCTTTCATGCCTCAGTATGTTGCCCCTCTTTTTCCCTGAGTTTCCATGCCTGTATACTTTGAGAGCAGTAGGATTTATTTTTTGCTTCCATTCTTTTTATTTTAGTGTGAGTGCTTCTCACTTCCCACACACTTTCAATTTTTACTGATTGTGCTCTTTCTGTTACCCACATTTCCACCATCCCAAAGCATTTTTTCCCCCTAACAGCAAAACAAAACAGTAGCTTTCAGAAAAAATTAGTGAACACACCAAATAATACAGGTGAGACAAACTCATGCTACATTACATCAGTTCCCTTAAAAACAGGAACTCATAAAAAAGTTTAAGGAAAATTCTGGGTTAGGGAAAAGGCTCAGGATAACATAACATGGTCCTTGATAGTTTCCTTATCAGTAGCTATGACAGACGTATTTTTAAAACATTTTTAGAGCCTGCTAAGTAATCAAGACTGAATTGTTTTGCAAGCTGGGATAATTCCACTTCTGGGAGTGCTGAAACAACCAATATTTCTATCTTCCTCCTCCATAAAACAATCTGTTGCAGACTTTCCCCAGTTCATCAACATCTTCCTAGGAGGGTATCTCTAAAAAGACATATTGAAAGCTTTTCCCTGAATTTTCTGTTGAGCAGGTGGGCTGTGGGATGGTTTTTGTTTTGTAGATATATTTTGGATTGTTTGCAAAAGCTGTTTGTTGCCATGCCATCTGATGGACAATTTCTCAATGTGCCATCATGACTACAGCATCTGCTCTCACCACAATGTTTCTTCGAATGCGAATCAGCCTAGGAGAAATTCATCACTGCAATGTATTATTCATGTTGATAAAAAAGGGTTGCAAAGTATCTCAAAAGGTAAAAGGGTGATATTGTCTGCAAAAGGACCCTTTTACATCTCAATACCCACGTTTATCACTCTGTTTCCTGATATATCTTTTTCCCTGAAGAAATCAGCATGTGTCAGCCCTCCATACCTCAAGATTAAAGCAATGAATAGAAATTGTGTCTGCTCCCTGTGTTACCATGTTCTGACTAAGATTCTTCAGGACTTGTTCTCCTTCATTTGGTGTAGCAGGATAGCTTGAGTGTGGTAATCTAACTTTTAAACGCACACAAAGTTTATGGCACACAAGCATTAGTGTATTACCACTGACTGCCAAAAATTGTACTGCAGGTGACCATCTGGGATCTTGTAGCCAGACAAGAGCAATGTGAAAATTCAGCATTTCTTCATTTCTTACTCCAAGTATTTTTTTTCAGGGGGAGGTTACAGAGTTTCATCACCTAATATTTTAGTATCTGACAGCCTTCTAACATTTGGCCCGGGCAGAGAGGAATGATTTACAGGATCACTTAGGTTGGAAGGGACCTTTTGAAATCATCTAGTACAAAAATCCTTTGCTCAAGCAGGGTCATATAGATCAGGGTGTCCAGGATAACATGCAGCTGAGTTTTGAATACCCTCAAGGATGGAGACTCCACCACCTCTCTAGGCAGCTGTGTGACCAAACTCCCAGTTGTAGTTTTTCTGTGCTCAGATGGAATTTCATGTGTTTTAAATTATGCCCACTGCCTCTTGTTCTGTCAGTGGGAAGAGAATCTCTCCCTCATATCAGTTCACTCCTGCCAGATATTTACCCACATTGCTAAGATCCCTCTGAATAGTCTCCAGACTAAAGAATCTCAGCCCTCTGTTTCTCCTTAGAATTCCAATAGACTATTGGCCTTTCTAAAATCATTATATCTGGAATTTGTTAACAGCCCAAACAAATTTTTTTCCCTACTAACTAAAAAAATCATCCTCGATATAGACCAATGAGTTTAAAGCATTCAAATCCAAATCTTATAGCTGCATATATAACCTTAAAAAGATATTCACAGTTAATAACATTTCTTTCTGTGTTACTAGATAAAGGGCAAGGTAGTAAAAAAGTCCATATCACTGCACACTGAACGACTGTGGCAGTTTAGACAGTGCTTTTACAATCAGCTTTGAATGAATTTTAGATCCTAAATTCTGTACTGACCTCCTGTAAGCAACGCTGTGCTCAGACAGCGCTGATGCAGTCTTCTGAAGCTGCTTTTAAAACCAGACCCACCATCCTTAAGAGACTGACTGACACTTACAAATGCCACCTCAGGCACATCTGGAGAGAGCTTTGCAGAGCATGAGGTGTCCTGTGCACCCAACAGGACAGCTAAATTTGCCACAAGGCACCCCCAGACACAGCATGTGCAGGGGATGGGGTGGCCACAATGACACTCAAAGCTCCTTTTTCACAGGGAAACCACTCCTGGGGGTCTGCACAGGCACAGGGGCTACCAGAACCACAGCTCACAGCAAGCTCAGAGCATAAATAACTGCATTAGACATGATCCATTAGGGATCTCCTCACATTTCATGAGTCAGGGGAAAATAAACCCTCTTTTTGCTCTCACTTGTGAAGAAATGAAACACAGTCTTGACAACTATCAAGATTTTATCATGAGTCTCAAGGTGTCTGATTTTCTTAAGAGCCACAAGTGTCTAAAACAGGAATTTTATGAATGCCTCCCTTTTCTCTCTCTCTCTATGTATGTATACATAAATCTATAAAAGTATAGTGATGACATATATACACATATGTGCATATACATATATGCACACAGATGTGTATATATATATTTATGTAGTGTATATATATTATATAATATATATATATCATTTTTATGTGTATAATTGTATATATTATATATACATTATTTTAATATAATTATATATAAAAATTATATATAATTATATACCATTTTTATATATAGTTATATACAATTATATATAATTATATAGTCATATATAATTATATATAATTATAAAAATTATACATAAAATTATATTTATAATTAAATATATATAATTTTTAAAATATATATATTTTTTTTTCTTCTAATCCCCATAGGTAAGGAAGCAAGTTTGGAAATTCATGACTCAAGGTCAGCCTCGCAGCCCAAAACCAGAGGCAAAAAAGAAAAAAAAAAAAAAAAAAGTAAAGCAATCTGCTTATTGCTATTTTTAACACTTCACCCTTTTTCTGCCACCACAGGATCCAACAGGCTTTCCAATTTGGAACTTGAACTAGGGAAAATGTTAATTAACAATGGTGCCCTCAGTTGTTAGCTCGCTCTCAGCATATTGTGACACGTTGCAGTTCACATGCCCTTCTTTAAGCAGATTTACAGACTGCATTATCTTGCTTTAAACTAAACCAACTAACACAAAATGGACCCATTTCTCACAAAGAAAATAATGTTAATGCGATGACAAGGAAACAACAAGAAAATGGCAGAGGTGACATTTCTCCTACTCCTAGTGGCTGAGGAGATTTGTCTCAGTCATTCTATAAGGCAACAGTGATGACAATCTAATCAGATGTAATCAACAAAGTCTGAAGTCATGTGATTTTTAATTCTGTACTTCCCTAAATTTAATAAATGTTCAGAGGCCTCTTCTTAAGAGCAAAAGGCAAAAATCTTCCATGATGGAAATGGCTGAAATATGCAGAAAACAATATGACAACAAATTATAAAACATACCTTTTTTTCAGAATATATTGGTGAAATACATTGCAAAATATTGCTGAATTTGTAAATAGGTTTGCTATGCAATTGGCTGAAAGTGCACGTTTCTAACACATCTCAGTTTATGGTATTTACTAGATGCTGTTTCAGTAATGAAGTGCACTAAGAGCCATTGCTTTATGAGCCACTAAAGAGAATAAAATATATTGTCAATGGTAACTTCTTTAACAAAAACAATGTTCTATGGAAAAAACTTTGCAAATGAAACCACTGATGGAATGGCTGCTTTTACTAAAACAAAAAAAGGTTCCCAGAGTAAGGTTACAGAGAGAGCACCACCCATAGAATTCATTCACCAAATAATTTATAGAGAAACTGTTGCAGCAAACAAATAGCAGCCAGAACTGCACAAAATTCTACAGTATGTCACCAGTGTGGTGAATTTTAGGAGGAGATTTAAATAGTTCAATATTTACAATGTTTGTATTGAGGTGGGGAGTGACCATGAAAATCTTTTGTACCACACAATGGTTTCCTGGTCATCTCACATCAAAGTGCTTAAAAGAGTTGTCAAAATTAAAGATAAGTTATTCATTTTTTCTTCTAAAAAGGACAAGTGTTCTGTATTTGCTGAGCTTTTCTGTGCTGACAAGTGGTTGTCAGCAGGCTACTACAAAGCAGATATTTAAAAAAAACAACAGACTTAACGTATACCTTCGGGGTAAGGGTGATGTCTTAACAATGAGTGAAAAATTAACTCGTTTTCCAAAGAACTTCATGCTATGAAGAGAGCACTTTGACAAGTGAGCTTTGGAAATAATTTCATTGTTAAGGGATTTTATTGCTGAAAAAATGTGTCATTTATGAAAATTCTCATATCTGTACACATAAAAAGCTGGAAACAGAATTTTCTACAAGTTTAAAGTTTCTCAAAGAGAAAAGTGTCAATGGGTTTTGAAGCCATTTGTTAAAAATATAAAAATGCAGTAGCTTTCAATCAAACTTGCAAGGAAAACTGAATCACATTGGGGTGGATAAACATTTACTAGCTGAAATTCTATAAAAAACTTGATTAATCTGTGAATGAGATTGAAAAATGAGAGTCATTATTTAGCAAGCATGGAAAAATGATGCATCCATGTACTTTTGAGTTATCTTTTCTCAGCTATGACAGTCATTAAAAAGTATCAAAATTTAGAAACAGAGCTTCAAATTGCTCCAGCAAGATGTTACACCAGAAATCAAAAAAATAATTAAGCATATTAAACCATATTGTTTACAATACTGATTATTAAATATTTCTTCAATTAGTTTTTTCCACTGTTAATAGAATCATTAATACATCCTTAATCTTTACCTCGTGTCTTTTAAGCTTCAATTTTTGAGTTGTGCTTATAATATACATAATTATTGCAATTAGATACATGTATAATATACAAATAACTAAGAATATGTATATATGCAACCCATGGTGTGTGTTTAAAAATATTTTACTGATAGAGGTATATGATCAAAAATGTTGTGAGAGCACTGCTACAGTCCTATAATAGTACACATCACCCCTATATTATTTTACTGTTAACTTAGACTTTACTGTATATAGTGGCTGTTTTTTTCAATTGTTTTCTTACAGGCGTATTATTGGAGGCTGAGCATTGCCAAAATCTTTACTCATAAGAATCTGAAAGAGAATCAGTGTTTTTAATATTTAAATTAACTGTGTGACAGCTTTGCATCTTTTGATCTTGATTTTTCACCCACCTTCCCTGCCAAAAATCCCAAACCAAACCTCAAAAACAACCATCCTCCTGTTCCCAACAAGTCCCTTGAAAACTCCTGAGCAATGACTCAGGGATTTTCAGGTTATGTATTTTCAGGTCTTGCCTGAAACAGAGGTAAAGTTATACCTTGTCTATATTTACAGTCCAAGTTATCATCCAGATTTTTTTTTTTTTTGTGTGTGAAACCTTCAATACAAGCTCAACTGGCTGCTTGTATTTATGTTGAGTCTTCCAACTGAAAAGGTACTTTTATTTTTTGTTGGGTTTGTTTGTTTTAAATTTGCTGACATCTGAAGAGATGATCCTTCTAAAACAATGCGTTCAAGTGAGAATATAGAGACTACAACAAACCAAAACAGAGAGGGAAGCTGTGAAATATTTTAGATGAGTAAAAATGGTGATGAAATCATCTTGCTAAAAACAAGTGATGTTGCACAGAATGTTAAGAGATAAAAAGAACCTGGGCTATAAAAGAGGAAGTTGTTAAGGGAGTTTTCCAAACCTCTGTAAAGTATTCTGTAAACAGACCAAAAAATATTAAGAAAATCTTTGTTGCAGTGCATTATTAGCTTGCATATTCAAAAGATTTCTGCTATTACACATTGGTAAGTTGTAATATACCAGAGCACTTCAGGGACGTAAAAAAAAAAAATAAGAGAGATCCATTCAATATACAAGAGAGGATAAAATTAGGAAAAAAAAGGGAACATCTAATCACTGTGTTTTCTTTTTCTCAGTTAATAAAATAATTTATTTTTTTCTCTTAGGTAAATCAGTATAAACTAAATAGGATCCTCCACCTTTTCTTTATTTCCCTGCTTTATTCTTCACATAAGAAATTCAACTGATTCCACTTTCTTTCACTGAGGTGTGGAACTTGGCCTGTACAGCATAAGGAAGATAAGGAAGTATGAGACAGAGTAGCCAGTGAAATGTCAAGTTAATCAGGTTTTTTTTACCTTGCTTATAAATATGTGGTTTTAACCAGACATGCAATAGCACTTTACCACAAAGCTGGGAGAACTACTAAGTAAAAACCTGAGGGGTTTTGTTCCTTCTGTAAGAAAAAAAAAACAAAACAACAAAACCAGTCAATCAACTTTTTTACTGTTTGGGAATCCGCATTGTCACTCTCAGGCTGTAAAATGCTCAAGGCTCAATATAAACCAGGTTAGATGTTCTGGCACAATCAGCTGAGGATGTAAATCCTGCTGGGCACGAGCAAGAGCAGGAAATATTGCAATGAGGGAAACAAGCTGGAGCACAGCCCCAAACACTGAAGTTACAGCTGGCCCTGGGGGATTCAATCATCTCCTGTGAAGAGGAAGCACCACTCCTCAGACAGAATCCTTAATAGGAAACTGGAAACCTGGCAGCTGGAAAGACCAAGTCAGGCATCTCACGGCCCAGAAATTTTCTTACAGAACATAGAATTGTCTTAGGGAGAACAAAATGATTGCCCGTTATAAATATGCCCTTTATAAATATGGATTTGGAGGAGGAGAATTTTGAGGACAAAGCCCCCCTCATTTCCTAAAAAAAAAAAAAACAAACCACCAACAAACTATATTGCACTACAAAAACCAAATTAATAGATTTTTTTATTATTTAAATTTGAAACTGTATGGTCAGCTGAATCTATATACTGTAAAAAATACATAGCAATACTTCCTCATTCAACAGGAGGTTGCACTAAAGAACTCAAATATTTTGAATTGAATGCATTTTTGGCATTTGAAATGCCATTCTATCCTGCTTCCCTAACACTGAGATGAAAACCCCATCACTCCTGAAAACTTTTATTGAAAACAGGTTGAGCATTACCAGAAAATCAAATCAGATTTTACTTGCTTTATTGTCATTGTTTATTTCAATATTGTCCAAACACAAATTTTTAGATATTTACTTTAAAAAATAAATCTAGAAATGAGACCCTGAACGATGCCCTCAAGTTAAAAAGGCAAGGGATTTTACTGGTTTTATGTTCCAGGAGAACAGGAGTGAAAGAAAAAAATGGGGAAAAAAAGTGGTATTTTTGTTCAAAGCTCAATTTACATCAGAACATGCAGCCAAAGCATAGGGGTTTGAGATGCACATATTATTCAGTAACTCCCTCATTTCAGCTTCAACTAAAACCACGTTTTTCTTGACTATTTCAATTCCTTTATTGCTCTTGTCAAGCTCTCTCTGCACAAAATTCTGGGTAAAATTAAACCATTTTTTCTCCCCACCCTTCAGATGAAAAGAGGTTTATGGATCCTGGCCCTTTTTATGTTGTGTCTGATCTCTGAATGCACTGACACATCATCTCATATAATGTCTTTGATTTGCATTCACAGAATTTGCATCCTATTGTTGTACTACTGTTTTTTAATCAATAGCATATTTTTGAAAATATGCGTTGCCTTTTTTTAAGGACATTCTCCTTACCAGGACAATAAAGTACTAAAAATCCACTGAGTAAAGGATTACTTTTGTTTTTATGCTTTATAATCCGACAGAGCCTGAAAACCATTTCCTGTCACCACAAAAAGAAGTCATAGTACCATTTGCACATTCCTATCAGAAAGTGTTACCAGGGTAAGCTTTTAAAAATTCTTTTTTCAGTTTCCACATATCTGCTGATTTCTATTTCATGGTGTACCTAACTATACTATATGTACACAGCATACACAAAATCTGTGGGTTTTGTCAGATACTAGAATTTAAGCTACAGTTAAAGCAAGTTGAATTTTTTCTCCCTTAGGAGAGAAACCAGTAAATCAGAGACTGTTTCCCTGTTGTTAATAGCTATGGACATTAGATTACCATCTCACAAAAAACCCGACTATTTTAAGGTTATTAAATCCTTTACACTGGTTTATTTTTTCTCCCTGGATAATATTTTTAAATTTAACAAAACAATCTGTACTTTGAAAGAGGATATGCAGAAGGTGACTGAAGGAAGGGAGGAAAGGACAAATTTCAGGGCTACTCTCCTCTGCTACATTTTGAATTATCAGACCACATGTCTTCCTTTTGCTTTGTGCAGAATACAAAAAAAAAAAAAACCACAATCAACAAGCAAACTCTGCCTTATATACTAATGAAGAAAGATTTAACAAACCTTTGTTAGTGGCAAGCTCCTTGTAGACCACACATTGTGTAAAAGAACCTCTCCATGCATCTAAAAACCATGATAAAATTTACTGTCTTTTAGGATGTTATGATGGAAGCAAAACAAAACAAATGCATTATTCCATTTACATAGAATTTTTGTTATTCCATTCCATTTCATTCCAAGTGCATTTGGAGTAGTCTACAAAATAAGAACTTGATAGTTGCTTCATTTCAGAAATGCCCAAGGCACCAAAGGATGTTCAGATGCTAAAATTGAAGAGAAAGCAATAAGAACTGACCACCTCTGTGTCTTGGATGACTTGTGTCCCACTCAGATCCCAGACTTGATCAACAGATTCAGTTAAGACTTAGAGGTCATCAGCAAGTGATAAAAGATTTTGTAACTTTTGAAAACAAATTAAAAATCCTAGAACTTTAAAAGTACTTTTGCACATATCATTCTTTACCCATTTTAAATTCTATACAATATTTTCAAGAGTAACCACTGGAGAAACATTCCCTTCCTTTCCTGCCCAGAATTCTTAGCCAAGAAATGTTCCATCTTGATTTGGGTTTTCTTTGTTTGTTTTTGTTTGGTTTTGGTTTTCCTTGTATGTTTCCTGTTTTGTTGGGGTTTTTGTTGTTGTTGTTTTGGGGCTTTTTAATTTTTTTTTTCTTGTTAACTTGTTATATTTTTTTATGCGCCCCTGTCCCACTCCCTTAAGAAATGGTGCCTGAGAAATGTGAGGCATTTAAAGCTAGTTTTCATTTTCTGGAATACTAAAATAAAATAAATTATACAATTATTAAAAAAAAAAAAAAAAAAAGAAAAAAAAAAAAAACAAAAAAAAAAAAAACAAACAAACAAACAAAAAAACAAAAAAAAAAAAAAAAAAAAAAAAAAAAAAAACCCAAACTCACCCAAACCAAAAAACCCCAACTTCTTCCAGCTGTCCTGTCAGGAATCTGAATTCAGAAATGGGAAAGCACAGGTCTTTCAGCTAGAGAAGGGTGTATGAGTTCAGGTAGCTAATGGAATCATGCCTTTACTTCACATCCTTCAAGAGAAGGATAAAGTCCTCCCAACACTGCTGTGAGCGGAATAAAACAATAATTACAGAAATGTATGATTCCAAAGAAGTATTGGCATTTCAAATTGCAGGCCTGACAATTCAAGCACCAACTACAGCAAACTGAGGAACACAACCAGAACTCTCAACTTCACTCAGAATTCAGCCTGATTCCAAAGTTTCAACTAAGTTTTGAAAGCTTCTGGAAAAAAAGAAACTAACAATAATGATTAAAAAGAAAAAAAAAATACACCAAATCCCCTTAACACTTACAAGGAGAGACTTCAAAGATAATTCCATGTACACTGCCCTTTCCTGAGCAGGAAAGACTTTTAATGGCAAAAAGAGCTACCCGATTATGAACAAGCAGGAATGAAGATATGTGGAAAATCGTAAAAAGAATAAGGAGCATTTAAAAAGTATTTAAGGCTAAAATAAATAGGAACCTACACTGATCATGATGAGTGCAAGGAGGGGAATTGACTGGAGATGATTGATGCTGATGACCCAAAAGTAAGATGAAGAGACAAACAACCCTGCCTGGAGACTGCTGGCCAAAAATACCTGCAGGAAATAATCAGCAATAGGAAAACAAAGGGATAATGATTGGATTAAATAATGGAAAATTTTTTGTTCAAAGTAGGGGATTGGTGAGAGAAATACAGCATGAAAAAGAGAATTTGCTACTCATTAGAAGGACCCTCAGAAGATCCCAGAGCAACACCTGCCTGTGGGTTCAGCTGATGTGCAAAAAGAATTGGGGTCTCCTGGGAGGAAGCACTGGAGTCTTGCTCTCAAGGCTGGACCCTAGGATGAGATTAGGTACATGCTGCACATGATTTGGAATGTGATAAACCCAGTGTCCTTATCAGTGATCTGAGCCTTTCTCAGGGAGCTTTCAGGCAGGTGCATCAAGCAACTGTGGGCAGGAATTCTCAGGTGTGGCTGTAGGTAACAAACATGCCGTGTATGAGATGCATGTGTTTTGGGCATTACTGCTTTTGTTTGAATGGAGATTATTATTATTATTTTTAATTACTATAGCTACTTACATAATTTTTTGTTAATTTTCTTGAGATGTTTGAATTAAGCTAGATTTCAACTATTCTCTGGCATGTTAACCAAGGCAAAAGTGAAACTAACCTTAAAATTTTTATGTGTGTTTTGGTGGAGGGAAAATATGACTCAGGACATTGTACTGCTACCAGAGGTGGAATAGGATTCCAAATGTTCTCTCTTAGGAAAAGTGAAAGAGCATATCAGTCCTATGAAGATTTGCATCTGAAGTACAGAAGTAGAAAAAAATATTGAAAATGGAGGAGAAATATTGAAAATATTGAAAATAGTTAGGAGAAAGCCATGGAGAGAATTTGAAAGAATAAAATGAAGAGGTTCTATGAATTCTCTAAGGCACTGAATCACTGTTATTATTTCGTGAATCGTGTTCTTTTGGTGAATATTTCTTATGACAGGGCAAAAACAAAATATTAAATTTACACTGGATTTCAGTAGTGCTGCATTGTTCACTTCAAGTTGTGTGAGTTTACACTAGGTGAGATATACATTGCTTGATACACATTAATTTTTCCTAGACCTAATTAATATTTGTATAATTAATAAAATAATCTTTGCCTGCTTAATAGGACGGCTGCATTGTTTTCCTGGTTTACTTCTGGAGTAATCAAGACCTAAATATACACATCCTTTATGGTGCTTTCATAATGTTTAAAAACTAGGGGTGCACTTCCCCTTTTATCCCTTGCACAGTACTGCACAGACATGGAGCACTAATTGCAGCTTCATCTGGCATACAGACAAAGTTACCCATCTTTTCTTTGAGAGTTACTTATGCAATTGGACAATTCCAAATTAGCCTTAGACCAGAAACAGGAAGCTCATCTTAGGGCTCATTTAGCTGATGATGTTTCATCAATAGCAATTAAAAAAAAAATCTTGCAAAATTGATTTTCTCTATTTTTCTTTGCTGTGGATTTTGTATCAAGTTCACTGAAGTCAGATTCCCAGATTTTTCCAGTTAGTAGATGAGACAGGAAGAAGGAAGACACTTCTAATTCTCAATAAAGTAACTGTTTACTTTTCATGCACTCTCACTGAAGTCAGAGAAGCTATTCATGAAATAAACTCCCTCTGTTATTTTACATCTTGACTAAACATTGACTGCAATTCTGGTTTTCTGAAGTTAGTTATTGTGTCCATTTCAATTTCCCTCAATACAGAAATATTCTGAATGCACCTACTCAGGTTAAGACCCAGAATTATATGTTGCTATTGGATATTTCTAGGGGCTAAACTCTAGCTAAAAGCAGTAGCATTCATCTTGCTTGCTTGCAAAGCAACAGGAGAGCAAAAAGAAATATGCAAGCACTCTACCTATAATAGAACATGATTGCAGTGCAATTATGTACAAGGTATTGTAAATATTAGTGGGTGTTATGTTAGTGATGCTTGAAAACCCATGCAGATTCATGACGAGAGATTTTTTTTTCTCCTCCCCTTTCATTTATTCACCTGTGGATTACTTACATTCCACTCAATAGCAATCATACTAATAACAATAATTCCTACATAAAAGTCAAGATACACATTGTATTTTTTGCCAAATATCATGGCAATTGAGCAGAAATAATGCAGAAACAGAAAGCTGTACTAAAATAGGCTTATGTAAATGTAAAAAATTGAAGCATTATAATTTATGAAGTTTATATTACAAAGAATATGCAGTTTTAGAGGATATGCTTGAAAACCATTGTGATTTTGGCCAGCTCTGCACTCCTGGCTCTTTATTTTTGTCTGAAAATAAAGCTAAGCTTATAGCAAAGAAACAGAAACCCCAGTGATCTGTTCTGCTTTTCTTATTTTTAAGGAATTAGGTCAGTCTGAAAGTCAGCTCACCAGAATATGAAATACAACCTAAGTCCCAGGCTGAGACAGTAGAAGCTGAAGTTATCAAAGGTGAAAAGAAAGACCTCACAATATAAATTACATTAATCCAGAGCCTTACATGTATACCCCATGCAATTTTTTAAAATTTCTTATACTCTAAACAGACTATTATACAAGGAACACTTGGTATTTCTTTTTTGTCTGATTCCAGGTGGGACAAAGCTGACAGATTTTCTTTTAAATAAAGAATTGGGAAGAAAAAAGTGAGACTTTTTTTAGGTGATGTCTGGTTCTGCAAACCAATGTTGAGATATTTTAGAACAAATTTGAGTGAGTGCTAAATGCCTTGTTGACATGTCCAGTTTTGTGAGTCTTATGAAAAAAATCTCTCAATAGGCAGGATATTTTTGACTTGTCTGTTCCATTCAGATGTCAAAAAGGTGTATAATCTGAAGGAAATCTCAGAATTACTGCTTAGTGCAAGTGGCAAATGCCATCTCAGGAAAAAAAAAGTTGTTATCTAGATAGCAATAATAGTCTCTTAATGCAATCCATTAAGCCCCAATATAATTTTATTTCTTAAACCAAATTTGCAACCCATTGGAGCCCCACTGCGAACTACAATGTGTTTAAAGAAATTAATACAGAAATGAGAAATGGAAGCTCTGTTTGACACAATAAAGGGAGGAGAGCATGGGAACAAGATTCTGTACAGTACTCAGATTTAACTGTAGCTGACTTATTTGAGGTACGAAATATCACTGACAGTATGTCCAAGTGGCAGAATAAGGCCGCATGTACAATCCTACTGCCCATCAGACAACAAAACATGAAGCAGAAGGGGAAAAGAATGTCAGTGCAAATTTCAGGTAGCAGAAGAGCAATCCATATTTGTAATGAAATATTTGATAGTGCAATGTAGCACCTAAACCATAGGAATGCTATTTACCCAACACAAAAGGAGCTGAGGTACACATGCTTTAATGCTGGATTAGGGAGGACAAAGAGAAAACAGACTAGATAGGGAGTAGATAAAGACAAAAGCTGGAGCTAACATCTTTCAGAGATAGAAACAGCAGAGCTTTAAGTAAGCTTTAAAAAAACCCAAAAGACAGCAGCATCAATTATTCAGCAGTTAGAAACACAAGTCACATTAACCCTAGGCTGATATTTTACACATGTACACCTGCACGAAAAGGAAGTGTACCTGTGTCTCACTCTCTTCCTTTGTATGAACTATTTTACTATCTCATATGTGGTACATGTTCTCCATAGTGTATTCAGAAACGCTGTTTCATGGGCAACACTGGTAAATTTCTTTTACCAAATATACAGCAAAGATAGGCTAATTAATTTAGAATATTTAGTATTTACTGCTGTCGTGGAAAACTACAGACTACTTCTTTGGAGTACATGGGAAAACCAGTATGCTTTTGAGGAATGGACTTCACTTGAGGCAAGATTTTTTCATGTAGATATTTGTGGATAAATAGGAGTGAAGCAGCTTTAATTAGGCCTATCCCTCCCTTACTATAACTCATGAATAAAAATGAACAATTTTTTTTTGTTTCCATGGCAACTTTCCCTTACGAGACTTCTCAAAGACTTTTTGTGGTAAGAATTTGTTACTCAAATATGTACAGAATGGCAATCCTCAACTTTCACACTCTAAAAACAGATCAATTTCTCAATGTCAAGCTCCATGATTCTTGCAGACATGTCTGACAAATAACAAAACAAATATTTTTAACATTAAACAAACAAAACTCAAACTGTACTTTACATGTCAAAAAAAGAAAACAGTGAAAAGGTTCATCACAGAAGGGAATATTAGCTGGAGGTAATGGCTAAATCTTCTCAATGCCTGGAGAGGGACTTGTAGACTAGAGTGCTTTCCTTAAGAAGAGCACCTGCTTCAAGCAGCCATCTAGTTCTTAACCTTACTACTTAGTGGGTTTCTAAGGTTTTAACCCTGATTCTGTGACAAGTGCCTTTGCTGATGATAATTCTTAACTCAAGAGCAGAATACATTCTGTTCTACTCACAATAATGTTTTATAGCTTCCCCTTTTCTCAGACATTTCAAAAGAATAATTGGGCTTAAACAATTGAGAAATGATAGGTGAGGGACACAGGAAAGAATGTTTATGCAGAATGCAGTTTTTCAGAACTTTGCTGGGAAAAGTAGCAGCCATTCTCTTTGGTTCCGTTTACCACCAGATTACTCAAGCCTCCTGCCTCATGCTCTAAGTCACTCTTCTTTCATGGAATTGAGCTTTATATTCTTTTCATTAAATGCCAAAATAATAAGTCTGTTGAAACCTTGAGAGTACTTCTAGACAAAAGCAATTGCTCTTACTTTTGCTCTCCAAAAGTCACTGGTAGGAAGAAAATAAAGATTATGGTAGAAATGGTGAAAACTCTTGTGAAGCTGCTTAAGAGAATAAATTTAAGTGAGCATTGCAGGTCTGAAGATAATACCTTTGTACATGTAGAACTACTAATAACAAATTGCTCTACATCTAATTTGGTGATCAAGCTGTTTAATAGTTTGATGTTGCTGATAAAACTAGCACAAGGATAAGGGTGATGAAGAGGAAGGAAAATTATTGCAACATCATGAGAATATATTCTCCCCCCAACAGAGCTGCAGGACATGCACACAAATATCTAACTCTGCTAGGAAAAGAGAGAGAGAGGTGACAAAGAAATCCTGTCTTTCAAAACCCTCCAAACAAGTCCCTTAGAGCTTGAATATGCTGATGTTTGCACCTACAATACAAAAAGTCACGCAAAGCAAACACTGTGTAGTTGCTACAAAAGAGTTCAAAGTGAACCACTTTGGAAATGCTACAATAGAAGAGTCATCATCTCTTTTCAACAGGGAGATTGTGAAGATGTATTCATCCACTGTTGGGTTCTGCCAAAAGGTAAAGGGATCCCAAAGGAAAAGAGCAACAGATTTAAAGAATTTTTTTCAGACAAAGTCTGCTCCAGCTCCAAGGCAGTTCCACCTGTAACATGCCAGACATCATTTTTACTCATGCTTCAACATCAACACGCATTGCCCAGGTGGACAGCCCAAGTTTCAGCTGCTGCTCCTTTAAAAGATCAAAGTGCTTCTAAATGTCAGTGTTCATACATACTGTCATGTGCCTGAAGTTTCTCTCTGGAGCTTCTGACATTTGAACCTTTGTCCTGCAGGATGGATTCGGGGGGGTTTCCTCCCATCTAAGTTGCTACTCTGACCATAAGTAATGTCACCTCTGAATACTGCACCCTAAGAGAGATGGGGCTCTTTAGTTAATGGAATGCTTAGTGGAAGAAGAATATAATTTGCCTTATTGTTATTATCTTAAAGATGACAATGATTGAACTATATTTAAAATTATTGTCTTGGTGTACTGAGGCACACAGCATCTGTAACTCTCACTGATCTCCTACAGATGTGGCAGTTCAAGACCTCTTAAAATAAGACTTTTATGATATTTTACCATTGTTTCTAATGCTTCCTGAGAAGCTTGAAAGGGAAATCTGTTTGAGCTCTGGAGTGTTTTCTTTCATAGCTCGTGTGTTCTGCTTTGTTATTGTCGGTAACCTCATGAGCCTTTCCATGCTGATAATGGTTCATATAATGATCTGGGGGAAAATGAATTATTTTTAATAAAGGATTACACTGAGGTTATAGATAGATATAAGAAAAAAGTCATTCAAATGGGAGTCTAGCAATTTTACAATACCTCTTTAATTTACCCAGCTTTTAGAGATAAGCCAGTTGCTGGATATACTTAAGGTAAAGGCAAAGGATGAGAGATTTAAGCTGAATTCCTTATTCTGGGATGACTTTTCGTTTGACATGGTGTAAATCACCTGGGTTCTCTGTGCCTCGGTCTAATTGAGCAATTTTGTTTATTTAGGATGTAAAATACTGAAAAGGGGTCTATACTGTGCATTAAAAAACCCACACTCCTCCTAACTGTACACTTGGCCACTATTGTAACACAAATGTTATAAAAAACTCCCTTGTTTGGGAAGTGAATAAGGTAGACATTGAGAATAGTATTCAAGTGAGAAACTAGTTTATTTACTGTTATTTTAATAGTGGCAGCATCATCACAGCCTCTTTCTACCCTAGCACAGCTGCTGCACTTATTAGGCAAGCAAGCTGTAATCAGCCACTTAAAGTTGTCAGTACATCACAGTTGTACCCAATTTATCTGTTTAAGTTCATTTTTAACTGTGCTGGCCTCTTTTTCTCTCCCCTAAAACATTTCAGATAAGGGCTACGGATACATCAGAGTGGCAATATTACACAAAATTAATTCAGCTATGAGAAAAATGTTTTCTATTTTGAGGGGGTTTTGTTGGTTTGTTGCTTGCTTTGGTATTTATCTTTGCAAAGGGAAAATTAAGTATGCTGAGAGTTCACTAATTACAGTTCTCCGAATCTTTTCCACTCAGATGGGAGAGAATTGGTATAGGCATGTGGCCCACTTGAAAATATTTTGCATTTTTTTTGTTTTCATGCATGCTAGAAACTCATACGGTCACAATTTTTCATTTATTTTTTTCAGTTGTGACTGTTAAATGTATTTGGGCAGTACAGAGAGCTAAGCTAGCATCATTGCATTGTTTAAATCTAGAGATGTGAGCCTATAGCTACAGTAAGCAGGAAAAAGGAAATTTCAGTGTTAAGTGACCAGTTTGTGGTTAGCAGGTTTTTCCTTTAGGAGTACCAATTCCAAACATACAGCAAATTTAAAACAGAACAAAACCACAATAAACACCACCCAGAAGTTCACTTATTACAAAATAATAAATACCTCCCTGTGAAATAACTACTGATTAGTCCTTCCATGATAGGCTTGGATAGTGGGTTGCCCTGAATATAAAGGTCTGCATAAAAATATGAAACAAATTAAACATCTGTTACAGTAAAACACCTTTTGGTGAGAACTATCTCTAGCTCAAAGTTTCATTCTCCAGCAAAGTACCCTGGCAATATCAGGAAGGCTTTATTTACATCTACTAGTTTTAGGGGGGTTTTGTCAGCTTTTCTTCAATTAACTTGAGCCTGATTACACACAGGGACACAACACTACCTATTCCAGCATTCCTATGTCAGATGATTTTTCTCTTCTGTAAATCATAAAAAAACCTAATAAACTTCAATAAATATAGAAACATCAGCCAGCACACTTAACCAAGAATGCAAATGAAGAAATTTATATTAAAATATTTTCTACATACAACCTACAAACTGATTTAACCATGAAAACACACTACATATCCACTGAAATGCACTCATATTTGCAATATTTAGCACTTTCTATTATTTCTTAAACATAAAATTATACAAGAAAAACTAAATAAACCAAAAATTCCACACTGTCCGAGAGAAGCAGAATATAATCCAGGAGAACAACTCCTGAATCTGATAATGCTGGAGCATTATCATTTTCTTACTTATTTTTCAAGTAATTTCTTTTTCCCCAGCGTATTTATCAAGTCATGGATTGGTTGTGGTGGTTTTTTTTTTTTCCTAGCATTCTTTCAGCATTTCCTTTGACCTACTTCAGTTGCTTTGGAAGCTAGCAGAAAATAACAAGGAGTGTGAAGGAGAATATATTTTGCTAATGAAACTCATCCTGGCAGTTATCAATTTATCAGTTTATTTTTTGTGGGTTTTGTTTTCATTGCTGTTTCAAAAATATGGGATTAGTGTTCTTCCAGCCTCCAATGCTTTAAGGCTTGGAGATGCTTGAAAGTCCCATGGATGAGGTTCTGAGCAAATAATTCTTGGTGACCTCTTCTCTCTCTCGGGCGCAAATCTTAAAATTTATGAAAGCCAAAGCAAGGCAGTGGGGAAGTTTCACCTTAGTGACACTAAGTTTGAGTAGAAATCTCTTGAACATCTGGATGATATCATTACAGGAAATTGAAGATGCTAAGAAGAATATTTCCCACTGAAACTTCTGAGGGGAAACAAACCCAACCCAAACCCATAAAAAAACTAAAACCAAAACAGGATCGGGCAACATTGGGGAAGAAAAACACCCCTAAAAATCCTCAAAGCAGTTAAAAAATCTAGATGGAATACTGGAATGCAAAAAAAAAAATCATACCTTTGTCATGAGAACTGTAAGTTTCAGCTTTCTAACAACAACAAAATCAAAATTATGTCTGTAGGATAACTTCATTCCATTTACTTTTTTGCTCAGAACAATAATTTCCACATCATTATCTTTGATCTAGATCAGCAGTTCATCACCCTCAACATAAGCTCTCTTATTTCATGCAACTTCCTGAGTCTAAGTATTTTCATGTTACTTACAATAGTTTTCTGCAGATTAAGAATTCACATATTTTGTTCCTTCATTCATATTTTTTAGTGCTATTTAAAAACAGGATTATATTTCCCTGAAGCAAGAAGGATAAAAAAATGACAGAAAGGAATTTTATGTTTATCTAACTTATTCTGAAGACTGAAATCCGTGAACATGCTGGACAGAAAGAGCACATCCAGTGAGAAAGCAGCCATTTCCATGCACATTCAGTTTTGAGTCTAACGTACTAAAAAAAAAAAAAAGAAAAATAGAAATAATAAAAAAATAACCACACGAGTGAAAAGACTGCAAACCTTGTCTTTCTGTTTTGTTTGCTTGGTTCTAATGTAGCAAATATCTGAAATGCATTTAAAGAAAACACAAAAGGGAATAAAAGAATAACCCTTAGACACAAGTGAATGATACACAGGCCAACAAACGATCTAAATTTGAGCAGCTCTATTCAAACACATCCCCTGGAGATCACTTTCGATCTATAAGAAGAGTTTATAGAAGCTGAAAATGTGAAGAGCTTCTTGTGAATTTGACACTGTTGCATATTTGCTTTTATATGCTATTCCTTTAAAAAGCAGAATGTAAGAGGTTTTGGTGAGAAACTAACATTTCCAGACTGGTGAAGATGAGGGAGCAAATTAAAATAGAATAAACAGCAATGATATCAGATTAATATTATCTGACTGAAGAAAAAAGGCTGCTGGTTTTTTTTTCCTCATTTGCATATGAGACAGATGGGGTCTACATATCTTTGAGCATGACATTTAATAATCTTCAACAAATAGATCAGGCTTTTTTTTTTTTTGTGGGGGTCAGTGTCACATTCCTGCCCTACTTGTACACCAGAAAGTGTGTGGGAAGGGAGCAGGGAGTTTATGCCAGCACAGTTCTGACACACAGCAGCTCTATTTGAGCAACTGCTCCAGGATATGCCTCGAGCAACTTTCATATGTTAAATACTCATACGAGGGGAAAAGTAATTTCTACAGTCTGAAAAGATTTATTGGATTGTCAGCTATGGTTGCTCCAAAGACTGACTCAGCAAAGCAGATATCAGGTAGATGTTTTCAGGAGCAGATTAATTTTTCGTGGATTTAGGAATAGCCAAAAAATCCAGGATGTTCTGGTTTACAGTGTAAGCCACACACAAAAAGTGTGTTATTCAGGTAAAAAAATGCACGAGCATTGAAAGAGGAACGGAACTTGATTTGGATTTTGCATAGAGATAATATCTCATAAGAAAATTCTGAAGGGGAATTGGCAACAAATTTAGAATTTACATTAACTAAAATATATGTTAAATTAGATTCAAGAACAGCATGTGAAATCTGATACTGAGTGTGATAAATGCAACTGAAGATCCCTAGAAGAAATGAAAGCAAATTGTTTTCCTACAGGAAAATGAAAGTTGTCCTTAAAAATAAAATCATATAAGAGTGTTAATGGGTTATCAAATTAATACAGCCCAATCCTCTTAATTGGGATAAATCCATAGATAACTGATTGTCTCTACTTTAGAGAGGTAGTTCTTAATTCAGTTGCTCTGCCTTCCAAAAAAAAAAGAAAAAAAGTTGTTTACTGCAGAGCCTATTTTTAGACTTTTACATCCCATTCCTTAAAGTTGAGTGGCTTATTATTTCAGCTCAGGGTGAAATATATAGATCCCCTTTTACTTTAAGACACAGGTAATTCCATTAATACATTAAAGAACAGTTATGCTATACTGTCCATGATGAAAAAAACCTAAGTTGCCATTTTCTTCAATTAAACAGATTACTCTTACCTCAAACTTAATTTTATAACATATAAAAATAACTTAGGGTCACTCAATAAAGCACCTGTGTTGATTTAGCCAGTTCAATAAACCACATATATTTCACATTAAAAACCAACAAAAACCGTTGTCATGGTTTAACCCAGCATCTAAAACTTACACAACTGCTCCCTTTGTCTCTGGGAGAGAACCGGAAGACTAACAGTGAGAGCTCATGGGTTGAGATAAAGACAGCTTAAGAAGTAAAGCAAAACCTAGGCATGCAAGGAAGGCAAAGGAAAGGAGCTCATTCTCCACTTCCCATGGCTGGGCAGGTGTCCAGCCATGCCCAGGACTGCAGGGCTCCATCACACACTGCGGTGACTTGGGAAGATAAACACCATGACTCAGAACTTGCTCTCATTCCTGCTGCTTCCTCCAGCTTCATACACTTATTATTATTATTATTAATTATTATTATTATACACTTGGGGTCAGCCGTCCTGGCTATGTCCCCTCCCAGCTCCTTAGGAGACTCCCTGGAGGGGAGGAGGAGTGGCAGAAAAGGCCTTGGCTCTGTGTAAGCCCTGCTCCAAACCAAGGAAAGCTTCTCTCCATTATCAGCACTGTTTCCAGGCCAAATCCAAAACACAGCCCCCTCATAACTACTGTGAAGAAAATTAACTCTACCTCAGCCAGCACAAATGTTACCGTGTCCAGTTCTGGCCCCTCAGTTTGGGAAGGATGTTGAGATGCTTGAGTGCATCCAGAGGAGGGCAATGAGGCTGGTGAGGGGCTTGGAACACAAACCCTGTGAGGAACCACTGAGGAAGCTGGAGCTGTTTAGCCTGGAGAAAAGGACACTCAGAGGTGACCTTATCGCTCTCTACAACTCCCTGAAAGGCGGCAGCAGTCAGGTGGGGTTGGTCTCTTTTCTCCAGGCAGCACTGACAGAACCAGAGGGCACAGTCTCAAGCTGCACCAAGGGAAACATAGGTTGGATATTAGGAAAAAGCTTTTCATGCAAAGGGTGATAAAGTATTGGAATGGTCTGCCCAGGGAGGTGGTGGAGTCACCATCCCTGGATGTGTTCAAAACAAGACTGGATTTGGCACTCGGTGCCATGGTTTGGTTGAGGCCTCGAGGAATGGGTTGGATTCAATGATCTTGAAGGTTTCTTCCAACCTAGTCACTGTGATTCTGTTTGTTGAGTATTTTTGCTATCAAAGAGCTAGGCAAATTTTCAAACTCCTCTATGCACACAAATTATTTTAGCACTCACTAAAATGCATCCCCTTTCAAGAATGAACAGCCATCAACCAGCATATGGTTATAAGGATAATTACCATATTTGCTATGCTGGTTAAAAAATGCAAAATAATGAATTTAAATTATTTTATCATTCTGAGTGAGCCTATTCATTGTGAGACAGATATCACATATATGCTTTCCATGAGCTATTCAGAGTAACCTACAGCTAGTAAAAGTACTGAACCTTCTGTTCTGACAAAATCTTCTGGGCATACGAACCATTACAGCAAAAATTGGAAGGCTGTGATACTATATACCCAAAAAAGGATTTAAGTAAGCAGATTGCAAATAAAAGATAACCATACTACTCAGGAAAAGAACATAGAGTAATAACAAATACTCCTAATTGCAGCATGACTTCTAACCATCTCTGAAGGACAAAGCTTTCAGAAGTATTCTACCCCAAGAAATTCCACTGGAAAGCCTGCGGCTAAACACAAACTCAAATATTAGACTGTGCTGAACAACAGTACCTCTTTCTGTAATACAGGCTGCTTTGCATGTTCCTCTTTCCCTTCCACACATCAACTTAGGAAATCTCTGAGGAATTTGCAAGACCTGACTTGATAATTTATTTATTTGAGTATTTGAGTTCTAGGGTGGACAGGAATGCATAGTTAGGAGAGGGAACTATCAGTGAATATATCAGACAGAAAGGATTAGCCATTAAAAAAAAAAAAAAAGGTAAGACAACCTAGATGACACACAATATACACACAATCCTGATGGCTTTTTCCAGCCTATGTGATGTATCTTAACCTGGTCCTGGACTACAGAAGATGTCTTTAAAAAAACCCCTCCTAAAGAGAAATGAGCATATCCTGGGCTGCAGTACCAAAATTGTAGGCAGCAAGTCTCTGAGTGTGATCCCTCTCCTCCTGAGCATTTGTGAGGCCATTTCTGAAGTACTGTCACCAGTTTGGGCTCCCCAGTGAGAGGACTGGCATTGAGTGAGTCCAGTGAAATGTCATGAATGACATGATGGCTGGGCCTGGGTAACACTGTCCCAAGAGGAAGCTGAAGACAAACTCTTCTCAGAGGAACACAGGAGGAGAATAATAGGCAATGAATCAGGTCATAACCAGGCTAAGTCCAGCTGGCTGTTTAGTAAAATATTTTCACAATGACGGATGTCAAATGCTAAAATAGTTACACAGAGTACATGGGAAATTATTGCTTTTAGAGATATTCAAAACTTGACTAGATGAGGCCTAAGCACTGATCCTTTGACCGAGTAGTTTCTGGTGATTCTTGTGTAACAGATTAATTTGCCTTTGATCCAGTCTTCACAAAGATTAAGTCTGCAATGGCATCTGCATTTAAATTTCTCCCACCTAGAGCAACATAATGAAAGCTCTAATCTTGAGGCAGAAAAAATCCTTCATTCCCCAAATGTTCTTTTACCATCATCTTTTTATCACTTCAATGCCAAAGATAAAAAATGCCCATAGAAAATGTCTGATTTAACTAGATTCTGCCTGTTAACACGGACTTATACAGTCCTTTTTCTTTTTAAGGTGTCCTGAGTTCTATTAGGCTTTGATGTGATTTTGGGAATCCAGATTACCTAAGAAATTGAGTGCCAGTGTAGGAGATAATCAGGAAATACTTGGTTCCTGTTGTAGCTTCATCACAGTGAATGAATTTAGCAATCATTGTTCCTAGTGAAAATCTACTCTGTCAGGATAAAAAAATATCTTTAAGCCACCTGTCCTTTGGGTATTCTATGAATTAAATCCAGTGGATACAAAACTCGGGTATGTCTCACTGCATATCCAAGGGTGTATATCAGGAAGAACAAAGCCATGAGCATGTATAGGTATTGTATGTGTTTTAGAAGATTGTTACTTCAGCATTTTACTAATTAGAAATCTGTCTGCAAACCATCCTGAAACAAGAACCAACAGGTACTTCAGTTGCAGACAAATTTAGAATAATTTTAACTATTCTGATTATTAGAGAAATGGGCTGTTTCTTTTGTCTAAACTAATGGAGAGGATCATACCTTGAGCTAGTACCCTTTTCAAGGCAGATTAACATTCATGGGCACTATAATTCTCTGTGAGGAGATCTGCATGTTTCTGAACTCCCTAAAAAAGCACTTGCCAGGCACCTCCCTTTTTTAAAACCATTTTAATTCATGACAATACTAAGGATACGCACTTGAAGCAAAGGCAGAAGCCACCACCACCACAAGGCTCTCCTCTCTTCTTGGAAAGAAATGTCATACCAGGCACAACATGAAAATTATTGTACTATGTTGGGTGCCACTTAATCTACTTCAAAAGAGCGAGGTGATAAAATTGTAGTTAATTTGCTAACTAAAGAAGCCAAATTTCAGCAAATTTTTCTTCCTGCTGCTGCTGTTTCCTCCAGGAAAAATGACACCAGCTGTGACTGCCCAGTGGACAGCTCTTCAATACCTGCACATGACCATCTGGGCTCCCACCCCAAGTGCTTGTTTCCAAAGCTGTGGCAACATTACCCTTGTAGTCATAAGAACCAGATATCCAACCAGCAGGAAATAAAAGCTATTTTTCAGACAGCTTACTTTAAAAACTTTTAAAAACTTCTACAGAATATAGCACTTTCACTGTCATGATAATCCAAGAACATTGATTTAGATTCTACTAACACTGAATATTTCTTCTGCAGTAGTTCTTGTGTATTGCATGTGATTGTTATGCAATCTCAAAAGTTTCTCCAGCCTGATGACACTTCAGTTCTAATCTATATAGATTTCAAAATTCTGCTACCAATTCTGCTACTCTCTACAAAATAATAGAAAAATATCTCAATTATATGTCACATATAATCTGTTTGCAATATATATTCCAAACACAGGCCACTCCCTGGTCACTAGAATAGTAAGTTTGATGCTTATAAATGTGAGACAACTCTATATTTATGCCACATATGGGGAAATAACGAAATACATAGCTATCAAATTACATTCTACAAGTACTGGTGTTACATCATCTGATTAAAAACTGTGGGAGGTAAGTATTGCATGAACAACTAAAACTTTCATCTTTAAAACTCTCTAGGATTTGGAATAAGGAAAGTGGGAAGTCTCCTATTACACACACTTTTGATTTGGAAGAAAGGCAATATTGTACAGCAGCTCAACTGCCTTGTGATTCTTCTGGCAATCAAAGTCTTTCTGAATATTCAGAAAAAACTATTTTGAATAAACTCAATCACAAGTTATTAAATAATTACTTATCTCTATATAGAAATTACTTTTCCCTCTCCTAAACTGACAGTAAATTCTAAGCTAAATTATAGCAAAATATAGTTTAAACTAAAAGCAAAAAGGTTTTGAGAGACTAAATCAATACATGTTATGTGAATAAATAAGTTCACAAAAATGTTTGTTTAACATTACACACTATTTGATTTTTAGCATCATGTGCATTTTCTTCAGACAGGAAGGCAGAAGAATCCTTACAGAAAGGTGAAAAATGTATATTGAATGTTAAAGCATGTGTAAATCTTTATCACTTTGAATGACCTGCTGCACCTTCCATGTATCCAAAGGGTTGTAGACAAGACTGTATGTAAGATTCTACCTCTGAATTTTCTTATTACCAGGAGTACACCCATTTCTTTTCACACACAGCATTGCAGTCTGCAAGTCCAGTAAATAAACCATTATTAGGGCTAACAATAGGATTCTAGGACTGCATGAGCCCTGCAAGGTCTCAGCCTTAGGATTTGTCAGGCTTCATTTGGCTTGACTTGCCCGTGGCGTTTGTTTAAACTTGTTTAGCTGTGATAGCAATTGTTTAATGACCAGGTGAATATTACCTAATTACTTTTAGTTTTATCTTAGCTTTGAGCAGTTGTGTTGCATAAAGCCCACTGTTATAGTAGTTTTGATATTTATCTGTAATTAACAGATAGTAATAATAAGTAGCCTTCCTGTGCAGAGTTAACTCTGACCCTAAACAAAAATGAGCAAGAGAGATGTGCAGTTAGATAATTATAAAGGCCCTGAATGTACCAGCAGATGATGAAACCAGAAGACCTCAGCCAGATATTCTTCACTGGCCAATTATTGCTCATTAAAGGACAGCTGCCTTAGGAGCTGAACACAACCAGTTTTAGGGATATTAAAGAACATACATCCAACATATGTAAAATACTTCATGTCGGACAAATTTTGCCTCTGTGGAACTGCAGACCAAGAAAGCAAAAGCAAAGTATACAGTTCTGGAAAAATATAAAATAAGTCCCAGTATATCCTAGAATTAATTATTTTTCATCTTCAAGACCATATTCCTCCTGGTGAAGCACTCAGGATGATTTATCAATCTTCCTGGACTAGGAGGGAGATTAGCAACAAGCATTTTAAGACACAGAAGGAACATAGGTTGTTTAAGTACCATGGAAAGCATCAGCTCATTCCCAAAAATGCTACAGGTGTTAAAAGAGTGTCATCACAACATGTCTAAAAGTAGCCTTTTTAGGAATTAGCAAAGATTTCAAATTAGACCAACTATGTCTGCATACACACACAAACAGACATTTTATATTTAGGGCGTTTCTTTTTTTCCATGGAAATTCTGGGGTCTTTGGTTTGCTTCACTCTTGACATTTAGTCTGAAAAGGAATAGCTCAATCAGGAATTACTGCAAACATTCTACCACAGACTTTGATTTCTTCTGTGTACAACTCACCGTACCCTGAGACTGAGATCATGGATATTGCTGATTTAGATCCCCACACTAAATGTACTGCAACTCATTTAAATCCAATTGTTTGAGTATCACTAGATAGATCATGTGATTATTTTTTTTAATTTTTTTTTTAACTCAAAAAGCGCAGAAACCAGGAAATACAAAATAGCCTTTTCCAAAGAAAGAAAACAGAGGAAAAATAAAATAAAAAGCCTTACATTAATAAGAATGTCACACAAGAAGAACCAAAGCAAATTACAGTATTTTTCACATTATCAACTATACAAAGCAGTAACAAAAAAGGAAAATCCTCTATGAAGCAAAATGTCAGTAGGTTTTGTACAACAAAGAATATACATTGAGGAAATCAAAAATCCACAATAAAATTACAACAAAGAAATGTTAAGTGCTGTGAGCTCCTGAGAGTAAATGTTCACTCTGACTACTATCAGTAAGTGCATTTTTAGTAAAAACATTACAAAAGAGGGAGGGGGGGAGAAGGAGATGTATTTTAATCTTTTTACACAATATTATAATCAAGCTGTTTTTCATCTGATGAACAGTATCCTGTTAAGGATCTTTACACTTGGACCATTCTTAAAATCATGAACTGAGAAGAGCAATATGAAAATTTATATTCAGTTGGAAATAATGGATTTCTAAAGCTGTAGGTTACCTTAGTACCTACTACACTACAGATACCTAAAAAAGGCAACTTTCTGAATTATGATGCTAAACTGCAGTCAGGAAACACAGGAAGATATTTAAAAACTTCTCTGTAGTTTTTGAATTTTAGGACAAAAGTAAAATTCTAAATTAAGAATAGCAACAAATAACTTTGAAGAAAATTTATTAAGGCAAAGGGAACCCCAAGGATTTTTAAAAATTTTATAAAGCATGTGCTATAATTTCTTTTATAACAGAATTTTGAAGTATCTTTAAATATGAATTGTTGATATAACACCTATGTTAGAAAAACCCATCACCTTAGTTTTTTTCTTTCATTATTTCTTTTTTATCTCAGATCTCTAGATTTAAGCAAGTGGTAAAACCATGAAGGTGATGCATTGTTATTACCTTCAAGCCTTATATGCTGTTTATAATTTAAAATCCTACTGGTAGCAGGATGGATCCCTGACAGATTTCTTGGACAAAATGGGCAAGTCCTTTCACCTGTGCATGCCATGGAATGCATTTCCACCCTCACGGCCTTCTTCTATGGATCATCCCTCCACCTCCTGCTTCAAAGCCTATTTCTCTAACATCTATCAGTAAGATAGGAGCATACGGTGTCAGTCCAGCAGGTGCTGAGTTCTCTGATATTTAAATGAATTCTTCATCAGTTAGAAAAAGAGAAACCCGCACCTGATACAGTCTGGAGTTAATAAAACGACAGCAAAGCTGTGAAAGAGAACCAGTTTATTGCTGCTTTCTTCTGGACTGAATTTATAAAGGCTGGATTTATTTCCCGCCTTTTTTTTTATGCTAAAAACATCCACTTTTCCCCTACTTGACAAAGGCCACAGAAGGCCCAAAACAAAGAAAGTATACAAAAATCTCCTTGAATGCTGATGGCAGTTTCCTATAAATGCTATAACGTTTCATGATAGAAAAAAATAAGCATAGCCTGCATGTAAAGCAGTGGTTTAAGGGAGCTACCTCAGTAATTTTATTTCTAACAGATTTTGGAAACCCAAGTGAAAGAGGCCAGCAACTGCTGAAGCAGAACCTGTTCTTGCTGAAAACAGAGAGCCCAGCAGTACCTGAACAATACACTGCCATGCTAGATGTGAATTTGAACACTCAAGAAGGAGAAAGGTACAGAAAGTTTATAAGGTCATTGCTACATGATTGCTGTAAACTACAAGAGGCTGAATACCAGTGATGCAAGACACAAAGGTTACAAACAGCTGGCCCAAGGCTAAAAATGAAAAAGTAATGGCTCAAAGGCTAAGCTGGTGCAGGACAGAAGGTTACGACTGTAAATCAAAAGCAGGTCTCTCTAGAAAAGGGAAAGGGAGCACTAATGAAACAAATGCGAAGCCTGAAGACTAAGTAAGAAATACAGACCGATTCAGAATTTTATGGTAAACTGATTTACTGGTATTTTAAAGTTTAAAATAAAACTTATTTTCTATTTAAAAATGACGTAAATGATTCCATAACCAAGCCCCCAGGGCAAACAGATAACACGTCTTGAAAGAGCTAGCGGGTTACAAAATATGCAAGTCTTGTCTCAAAAGAATTGAGTAAAATAAGCAATTTTCTCTAAGGGGGAGTTTCATAGTTTTTCCAGTAACCTTAAATATCGATAACAGTAAGCTGAACAGTACCAGCAAAATGATAAAGTTCTTAATTCCTTGCAATGCATTAGCTTGATTAAGATGATGACATAGGCACAAATTCTCCATCTCTGGCAGGCTGCTCTTGAAGCAGAGGTCAAAAGAGCTGGGCAAGAGATACATAAAGGATGAAGCTGTCTTAATTAGAAGCATCAGTAAGCATTGCCATGTGTGGGGAGAAAAAAAAAAGAAAAAGCCTATTGAGGCTGTTCTGGTTCCAGCCCTACTATTGTGGATTCATGGTTGTACGGCTACTGGAACTCTCTGGCTGTTTCATTCACATATGATTAAATTTTCCAAGCAGAATTAATATTCTACAGTATTTAGAGAATAAAAGGAGACCACAAGTCTGGATGCTGCAGGGCATTAGCTTAACCCAATTAGTCCTATATAAAAAGTTTAACAGTTACGGCCGTGGTAAAGAATTTACTACGTACTTTGAGAAATTTACACCTGTATAAAGGTAGTATAGTCCAAACAATTCAGGTATCTTGCTCTCCCTTGCAGACAAATCATTCCTTGAGT
The DNA here is from genome assembly GCF_901933205.1 of Camarhynchus parvulus. Lineage (NCBI taxonomy): Eukaryota > Metazoa > Chordata > Aves > Passeriformes > Thraupidae > Camarhynchus > Camarhynchus parvulus. The sequence continues at coordinate 108,086,419 of NC_044571.1, forward strand.
TACAGAGTCTCTAACCAATGTCCCCAAAAAATCAAATAACATGTTTTGATCACTTAAATTTTGAGAATAGTAATTTGAAGTAAGATAATAGATGACCGATCTTCTACTATAAGTAGATAAGAGTTTATTACATGTAAAATAATTAAAAAGAGATATTTTGCAAGCTTGCCCTGAGAAAAACGCAATCCTTTGTCTCCTTAGGATCTATATACACAAAGTGCCACTGATGAAAACAAATACATGATTACATTTAATGTAGATATTCTTTTTGAACTTAAATTAAACTCTCTTCCAAGTTATTGGTTGTTACAATGTTCTAAGTAGCCTTAGCTTGTCACACAAGTAGGATTCTGATTGTAAACACACTATTAGGCACAAAGTACTTTTATCAGTAACTCTGGAATTCATTGTTTCCTAGAGGCTCTGATATATCTCATGGCATGACAGATTGTCAAGGCTCCCTGCATCAGCTGAGCTGTGGAAATTGCATATGATGTCTTGGACTGAGGCAAGGTACTGCATTTCAGCTTAAACCTCTTTCCATCAAAAGCTGTACCCAGTCATGCAGAAATATCCATAAGATCATCAACAGTTGGTCATTAAAAATAATAGGCCACTGTGGAAAAATATCCAAGATAACTGTTTGTGTCAACTGTATCAGGCTACTGTGTACTGAGATTTTTTAGGATAAAATGAAACCAAGTTATTTTAGTGCAGTCCATGCTGCATCAGCCAGGCTGCAAAACCAGAAAAAGGGTGCTGTGACCTTATGCTCACAGCAGGGAGATGCTACAGGTCTGTAGGTGTTGGCTGCTCCAACCACCATCTCTAGACCACTTTTTTCAGTTTTGCCCCCACCTGACTTCCATTAGAGATGCCTCAGACGAGGCTTCTCACAGCTCTCACCATTCTGGTATTTTCTAAAGCACCATAGGAGAGCTGACCTTGAACACAGGCAGCCTAATCTACAGGAGCAGGGAGAAAAAGATGCAGATCCAGGTACTGAAGTCAGGTCCTTGATGCAAATTCACTCCACAGTTTATCTGGACAGCTGGCATGGTGTTGTCCCTGACTGCTGGTACATCAGCATCACAGCTTGAATGCTTTTAGCTTAAACACCCCTAATTCTAATGCAAGTTTATGTTGCTGTAGGTGATAACTTCCACCTCCACATAATCTCTGTATCAGATAGTTTGGAAAGAAATCCAAAAGTGATTTCTTCCTGCATGGAGAAAATAATGCTCCATCTGTCAAAGATTTCTTCTACTATCGTTTATAGGTGATTCACATGGACAACTGGAATTTTTTTCCTTATTTTGAATATGTAACTTAATATTGGGATTACAGAAAAATAGACTTCAAAACCATAATGGTCTCCAAACAGAATTACAAGTACCAGAGACGTAAATAGCATGATGTGAGAATGAAATAAATTGCTGAAGAAATTTTCATGTGTCAGCTGTGAGATAATAACTGATCTTGTAAATTCTGAGCCAATTTCAAAACACATAAAGCAGATCAGGATAAGCCAGCAAAGACAGAACATGAGCAAAACTTCCCAGTTCCCAGAGTAGTTGTGTATATTCATGCTAGGACTTGACCATTATCTGACCTACACTACATTATTCATACAAATTTCCTCAGGACACACACTTCCACTGTGTTAGAACATTAATCCTGCCACTCCTCTCCTCTTTTTCCTTCCACCTAACATCTGTGTAATCACAGGTTCCCAGCTCACAAAGGTATCCTAGCAGTCGGCAGTTGGGAAGTACTGAAGCATCCTAGCTAGGCTATAAGTGTGCTACATGGATTGTGGCACTGAGCTGCAGAACAGGCCAGATCCACGAGCCCCCTCCAGTTGCTTTCCACTGCTTTGGTAATGGAAAGCAGCCGTAAACCCACTTTAGCTGAACATTTAAGCTGGGTCTATGGTTATTTTTGCACTGTCTGAGAAGCACAAAGCAGCTGGAGCCCACTAACAAATCTGGATTTCTATTTATGTATTCTGGCAGTGAGGGATTAATTTTCAGACCATATGCAATTGCTTACTGGTGAGAAAGGTTTTTATACTTTGCACATAGATATTATGCAATATAACATTTTAAGAGGGTGTATTAGTACAAGCTGCGAGTGATTCAAATCAGACACACGCAGTGTTATAAAGTCAAACACTTTCCTTTTCTAATTTAAAATTGTTTTCTCATAGAATAAATAATATTTTACCCTTGAATGGCTTCCTTTCTCTCATTTGTGGAAAGACCAGATGGGTCTCAAAGGTCATTCACAGTTATGAGAGAAACAACAATAAAAAAATTCCTTTTCAGAGGTGAGGTCTTACATTCTTTAGTAGAAAACAAATTATTTGCTTGGATGAAAAGCTTTTGTATTCCAGCGTAATTGCTAATATCTGTGGGGCGTCCTGGAAAATGAGATGCTTTGTATCAAAGAGTTGTAACTTATCCCTGTGCATAAAATCTAAATAAATAAATTGGTGCAGACCTTAAGGTATCGTGCAGGGAGGAGATACAAGGAATGCAGCTGTGAAATCAGTGGAAAACCTCAAGTGATAACAAGTCGACAAGTTAAAATTATTTCACAGTGGGACTGGAGTCATCTGGCTGTATGGGTTTGTTTGGTGGTGTGAAGGAAGATGGAGGGAGTGCTTTTCTCTGGACACTGTATTTTGTAAAGCATCTTAAACCACATGCTGTTGCAGTAAAAATAGCTGCTAATGGAAGAGTCAGTCAAGGATGGAATTTTTTTCCCAGGCTATAGAGACTATTTTTCTTGATTAGCGTTCTAAAATCAAAAATCTGACAAGTTATTTTACATACATCAGAAGAGATTATGAGTGAAAGAATTGCAATCTCAGAAAGAACATCCAGAATGAAACATTTGATGAAAGGAAAAATACCTTTCCCCCCTCCAAGTCTGAAGAAACCATGGTGAAAATATGACTAAAAAAGTTCATTTAGAAATGGATGATCTGGATACTCTTTCAGGAGTATTAATAAAGCTCAGTAAGAGTTTTGGCTGTGAAAACTAGCTAACACTTTTTTTAGCAGAATATTTAAAGCATGTGATCAGTCAGGTTACCTAATTAATGAAGAGTAAAGAAAAACACATCCTTTTTAATGGGCCTCTGCTGTCACTGGCCAGTGTTTTCACCTATGCAAAAAGTAGATTTTTTTGAAGAATGAAGGTGCATAAGAACACTGTCAGTAGCACAAGACATGGGAATAGCTCTTGGTATTACAAGATTTATTCCATCAGCCCTGATACAGAGCTGTGTTAACACAGACTTCTGCAGATCAGAGAGACCAGGGCAGCAGAAATCTAATACTCAGGATCACACCACACAAGCTCTCCATCTACCTTGGAATTAATCAGTGGTGCCACAGAAGCATCTACTTCAGCCTACCTGCCACAAACAAAACCTCTCAGCTCACCCTGCATTCTAGATAAGTACAATCATCAGAGGAATATCACACGTGGTGGGACTCTCAGAGATGTGGCATAAGAAAATGTAAAAGAGAAGTGTAAGAGAGAAAACTGCTTCCTAAAAAAAGGATCAGTCAATACAAGGAGACGTGAGCAAAAGACACAGTCAGGCTGAGCTTCGAGATTAGGACCTATAGCAATAATAATGAAAAGTTTAATGTGACAGATATTGGACAGATGAGCAAGAAGGCAGAAATTAACTTTTGAATGTAGAAAAAGAGAAACAAATCTCACAAGAATTTTGACAAAGCTAAGGAGGCAGGAAAGGAGAAGGTTTAACTTCAAGTGTGTGTATAGAGCAATGCATATGATTCTGCAGGGATTCAAAAATCATGGTGCTCAGCAGGGACTTTGCCTTTTCTTTCTACTTTCATGGAGTTTTTAGTGATTAGTGTACATGAAGCTTAGCCTAGTGATGCCAGGCATGAAGCCTGCATTTCAGGAAACTTATTTAAATTAACTATTATTCCTACCAGAGTGAGAAAACTTCCACTTTTGAGCTAGGAGTACAAACTAATATTTAGTAATGATGTTCTTACAAACTTCATATCTCCTTACAAAGTGCTCTTGACACTCAATGCCACTGTACATGTTTCCAAATAGTCTGGATACTAAATCTACTAAATTTATCTCTTTTTTTTAACCAAAGTGAAATTCATCTTTCCTAAAAAGTCTGCTCAAGTACATTTTATTATTTTACATTTACAAAAAAAATCCTAATTTGGATACAAAAATTACCTTGATCTTGACTGATAGATTGCTCCAGTTAGGTATTCACAACACTCAACATGACTGGATAAGCCATGTGTCATGATTAATGTAGTGAAGGTTTGTATTCAAGAGACAAGTATGTATCTGTTCCTTTACAGCATTTTGAAGATATGATTTTTAATATTTTAAAACAAACTATTTCACTTGCTGAATTTGAGAGACTACAGGATGGGATAAAGATGACTTTTTAAATTTCCTCCAATGTGCATTTTTGTCCCTCTAATTCTGTCAAAATGCCACACCTGTAACATACCTTGGTTGCTGCAATAATACTTATATAAAACTTTTAACTGAGATTTTACTCAAGGTTTTCCAGAAGAAACTAGCTGTCTGTGGGTTAGATCCAAAGCCCATTGATGTCAAAGTCTTCTGTGAGTTTTGCCTCAGGATGTAAGTGCATGGAAAAGCTCATGACAGCATCTGTCAAGAATAATTTGAAAGAAAGATTAATATTTGTGGGCTTGCAGCAACGACAGAGAGCCAGGAGTTTGACCTCCTGCTATTGAACCTTACTCAGACATGTCTGTGAGAAACCTGTAACCTTGTGGTTAAAATTATACCACACCTTTTGGAAGCTTTCCAAGTGCCTTGTAAAGTTTGCACAATGTAATGAGTGCGTGATCTCACTTGAAAAATTATTCCAAATGTTGTTTCCTTGTTGCTAATCACTTAAAAGAAAAAAATAATAATGAAAACTATATATATTTTTAGAACTTGCATATCTTTTTACATTTCAGTTTGTCTAGCTTCAGTAATGGAAATAAATCTGGCAGAAAAAATATTTAGTAAAGAGTCCTTTACTGTCAAAAACATTCCTCCTGCGTAGGTACTTGCAGAACACGATTAAATTACCTTTTAGCTGTCCCTACAATAAGTTAAATGGATTGCAGCAGAAAGAGGATGTCCTTGTTACAGAAGGCAGAATGAAAGCATTTTGCACAAATAATTTGTACCAGAACAGCTGGAAGGCTTATCAGCTTATCCTTATCTCTCAAAATAGCACAGGAGCTCCTCTGAACCAAGCCAGGATCACGTGCAGCCACACAAAAGGGAATACCAGCAGCAATTGTGGTAATTTTTTTAAGGTAAGTGGCTATGTACTACAAGGAGTAAAACCACAGAAACCAAAGGTATTGAGGTCTGACACTTTGACTGCATTCAAGATAGAAAACGCTAAAAAAGAATATTCATGTACACATATCTATGTGCAAATGTTTATAATATCTGTATAAATGTGCACAGACAGTCATATACATATGTATACCTATAGATATAAAAAATAGTTTCCAATGCTACGATCAAAAGCAAAGCAGGTAGTAAAAAAATCCTGTGTGTCAACACTACAGAGATTTTTCAACAAATGCAGGCAAGAGTCTTTTCAATATAATATTCTGTGTCATAAATAACTTCCTAGGTTCTACAATGGCATTAATGCCCATTGAAGTAGCAATTGCAATACAATGTGTCATAGTGTTTACCATCTTATGACCAGATTGTTTTTTTGAAGAAGCACTTTTAGAACCATTGCAACACTTAGGACATTTTTGTCTCTTGACATTAAAACTCTACTTATAAAGTAATGCATGCAATTGCATGACAAAATATTTTGGAACTAAAAACATGATTATTAGCTTTGATTCTTCAGGACAAAGTGAGTCTTAGTAAGAGGCAAATATACACTCCCATTTTCCAGTCCAACAATACTTTCAACATATTTATAATTCAAGAATAAGCAGAGTAGTAAAATCAAGCTATAAGCATTATTTTTATTTTGGTGTTATGAGGAGTAAAAAAATCTAATTGTTTTTTTAACACCAATGATGACAGCAGCTATGGTTTATCACCATATCTATTATCGAGTTTAACATAATTCTTATGTCTTATTTAGGTTAATATAAATACACCCTAATAAACACTTAAAACCCAAATGCTTATAATCCAAACCTGCTTGTGCATTCAATTAATAATAAATACACAGAAACAACAATAAAAAAAAATCTGTACTTTGAAAGAAAACCAGCCATTTAATCATGGAACAGCTAAATCAGATGTATTGTAGTAATTTACCTAATCATGAAGGCATTGCAGAGTATTAATTATTTAGCTAAAGATTTTAACATGGAATAAAGTTTAGTACACAAATGCTCTTTTCAGACTGTTTTATAAATTATAATAAATTAAATTAAATTTACCACTCTAACATGTCTGTTTGGGGAGTTTGTTTGTTGGGGGTGCTCATTTCTATTCTGTGTCAAATAAACATGATGGAATATTACAGAGTTTGCTAGACCACTGCCTAATTAGACTTTTCCATTCCTGATAAACAGAAAAACTCTAAAAGGAAATATACATCATATATTTAAGTGGGCACTGTCCACAAATAATCCATCCTAATCAATTATACAAGATGTTTTAAAAGTAGACTTGAAAAAACAGGTGTAGGTTTGCTATAGCAGCAAAGTAATTACATATTTCCCTTTTAAGGCTTGCTGGTAAATTTAAATTTCCAAATTAATTGAAATGGCATTTCATGTAAGCAATATATCAAACTGTTGAATCTACAGGCACCAACAAATTTAGTCAATGGTTTTAAATCAATATTTTGGAGATAATTTTAAAATAGTCTACATACCACTTTACTGTTTTCATATTTTAGATATGAAGCAACTGACCAACTGTTCAATGTTGTGCTTTACTAGACCATTGCAATACTTGAAGAGTTGAGCTGTAATAACACAAGTCATTGTAAATAAAAATATTACTTCAAAATTAGTATGCTGTGAAAGTGCTCTTAGAACACTGTAGCATCTTGAACTTGCAATTCATTAATCCACATGCAAGGAAGATACTACGAATTTTAAATCAGTTGAAAGATTTTCTCTAAGAATAGCTATGATATAGAATTTATTTTTTTCTTTTAAGTAGAACAGCTGGTTTGAGAAAGGCAAGAGTTCACCTTAGTATCCAGAGCAGGGAGGATTGCTTTTATTATTTATTATTTCCCTTCTTTCCCATCAGCTCTTGTTACAAATGAGAGTTTTGGGCACCTCCATTACAGAAACATGAAATCATCTAGGTTTTACAGTCTGAATATAATCCTAATATATAGGAAGATTGCTATTATCTTAGCTCACAGTTTTCTCAGGGTGAAATACAGCTTTGGGCAAAAATCCCAGAGACAGCTAAATCATCCGGTAACTTCTATCTAAAACTACTCTGTGGACATAATTACTCATTTAAATCATATCAGCTTTGTGCAGATATGATGCATAGGGGCTGCTCGAGAGATGCACCACACAGTTGTACCACTCTGATCAGCTTCCATGTCCCGTGGCTTGTTTTCAGTATCACTAAGCTTGGCCCAAGGCAAGATGAACAAATTGTGAGGTTTTGGTCTTTCTTGATACAGATTCAAGACATGTTTCAGGAGAAAACACCACAAATTTGGCTAACTACCTGAACGAAAGAAATCCAGAGTGTGAGAAGAAGTGGCAGATTGACTGTCAGCAGTTTGGAAAACAGTCTCCCTTCCTCCTGGTATTTGTGTTACCTTAGTCTAACAACTTCATCAACAACTCCCTCTCTCTTTACAGAGGTGTGAACTTGGGAGAAAAAATACCTCCGTAGTAAGTTGCATTTCCGCATAGAGTTTATTTTAAAACATTCCCAATTCTCCTGCTTTTAGATATTGATTCTCACACTACTTTTGATATAAAAAACTCACAGAGAGCCAATAAAACTTCTTTACTACACTACATTTCAATAAATAGTTTGCATTAAGTTTGACACTAAGGATATGTATCTGTGAGGTGTCATTGCTCAGAACTTCCATGCACCACCAAGACATTATTATGCATTGTGGAGGCCAAAAAAGCACACCCATGTGTTCAAAGGAATTATTTAAAGAAAAATATACATTGACTCTAATTACCTTTTAAGATGTGGTTTGTATCCCTGCCAGAGGCACTTTGTCACACAGTATAAAAAAAGCTATCAGAGAGACAAGCATTAAAATCCTGAACATTTTTCTAGAGCAGCATTTTGAACTCTCGACAGATGTCACTAATGTACCTGATTTACAGTACATGCACTTTTACATTTTGTCATTTATATTGACTTTCCATTTGACACTCTCTAATGGATAATCAAGGTCAACTGAAGCATAATCAATTAGTCTGCATTAATTGGTGGCCAGAACTACATTTTTCTTGTGATTTCCGACATATCCAGGTACTGTACATCTTTCTGCTTTCCCCAGGGTTCCCCTCAAGCATGTTGCTTCCAGAGTAATTATAATGAGTTAGAATGTCTTTTTTCAATGATATTCCTGCAAATTATTCTCCAGGAGAACCAAACAGAAGGCAAATTTTGCCTTAAAATACTCCATGCTTCTATCAAAAATATAATTTTCTCTTTTAGTGACACATGGACAATAATGCTACAAGAGAGACCTTGACAATCAGAGTGGCAGGAAAGAAGGCAGACTGAAAACTACCACTTCAGAAAATGCACTTTTAGAGGGTAAAGGAAAAAAAATAAAAACCAAAAAAATCAAAAGTGCTTCTCCCTGCTGTCTAAAAGCATGCAAAAAGGAAAAAACCTGTTTACCTTGCACCCCTTTTGCTCTTCTATGCAATGTTTTCTCTCTTCTATTGCCTACTTACCCAGATTAATCTACTCCCAAGTATCTTGTCCCTAGCATTCCTATTAACTTTGGAAACACCCTCTCTTGAGTCTTATGAGAATCACAACTAAACTTCATTTGATCCTGAGAAAATAAATTCCTAATCTCAAGTCTTGAATGCCTTTTATCCCTAATTCTGAGTCTTCTGAAAACACAAGAGAAAGCCATGCAAGCATCTGACATGCAGCTGCCTTATTTTTTGCTCAACAGACAGACGGGGATGCTTGCCCTGCTGACAGTGATGCCATTTGGGTTTTGTCTTTTTTTCTTTTATATGTTCTCTGTATTCTTGACACATATATTTGTAACTCTGTCACCTTTTGTATTAGGGACCAGTTTTCCCAGTAATTTTCCATGGCTTTTCCTTAGGCAGAAAGAAAAAACAGATTCCAGAGCTCCAAGCCCTGGGAGGTGCAGGGCCCCAACCCTATCTTGGCTCTTCCAAGGCTGAGAACAACTCTTTGGGATCCATTCTCATGGACAAAGTACAGCCAGTGCTGAATGGGAGGCTCCAAAGGGGCTTGACCTAGGCGGGGGAATTGCATCACCATTTGTCCTCCTAATTGGTGCTTTTCACCAATTACGCTGATTTTCTAAAACCTATAAAAACATACCCCTGGGGGGTGGGCTTTTGAGGCCATTTTCCCATAACTGTCCCTGGAAGGCCTTCAAATAAAGATCCCCTTTTATATTACCTCTTTACTAAAATTTTCTCGAGTTTCATTTCCAGGTTGGGAAAAAGGCCACAGCAGGTTCTATATACCCTAATAATTTTCTCATAACAATGATGCAACTCTAACTTTGAAAAGGTGATGTCCATGGAGAAGTTCCTTGTTTTTTGTGACCAGTGACTGGACCTAAGAGAATGGCTTGAGGCTGAGTCAGGGGAGGTTTAGGGCTGGCTATCAGGAAAAAGTTCCTCATCTAGAGGATGGTTGGGCACAGAAACAGGTTCCCCAGGGAACTGATTGCAGCACCAAACCCGACAGAGTTCAAGAAGTAGGCACACAGTGAGCTTCTTGGAGGGTCAAGAGCTGGAATTGAATGATCCTCGCTGGATCCCTCCCAGCTTAGGATATTCTATGATTTTATGATTGTTCCCAGCCATCTTGTCCTTTGTGTTCCTGGATGGGTCTGCTCTACAATGATTTTTGAAGAGAAATGTGAAATTTACCTACTTTCTGCAATAAGGAACCTTTCCCTTTCAAAAACTGCAGGGTCCAGTCCTGCAAAGACATCAGACAGCTCCCGAGTCCCCTTGGAGGCATCACACTGGGCTGCAGGCTGGTCTCAGAGACTTAGAAAACAGGGGTGATGCGTTACCAGGGCAATCCATGGTAGTGCCATCTCAGCCTGTTTGGAATTATCATTTGTCATGTGTCTTCTGCCCCACCGACCAGTAGGAGCAGAGATTCCTTAGTCCTTTTTTGCTGTCAGTTTCCAGCCATGTCTTCATTTTAATGGTGCTCCCTTTTAACTCAGCAAAGCAGGACTGACTTGTGTAGACAGCAAGTAACAACTTGGGAATGACCAGCAGTCACTCTCCTAAAAATCTCTCTCTGCAAGTGCAGAAATAGCATGCTAACTTGAGACCCCTCAGAGAAAACAGGGAGCTAATGGCCTCTGAAAGCTTGTCACTCAGAGGTAGACTGAGAGTCTAGTTTAAGGGCTTCACACAGTACAACAATTATTTAGGTTGCTGCCACGGAAACTTACACTGCCAAGAGACTCATGGCGAGTGTCATGAAGCTAATGAAAAATTTCCACAAAAAATAATTTGTTTGGTAATTTTGTGACCTGGGCAATGCATTTTGGATTTTGCCACCCAAGGCAGAAGTTTCATGAATATCCACATCAGACCCCCTTGCAATATGGCTTCTGACACTGTGCTTGAGCATGCTGGAGAACCCAGTGCAGTGACATCTGTCACAGCAACTCTCTGCAGGTTAATCCCTTGGCTGCCACTCCTGCCTCTTCCATGCTGCATTGCAATGTCTTCACACATGGAAATGTCTAAAGCCAGCATGTTCAAATACAGAAAACATCACAAGGAAGGCAATATAAAAGTTACTTTGTTTGAGGTGTATTTTGTGTCCTGCTTGCCGTGTGTCCCATTGGCAGAGCACTCCTAGGCCAGCAGCACCCTGTAGGGCAGAGTCTTTGCACATCTTGACCACTCATCCTTTGTCCTTTTGGATGTTTTGCTCCTTACCTATTTCAAAGTAATACCTTCTAATGAAAGAGTGAGGAAGTCAATTAGCATTTATTTAGTCCCCTACATGAGACACATAAACAGCCTAAAATGCCAGGCTTTACTGAACATGCAGTCCCATCTGAGACATCCATCACCTTAACAACTCAAAATTAAGAACAGGTGTCATATTCACTGAACGATAACATACAAATTCACAGGACATCTCCAAACCTCACAAAGAAGAAGGAGAGGTTGTGGGAATGATCTTTGCATACTGAGGAAAAGAAGGATTTTAATTATTTAGCTTGATTTTGTCACTACAGCAACAATGACTGTTCCAGGTTTTCTGCTACTGTTGAGCTTCTTACTCTGACATCCGATATTGCCATGGATTGAACTTGGCTGGATATCAGTAGCCCATCAAGCTGCTCTATCACTCCCCTCCTCAGCAGGAAGCAGCAGGAGGTGGGTAAGATGAAAGGAAAAAACCTTGCAGGTCAAAATAGCAACAGCTTAATAAAGCAAAACCAAGGCCACACAGAGAAGTAAAGGAAAACAAAACATTTTTCCACTACTTCCTACCAGCACGTGATGTCCAGCCACTTCCTAGGCTTCCACAGACATAATGGCTGTGAAAGAGAAGAAGAGAAGAACTCTTATAATATTTTTTTTTTTTTTTTTTTTTTTTTTTTTTATTTTAAATCTAACTTATTTTTTTTTTTATTTTTTTTTTTTATTAAAATTTTTTTTCTCACCTAAATTATTTATTTATACACACTCTATTTTTTTTAGAAAAAAAAAAAAAAATGTTATAAATATTTTACAAAAACTTTTCAAAAAAAAAAAAAAAAAAAATAAGCCACCCAGCACCTTTCTAAATACCAATAAAAAGCACAGCTCTGTGAGTGCTGCTATGGAGACAATTAAATGACCGCTGCTGGGGAGAAGATTAAGTCCACCACAGCCAGATCCAACACAAATATAGATGCCTGTGCCCACAGCCTTCAGGCCAACTAAGAGAAGGTAGGCAGTAGATTGGTCAGTGTTTCTTTCCAGGTAATAATAAAATCCACAAGCAAATTCAGTGGAAGGAGAGAGACAGAGGCAGTGCCAAGAGGAGAAGAGAAATACAGAAGTAGAGAAACACAGAAATACATCCATGGCTGATGGAAGACTGACGTATCTGACAAAGTGTTATGTATTGTTTTAATACAGCATGAAAAACAGAATGACAGCCCAGTCATGCACTTATAGCAACTCTGCCAAGAGAGGTTTTCCTCTTCCCTAAGCCTTTTTTGGTCCCTTTATTTCCCATGTGACATTGTAGGAACAGGTCCTTGACAGTGGTGCCCACCTTCCCTCTGCACCAGCTTTGCTGCCCCACTGTAAAAAGCTGATTGAGGCTTCCTCAAATACCACTCTATATCAGAAGGAAAAAATTCCTGGATGAGCCAACCAACCAAAGCATTGAGAAAGGCAAGTTTTGTCATCACAAGGCAGAAAGAAAGCAAAGATGACACATCTGGCCATGGGCTGTAAATATGTCTATCACCCTGCTTTCAATAAGGGTGAGAAGAGAGCTTTTAAACCTTTCGCAGTATAAACACCATTATGTTCCTCTTCCTCACATTTAGGGGTGCCCATCTAGCTGCAAAATCTCTTCCTACTAGCAGAAGGGGAGAAAGGAAAAGAAAAAAGAATTGCAGGGCTTGGGAACTCAATCAGTATTAATGTTCAGAGTCATCAGGACAAGAAGCTGCAACATGAAGTTCCTGTTTAGACCATTTTGCAAATGTCTGCTCTGAAAAAAGTGCCAGACTTGCCAGTTTACAAGTTAGGCCTGTAAATATTTACATTTATCTATAGCTTTTAGGCCTGTAATTTGCAAGTCAACAGCAGGGTTTAAGTTTACACTGTTCTGCAGTTTAGAGCTGTGAGCACTTAGGCAAAGCTTTTTCCAGATCACTTCCATAGAAAAAGGGGACGAGTATAAAAAACATTTCCACCTGCTTTTGCAGCATTCAGTGAAATTGTTATTCCACAGCAGTTATTCAAGTTGATGTATGGAGTATCCACTTAAAAACAACCAGAAATGATGAAAAGAAGGAATTCCTTAACAAATAGAATTACATTTACTTAACATTCCAAGAAGGTAAGAAAACATTGTGCTTGATTTGCACAAAAGTTACTGCTGTTATGAAACACCAAAACATCAAACAGCGTTACTTGCAAATCAAAAGTCATTTAATAAATTCACTGGTGATTACCTTAGGGACAAGAAAGAACTGCTGCTTAATGGTTTATTTTTAAGAAATTGGTCAAGGAAATGGAGTTGTAATGCTTGCCATCTGTATTAAGGCTCCTGAAAACACTAAAAGGAAGAAGCCTCACAGCAATGTATTCAAGGCTGCATGCTGAAACTTTCAGGCATCTTACCCCTGAGAAATAAACCCACATTAAAGAAGAAACAGACTACTTGTGGCATCAGTTCACACTCTGTGGAAAGTTCAAAAGAACACAGGAAAACTTGCTGCATTCTTTCATAGCGCTGGATTAGAGCATGAATATCAAATCTGAGCCTCTTATTTTAAAGGAAGATGAATGAGGAATTCTAAGGAATTACTTGCCCATATCTTGAATCAAGACAATCATTTTGTAATCCATCTGCCAGATTTTTGATTAAAACAACATGAAAAAAAATGTCTGAGATAGACATCCTATGGTAACAAACTAAAACCACAGCCAATGAAGAACAAAAAAAGTTGATGCATACACATCTACATTTTTTTAAATATAGAGTTTATATTGCACCCCCCTTCAAAATGGATAAATCACTAACCCTTTGTTGAAATGAGCATAACTTCTCCAGAATTCTCTGAACTGTTTTTTGGCCTCTTTTGAAGATTGCAAGAATTCTTTTGAATATTTCAGACAAAAAAGTATTTGATTGCTGAGAAGAGCAGAAGTGCCTGCCAAAAAGAGAAGGATTTATAACCCAGGAAAAAGGTTGGATCAGCTGACCTTCTGTGGGCCTTTCCAACCTGACCCATTCTGTGTGATTCTGTGATTGGTAAGGAAATGAATTTGATTAATTCCTTCATTCAAAAGTGGAGGGCTTAATTCAACAACAAGGAAAACAATACTGAACATGTACCTGGCTTCATGTTCTTTTGCATTATTGCCTTTCCCTCTTTCTTTCCCCAGTGCACAAGCATTGGGAAAGTCTGCAAGATATAATTCCTTTACTCCAAAAAGGTTTGATTGGGATCTAAAACGGCAGGCTTCATGGATTGTTTTTTTGGTTTTTTAATTAAATAATTGTATTATTTTTTCCTTAGTTTAGAGAGGTCTCTAAACTTACAACAGCCTTTCATCATCAAGAAACACTCTAAAATAAAACTTCATTTTAAAAATGCTGTTCATACACAGATTTTGCTTTCTTTCTGTTACGAGAGACACATTCTATGGCAAAATTTCATTTTCACTGATGGTTCCATGCTGAAACACCACAGATGGGGCAGGATAGCACACTTTGGTGCATCAAAGATTGAAGAGGGAACATAGCACACAGATTCCCAGAAAAGAGCATATGTGCGTTATTAGAGTGCACCTTTGAATTACAACAGCTGCTTGGAGGGATTTTGGGTTTTGGAAGAAATGTTGGAGAGGTTTCTCTAGAAAGCAGTTTTATTTGGAAAAAGATCTCACTCCTTTGAGGTGGGGCTGCTGTGGAAGGTTTTTTTGTTTTGTTTTTTTTGGGGTTTTTTGTTTTGTTTTGTTTTGTTTTTTGTCCTAATAAATGTTACATCCGCCTCCACTAATGCAACTGGTGAATAAGGGGACTTGTCCACAGCAGCTCTAGTTACAGAGATTTAGATGTGACAAGACTTCTCAAGCAGTTGCACAAAGGTGCCCGAGAAACTGCTAAAGCTGTTACCTACAGAGGCTGGCTAGCAACAGCAAAAGCATGGCTTCTCATTCTGCACTCATAATACAGATTTAACGTCAGGAGCTTTGCAACCCCACTCCCATTTAAAAAGGACAGTTTTTGTTCTCAGAACTGTGCAGAAAACATTGTTATACCAGAGCGTGCACAAACAGAAACCAGAGTTACTCACCTTGAGACCTTGTCAGAAATCAGAGGACAAAAGATGAAGCTCAGTATTTGCCAAACAGTGAAAGATAAAATGTTGATCTTATTCTTTAAAATGTACTGTGCTTGAAAATAGGACAGAGAAAAAGCTTTTAAGACCTTGTATCCCAAGAAAGCATGTCTCATTTGTTCATTTCCAAAGGGATTATCTTCAAAATGTAAGACATCTTTGATAGAGCTTGTTCTCATTTACTGAAAACAAATGAAAGAGGAAGCAACAAGGGAGAGGAACAGAGATGCCCTACATTACATACAACCAATATTCTTTGCTAGTACAAGTTTAACAAAAAAATACTTTGTTTTTATGTTTTCTTCCCCAAGAGAATGCTGATATGGAACAAGCAGCAACTAAAGATGTGTCAGCTACCAACCACCTGCAACTTGAAGATCTTCAGAGAATACTGGCAACAAACAGATAGTAACTTACTTCTGTGTGTGTGTTTGTGTGTCTGTACTTATCTCCCCCACTCTCACTTAAAAATCAGTATCATGTTCTTGAAGTTATCAGATCCATGCAGAAAATCATCCCTAAGCAGGAGAAAACTGACAGAAAAACATCAGCATAGAATTACATAACAATTACAAGGAAATGTCCATTCACTTTGGTTTCCCACTTACAGCACCAGATGAAAGCAGAATAATTTAGCAAATTCTTTTGCCTTCATATACAATCACAGAATTGTTGAGGTTAGAAAAGATGTTTAAAATCAAGCCCAACTGTCAACCCAGCACCATCACCATGTTCACCATTAAATCATGTGCTCAAGTGCCACATCCACACTTATCTTTCTGAAAATGGCAGATTTAATATTTATGGTCAAGTTTTTTGTCCTATGACTGCAGATTGTTTTCCTCCTCATAAAAAGAAACAAAGGTCATACTTAGCACTAATCATATCAGTTTCATTTCTGCACCTAACAAGGTTATTTTCTCCTTTAAGAGAAGTCTAGGATCCAGTCAAATCCTCTTCTATCCTGTTTTCATCACAGCTTTCAAAAACCTGATGCACACAAAAATTCAGAGAATCAAAGTTTTAGAAAAATCTCAAGACAAAGGCTTGAAACAGAACAATACAGCTACTACATTTGCGTGCATTTTCCTTCTGTCTTACAGCAGCAAAAATGCCAGAGGAGAAAGATAACTAAGCTACCAAAGGACTAGCTGGGCTGGAGGGAGACAAGCATGTTAGACAGGCTATGTGACCCAGGGAAGAAGCACGGGAGTGAGGGATCAGCCTCCTCATCCCTGAATTAGAGCAGCCTCTCCCCTCACTGTCTGATGAAAGGAAGGCTATCATATTGCAGAAGACTGAGAAAAAAGAGGTAGGCCCACTCTATCATAAAATGCAACATTTAAGAGAAGACAGAGTAACACTCCACCATTACAGAATGGATGAGTAAATGTAGAACAATTTCCCAGATACCTCAGTCTTTGAGCATATTCTAAGGATACATCATCTGGCTGACTTAATAACTGAATGCTACCATTCCAGAGCAAACAGTGTTTGCTGTTATAAATATATATAATAAAATAAAAAAATATAATATAATAAAAATAATGGTGTTCTTTTTATTTCTGTATATGTGCTAATAACCACCCTCACCTTGGAAGATTTTCTTCCAATTTCTACTATTCCACCTTTATAATAAAGAACTCTTCTTACTGATAAATATGAGAAATGACTCAATAATTATTATTTAAAAACCACATAAATAGAAGGCTGGTTAGGAACAGCATAAATCATCTTAAAGCAGAAAAAGTAGGGGGGTTAAAAAAAAACAAGAAAAAGGAAGTGCAGAGCTGGAAGGCATTCAAGTCAGAATTTAGATTTTTCAGGAGCCCATGTTTTAACAATGTCATTACAACCAAATCGCTGCATAATCACAGAAGGAAATGTTTCCAAGCAAGTTTCCCTCATGCTGTTCCCAGAAGACCTGTCCCAAACATGCAAGAATCAAGGCAAGAAGCAAGAAATGTTTTAATTAGGCTATTACTCTATTAACTTAACTCATCTGGGAAATACCAGCAATAACTTATTCAGCCTAAATTGTCATTCTTTAATCGCTTTACCTAATAAAAGGCTGTCTTCAGTGCCCAGCCTTTCACAGCTGGCTTAGAACCTGTTGTGGGCACCCTCTCTCCTCAAAAGCTCCCTTAACCTACCTGAAAGGGTGCCCACAACAGGTTTTAAGTCAGCTCTCCCAAAGCTCCAGCTTTAGTCCCCACTTCCTCAGAGCACCTCTAAGCACTCATTCACATGTCACAAACATGGCCTAACTTCCCAGCATCATACTGAATCCCTGAGCTGCTAGGGAGGGGAGACAGAGCTGGATTAATAGCAGAAGGAGGAAAAAAGAATCATTATCCAAGTTCACCATAAGGCAAAATATTTTGCCAGGCGCTCTTTTACCAAAAGGATGAGTTTCAGAATGAGGAAAAAAGACCAAAACGATCTGACACTCAAATACCTGGTGGCCAGAGTGTCAAGGAACCCTGAATAAAGCAATAAAATGTTCTTAAAAACCTATTAATTAATAAACATGTGCTATTCATCAGTTCAAACAGTTGCAAAACTACACAGGTCTTATAAACATAGTTTGCTTCCCCTTCTCAAGAAAAGGCACAGATATTAATAGAAATGAAACAAGGAAGAGAGAAGCATCAACAAAGCTATGGGATGTGTGTGTCTTTAGTTACATAAATTTAGCATGGAGAGGCTTAAAGAGCAAGCCATAAACATCTCACTGCACGGTCAGGAGTCATCAGCATTCTCCCAGCAGCAGCAACACGCTGCAGAGCAGGAGCTTGAAATCCCTCCAGCAGCTGACAGCACAGTAGTACATATGCAAAGTCTTCAGAGCCATAAGCCTTGCTTTAAAGTTGAGCACACAATGCATCTCAAGACAGTTTGCCAACTTCATTGGAAAAATATCAATGCATTGCTGTTAAAAGCCTGTATCTGTATGTGCCTGCCTCACAAAAGGCTGAATGGCATCAAGTTAACAAACTTTAGCAGGTCTTTTCCTAAATCCATGATATGTTTTTAAATGCAGCAGCATTAAGGCAACCTTTAAATTAGCGAGCGCTGTGGCTTGATATAGAACTGCAGTGAAGATATCTGTTGTTTTGTAATCAACTACCTGTGATCTCTAAGATCTGAGGAGAATTCCAGTGGGGGAGGTAAAGGCTTAATCCAACTGGGAGGCTTTGATCTGCTAAAAAGACATTTTAGAGATGAATCTGAAAGGAATCAGGGTTTCAACCTGTTCTTCTTTGTTCAACCTTGTTCTGTTGCCATTGCACGTGCTAGACTTGCAGTAGATTTGACTGAGAAGCCTTTATTTTACCAAACGTTTCTAATGTATTATATTGCACAGAGGCCTGCTATATAAAACAATCATATTAAAAAAATCTTGTCATGTTCAGCACTCCAAGATTTCTTTCCTAATGTGATTACTTATTTGAAAAACATGGAAGAGGAGAGATAAAAAATGGAATTAGCAGTAATATCTCAGTTGCCTTGTTTATCCTCCATCCTCTACTTTGGCAGTGCTAGATTTTGAAGTGTTTCCCTTGTGAAGTCACCAATAGATTGTCAATCAAATTTCTAAAATAAATATCCTGTGTGTTACAGTCACTTTCAGTATGCTGGTCTGTCTTTTTTTTCCTGCCCCCAAAATGGATCTCATTTAAAGAGAGCTTAGTATAGATTCTCAAATAATCTAGGAATACCCAATATGCTTATATTCAAGCTACAATTAAGCTGCTGTAAACCTCTTGGTTTACATATTTGAAACATCTTTTTACACAAAAAAATCCCTCAAGAAACCAAACACAAAACAAAACCCACAAAACAAAACCCACAAAACCCAACTAAACAGGCTTATTACATGCTAGTGTCATTATAATGATTCTGAAGAAGAAGCAGAAATTAGAAGGTTGTCTGACCTGCTAAATTATTCTGACCCTTCAAACAGTAGGGCTGTGTTTAAATAGATGTAAAGAAATACCAAGTGCCCTAGCTGCTACTCAAAGGATCCAAATCATCACCCACTATCTACATTCATTCCTAGAAAAACTGAACCAAGAATGATTTCTTGACATTTAAAATTACTTCATAGGTGGCTTTGTAGTCAGGACACAAGCCAATAGCTTTCCAAATAGCAAAAGAGAGGCTCAGAAGAATTATTTCATGGAGATAAATGTTACTCTCATGTGAACAAAGCCTATGCAGGGGAATAGGGCAATACAGAAGAGAAAACTGCATCTTTGGCAGCTGGAGGAGGAGGAGGGAGATTTTAAACAAGATTCAGAGCAAGACAGATCATTGAGGGGAAAATGGATCAGAACACAGCAGCAGAACAGTGCAAGGCCTGAACCCTGTTGTTAAAACTGTTGAATTTTTAAGTTTTATATAATAACCTTTAGAAACATGCCTTTGGTTTTGAGCAGAATTATGACACCCTAAAATGGGGAATATGCTAGCCTGAATGCATATTCCACCAGACAAATACCTACCACAACAAGCATAACTAGCTTGGCACATAATAGATAATTTTCTCTTCCTCAGTGGATGCTAATTGTTAGATTCACACTTCCTCTAATGATTGCAGTGCTGTCCCTGCCTCTCTTCCTTCCCAAACTGTAATCAACCCATGGCATTATCTGCTTAGTAAAATATCCCCTTGTATTTGCTGTTCTTCCACAGCTTGCCTATGCTTATATTATTCACTTCCATTTTCATCTCTCTCCTCCCTTGCCAAGTTATCAGACTAATACTGTCCTTATATCTCAGGTATCTGACCAGATATTTAACTTTAGTTAAGACTAACAAGACATTCTCAGGTTCTATTTGTACTTCAACATTGTCTAGCTTAGAACAGTTGCTAAGTGTCTAAATTAAAATAATTTAAAAACAAAGTCAAAAAATCGGAAGCTAAAATGTAATAAGGAGGTAGGGGAGTATTGCCATTAGCTTTATACCTAAATAGCGGAAGGAGGAGCAGGAAAAATTTGAAGTGACAGAATATTATTTCAAAGAAGGAATAAGAACAATAAGCTGCTCTTAAAATAGTACAGAAGCACCTGGAAACTACTCAGCAGTCTTTTTGAGCTTCAAGGAATGACAGAGATCAGAGGATGCAGACTGAGACAATCCTACAGGAAAAGCACAAAAGCAATACTATGAACTATGAAAAAAAACCCACCCAGAATCAGGAATCTTGTGTCTTTTCATTTTACTTGTTTAATTCTGTAAGCTGTTTACAAGCACAGAATCACAGAATGGGTCAGGGTGGAAAGAACCACAGTCACTAGGTCACCTGGTCCAATCTCCCTGCTCAGGCAGGATCATCCCAGAACATGAGACACAGAACTGGTGCCAGACAGTTCCTGAATATCCTCATTGAGGGAGACTCCACACCCTCTCTGGGCAATCCATTCCTGTGTGTGGCCACCGGAATCAAAGTGTCTTTCCTTGTGCTCAGGTGGAACATTCTGAGCATCAGTTCCTGCCTTATTGCTTGGCACCAGCCTGCACCACTGCCATCCTCTGGACACCCTCCCTTCAGGTACTTCCAGACATGGATGAGGTCCCCTCTCAGTCTTCTGGAGGCTGAACAGGCTCAGTTCCCTCAGCCTTTCCTCCTAAGAGAGATGGCTCCAGTCCCTTCCTTCATCACCTTTGTTATCTTCCACTGGATCTGCTCTGTGAGCTCCACGTCCCTTCTGTGCTGAGGAGCCCAGAACTGGACACAGCACTCCAGATGAGCCTGGGCTGAGGAGAGGGGCAGGAGCACCTCCCTGACCTGCTAAAACTGCCCTTCCTGACACACTCAATGACACCTTGGCCTCCAGGACACACTGCTGACACATGGACAGCTTGGTGTCCACCAGGTCCTTCCCCACAGAGCTGGTTGCCAGCAGGTTAACCCCAGCCTGTGCTGGTGCCTGGGGTTATTCCTCCTTAGGTGCAGGACCCTGCCTTTACCTTTGTTAAAATTCAGATAGCTCCTCTCTGCCCATCTCTATCTGCAGATAACTGCAGGAAAGAAAAGGATTCAAAATCCTTAAATTACCTCTCCATGTTCGTGCTGCCATTCTACTCTCTCTCCCCAGTAAAACAGATATACATGAATAATTTTTCCAGCACCCCAGCTAGATCCTCTATATTGCAGCTTAAATTATTGAAAAAGTATAAAAATGCTACTGCTTGATTAAAACAAATTTTAATTGCATTAAATGTAATTCCATGGTTCTCAGCTCTGACAGGAAAGAAGAAAAAAAAGTGAAGAGGAAAAAACCCTGTTGATTGAAATTCTGCAGGAATAGCTCAGACCTTTCTACAGCAAGAAGTTGCTGCAGGAAATTACCACAGAAATCATTCAGCCTTGTACATTGTGGGGCAAGCCATGCAGCAAAAGCTGTCAGAGGAGCAGCAGGGGGCAAGTTCCAATCATCTCCATTCCCTGAAACCCTCAGTGGAGACTGAAGGGATCTGGAGGGTTAAACTACCAAGCCTAGTTGATACTTTGTAAATGCCTTTCTTTCCACACACTAGTTTACTAACAGGAAGAAAGAGAGAAATTAAGTAATTCTGTTTTGGGGTGGTCCTATCTTGGTGAATATAACTTAAGATACCTCAGTGTCAAGCCTTCAGAAGCTCACAGGTTCTCTTACATCCTAGAATCCCAGCAGCTCCAGCATTACCAAAACTGAAGTGAGAAGTACCAGCATTGTGTCTTTTTATTGTTGTTGTTTGCGTGGGGTGATTACACACTGTCTTCAATGAATGGAAAAAAATTAAGAAATAGTGCCAACACTTACCAATGTGATAAGTCCTACAATGCACCCTAGTCTTGGGTATATTTATGAAAATATACCCACTCAGGTCAGAAATTTTTCTAAACTTGAATGAATATGGGCACATTCATCATCATTTCACCTGGAAAATAGAAATTTCAAGCAAATCTAACAGAAAAACTCATCTCTAAATATAGGAACAAGCCCAAGTGTTATAAAGACAAATAGAGAGACAGCGGATGAAAGTGGTGCCAATCCTTTGAATAACCTAAATAATTCTAAAATGCTGGGGTTAGAGATTCTATTAGAAATGATGAAGCAAATGACACCCAGTGACATCAAAAACCTGCATGTGTTCAGTCCTTGTTATCGCACACAAACTACTCCAGAGGGAATTATAGTTATGTATAAGTTTACAGAGCTCCCATGAGGCCGTGCACATCATATCATGATGTTGCATGCTGCAGCAAAAACAAAAGCTTTTATTTTAAAGATTAATAAATAATCAGAAGTTTCTGTTATCATCCCCTGTGCCTTAAAATCTTTGTAAAAATCAGATATCTACCTCCGTCTGTGGAATACAAGAACTTAAATTTATTCCATTCCCTCTACAGTTTAGCCACAACAGAGCTCATTCCAGTGGGCAACAAATTTTTAACATGTTGCTTTATCAGAGGCTTGTCATGGGAAATAACTTAAAGTAATTTATTTAATAAGATTGCCATGATAGCCAATAACATTTCAACAGGAAGGCTGCTCTTTGGACTAATTAAAACTAAAGCTTTTGAGACCTTTGTGCTCTTCTCCCCCTATCCCCCCACCCAATTGCCTTCCAAGGCATGAGAGATGAAGAGTCTTTCTCAAGTTGTTTACTAAAGGTAATTTGATAGATTTTTGAGCTCTACTAATGAGCTCATGTTTCTTGCATATTAAATATTATGACAGAATAACTCTGGGAATGCTGGGTCCTTGGACTACATAAAGAACTGATCTAAGGTCCCAATACTCCCTCTACAATTTGTGACTCAGTAATATAATATTAATATTCCTACTCTATTTTTCCTGCTTGCATTTTTTATCTTTCTGGACATGGCAGCAGGTTATACTTTTAAATATGTAAGCTGTGTTCATTTTAATACCTTAATTTTACTGTAGATATAATACAGAAAATTTGCCTTAAAATTTAAGTATTAAGCTTATTTTTGTATTTATTATGAGAGACAACAAGATTAAACAGAAAAAAATTATGGAAAGTACTTTAAATTTTATCTTGGCTTAAAATTGACAATTGCTGCTAAACTCATCAACTCATCAGGCCAAAGGCACTGTCCAAAGTTTCTCTTAAGGTAGGTTTCTCTGACTATGGTGAAGAAAAAACACATTCTGATCTTGTCTGATGGTCCAAATACCTCACTCCCATAGAGAAAAGCTAAAAAAAACCAAACTAAACCAAACAAAACACCAAAAAACCAAATCAAACAAAAAAAAATCAATTCAATGATCAGGTCAATTGTTTCATTGCATGCTGCCATTATCACACAGATAAATATATATTACAATGAATATACGTGACTGAAAACGATGAAGGTTAACGCAAGATTCTGTTGGCACAAAGTTCTCATATGAACACTTTTTATTGCTCTAGCTCAGGTAATTTTCCTCCTCTAAAGACAGGAGGGGAGAGGAGGAGGAATACAGCATAGTTGAGTTTTACCTGCCATAATTGGCATAACATTCCAACTGAGGTAATGAAAAGGCCTTAAACTCTTGCTTAGAAACACTATAACAATTTCAATCACCAGTCATTTACTTATTTTATGCCAAAGACATAACAATAAAAAAAAAATGAAATTATACCATCTCTTCTATGATTGCTGAAACAGAGGTATATCTTAATATAACATGCAAATAATACAGTGTTTACGGACTATTTTTTTTCTTCTCTTTACATAGATACATCCCACAGCTAGTTAATATTTAATAATTTGCAAGTAGAATATGTCAGGATATATACACATAAACATAAAAGTATCTAATCTTAAATGTTTTATTGAACATTGTTTCATTGAAATCTTGCTGAAGTAATTCCTACAGCAGTCTGGTCAGAGCAGAACTCCAGCATGAGAGGCACACTACAAGTAAATAATGCCTCCAATCAAAGATGGAAAGTCTACTGGAAAGTCAGCCAGATACAACTAATTTTTCAAGTTAAACGGAAAAAATTGAGAATAAAATAAGTAATTTGTTTCCAAAATGAAAGATCGCCCATTTTTTCTTTTCCCAAAATATATCTTGTGAACAGAAATTTTAAGGATATTTTTAAGGGATACTATTCCTATTCAAACTCAGATGAGATTATTTTTTTTTCCTTCTTAATATTTTAAGCACCTGAAGTTCCTAAGAAAATTTGTTTCTGGTCAAACATTATAATCAGAGTGACAGATTTACCAAGGAAACTCCCATCTCAAACTTTTTTCAGTCTTTTTCAGATCCTTTTTCAAAATCAAAAAATGAACAACTGAAAAGCAAGAGTCATTATTGATCAAAATTAGAAGGGCAAAAAATGACAATTTTCAGCAAGTTAGAAATTAACAAGTGAAAGATTTTACGTGATCTACTATTTTGATATGTTTTTTCTTAACAAAAAGAAACCAAACCAACCTACTGTCTGCCAACACATGCTATTTAGTTCAAACAATTACAAATTCTATATTACAGATCCTTTTAAATATTTAGTTTGCTTGGAAAATTTATTACTCAGACCAGTTAATGCTCTCATTTATCCAGAAATGTCTTTCCATTTAACCTGATTCATTTCAAGTCACTAGCATGCAAGCAAAACAAAATAAGGGGATTGTGAAGACAACAGGGAAACATTTTCTTGAGATTGTTCAAGATATTTTTGATTTCTGGAGATTCTACCAGGTGTATCTGTTGATTTGCTGCAATGCTAGTAAACTGAAAAGCCTTCAGGTACTTCATTCTAAATAGGGCCTGATTTTCATGGAGGGCTCAGGTCAATTTTGCTCCGGTTTCTCAAAAACATAGGGATGCATTCTGCTGTCATCACTCACTGGTGAGGTTTTTTGCCACTACTCCTTGAGCTGCCATTTTCCACACCCACTTTTTAAGGTTCATGAGCCACAGAAGTCACAAATCTTGCAACCACACAGGTGGAACTGACACGTTTAACCCCTTGCAACCACTCCACGGTAAGAGCAGTCATGGTATCTTTTGGAGACAGGCTGAAGTATGGTTAAGGAAAAAGTCACAGGCTAACTACTTTTTGTGTAAAAAATTTATCCCAAAGTGGTTTTTCCAGCCTATTTTTAGTCCATGTCTCAAAGGTGCTATGTGCTTAAATAGGGTATTAGGAGAAATGTGTTTGCCTGGTCACTCACAGAAAAATGTTCTGCATAAAAGTTGCATGAAGGAGCAGCACAACTGAAGAAAACAAGCAAAGAAAAAAAAAATCCATCTCCCATCCTCCCAAAAAAAAACATCAACAATAAAAAAACCCCAAGCAAGCAGGGAAAAAAAAAACCAGGAAAAAAACACACCAGGAAAAATTCATAAATGCTTATGCCAAATTCCTGAAAAGTACATTCACTATTTTTGCTACATTATTATTTTTAAGCAAGACAATGAAGGAAAATCAGGAATTTAGCAACTTTACTGAGGTCTTGACTCATTATGTCAGAAGGTGAACAGCAAGCACGTATAACGTATTACTAACATGCATTCTGGAGTGAAATATATATTAAATGGAAATTTTTCAGTGGTAACAATATAACTTCTTGTGACTCTCTGCGATTCCTAGAGTTCAGAAGTAATCTGCATGTCATCCAAGACATTGAATACCTCTTATTTCACACACTTTAATAATAAAAACTATTCTGAGATACCAAATCATAAACCAAAATATGGCTCATAATTATTCACGAGAACTTCAGCAATTCACAACAATTAAATGAATCCATCCACCAGCAAATCCTTGGTTGAAACAATATAGCTGTGTCTATAACAGCTGAGCAATAGAGAAAAATAAAGACATACTTCAATTAAAAATATAAGAAAACCATCACATTGTCTCTAGCACAAATCCCACATTCCTCGTTAGACAAATTGTTTTACCTACTGACCAAGAACCATCTGTTCACGCCTCCTGCTCCCTGTGCCCTCCTTCTTTGTTTTTCTTTAAACAAAACCTTTCTTTTTCACCTTTTGAGGCTAGTTCAGTATAATTAGCACAAGATAAAAGTAGCAGATATCACACAATTTATTTCACAGCAGACAAAGCAGGAGCAAAAGGCATTCAGCAATGACCCAACCCAGCTCTTGGATAACATTCAACAGAGTCCATTATGGAGACAATAAAAGTTCAGGGTCTGGCTCAAGCAGACACATAGTCCAGCTGTATGTGGCAGCTAACTCTCATAATCTTGTTTCAGATATTTTTATTGCCTCAAGCATTACAATCTATTGAGCTTCAGCCAGAAAGTCTAGCTTCTATAATTTCTTTCCCTTGTAGTAGGAGTGAGAAATTTATGCTTGAATGACACTGAAGGTCATTCACCAAAAAGGGAAATAAAATCAAGAAAACTAGTCTCCTCCCGAACTTAAAATTCTATATTAATAAAGCTCTGCTTCTTTCAGCTACTCATCTAGAGTACAATCTAAAGAAGCTGTGTCTCCTCATAACGTAAAGGTGAAAAAAAGATGAATTATTTTTGTAAATTCACAGGGAAAGATAGTCTGATCCTTCCTGAAGCACTGAGGGTGCATCATCTATGTCATTTCCCATTTTAGTGGGCTTCAGTAAGAATGTCTGCGCTAAACTGATAAATAGTTGATAAAGTTATCTAGACATTTGTTGCTGAATTTCTAAAATCTTCTGTACCTGCTCCATAAAAATAGGGGTCTTGGTGTATTATTTATTACTAGTATGTCCTTCAAGTTACATGGGATATTAACCTGCTCAGATGGTCTTAGTTCAAACAGCAGAAGAAAACCACACTAAAAAAAAAAAGCATGAAATTGTGATCTTGATAAACCAGAGATCCATTAATTAGGAAGTTTCAGGTTATTTTCTTACAGCTTTCTCTATTATCTCTTCTCAAGCCACTCTAACCATGACAAGAATGTTTATACACTAATGCGTGCGTATGCATATTCATTAATATTCTAGCAAGTTGAATATAAAAATCACAAACATATACTACAAAACAAAGTTGCTCTGAATACTGAGAAAAGGGAAATCTACAAGGTTTGCATTTCAAACATCAAATTAGAAGTATACTCATTAGAGTTTCCAAAGAAAACAATTCCAAAGGTAGGAGGTGCATGAACAAAAGCCACGCAATGAATTATTTGTCATCACCAGCTGGAAATTATATTTTTGCCTTTAATGGAATAAACATAATTCCAGTTTTTATACTGTGAAGGTCATTCCTGCAGCTGTGGCATTACAGAAATGAACAAACGCTGAGTGATTACAGCAGACAAGGAATGCTTTTTCAGTCAGTGGGAACTTCCCTGGGCTGCCACAACTTCTTAAATAGGGTAGAAAGTGGCTTAGCCACTCCTCTGACAGTTCCCTCAGGACCTGCAGATGTATCTCATCAGGTTTCATGGACTGGTGCATCTCCAAGGTGCTTAGATGGCCTTGAA
This sequence comes from Camarhynchus parvulus, assembly GCF_901933205.1. Classification (NCBI taxonomy): domain Eukaryota; kingdom Metazoa; phylum Chordata; class Aves; order Passeriformes; family Thraupidae; genus Camarhynchus; species Camarhynchus parvulus. The sequence goes on from NC_044571.1 coordinate 108,114,196, forward strand.
CCTGATCTTCTCCCACAGTGGGTGATTGTTCCTCCTCCCAGCCCCTGCCTCTGCCTTCAGGGCAGTGTGATTCAAGCACTTGGCAGTGGAGAAGGATGCACAAAAGTGCATCAAGTAACTCAGCTTTCTCCATGTCCCAGATAACCAGGTCTCCTGTGTCCTTACAAAGAGGGCCCTGGTTTTTTCCTATTCCTCCTTTTATCACTGACATGTCTATAGGAGCTTGTTTTGTTGCCCCTGACACTCCCTGTCTGGGTGTAACTCTATCAGGGTTGAATGGATAAATGTGGTATGTGATGGGGAGTAGGTTGCTTGGATTTATTTGCTTGCTTTGCTTTTTTGTTTTTAACATATAAAGATCTAGATTAAATAAACTGTATGAGGTCAGGGTACACTTGATAAGAGAGAACCACTTTACTGGTGGGGAGAGAGGGAGAAAAAGAAAAACCTCTACCCTAAGAATTTCCTAGAGTGGTTCATGGCTTTATCTTGTGTTTAGTAGTCAGTCCATATACTTGCACTGTTGATTTATTTCACTATTAGAATTTTCTAACTATGGATGCTGAACTGTCTAACTTTTACTGTTCACTTCAAACTATTCTTATGAGCAACTGAACCCTGTGAAGATGTCAAAAGAAGAAAAATCTTACAAGCTTATTTTCTGTTTAGTGGACTGTAAGCAATATAAATATTAAACAGACTGTGCATCTTAAGTATGCTATGAATAAAGATTCAAAATACTGAAAGGAAAACCAGACAAAACAGCAGAATGGCTTTGAATGCAATATAAGGGTTTGTTTGTTTTCTCCAAATAAACTATTTTCTTTAAATCAAACAAGGGAAAATATAAGACATGATGCAAATCTTAAATAAGACACAAAAGTAAATATAAGACACCTTCTAAGAGATCTTTTGTTTATATTATTATACTACTTTAGTGGAATACTTATAGGCAGTTTTATAGGTCATCATTTGAGCAAACAAATCATAAGACATTGTCAGATCACAAACAGTAGAAGGAAGAATTCTTGTCAGTAAGATGCCAAATCAAATTATGAAGCACATATATTTTAGAGAAGAACTCAGAAGAGGAAATAAATACAACTTCCAAGAGAAATTCTTGAAATCATGTACTTAATATTAATTCCCAGAAATTACAAGTGGTGAGGTCTTCCATAGAGGTTTACTGTGACATAAATTTATATGAAACTGAAGTTGAAAAACATAATTAAAAAAAAAAAAAAGAAGAGTCAAATTGGAATTCCAGGTGCAGCAAGACTCAGACAGAGTCAGATACTTTAATGCGGTCTAAGTAGCCATAGCTTTAAGCTCCTCTGGTCCTTTCTGATTTGAAGTTTCTTTTACTACAGCTATTATATCATTGGGGATGGAAAACCCTCTTGTGTGTGGGCAGTAGGCAGAATACTGATGATGTAATTCATGATTATGTAGATGGAGACTGTAATTGCTGACTTTTTAAAAATAGCAGTAGCTAATTCCCCCATGACCTCTTTGAGCCAGTGGAAGCTGCTGAAGGAGATATCTTCATAGAGTAATTAGGAAGCTTGGGGATATGACTCTCTCAGGAGGGTTATCTTAATTTTATATTCCGCTGTTTGTACTGCAAATTTTAGTGCATCAAATAATTCATTTTTTTTAAGTGTCATGATGCATCAGCTACAAGATTGATATAAGGAGAAAGAAGTGGGGTAAAAAGCAGAAGTAGCAGACTCAGAAGCACAGATTTCCAGTATCTAGTGAGATTAAATCTTCCACTGTTACAATTCAGACAGAGTTTTAGTGAGTCACATCCACAATGCCCAGCCTGACATCAAACCACACCAATAAATAAACTCGTTGAGAAAATATTGTATTTGACAGTGTTCTCTATGAGCCACAAGCTAAGAGCACTCTGCAATGAGGAAAGGAAAGCAGTCACTGGTAAAAACATAATAACATTGAATAAAAGTCCCATCTTCAGGAACAAAAAACATAAATTATTCCACTTCTCCTTCAAGAGACATTTTCTACTATGATTCAGCTTCAGTTTCATTGCAAACTCAGTAGTAGATTCATCCTCAATTTGGATTTCTTTGTGAAGCAGACAATAATGACTGAACCAAAGTGAATTAACAGGAATGTGAACCTCTCTCAGGTGAATTTAAGCTCATATAATTCTAATTATGAATTAAATGCTGGAGATTACCAGCATTTAGCTCATTTCACCTCTATAGGTGAAATAAATATAGAAGTGAAATATGATTTATCCCACATTCTTTCAAAATAAATATTTGTTTCCACAGGAAATATTTTCTAAATTATAGTTTCATGATCTTTTTATGAAGACCATGTATGATGTAATTTTTAAGGTTCAGAGCAAAGTGAATTTTTGGGACATCATGTCCAACCCCTTGTTACGATGAGCATCACATCACAAAACTCCTTCATTAAAAGGTACAATGGCTGGTTTTTGCTAACTATAGAAGTTCAAAAGGCAGGATGCCAAGGTGTATATAGAAAATTCTTACAACCACCTTTGTTTTTAAGTGAGGAAAAAGAGCTCTAGTATGTCAACATGGGAGTCTCTGCCCTAACTATGGAAATTGATGAAGAGTGCAGTGCCTCAGCACCTAACAGAGATTACACACCAGGTTGTTCAGACACAAAGACCTGGAATTTGTCACTGACACAATCATCTCTGCATTACAGTCAAAGTACTCCAGGCCTGTGGTGTCAACCCAGGCTTTCTATTCCCACAGATTAGCACACAAAATTATTTCTGTAAGGTACCACAGGAAAAGTATAGGACAATAAAAGTTTGCCTTTCTCTTATATAGGTTTTAAGTAACAAATTATATTTGTTTTCATCCTTACCCCTCATCCGTTCCTGAAATAAACCTATTTAGAAGTTTCATCTTCTGAAATTAAAGCAAGGACTCTGGGAGAGCAGTCAGGAGTCCATAGGGCAAACACCAAACTCTTTAGTGAATTGTGGCACAAAATCCTTAGAAAATAGACATCTAGGAATCATTCAAGAACACCATGTTCTCAGAAGTTAGAAATCTACATAATCACTCCTACTTGAAATAGTTAAGACACTGAAAATTCCACTTAACCTAGTAGAAAACTTGAAGTCTCTGAATTTCTTTTTTTTCCTCTGTATCTGCCAAGATCTGGACTAGCTACAATAATGCAGATAGCCAAGATGCAAAGGGAAGCACTTTCAATGTACTGGAACTGCCATGTATCACAATTATTTTTAATCACAATTGTTTTTACATATGGTCTCATACTTTAGATAATGTGAATATATAAAGTAAGTACAGATGAGAATCTGTATCCACGATCACTGGCAGAAAATTTAGACTGAAAAAACAAAAAAATATACAGCCATAACAGTGTCTAGAGAATCAAGAGTTTCATAAAAGTTTTCAAACAATAAAATACATCCAAAAAACAAACCCTAAAGCACACAGTAGAGTTTTGTGGTGCTAGCATGTTTCTAGGGACCTAAACAAACACAAAAAACTTAAGGTTGTTTATTGTCTCCAGAGAACCACATTTAAGCTTCAATAGTGACAAAAGCAAAACACACTGCTCACACTTTTAATTTACCACAATGCAGCTGTTTAGAATTAAGTCAGAAATCACAGTGCTCATAAGCCCATCACATTATTTGCTGCATTGTTGTCCCTGACAATACCTCAAGGTCTTCCTTCAGAGCACAGTGAGAAATACTTGAGAATACCACAGATGTTTTTACTACAGCCTTCCTTATGCTCTCACACTCTCAGTACAAAACTCCATTTTGCCATCAACAAAAGAGGAACAACATAATCCACCCACAAAATTTTTATTAGAACAGTTTCCTTTAGAAAGGGAAGCCATACTGTTGCACATATCTACCCATCAGTCAACACTCAGGTTCATCTAACATAATCTGATTAAGTTATTTCTAATTAATAGAGATAACTACAAGAATTAAAATTAACCAATAATTTTGTGTCGTTATCTTCTTATGTGCCCTGTGCATAGACACAAAAAAACAACTCAACAAAAAAAAAAAACCAAAAACTCACAGCAAGTGCAACAGCAACCTTTGTCACAGAAAATGTCTGTAATAAAATGAATATTTAACTAGTTGATGCCAAGGTAAACCAGCAACCACTGCCCTCTCCCTGATTACATAGCCCAAATTCTCATCACACTATGCAAATACATTGAACAGTGACAATTTTCTCTGGGTAAATCCATACAATCTCACTGTACCTAAGTAAGGCAAGATGGTGGCAGTGGCAAGTTTCAAGACAGAAAAATCATGATAATGAGTTGCACCCAGGCACTGTCCAGGACATCCACTCAGGAAGAGCAGAAAACAAAACCAGAGTGGGCTGTAATACATCAGTGAACCATCCAGGAAACAGGACCAAGACTTGAAATAAAAACCTGCTTACAGTGTTGATGTGGAGTCCATGCAGTCAGCAAGTCAGAGCAGCAGAGGCACCAACAGAGGGAACAGCTCACAGCAAGCTTGGGCTCCCAAACCTGTGAGCAAGGCATAGGTGTGGGTGGCACAGATGGGACTGGGAGAAGCAACTGAGGCTCACTGACATCTTAAAGCCCTGAGAAGTGATTAGCTGCCTCATCAGCCTGGAGAAAAGGCATCTGGGAGACCCTCCAGCAGCCTACCAGTACCTGAAGGGGACCTACAAGAAAGCCAAAAAGGGGTTTTTTTTGCAAGGGCATATAGTAATAGGACAAGGGGAGATGGCTTCACTCTGAAAGAGGGCAGGTTTATCTTAGTTATTAGGAAGAAATTCTTTGCTATGAAGGTGGTGAGGCAATGGAACAGGTGGCTCAGAGAAAGGGGCAGAAGGCCTCTGTGGATGCAGGGAGGCACAGAGGTAGTGAAAGGGGGGACAGGTTACCCAGGAGAATTTCAGGCACATTATCTAAGTGGGAACATCTCACAGCACACGTCACAGTTGAAATGGCCATGATACACAGGAATATTATCACATAATTCCCGAAGGCTTCAACCCATACAGAGCAACAACATACCTCATCAGAAGGCTTCAAGCATCTGCCCTTATTGCTCTTTAGCCCAACCTTTTATACCCTCATGCTGATGCACTGCACCTGTGTGCTCTCTATTCCCTCTGTGATTGGTCAGTGGCACTGGGCACTCCATGGCTCGTTACCGTCACCTGTTTCTCACAGCTGTAGCCCACTGGGGATGAGGCTGGGCCACAGCCCCATTCCCAATCCCCACAAACTATGCACCTACAGGAATGGACAGGATTAGGCAAACCAGAGCTCAGGTAGAGCTGGGACAGAAGGATATGAAGTTCAATGACTGCATAAACAAGAGTGGTTCTGACTAAAAAAATGCTAAGAAAATCACAGATTAATCATAGATTCATAGAAAGTTAAGGGTTGGAAGGGACATCAAAGATCATTTAGTTCCAATCCCCCCGCCATAGGCAGGGACTCCTTCCACTAGACCAGGTTGCTCAGAGCCCCATCCAACCTGGACTGTTCTGTAAGTGCAGCTCTGCAGCCAGAAGCCACACATTCCAATCTTCCTCATCATGGTAGTCCATCCACTCCTCTGTGCACAGCCATTTCCAGGGATGCCTCAGGTTTCAGCTTTTATATTTTTCAGATTCTGTACTTCTTGAGTGCGTAGTTCTGAGCTTCATTTTAGGTGATTAGGTAAGCTCTCTTCACAGAGCAGGGAGACAAAACAATTCTTTCTCTAGCTGGGGACCAAGGACAAATGATCCAAATGTCAGGCCCAAGAGCATTAACAATGTGGACTGAAGAGTGAAAAACAAGAAGGATGGGACTTCATGGGCTAAAGCTGTAACTGGACAATTTATTCCAATATGCAAATGGATGAGGGCTTATGGAAGTGTGAGACCCCATGATCAGTTGTCCATTTTGTGACTATTTTGGGTTCATCTTGGCTGTAGCTCTGGCCAGGCTCTTGTGCTGCCCAAGGTGTATCCACCGAGGCCTTTTAATAAATGCCTAATTTATTCTTTAACTCTGTCTAGTCTCTCTTCTAGGTCAGCCTACACAAGGCATCACCAGTACTTCCCACCCATAATGGGGCTTAGACTCTGGTTTCTGCAATCTAAAATTCCATCAATATTCTGCTCATCCAGGCCAGTAATGTGCAGTCTGGCGATCTCCTCTCAGAGCTCCATTACTTGGTGACTCAGTGCCTCAAGGAGAGCCCTCCTCCCAGAGGGAAGGACGCCCTCAGCACAGCCCCAGGGAGAGGCACCAGGCTCTAGCTGCACACTCCCTGCAGAGTTCCCTGTGGGTCAGTCTCAGGGGTCTCTGTGGTCAGGATGACCCTGAGGTGTGTTAGAAAGTCTCTTTTCCCAGCCCAGAAGCCAAAGAAGGAGTCAGGATTCTTCTGTTCTGGTTCTCAAGGTTGTTTATTTGCTGTTATCCATAGCATTCTTTCTCTGACCCACCGAGGTCTGTCTGGCAGGTCAGGTTGAGGCACACTGACCACCTCAGAGGCAGTGTTATCTTTTTCTACTAAAAACTACGTGTACATTATTTACAATAACTTTCCAATACCTATCACCTATGTTAGACAGTGTGTTTCTACTCTAAACCAGTCCAAAAGTGTCACCATCACCCAGAAGGTGAGGCTAAGAAGAAGAAAGAAGGAGGACAAGGCACACCCAAATCCCTCCATCTTGGCTTCTGAACCCCCATTCTAAAACCTCAAAATTCTACTTTTCTATCTTGTAACAAAATAACTGTCATCCTACTTAAACTTCCGTGGCTTGTGAATCCTCATATAAGGTTGGCAATTGTTTTTTCCAAGCGCTAAAATTGAAGTCACATCTGTTTTGACTCTGTGCCCAAGGTCTCCAAGCCCCCTCTCAGGGTCTTGAGTCCTCCAGGGCAGTCAGAGAAATTTCCTGGGTTTTGGCAGGTCAGGGCCTCAGATGCCCCCAGACAGCAGCTGACTTGTGCCAAACCTGCATCGTAGATGAGCAGGCTCAAAGAGCTTTCAGCAGAGTTTGTAGAACTCCTTGGGAAAAAAAAAAATCTGTACAGCAACCAGTTGGAAAGAAAAACTGCAGGCTCTTCCAGGAGCTGCTAATAAAAGTTGACTGTCAGAGCTGGTAGAAGCAAAAGTCTCCAGAATCCACCCCTCACCTGCAGCAGCAGGCTGCCAGAAGTTCCCCCAAGAAAGACAATCCCTGCAGAAGAAACATATGGGAGAAATTCCCCGAAGAAGAAGCCTGGAAACTGCTGTGACAACTGTTATATCTCTACTGTCTGATTCCCTAGTTGCACTTAAGAGCAGGCACAGTGAGAACTAGTTGCTAGCACATGGGTGTTGTGAATCAATTTAAAGGAGTTTTCTCAGAGCCAGCCCACAGTCAAGTCTTGGGTGTTGGAAAGGGAAGATTTTTTAAGGATTTTGTGAGTTTTTCACAGAGAGCAGTTGAGGGAATGCTGGCAACTAGAATTGAAATTGGAAAACAAAAGGTGCAGACAAAGCCATGGGAGGTTTCTGTGCCTGTCACAACCACACCACAGAATCCCTGAGGAGTTCTTGCAAGACTTACAAGACCCTCTACCAGTCCCACTACTAAAAAAAGCTCTCAAAGTCCTTAGGAAAGTTTACAGCAGTGTCCACACAGGCAGTCCTGTCAGATTTTCAATTTCCTGTAGCAGCTCGCTCTGGCATCTATTAAACATACAGGTAGTGAAAATACATAGAAATAAACTGGATATAGAAACAGCCAATGAATATGTTTATATGAGTGAGTAGTGCTGCACAAATAAAGCAGTTTTGTGGAGCAAAACAACTGTGCTGACAATGAGACATCGAAATTTCTTGTGCTTCAAGAGCTTTTACTTCAGCTCCATTCTGGTTTTGTGAACTGCATGCTATTGGCAGCTACTGCATGCTGGGTATACTCCTGGAGTGCATCTGTTCCCATTATTTCAGCTGAAAAAGACCCAGTTCATGCTTTCATATTCTGAGAGACTGTTCCATGACATGAACTGGCAGTAGAGAGGAGATTTGTTTCAATAAATTCAAACCCAAATGCTTATATAGTTTTGCTCCTATTTTTCAGAAGCCCAAAAGATTTTTCAACCCATCTAACTCTACAACCTTTTAATTGTTTGGACTTCTTGGATGATAATATCGGCCTCTTATAGACATTATGGAGTTTTTATAGAAATTCCTTGTCCTTCCCAGGCTGGCTTCAGACACCGAGTGTAATGCTTTTATGGTTTGTTAGCTCAGGTCTGCCTGTGAGCTGAAGCAGTCTGGCTATCCGTGTGACCTTGGAGCAAAAAACCCACACATCCATGTAGGAGAGTTCTGAATGTGGCATACATAATGTGTTCTGGCTAACACTGAGCTGGCCATCAATCATTCATTGAAATTGTCCCAAAAATTAATGCTAGGAACCATTTGCACCCTAAGCATGTCGTGCCAATGACAAACAAGATCTTTCAGGGTTCAGTGCCATCACAACTCTTAGCACATGTAAAGTTTTGCAGCTTAAACCTGTGGTTTGCAGCGTAGTTCCCTATGCATTTCCAGCCACTGAGCATATTAGAGGGATGGGGTTGGATGAAAACTGGGAGGTCTGCTTTGGAACCCAGAGAAAAAAAAGATATAATATTGTTTATTTTAAAATGCTGGTGAGCTTTCCTCTTCAGAGATTAGACTCTCCACTCAATCCTCTTAATAAAGAACAAGCATGTAACAATTGTATTCTACCAGGAAGAACTCTCTGCCTGAGAGTTCACAAGAAATGCACTGTTTATATACAACTCTAGATATCTCTTAGGTAAAATTAATCAAAGCAAGAAAATTAATGAAATAATTAAAATTGTTAGGGTTTTTAATATACTCCATTTTCCTATAACTATAAACAACTTTTCAAACTTACTGCAGGTTATGGGTTACTCAACTATATATTTGTTAGCTGAAAGCATTTATAAACCACGGAACATTTCCATTTGGAAATTCTGATTTAACTCTTCAGAAGAAGCAGTGAACAAATACTTTATATCAGACTTTCACCACTACACAGGTTCCTGTCATATCTGTTTTAAGGATTTGCATTATGATGCATGAACTTCTCTTTCCTTTGTCATCCGAATTTGTTGAGATGGTAAATAGGTACCCTGCGCTGCTAAAATGCTCCTGCTATGGAAATAACTTGTATTTTCAATCCTTGAACAGTATTCAGATACCATAATGACACACAAAACATAAATATTGCATACAGAAATGACAGATGCCGGAGCTTGGTATGTCTTTTCTATGAAAGGCCTGTTACAGCATTCCTTTCTAGTTAAAATATCACTATAGCCACTGGCCTTGTCAAATCAGTTTTTTACAAGCACTACCAGAAAGATCTTAAATTGTTGGAATAATGCTATTCAAACATTGTAAAAATTCTGTCTCTTTCATCTGCCCCACGGAAAATTTCAGCTGTAACAACTACCAGCTAATAAAACAGTACTCCACTTAAGAGAATCGTTTCAGGAAAATCTTTTCAGATGCTTGTACACTGTAGCAGTTTGTAGTTTAGATAATATGATGGAGAGTGGCAAAACACAGACCAGACAGTAAAAACACTCTCACTGTTACTTGTGGACCTAAAAGAACAGAAGAGTCTAGAGGATAACTGAACACCCTTTTAAATATTAACACTCACAAAGGAGTTTCAGCTATTTCCCAGCATTTTTCCAGCTGTTTGGGGTTTTTTCCTGTTGTTTCAAATCTCACGCTGTGTTTTCATTTGCCCCTTGACACTGCACTGTGATATTGCCTCTTTGAAAATTACAGACAAAGTGAGACAGATGTCTTGAATGTGGAATTACTAAGGGAATAGTTTCTCAAGATCCTATGGGCAGGTGTAGATCTCAGGACCCTCTGCCTCCTCTGCTGTGGGAGATCTATTAATAATGTGCATAACAAGTAGAGAAAATCAGATACAAAGTACTACAAATACCCAGACACATTTGACAAAAACACTGGGAGAGAAAGTCAAAACAGTACTTGTGAACCAGCAGCTCTGCTGTTTACCAGGAGATAACAGATGATTTTTCCAGAGAGCACAATATCTTTCTGGGCTGCCCTAAAATAAAAAATAAATTATTATGTCATAGACAGGTAGAAGAATTATAAAAGAAAGGCTTTATGAAATCAGGCCTCACTCTGCTAAAATTGCCAGAGCTGGCCTGTCATTTCCTCTAAGTGCAGCTAACAAGCAATTTGCAAGTTCCCATGTGAAGCTGTTTTGCAAATGAGAAGTTCGTTTAACACAACAATCTATTCTGAGGGTGAAAAACAAATGCACCTGTGTAAACAGTAAAATTTGTTCCATGAGAACCCACAAGGGAAAAATGTAAACATCTCTAGAGAGAGAAAATTTGATAGACATATACAACAGCTCTTACTGAACAATGAACTGAGTTTCACTGTATTGCTGACCAGTTAGGTTTAACACAATGCCTTCTGATATTTCCTACAAATATGAGCTTTGTGAATAAAGAATTGGCTTTCTGCATGTGGGAAATGGAGTCTTGGCTGATTTATTCTAACATTATTATAAATGTATTATAAACAATAAAGAAGGACATCTGTTTCTGTATTACTTTTTTATCAGTTATTAAGCCTAGTTCCCCCTGCCCCCCTTTTTAATTTCTGTGGCATGAGATTGATTTCCCTTTCTTTTGTAGGACAGAAAATGCTAGAACTTATGAATAAATTTGTTGTGGTGTTGTTGTTTTACATCTTAATTACATTCAAAAGATTTTCTTTTTTTTTTTTTTTTTGGTATACATGGTAAGTTTGAGCACATTGCTTGTAATGTAATCAAACATAATCAAATATGTGGTTATTATGTGTGAAATAATGAATGAGGAAGAATGTGTTACTATGTTTTTAATCATTGTGGAATCCAGATGATAACATTAACCATAGGTGTCTAGCTCAAGGGTTCTCTAATAACATCTGAACTCTACCACAAATTTATACTATCAATTTAGCTTGCTGTGACTCATACAGGTTAGCAGAAATTAGTTTCTTCTGGAGAAATTTAGAGTTTCCAAAATAAAAGTTTTTAAACCTTTTATTTCCTAAACCATAGACCTCAAATAAAATTTGGTAGCAGTAAAACAGCAAGTTACTTTGTGCCAATATGCATGCATCAACTTTAGCTCATTAAGATGGAGAACTGTTATTTTGTACTATTGATTCCTCAGTTCTCTTTCATAATTTTTACTGGCCTGACACTCTCTTATTCTTCACATTATTACTTTTCCAAAAAAGCCTCTATTCTGGGCTCTGGCACAAGCCAGCTTGCCTTCTAATTAACAGTCTTCTTTTGCTACTGATAGTGAGATGGAAAATCCAGAATTTAAAGGAAGAAAGGCTACATCTGAGCCATATATACAATTCAGAAAAAATTGTCATGTTTTTCAGAGCTCAGACGATTCTGTGAAATTTTTTTCCTGAACTAATTCTCTTGCCATAGCTTATCATTTCCTCTCATTCACGACTGTAAAATATCCCTGAGAACACCAACAGGATTCCTGATAGCTGTTACCATTGTCAACATTGTCATCATCAACTGCTCAAAAGATTTCAAGTTTCTTTTAACTTAAATGAGGGAAACTGGTAAGATACAGAGTCCTGATGTCATTGAACTGCAATCTCCATCACATATTTGATAACTATTATGCTTCTCAATTTTATTCAACTCAGGAATCAAAACTGTGACTGACAGTATAAAAGACCGAAGCTGTTTCCTGAAAATTAGGCAATTAAATTTATCCCTGATGCCAAGAGAGGATCCAGTGTGGAAGAAACAAGAGTCAAGATGTCAAGCCACAAACCTACTGCACCCACTTAAATATGGTCTTGACTTGAAAGCCACCTGTAAAGAATTCTTGAATTAGATATGTATGAATCAGTAATACACAAGGAATAGAGCAATTTAGGATAGTTACTTTAGCTATTTTGGTTGATGCATTAATCTTCTCAGAGAAAAAGGCCTTTTGCATGTGAAGTAGACAATACACCAAGTAAGCAGTGGGGTGAGGAGAGTGGCCTTGTAAAAGGAGAAAACTGGAAACAAGGGGAACATAAGGGGAATGGGGGAGGAGGCTGAGAAACAGGAAGCTAATTATATATGTTGGGATACAGGGAAAACAAAGGATAAAAATGTGCTGTTAAAGACTAAAGAGGATGTGGCAAGGCACAAGGAGACACTAACCTCAACCTGAAAATATATAGTTAGGCATTTGGAGTCATGCTCCAATGTTTTTGAACTCAGGTCTACTGCGGCCACCTTGGAATTCCGCAAAGAGGAAGAAGGCTTTCCCACTCTTTGTCCTCAAGCAATTCCTTGCCTTCTCTAGTCTGCTGAAAGATTGACAGGATGGATAATGGTATTGTTCATTTTTCAAGTATGCATTAATGCCATTGACTTAACTTGTCTATTTTGAAGAGCTATTAGAGCTCCTTTGTGCTGTATCTATAGGTTGGGTTGTCACTCCAGCACAGGCACATCCAGCACAGCACTCTGCCTCCCTCACCCTGCTGCTATCTGGCTGTCAGCTTTATTGTAAAACATCAACAGGAAAGATGTGCGCCGTATTTTTGTCTTTGCAAACAGACCACATTATGTTAGGCTGCAAAATAATTACATGACATTCTCTGCTTTCCAAATTCAGGATTATCTGGCCTGTGCCTATGGCACTAATGCTACATCTGCTGGTGATGTACATGACAGCAAGAGCAGGGGCTGATTTGCAGTCTCAGGAGCTATCAAAACTAGCAGCACTGAAAACACAATAATTATATTAATTGGGCAATGTCTCTACAGCAGAAGCTTTAGCTTTTCCTTAGCATTTAATAACTTCTCTCATATATTGGTTATGTCAAATGTGAAGGGAAGTCAGAAAGAACTCCTTAGTGTTTTGGCTTCACAGTAGGTACACTAAGAACCAATTTGAGCTGGTCAAAATCTTTATAATGGAGTATTTTCTTGTCAGAAGACATATTTCCACCAAAGTAAAAACATTCTGCAAGAATGTACTGATTCTGACAATTTAATTCAGAAAAAAAAAATGGTGAAGCATTAAGATTTCTGCTTTAATATGGTTTTACTTCAAGAGCATATCCTTTACAGAAATTAAAAATTAGATTAATAATAATATCAGATCTATTGAAAAGAAATATTTTGATTCAATTAGCACTATCTTTTCAAGGAATCATAATGAAACAAGTTCAGAAGTCACAGAATTTTCCTTCCCACCGATTTTCAATTTCTGGTATTTTCCTGCAAACATGAGGTAAAAAAATACCTCACTCTACTACTCAGACACAGAAAAACAGGCATGTAAAGGACTTTTACAACAATTTCTCCAGAAAGGTGATGAAGTTTATAAGCTGATGTTTCTACTAAATGTTTCCTAGAACTCTGAGTAGATCTTAAAGTGATATAAATCAGAGAAGTCCACAGTGACCACAGCAGGCAGAGTTTGATGCAATCAATCATCGTGAATGCTCAGGCTTTTCAGGTGCACTTGGTGCTGGACACTCACAGCATGTTTTATCAAGTGAGCACTGAAAGAACTTACCACTGCAGCCCAGGTTGCTGTTCTGCTCCGTGGTAGGAATTTCTGGGAAGTCACTTAATCACCCTCTGTCTACTATCCTTCTGTAAAACTGAAATAATATTTTCCAACTCTCGTTCATTCTAGAATTAGACCTTACTCTTGCAGTTCACCAGTGCTGGCAGACCATGTAGAGTAAATTGGAAGAAGAAGCAAGAACACGTAGTGTTTAAGAGTGGAAAATATCATCTAGACTATAAACAAGAATAAAAAAGTAATTTCTTCTTTTAGAATTGGGTACTGGACTTATGCACTGAGATTACGTTTCTCAAAGTGCTAACCAGTACACTCTTCATAACTTCGAATTCCTAACTAAATTTATAATTCATTAATTCATTATATCTTACTTGGCCTTATGGGCACTAGAAAACCTCATATCTCCACATCTCTTCAGTAAGTTAGTGGTTTATTTTTTTTTTCCCCAAGCCTGCAAATTAAAACAATGATGATTACAGATTCTGTGTTGCAAACCAAAGCCTCCTTCACAGAGGTTGCTTTTGTTTCTTAAAAACTGCTTTTCATGTACAACGAGAGCTAGTCCATGAACACTGGAAGATTGCAGAGGGAAAGCTTTTGCAGAGAAGAGTGAATTAGATTTTGGCTAAAACCTGAATGGGAAAAACATCTTTACATACTCAATAGCTAACATTTTCATCTATACAAAAGGATTCTTTATACAGAGCAAGGCTGACAAACCCTTCAATGGCACACCAGAGAAGTGTTAGAAAGACAGGAACTGGTTTGTCATTACCCTGTAGACAAGGTGTCTGAACAATATTGATTATTTCTGTTATTTACTATTATTTGGTTCGTCATTACAAGACATTGTTTGCATTTCACCTGGTTCTGCTCTTGTCAGATGGGCTAAGGACACTTAATTTATCCCAGAAATTACCAAATTAGATTCTTAGCTAATTAATTAAGTCTCACTTGTTATGGGAAGGTGCATAGACTAGAATTTGGTGCTCTCGGTTAGCTGTGTTTCTGCTTAAATACCTGTTCACACCTATGCAGGAGCAAAAAAAAAAAAAAAGGAAAAAGTACTAAGTATAGGTTAGAATATTAGAAGATAGCACTGTTTGTTGACAAGAGAGACAAATACATGCCATTTGTTGGTGTTCTCTACACGTGGTCTAAAATACTCGGCAGCAGAGCATCTGCAATTCTGACACTGGTTAACACAAATTACCATGTGGAGCACAGTGACAGCCTCTGCTAAACCATCACACACACTCTGGATACTCCCTTCCTTCCTCTCCAGGGCCTTGGGAACTGCTCAGCAGATCTGCAGTTTTGACATGACCAAAAGTGATGTAACTGGCCTAGGAAGGCACACCTGGGACTCCAGCATGTTTCTTTTGTAGCATTTGTTAAGGAAAGAGAAAAAGGGATTATTTTGGTAGGAACTTTAAAAATTGTGGAGGTGGGGGAAAAAAACTCAAAGGAGGATTAAAAGATATTGTTTGAAAAAATATTTTCTCTCTGCAATAACCTTCAATGCAAAAAATTCCCACAGCCTGAATCTTTTTCCCTATTGGTATATCTATACAAATCAAATTCATGCTATCCTAAATCATCTTAACATCTGCACAGGACTGAAGTTGCTTGAATCTTCTCTGCTTCTGATTTTCTAGCTACCTTTCTTAGCTACAAAACAACCTAATGCTGCCACAAGTGTGCTGAACTGGATAGAGAGTTAACACTGTACCAGATTTTAATAATATATCTTCCATTCCAGGTATTAAATAGGTAACAATCTAATTCCTTAATAATTCAGGAGAAATAAAGAAACAAAACTAGAACAAGTGTATAAACTATATTGTATTCATGAATTGCATGAAACCAAACAGACCTAACAGTAAGTTCAGTGGTTTTAGTAACGCTCATCAATATTGTATCAGTCAATAGATTTATAAAATAAAAATAAATATAAAAATTGGTGTCATGCTAAAATATCCCATAGGTCAGTATCAATATGTATCAAAACCATATCAATATCATATCAATACCAAATAAAAAATGAACGGTGACCGTGGTATCATGCACATTTTTCATTGAGAGACCTAACAATAAAAATTGAGGGTCAGTTTCAGTCTGGACATATAGGAGAATGAGATTCAGGATTTCATTTTCTGCAGCCATGGAGATTGACCCATGTTACTCCAGTACTCAACAAAATAAGGTCTGAGAAACCAGTGGATTTCACTGAAGGCTGAGTTGCCTTTCTAATTAGGCTCCTCACTAAAGCTTTAGTGCCACAGAATGACAATTGTTTGTCTACACAGGCTTAAATAGTGATGTTTTCAGTCAGTGCAATTATTTCCCTTCCTTTGCTGTAATCCTTCCTAAACTGTGCTTCAAAGTTTGAGAGGTATCTCACCCCCTACAGTCAAAGGAAGCTAAGTCTGAAGTTCAATTTATTATTGTCTACCATAGATATCCTCAGCTTGCAGTAAATGAATGGAAAGGATATGTTCAGCTTGGTTAGCCCAGTGTAATGCAGTTATATTCTATTTCCTGTAGCCACTAATTCACTAAATGCCACTGCTGGCTGTGTCCCTACATCCCTCAAGATGTAGCTCTGGTACAATAAGTTCCCAGGAAAACCTTTGAACACAAGTTTTTAGTTATGAATATTGGGGGTGGGTTTCTTTTTATTTTTATTTATTATTCACATGGTGAGGCACTTGCAAGCAACCAATACAATCTGGAATTCATATAGTTAAAATTTTGTTTAGAAATCAATGTTGCTGGCATTATTGAAAAGACAGAGAAATATTATTTCACTTTCTCTTTGGCTATGTAATTACATGTAAATAATAATTTGAGCTATTTTTTACTTGCTACAACAAGTATTGAATATCTTCTTTAATGATGAACTCGATAATATAGAGATTGGGAAGGTATTGATAGTCTCAGAAAATTGTTTGGGCAAAAAGAAAACACTCCTAATGAGCAAAGTCATGAATTATTGCTTGTGAAATTGAGATTCTAGCCATCTAATAAAATAATTCCAAATATAATAATTATAGATGAATAGAAACAAACAAACAAAATGAAACAAACAAACAAAACAAAACAAAACAAAACAAACTCAAAACCAAAACTCCTCCCTAACAATAGATTACTATTAGAGAAAGGGTCTCAATAATAATATAGATAAAACAGAAATACAGACAACTCCTAGTACCCAGTCATTCCCTACTGTCATGGCACACCCTCCTGGTATTTTTCTTGGTCCTGAGGTTATTGGCGAAACTTTGGGGGCAGGAGGAGTCTTACAGCAAGTCCTTCAGATAAAAATATTTGTTAAAGGCAGGGGTTTCTTTCTCCTCTTTGGTGGCAGGAGGATAATTTCATCTTCCTCACTCTGGGGTTCAATGAGGGGTATTTTTATGTCTTTTTATCTTATCACTTTTTTACACTTTCCTTTTTCTCCTTACTCTGCAATTCCACTTTGCAGTTAAATGTACTACATATGGAGTGTTTTACATATAATTGATAATTATTCTAAAAATCTGTACTGTCCAACCCACTTGCCTTTTTTTTCTTCACTTATCAGCAAATTGTCACAAGTGAGTTGTTTCCTGAGGTCTCCAGGGTCACCATGTTACACCCACATTCCTCTACACTGCACCAGGTCCCAGATTTCAAGCCTCTGTTGCTATACTATGCCCATACCCTGTATTACTTCATTATATGAAGATTATAGATGTTTTTCTTTTCTATGCAGAAAAATCTTCAGTTGTTACTATCATTTACACCTAAATAAAGAAATCTTTAAGCAGATCAAGACAAGTCCAGACAAAACCCAAGGAGAATCAGTCCAAAGATCTTGTTCTGGTTTCAACTAGGGCTGGTAACAAAGCTCTACCATCCTTGACAGCATTTCAGTTTTTGGGATATGGATGCAGAAAACTTTAGTGAGCTTTGTAAGTAAAAAATGAATGGTGACAAGCTGGACAGCTGTTAAACCAGGCAATAACATCACTTAACTTATCCTGGTGGTATTAGAAGGTTTAAAGGAGGCGCCAGCCACCCTTCCACTCCAGGAGAAGAGGTAACCACATAAAAATAGACTGTTGACAGCCCATGAAAACAATTATCTTTCATTTCAGCTATGAAACAAACCCACAGACATTATTAAATATTGGAATGCTTGTGTGGTTTCAGATACATGTGGTTCAAGGGAATATCTTTAGGAAATGGTTTGATATTTGACTCACCAAGATCAATGCGTTATGCAATTACCAAGAACATGTTTACACAGTGTAATACTTTGAACATATTTTCCTAGAATTCACAGCAAAACCAATTTTGCAATGAAATATAGTGCTTAATAAAGACAGGAATTCTGCTTTGTGAACATTTTCTTATATAAATACATAATAGCTCCTAGGATTGAGGTGCTACTAAAGCAGAGAGAAAAAAATAGTTCAAGCAAGCCATACTTTTTCTTTTAAAGTAAAATGCCAATAACCTGTCATGACTGTGATGGTATGACTCACTTTAATACTGACACATATAGATCCCACAAACCACAGAAACATTTGGGCTGTTATTTTTAATGGCCTTTTAAAGACACAAACAATAAAAGCAAACAATAAAACATCTTTATTGCATTGCTGTACTTGGCAAAGGGACTAGAACAGCTTTGGAGGATGGCTGTGCTGGGTCTGGCTGGGATGGAGTTAACTTCCCCCACAGCAGCCCATGTGGCGTCATGTGCTGCATTTGTGGCTAAAATGGTGTTGGTAAAGTGCCCAAGTTTCTGCTGCTGCTGAGCAGGGCTTGCACATCACCAGGATATTCTCTCAGGCCAGAAGGCTGAAAGGATGAGCAAAAGTTTGGGAGGGGACGCAGCTGGGACAGCTGGCTTCAACTGGGCAGGGATAAGCCAGACCATACAACATCATGTTCTTCAGTAAAAGACCTAGGAGAATAGTGTGGGGGGCAAGGATTTAATTAATAAACCAATTATTTTCCAAAGCAACTATTCATACTGAGGCCCTGACTGCCAGTGGCTGGACATTGTCTGCTAATGGGAATAAGAAAATAAATCTCCTCATCTTGTTTTGCTTCTGTGTGTTACCTTTGTTTTATTCATTAAACTGCCCTCATCTCAACCCTCAAGCCTGCCCATCCCCTGTGCTGTTGGGAAGAGGAGAGTGAGACTTGCAGGGTGGTAAGCTGAAGGCCAGGAAAGGCAGATCCACAACAACACATTTATTTAAAAGTAGTGCAGCTATTGCCACTGTTTTCATGTGCCACAGAGAAAAGAATAATCTTATTACAGACTCTTTGATAAGGATTCTCAAAAAGCAGGCCTGAACATAATTTTTTTATTTATAAAACCATAATATAGAAATATCATATCGATAGCAAGAAATGTAGGAAATGTTCTTTTAGGGCTTCTTCACCAGAGTTGAACATGAAGTTATTTATAATTGTATACCAGAAAGCAAAACCAAAAATTTAGCTGGGTCAAATCCCAAAGTCAATTACTAAGCTCCTGATTACTTCAGGTTGCAAAAATTACTCTCTACAAGACATGAATCAGAAATGAAGGTAGAAAAAGTCTAGAAGTCACCCAGATAATAGAAACTTTTCCAGATAATTATACTATAGTTATAGAGAAACTATAGTTTCTCTCATCCTCAATTAATCTGGGACCTGTTACAGATCATCCAAAATCAGAAGAATGGCTGTGATTTTACTGCAGCACCCAGGACCACACCAATCCATTCAAAGATCAAGGAAATGCATGGGTTTTTAAAGTTTGTCCAATGTTAATTATAAATGAATACTAAAATACATTGTTTAAAAAAAATAAAAGTTTTTGAACTTAAATGTCTTAAATGATCCAGATGTTTTCAGCAAGCTCAGAAAAAGAACTTTCTCTTTTCTAACACATCTGACAAATGTCAAAGTTCTTGAACATTCCTGAAATAGGCTACTCTAACAAAACTAGCAAGATGGTATGGAGGTTTAGAGATGGTAAATGAATATTACCTTTGTTTCTTGTTGTAAGTCATGTTTCAATTTTTTGACAATAATCCAGCATCCTTTCCATTTCACAGATAGGAAACTGAGTCAGAGGGAAGCCATTCAGCCACCATTTGCTAAACTAAGAGAACACAGGGTGTAACTTGGGGTAGGGATGGAAAAGAAGGAAGGTATCCTGGATATCAAACCCAATCCTTCATTTACATCCCTACAGTATGAGGGAACAGGCTACACAGATCTAACTGCTGCTGTTTTCTCTTTGAGGTAAATGTCCCTTTATCTTTTGGGGATTCTTAATTTTCTTGGGTGGAGGAAGTGAGAGGAAGCTTAGGGAGAGCTTAATGTCATTTTCAGTTCTCTGGTCTTATTTTATGAATGGAAAGATAATCACTCAGGTATATTTTTGAACTGCAGGGGTGTGTTTATATATGTATATATTATATATATGTGTGTTTTATATATATATATATATATATATATATATATACACATATATATATATACATGAGATGAAAAGAGAAAAATCCCAACAGTTTTCCTCACATTCTAGTGAAGGCTATAACCTACCTGCCACTTGTGATATCTTATTCAGTCTGGATAAATAAAAATCTCTAGACACAGAATCTTTCTGGTGGACTGCCCTTTGTTGGACTTCAATGTGAATGGTCCCCCCTGATTTGTGAATGGCAGGGATGGGAGCTCACAACTCACTGTAGCTACATGAAGAGGGAAAAATAAAAAGAATAAGTACACCACTCATGCACTCACTTTGCAAAAAAGAATTCTGGAACTAGATCATAGAAATGATAATCCTTCAAAAATATTCAGTAAAAAATCCCTCAATTATCTTATGTAGTTGCCCCTTTATAAAATTTCAGGTGAACTGCAGAGGCATACAGCAAGAATGAGATGGGAAAAACTGTATCTATTGGGTCTAATTTTCTACATCCTTGCCTTTTTATAGTAATTTATGTCTCTGAATACACAGGTACAAAATAGTTCTAGTAGCAATGACATTTTTACACACTTTAGAGTGATACACATGAACATATATAGAGTATTGTTATACTAAAGAGTGTGGAACAGATTTAAAATCTGAGTGTTGTTCCACTAAAAGTTCCAAAGGTTTAAAAATTATAATGTTTTACTTCTGCTCTACATCCCCACTGGTACCCAGTTAAAAATTATCTAAAATTTTAGATTCCCCTTTCATCTACCTTTGCTGAATGCAAATATAAGCTATTTTAAACAAACAAAATTGAGAATTTCAGGTGCATATATTGAGAAGAAACTAAAGAATGGGTCATGAGTATGGCAGTATAATGGATGTCTCAGAAGGTCAGAACGACTCTCTTCTAGGTCTTCCTTTTTTATTTTTAATTTATTTTCTTAACTGATCATGTATTCTTTTTCTAATTAAAAAAAAAAAAGCCCATAAAGGAAACATCTTTTCCCCTAGTGGGTATTTTGACATTAATACAAAGTCTTCCAGAAAACAAACACTTATATAGAGTGGAGATTACGTGGCTGACAGAAGCACAATACTATTTTTTTTCAAGATTAAAAAAAAAAGTGAAAATAAATGCAGTTAATACAAGCACAACAAAACAATCTGTCACATAGAACACTCAATGTTTTAGAATGGTGAGATAGCGCTCATCATAACAAAGTTAAAAAGAAGAAAATGAAAGAAAGGAATTTGCTTATTTTTAAAAAAAATGGGCTACACTGCAAGTGGTTACAAAGTTGATGTTCTTTAAAATCAAACTAGGATTCTACATAAACTTTCCCACATATTTTAACCTATTTAATATATTTCTCACTTTTTAATGTATTTCATTGTTTCCAGCTTAAAATTTTCTTCACTGCTAGAACTGTACTAGTTGAGAATAATGATTTTCAGCATAGATTAGCCCAAATAAGAACTAGCCTGTGACCAGAATGCTGACATTGCCTTTTTTCCATGAGCACCAAGAGATAGGAATAGAAGTCATATTTGAAGAATTATATTTAAAGGTACTTAAATAATTCTGCTGAGCTTTGCTTACCAGAACATGCATATATTTTCACAATAAAGAATTTGTCTAGCATATCCTTTGGTTACATTTCAAACGCAGTAAATTTCATAAGCTAATAATGTTCAAACTTCAGAATAGAAGTTTGGCAGAATAGAAAGGCAAAAGGCAGAATAGAAAAAAAAACCCTAAAAAATGCTGAAATGTTTGAAAATACTTTGAAGCATCTTCAGATATCCATGTTTATTTCAGAATACCTTTATAATCCTATTAGACTGCAGAATACAGTGTCTTCATTTCCCCAAGAATGTGTTCTGATTCCCAGATCAGTCAACTCTAAATTTACTTTAATTTACATATTTTCCTTCCCTGAAATTTTATTATTACTGTTTGATGTCATCATGGATTTTAAAGCTATCTATGCAAGAGAAACATGGGAATTCAGAAGTACTTTTGTTATTGAGGCCTGAAGACTGTGCAACTCTACAGCAAGAAATAATTTATCATTTTACAGAGTTTGAATTTTTCCTTCTTTGCCATATTAGACACAACCATTTCCATTATAAAATATAAATTTAGTACAATGATAAAAAAAGTCATTTCAAAGTAGAAAAAGAGGACTGGAATAATTAAAGGTATTTAATGTCTTAACTGGGATATTTTGAACTAGACAAATTTGAAAACATGAATGAAGAAAAAATTTCAAAAATAGCTGTCAAAATGCTCACATATATATGTGGTGATAAAATGAGAGAAAACATTTCTAAACTGAAAGAGAGTAAATTTAGATTAGGTATTAGGATGAAATCCCTTACCATGAGGGTGGTGAGGCCCTGGCACAGGTGATGCCCCATCTCTGGCAGTGTTCAACCAGGCTGGATGGGGCTCTGAACAATTCAGTCTGGTGGAAAGTGTTCTTGCCCACAGCAGGGAAAATGGAAATAGATAACATTTAAGGCCCTTTCCAAGCCAGGCCATTCCAAATCTATGACCTATATTTAAATCTGTGGAATTGATATGGTATAAATGAGAAATTCTGTGCCCCACCATTGAGCCCGACTCAGTCCATGGAGCCTTGTTTCCAGAAGAAAGGAGCTGGACCTCTCACCTGCATAGCACAAAGTATAACAGGGCCACTAGGTGAGATCAAGATGAAATCATGCACCTTTTCCCCTTCAGTGCTCCTGGTGTGACTCCGCACAATTTGTTGTAAAGCATCACAGAGAACTGAAAGTGTCTAGAATAAGGTGCTGTGTGAGGTATTTCACTGTGGCACTTACCCAGCAACAGCATTCCCATTTCTCAGAGCTCCTAAATGTGTGTTAACTTTCATAAAAATACAAAACCGCTTAGTCTTCCTAACAAATAAGGATGACTTAAGCACATACTTTAATATGTTGCTTAATTAAGCAACAGATCAATTACTAACATCACATTTCTGTGAATAAAAATGACAAGGTTATGGCCTGGGATAAGATTCTTATTCTGTGAAGGAATGTTTCTGAAAAGACTGTAGAATCTTCTGGGTAGTATAAGCAAAACTTTTTTTGTTATTTAGTAAATTAAATAAAATTTAAAACATATTAAAATAATAAACTATTAATTCATTTTTAAAAAGGATTCTGTAATTTCTGTGATGACAATTTGTGTCCTCATCATGATATAAACAAGCAGGAGTGCTTCTCTGTGCCTGGTGCACTGAGAACTTTGAATTCCTAAGTATTTATTGGGCAGATGAATCACATGTAACTATTTTATGGTCAGCAATATCAAACTGACACAAGAGCCTTCTCATCTAACAACATCTTCATTAACACATTTTGTTTTACAATTAGATTATTCTAAAAAAAGTTAAAAATTAATTTAATTTTATGTGGCATGTACTTTTACCACACATATCTATTACCTTAGAAAACACCCCTAAATACAAATCCCAACCAATGTCCTGTTTCAAGTATGACATATTAAAAAGGCTCTACAACTCCTGTCCTTTTTTTTACCTATTTTTAACTTCATAGAAGACTTATCAGACATACTGGAGTTTGTTATATCTTTGGTACATTGAAAAAAAAAATAAGGCAATTTTTAGATATTTGTCTATCGTTTTTCTGCAAAATTAGCACTATTTCTGCTTTTCATAGAGTTTTGTTAATCCATCACATCCATTTACCCAAGCTGCTGCCTCTGACAGATCTAATGAATGACACATTTTGTATCATGTTGACTGGTAAAATATTTAAAAAACAAGGACAAGATTGACTGAGGTCAGTAAAAATAAATAGCTTATCTCTGTGCTACATCTCCTTTTCCTTCATATATTTTTCTTGTCAAAGGCATCAGTAATGCTTCATTTTCAGAGTCACAGTTTAGAAAGTCTGAGGATTTAAATGTCACCCTTCATTATTGTTTGATGTGATAAAGGTTTCATGTCACAGATTTCCTGAGTAAGGATAACTGTTTATCCAATTCTTTTAGGAAAAGTATTAATTTTGCTTCTTAAACCAGTTCTTTATCAGAAGCCTTTTGTCCTTTGTTACATACACTATTAAATAGATCTTATGAGACTTAAAGTTCATCTCCAAAAGAATTTTATGTGTTTTCTGAAATGTCCTTTACGTGTTTCACATTTAAATTCTGCCAGGTAAGGGCTTGATAACTTTTCCCAATAGGAGAGATGGTGGTTAGGTGACACAATGAATTAACTTTAAGACATTCAGAACCATATGCTCCCATGGTCTTCATGCTTAAAGTAGTACACAAAGGAAAAGGAAAAGGAAAAAGAAAAGGAAAAGGAAAGGAAAAGGAAAAGGAAAAGGAAAAGGAAAAGGAAAAGGAAAAGGAAAAGGAAAAGGAAAAGGAAAAGGAAAAGGAAAAGGAAAAGGAAAAGGAAAAGGAAAAGGAAAAGGAAAAGGAAAAGGAAAAGGAAAAGGAAAAGGAAAAGGAAAAAAACAAGGAAAAAACAAGGAAAAAAACCCCAAACCTCCAAACAAAAAATAAAAAGTCTTTTTCTCCAAATTCAATATATGAGCTAAAAGAGCTTTACTCAGAATCCTGCTGGGCCAGGCAATAAAAAATGGCCAAACTAATCAACAGTTTTGTGTACCAAAAAGCTTGTAGGACATCCAGCCTGTATCTATCCAGCTGGGAAGAGTGATGTTCTTTTCAGCCCAGCCCACACTTGGTGGGGACACCCCATTGTCTGAAGGGATCTGTGCAGGGCACATCCTTCCATCCCAGAGAGGCAAGAGAGGTTCTTAATACAAATGCCTCCTTTAAGCACTGATAATTGAGTGGAACAAATGGAGGTTTAGCCCTAATAAAATGTTTCTTCCACAATACCAGTCCCAAAACCAGCAAGAGACAGCAGAGTTTAAAAAGGCAAGACACGCATCTCATGCATGCTAATTATTCCTGCCAGGATTTCTAGCCATTCTTTAGGCAACAGAAAGAAACTGTATTAATTGCATGAACAGAAGCCTGCCAAGGCACATGCCATTTTAATAGATTTATATTTTTTAATCTAACTTTCAGTGTTCTTGGTACTCTCCCTCATGCACATTATTCCTTTACTCTGAGATGTGCATTCCTACCCACTATCCCAGAGTTTCAACTCCAAGATATTTTGGGTTATACAGGCAGGCAAAAACCAAAACCTTTTGAATTCTTAAGATTATGATTGCAGCTGAGGCAGGATCTTACACTGGGGAGTGTGGAAATAGTGTAATTTTCTACCTCTTTGTTTCTTGCCAATATGAATACTTCATATACAAACACTTCTAAGTGTCTGCAATTAAAGAAAGGTAAATTGTGTTTGATTCCATTATGGGTAAAGACATTTACCTTTTACTAAAATTATGGGTGCAGAATTTTGATGGTTTGCTTTCCTTTTTCTTACAAGCATGCCTTTGAATCATGTGGAAGACTAGAGAAGGATTTCATCAGGGATCCTTCCAAGCTCCTTCTCTTGTTTATGGCATCTTCTTAAGCAGCATTATTAGTGTTGGAAAGCTTTCCTTGTCTGCATTTCTATTCTGTGAAGTTTTCATAATTAGGTATGTATAATTAAGATTTCCATTAGGATTTTTTTTAAATTCCCTGTGTCCCAATAAAAATGACAGATAAATGCCTTGAGACTGTTATGCCTTAATTGTTCCCCAGGAGTTAGATTACTCAGTTAGGACCTGATTCATACACATTTTATGCACCATTTCCTTGACTATTTTTTAATAACATTTTACTCAGAAACTTAATATTACTGAGCAAAGTGCCAGTACTCCTTATTTATGTAAATCCCTTGGGAATAGTTGCCATATCTTCCCTCTGCACCTCATTATGCACTACATGCAATCCAAAGAAGAGGAAGAATCAGCTGCAATAGTCCAACTAACCAAATATTTGCAGCTTTTTGTTGTTATTTCAACCTTTCAGATAAATCATGCCATGGGTTTCAGCAGCATATACCTCAAAAAAGTCACTCTGAATACACATCAGTGTAAATAAAACCAGATTTTGAATACTAAGAGACAGCCATCAAAAGAACGATCAAGAAAATGGGAGCACACGTAGCAGTCTGTTTTTCAGACTCTATAAATATCTCATCATAAGACTTAGTCACTATTATGCAGGGGTGAGCTGCTAAAAGAATATTAAAATAATTTGCTTAAGAGTCAGACATAGAGTTAGCACAAGTCATATTGCTCCTCTTTTCCATGGAAATCAAACAGCAATGGGAAGAAGAGCTTTTCTCACAGCCAGTAGGTGTAATGCAGCTGCCAGCAAAAATCCAGGAGCTGGAAAGGGCCATGGTGCAACCTTGCTCCAAGTGGAATGAATCACTTCCATACCAGCCCTGTGGTACATGACAGAATTATTAGTGCAACACAGTTGGAAAAACCAGTCATGGCACACTTATTGGAAAGTGTTTTTTCATTTAGCATAAATCCAGCAAATTTACTTCCTTTGCCTTTTCTGATAACTTGCCTGCCACTTCAGTGTCCCAAAAACCTAGAGTCTGTCAGCCTAAAGGGCACTGAACACGGCAGAATTACTTGCTGTACTCCTCTGCTTTGGAGACCCATTCCAGTTAGACAAAGTCTCCTTTCCTGCTCTGATCAAAAAAAAAAAATCCCAAAAATCTTTCTGGAGAATACCTTTTTGTTGCCCTAGAAAAACCCTTCATACTTTTTCTTTGTCAAATGTATCAGGCAAAGATATTGGCGACAGTTTTGTTTCTCCCAAGAGTGAAGCTGTGAAAGGATTCTGTGTCCTGAGAACAAATTCTCTGTGAAATCTGTTCATTATACTTGGCTGTTGGAATGCAGTTAGGTCAAACAAACCTTTTTAAAAACAAGTACTAGTTCCTTGCAATGAAAAATTTAATACCTTTTTCTTGGGTGGGCCATGTGTCAAAACATGTCCAGTAAAGAAAAAGAAAAGAATCTTTTGGTTGCCCAATATTATGTGGCCCAAATAAAGGGATAAATAAAAGGATAAAGTACACAGAAAACATAACTTTTTTTCCTCCATTGGAAAAGGGTAAAACTTGCTTCTTCCTCTATGTCAAGTTTTCCCAAGTTCTCTTCCTTTTCTCTCGTTTCATACAAAGTAAGGATAGCTCAAAACAGACTGTAACCCAAAATGCTTGGGATACCAAAACCCCAGTAGGACATTATAAGAGGTTACAAATGTACAGGGAAATATTTACATGCAAATAATATAACACCAAAAAACAAACCAACAAAAATAAAAACCTCCCAAATCACCTGTTTTTCATCTCTGTGCTATATAAGACTCCACATGTTTCTGTTACAAACACATGTGGACTTTTTTGAGGGTCATGCTGCTTCAATATTCTTTTTTCCAGAGGCTTTAAAGAGGTTGAATCCTTATGATTCACTCACCTGAGAACCTCTTCAGAAGCTTTCAGCTGAACTCTTGCTGAACCAAATCTGCAGAGGAAGAACAAATGATCTATTCTTTTCTAAAGAAACTGAAAATATTCTTTACTTGGCCTTCCAGATGCAATTTAATAAGACTTTTTTTGTTTGTTTGCTGTAACTGGCAAATGCATGTTCAAAATTAAATGCTTGGGATGTATTTTTGCCTGTGAACACACATATTTGATGCTTAAAATTATCATGTATTCATTGCTTCCCACCCTTGCTGTTGAAGCTTTTCATTCCTGAGCAAAAGAGGGAAAATTAATATTCCCTGAGGATACATATAAGTGTTTATAACTATGACTATGACAGTTACTAATAAATCTGTAATAATTAACCTATGTCTTTAAAGCAAGTAATTACATCCTTTTTCCCAGCTCCCCCAAGCTGTACATTCATACATAGCTTTTGATGAGTTTAAGCTATTCTTACCAAAACAATAACTCATGGAAGGCACCAGCACCCCTTATGCAGAGAAACACATTGCAAAAAATGTGACAGGCTTCCGGAGTTCCTCCAGGAACAATCCTCCAGATTTTCCTTTTTTTCCAAAGGAAAATCTGAACTAGCCCCTAAAGGAAAGAAAGAGCTTGCTCTCAATTGTCTCAAGACATTCTGATTCTCCTGGAACTTATATAGTCAAGAGCCTATGTCTTCTTTTTCTATTTTTTTCCACTTTTATGTTTGGCTTATTGAAAAATAATGGGGGAAAAAAATATCAAGCACTGTGTACCCTAATATCTCTTTTCTTGCTATCAGACCTTCTAAAGCCCACAACTTATTTGACTGTGAACAAAAGTCAATGTTATCTGTCATTAATTTCATTTCAGGAAGGACAGTCTATTGCCATATTATTTAAAATGTGTGTGTACGCAATCCCTGTAAAAAAACCATTTTTATCTTGGAACGTATAAGTATTCATGTTCATCTTATTATTTTATAAAAAACTCATTATTTGTATTCCAGACAGAATCTTTAAATGAAACGGGAGATTATTTCAGAAGTTTACATTCAGAGCCACATAAAGATGGAAAGAATGCTTTTCTAGAGGTTAACTGCTCATCTGATGGAATTTTGCAGTAAGACTTTCAACAATGTTAAAGATACCTCAAAATGTCCTTCTTAGAAGAATACAAGAAATCAGGAATACAGATGTTTCAGCAGTTAAAATCATTGGTACTGTAGCATTGCCCAGGTGACCTCAAAGTGGAAGTGATGATTTAAAAAAAAAATCTGGATCAGAAGGTGATCATCTGCTGGTAATTATATATTTAATGTATTTTTTATTGACAACATCTTTTTTGGTGAGAAGGTGCAGGGGATAGGGTACCCATTAGGCAAATTACAATGATTATAATAATATAATTACAAGTTAATGAGTTTAAAGGAAAGTAATAAATAAACACCTTCTACTAGTACATTTTAAAAATAGTTTAACCCTCTTTTAAAAAAAGTTGAGTTTTAGGCGTTTTTTAGTAATCTCCCTGTTAAGCTTTCTCATTTGATGCCTACAAAGAGAATTGAAATGGTTGCATTCCTTATCTAACCAATGAGGTCTAATAAATATTAAAAACAAAAAAACCAACCAACCAACCAACAAAAAAAAAACAACCCAACAACTTTTCTTTTTTTTTTTTTTCTTAGTACCATGCAATTTTTAGTGACTACCAAAATTTTTCTCTTTTCAAATAGCCTTCCATGATTGGGAAGTTCACAAGACAGGTAAAATACTCTAGAAATCCTGAAATCTTGATTGACAGAGTACTTTGCTCTTGTCTCTGTCAGATATCAGTCAGTGATAAAAGCAGGACAAGTAACTTTAGACTTTGGGCAAGAGCAATGTGTCTGTGTTTCACTCCAGGCAAGTCTGGTGCAATAGTGGCAGAATCTGTAAAAGATTCCAGACACTGGAATTTTCCTAAATGCCTATGCCATCAGTTTAATGCTAAAGAAAACAAGTATAGTGCGTGAAACTCTACTCGAGAGTCACAATCTTGATA
This sequence comes from Camarhynchus parvulus, assembly GCF_901933205.1. Classification (NCBI taxonomy): domain Eukaryota; kingdom Metazoa; phylum Chordata; class Aves; order Passeriformes; family Thraupidae; genus Camarhynchus; species Camarhynchus parvulus. The sequence continues at coordinate 108,143,848 of NC_044571.1, forward strand.
AGTAATAAAACCTTTGTTTTGATTAAGAAATATCAGTTTATTATAGTAGTCTGTTCAGAAGAGAAAAAAGTCACACTGAAAAGTTTCTCCATTCACAACCATTTGCAAGAAGTTTTGTAAATGCTTATTAGAAAAAAAGGAATTATTTTTTTCTTATTGCAAGGCCTTAAGAATAACTACTTCAATCTTAAATGAAATATGCATGCTCTAATTATTCAAGTGATTTATTTAGGAACTGAAACATTTTGCTCGACAAATATTTACTAATATCGGACTGAAAGAAAAATGCTGAAGTCAAGCTTCCACAGAAATGGTTTTTGAAAAATTTCCATTGGCTCCTACTCCATTGTCCTCCTCACAATAGAGTGCTATAACAGAGTTCCCATCACAGTGCTCATCGAGCCTCCACTTATTACAGTAAGTGCCTGGCTGATTATTCCGTGCCAGCAGCACATTGCACTCGCTCCTCTTGAACTGGCACTGGCAGTTCACGGTCAGGTTAGGAATGAAGGCAGCCCTAAATTGTCTGATATGTGTTCACACACACAGAAATTGCTTCTGCCCTCAGTTGGAGTGTCTCAGTAAACTCTGGAGCCTGCTTGGCTTAAATGAGAAGAAAACTGCTAAATTACTCTTAAGAATGATGTGCGGCTGCTCAGTTTGGAAATCAGCTCTTCCCTGCAGGGCCTGCAAAGCCCAGCTGTGTCAGCCTGGGCACAGCTAACAACTCCTCTGCTCCCACGAGGGAAAAACAGCACTCACCAAGGGTGGGAGGATGGGGGTAGTGCTAATTACTTTGTATTTTAAAGACATCTCCTGGTTATCACCTCCAATGTACTATATCTTCATTTAAAGTGGGATAAATCACCCGACGTGGCATTGCTGGAGATCACAAGGGCAACGAAAATACAGGATGGATATTTTTCATAATATCTTTGTAAAAACACAAAAAACCAAAATAACCACCCCCCAAAAAAGCTTCCAACAAAACAAAACACAAGCCAAATGAAAAAAAAAAAAAACAAACAAAACTTCCTAGCAAAGCCACCCAAGACAAACTCTGCTGCATGACTCTCACTACACCTTGAATATCCTCTGAAAAACTTCCAGTACCTTTTTCTCTGTGATAAAGAACAACTGATCTGTGGCTTGAGAGTTAACTGACTCTGGAGTCAGATTGGGCTTTTTTCACATATCAATACCAGACTTCAGCTTGTGAGTCATTCTCTAGATGATAATTCAATATTAAAGGTGTTTGTAAAGAATCTTTAAATATCTATTTCTGTAGAAAAGTTCGCTACTGTTTTCTAATCCCCTCGTAAGTAAAAGGAGCCAATATAAAAAATGTAGGATATTGTCAATGCTTGTAATGAAGGGAAGTAGGCAGAAACAGGAAACAAACTCTCAGCAAGGTGGCTGAGCCACAGATAATTTCTTTTGCCAGCAGACTTAGGCAAAACAAAGGTTTTTTCTCTGTTAGATATCAGTGAAAGCACAGAAGAAGCAAGCACAAGTAACATTGCATTTTTTCTGAATACACAAAGCACTAAGATGCCATTATCTGTAGGTGATGGGCAAGTTCATCTATTTGTCTAATATTAACTGAGAAGCATTTGGTCAACAGTTTCATTGCTGTTCTTACAAAATCATGATCCATTCTCCCTTAGTCTTCACTAATTATGTTTTGTTTATTCTTTCCCTAACTTAAAATAGTCTGTTCACCTTAAAACAGTGCTTTTTCAATGTTATATTTTTTGGCTACAGTATTTGTGGGTTTGCATCATGAACCCAGCAGAGCTGAGGCAAAATTCCTCTAGGTGTAGTTCATATATGGTTATATCTTTCTCCTTCTGTAGATGTCAAGAATTTTATCCTGTGTCCAAAGCAAATGACCTTTGTGATAGACACTGGTAGAAATATGGGAAAGAAAGAAACATGGTTATCCCCTCACTGCAATGATGGTCACTTCCTCTATCATGTAGCAAATGGCTCCCATTTCATCTTCATTCTCACAACTGACAAATAACATTTTTTTGTCTCCTCCTGATTCAGAACATCAGTAATGTTCAACAGAAATTTAAATGCCTGTGTAGGTCAAGTCTGCATCAACTCTGAGCTACAAGGTAAGGAATCAGCAGGCTATAAGCAGTTACAGTATTATAAACATTTCTGCAGGCAAGTCACAGGCATGGTTCCTCAAAGATTATAATAGGCAGATACATTCATTATTAAGACATCAAAATAAAATACATCATTCCAACTTGCAAATGTTGGCAAGTTAGTAATAATAAGTATTGTAGTGAAAATGTAAAAAAAACCCCGTATCTTTTTGTGCAAATGAAACATTAGGATTAACAAGTAGAGTTATTTATAAATTCTGTTATTTGCTTCCTTTGGCAAACACAGACTTTGAAAAACTCTTCTGAGCATACCAGGTGCCTCGGACACAACATATTTGAATATAAAAGCAGCAGAGGTTAAAACCTATGCTGAACTATTTCCACTTTTTATGTGAGACTTGTCTTGTAAAATCCCGTAAAAAGTGCAAAAACACGGGAATTGTGACTGAAGTTACCCCATCTGTGCACCTCTTTTAACTTCTACAAAGCATGGCAGATGTAGCCATAAACGCAATGGATCTGGATGCTGGGGAAAAACACCATGAACAAAAAGCCATTTCCCTGATACCGTGGCTGTGTGCAGTTTAAGAGTCTTCCACACAAATCAATAATAGACCACATCACTCATCAAGTCAGGATGAAGAATAACTCCTGAAAACATTGGTAGGTGCTAGAAACTAGGAGAAAGATAACTGAGGATAGAAAAAGCCATGCAAATTGAGATGAATCAATTTGTGAGCTAGGCCATTGAAACAAAGATCAGGAGTCTAGAAATAAGGTTTTGAGATGAGGAGATAATTCCTAACAATGAGTAATGCTAGAAACACAGCTTCTTTTCAGCTTCAAAAACAAGATAGGTGACTTGTGTGCTGCATGCAATTATCCTTAGAAGACAGTACAGAAAGCAAATGAAGTGAGGAAAGGTAGAGCAAGAATAAGTACATGAAACAGACAATTCAACTGAGAAATCTGACTTTTTTTATTCTTTTAGCTAGACTTATAATAAATGTCATCAGAATAAGTTAGGACAGTTGCTATTTCTCATGGTTCCTAACATTTTCAGTTCACAACTGCACATTATTTTGGAGCACAGGCTTTATTCAGCCAAGTTGCTTTTATCAAGGAAAGTGTTGCATTCAGTGTTGTGAGTGATATATAGACATCAGACTGGATGATGTATCTGTGCCTGAAGATCTGACACTGTCTATTTTGAGGGTTTATGGAGGGCATAGAAGTTGGTTGTTTTGGGACTTTTATGCTTAGTTGATTTAAATTTTAGAGGGTTTTTGTTTGTGGGAGTTTTTGTCTTGTGTGTGTTTTGTTTTGTAGAGGGCTTTTTTGATAGCTGCAAATACAGCTTACAATCTTGCAGGGTTATTAATCAATGAGACACCATGGTATGTCAAATAAACATGGAAATGTCTTCCTACAGTAGCTGTCATGTCCTTCCATCACAACCAAAACCATTTTTAGTGCATTAAGTTTTTTTTTCTTTTACAACTTGATTCTTCTGAGCTAACAATAAAGCAGTTCACTCTTCATTGAAAATTCCAGAACAACAGAATTATCTAACTCAAGTAAGAAACAAGTGATCTGGCTTTTCACTCAGGAAAAACTGCTCAGCTAGAGCTGAATCCTATGCTGGAAACATTTTACAGCTAAAATGATGTCTTCATACCACACCAGCAACTCATCCTGGTCTATCTCTCATATGCTGACATCACTTCTCCAAGTCAAACCATCCCATCTCTTGCACAAGAAGTTGCACAGATCTTAGCACAGTTTTGCTATAACAGTGCAGGCCAATCCACTTGTGCTATCTTGTCAATGACTGCTTCCACAAACTGCACTTATGAGCTGAAACTTTTTCATAGTATGGAACAAAGGGCTCACTGTTTCAATTTCAATTCAAAAATTATGTCCCTGGTGTTATTTCAAAAGATGTTGAGTAATTTGCTTGGACATCATCAAATAGACTTCATTAGACTGTGGAACAAAGTCAAAACCACATCCAAAATATTGGTCACAAATCTTTGTCTGTAACAGAGATCAGAGGCAGCTCAGTTCAACCACAATGACAACAAATGCCTGGCAGATCTTTTAGGGCACTGCACTACCAGGAGGCAACATTGCCTTTCAGATTTCTTAGGACATGTAAGGATTCTTAGGCAAAAGATGATCTTTTGGAAGAGTTTGGAAATGTCTGCAGGAGTTGCTATCCAGAAACAGGATGAGAGGATAATGCCTTTTCTTGTTGAGAAGGGAACGACAAGCCTGTGTTGCATCCCAGGGACTGCTACTGGAGCTCAACACTATTAATAAAGATCAATAAGGATTAATAAGGATCAATCTATTTCATCAATAAGGACTCTGCATACAGACCTGGAACTTCAACATGCCCACTATAGATGGCTACCTTCTCAGAAATACATGTATTTCTTGTACAAGAGCATAATGACCTTCTAAATCAAATAGGGGACATACTGGAAGAAGTTTCTCTCCTCTTAGTATATTTACAAAGAAAGGCCTTTGTGTTGCTTGGTTTTGTTCCCTTTTGAAAGCATTTTATTTTCCATCTTGAAAAAAACTTACATGTCTACCTAGGGAAACTATAGATAAAATGATCTGCTGTAGATCACAAAGTTAAATTGATATATACACATATTTCTGTTCTGATGCCTGTGAAACAACTTATGTGCTGTTAAAAAAACTTTCAAAGGATAAATTCGATTAGGTCTAGGAATTATTTGCAGTACCAACATATGAATATTTTTTTCTAGTTATGGTGCTGGCCACTTTCATATTTAGTAATATATCTAGGTTGTTGAGTATGTCATTAATATAAACAACATCCAGACATTTTTTGTCATATTGACCTTGTGTCTTATTGTAGGAATTGTCCAGCTTTACTGGATTATTTTCATTCTTTTACCAGATATTGCAATGTTTCATTGCACATTTTTATAATAATGTCTATTGCATTTAAAGAGAAATAACTTAGGAATACAACTGCTGGTAATGGTTGAGTATTCTCAGGGGGAGGAAAAGAATTGGCAACATTTTGGAAATACAGAATAATCTAAATAATTTAAAGTTGCTTATGCTAAAATTAATAGTGTAAAGGACATTTTACTTCAATTAGAATTACCTCTTTTTCATAAGGGGAATGAATTAAAGAAATAAAGCCTCTAAGCTCCTATTAGAACTGTAACTCCTGGATAAGTGCCACATCTGCCTTGTGTGGTTTAATTTACTGATGATTTTACCTTTTTTTCTCAGGAAAACAAAGTATTTATTCTTATAATATGACGTGTCACAATATTACAATGATTATCCAGTTGCTTTATGTATGGTCATAATACCATCTGCTTTGCAGCTAGCCTTCTTTTGCATGTGTACCATCTGGAACATCTATCTATATTCTAATTATTGTACAGATGAGATTTTTGTTTTTACAGAAACACCATATTGGCTGTATCCTTCATCGATTTCTTAATTTAAAAAAAATACAATGCAAAATAATGTGGAACAGAAGCAAAAACTTGGCATCTTAAATTAGTTCTAGCTGTCTGATTTTCCTCTCCATTTCTCCTAAGGAATGAAACAAAACCAGAAACCTAAATGTAATTACAACTACTTAGCTATTTATTTTAGGAGAAACAGGATCTGGGTTTCTAGGGGAGATGAGATAGCCCTTTTAGTTTCAAGGACCTTGGTGGATATATATATATATATATATATACACACATACCAAATTTTCCAATATTCAACTTAATTCAGTTCTCCACCACTCGGTTCAAGTACAAAAACAAAAGTTGAAAATGCTCCTAAGACCCTCCTCAGTCATTTGCACACATTTGCCTCACACAGACCATCAGCTCTTACATTGTTTATTCATAGCAAAAATATCATTAGGTTAAGAGTCCATAACAAATTCATTATGTCTCAGAGTTCCTGCAGGAGGGACATTTGGCAATAACTTGCAGGGAGGGGCAGACTCATCAACAACAAAGGGAGCATGGGGTGGCAGCAACCCATCCTAGGCCTTTTAAAGAAAACTTAGCTTTTTCTAACTTTTCTCTTTCTTTCTCTTTGCCTCCCTTTTTATTAAATAAAAAATATACCTATTTTATAGCATCAGCATTTAATTCAGTTTGGTTTTTATCTCGTATTTTTGGGGAATGTTTTGAACCTCCAAAGTGCTTTCCATTTCATTCAAAGTTTAGTTTTATTTGTCCTTCTGTGTTTAAACTGGTTCATAACACCCACACCAACGAGTCTGCAGGGGCTGCACTGTTGCTCAGGAATGCTCCAGGTCATGTCCTACAACCCTAATATCCAACTAGGACCTTACTGCACCTGGGAACCATCCAGTGCTTTGCACCAGCACTGTGGGAGAAGGGGAAGAAACAGAGACATGGAGTGGGATTCTTCCTGGATCTCAGAGAGAAAGGCATAATAAATGGCATAATACCAGCTTTAACAAGGTAGAGTAAAAATAAGAATAAAAAGAAGAACATAGATAGCAAGTATAACTTTACATGCTGGGAACTCCCCTTTTATGCAGTGTTGGGCACACCCTGGGTGGATTTTTTATGGCACGATGAATAGATTCTGTCTGTGGAGAGCCTCCTTCCTCTTCCCATACTGCGCCTTTGATTCAGTGTCACAAGCATAACTACTGCTCTATACTTCAGATTTTCTTTCCAAAATTATCCCACTTGTTAAGGCAGAGAGAAGCAACTACTACTTACTTCATTTATTTCCAAAATGGGGATGCCTCTGGTACATCAGGTCTGTGAGATGCACTCTACACCATCCCTTAATAATGATATAATAGGGCATCAGCACAAATGAGTTGAAATTCCCATTGATTAGCATAGATATAGGAAAACCTGGAAGCTTTGTACAAAAGACCATGTGAAAAAACATAAAAGTATGGTCAGTTTGCATAGAATGCCTATTTTCATTCATATTTTATTGTAGTGAGAGGACTTTGGTGATAAAGACAAATGAAATACTAGAGAACTCTATCTGGCAACCAAAGGATTTTTTTTCTGTTTCTATAAATTATGTCCCTGGAACAGTTTCAAATATCACATAAAATACTCACCTCAAAATAGGAAATAGTCCAACATTACAGCAATTTCCTGGTCCAAAACAGCAAGGCTTCAAATTAGGGTATTAAATTTCAGGTGAAGACTGGAAAATTTATTTCCAACTGTACCCTGCTTTTCTTTCCTTTTCTTTTTTTTTAAGTCATTACAAAAGAATAATCAACATCCAGATATGAATGTTTCTTAGTCTTTCTGGGCTGGAAAAAATTAAAATGAGGCTGTGCTAAATCATAAATCTTTAATTCCAGTCTCAGCCCTACCTTAAGTAACTTTGAGAAGACTCATTTGTAATAATTAATAACTTTCCTTTTAGGATGAAAGGTGGGGCTCATAATTAATCCCTGATATGAAAAGTACAAAAATGTTAAAATCACATAGTAATAGGTCTGGGGTATACTATACATGACTGCCACATTCAATATTTATTTTACTTCCCCAAAGCTTTGATGTATTTTTTAAGACAGAGGCTTTCTGGCTGCAATTACAGCAAATGCAATAAGTGCATCACTGCTTTTTACATTTGTGTTTCTTCAGGTGCCTGAAGCAGTGTCCTGTCAGAGGCCAGGCACTGGTCACCTGCCCACAGACCTTTCCAGGGATATTTCTAACAAGGACAGAGAGCCAAGCCTGCATTTGGACAAGTGAAACATATTTTCCAAGGGTATGAATGCATAAGACAAAGGTGGTTTCACTACTATTGTCCATACAGTGCTTTACTATTTGTCACCTATTGCACAGCTGCAGCTGAAGCTTCTCTCCTACACACTGTAATTAACAGGAAAGAGGAGAGAGCAAGAGACACTTCTCAAAGAAAAGAACAATTTGAACCACACTTACAATCACTTTCATTATAATCAACATTTTTATCTAAAAGGTAACCTGCAGTTTGAGATCATCAGTGACCTTTAAGAATATCATCATGGGTACGTGTTTAAAATATATATTGCACTGTGTAGGGTGTCCAATTTATTTAGTCTGGTTTTCAACTTTGTACAAGACTTTTCCTTGTGTTTGCAACCTAAGTTTTCTTTCTTTCCCATTAAAATTTACATAGTATTGAAACTTGAGATAAAAAAAAAAGAGAAAAAAAATGCATTGGGTAAAGTCGTATAAAACTCTCTTAAATAGAGAAACTGAAATACAGCATCAAATATGCTAAAGGCAATTGCTTCCCCTAGTGTAATATTGCTTGCTTTTAAATTGTTCTCTTCTGGTAAAAAATCAATAAAATACAGAATTCCTTTAATTAGATGGAATTTCAAATTAAACATTTGATCCTTTTAGATTTGGTAGGAAAAAGCCTACAGAAATTAATTCAGTGGAGAAATTATATACAAATTGCAGGATGTTATTTAATTCTCAGTTAATTAAGTAAAATATTCTCTATTTTTTCCCCAGATTGAATTGTGCAAAATGATTCTAAAAAATCTGCAACTTACATAACTCTTCAGTAAAAGACCAGCTCTTGATTCAATACATGTAGAGACAAGTTAAACAAAACTAAATCTATCACTGAACTTAAAGATCTATAAAGAATTAAAAGGCCAATATGAAACTTTTTAAAAAGGCTCAGACCGATGACCCTGATTCATTTTTTAAGTAAGGAGAACTTCTTGCATATGACCTTAGCTTATAACTCTTTTATGACTTAGGATTTAATTGAGCCAGTAATTCCTAAAAGTCCAAATTATTTCCTCCCTACACCCTTTTAATACTCAGTCTCTGCTTCCTCAGTAATATATCCCTGTCATTCATAGTACTGAAAATAGAATTGAAATGGTTATTTATAGCCAGTATTCAGCTATTTATGGAGAGATTAAGTAATTTTTGAACGATGGAAGTATCTAAGTAACCAGGGCTTCCTCAAGAATTTGAAGTAGCGGTAAAAGCAGTCTCCAAGTCATTAGTGATTATTTCCTGTGACTTGGAGTGTAACTGATGCAGCACAGGTCAGGAGAAGACAAAACTTATTCTTTAACAGAGGGAAAAAACAAAAAAAAACCCAACAAAACAACAACCAAACAGAAGAGTATAAGAAAATCATAGACCTGTCAGCCTCACTTCAGTATCCAGAAAGATACTGGAGAAAATTAAACAATCCATTCACAAAGCCTTGAAAGAATAACAACATAACAAGAGGCAAAGTCAGTGGAATTTCCCCTTTTGACACTCTAAGTGCATCAGGGGAAGAAGTCACAAACTACATGACATTCTTAATGAAGTTGAGAAAAGACTGTGATGATGAAATTATTGTATATTTTATAAAGAGGGAAAAAAGGACCAAAAAATGATCAAACTATGCACAGGCAATCCTCTGGTGAGTCTTCTCAGTCTGACATGAAACAGGATTCTCAAGAGATCTGCTCTGGGTTCAAGCCTCATCAATAGTTTCTGGTAACTCTTAGCTTCACATAAAGAGCACACGTTTCAAATGTTCAGACTATGCCACTTGTGCAGCAGGAAGTTTTGCAAACAAGTGAGCAAACTTCATTCTGTGACCTATTAAGTGTTTATCTGGTGTCAGAGGCACAAGCTTGTTATTCTGCTCTCTTTATTTCCCGTGGCACTTAGGCTTGTCTGTCTTTTAGGGATAATGCTTTAAAAATGTGGGCAAATTAAGGGGAACATAGAGAAAAGAAACAGAAACATGAGATTTAAAAGATGCTACATTACAAAAAGTTTAAAAAAAATAGATGTTTCTACTTTTCTACTCTTCTACTATCTCTGTGTTTAAGGAATGCAAGAACTGGTTGGGAAGTACGATGTGATTAATGATAGCACTGTTCTAGTCAGTAAATTTTTTTTATTGAGACTGTGAAGAGTTTTTCCTCCAGATTCAGGAAGATTTTGTCAAAGAGTAATGAGCTTTTGCTCCAAGAGAACACAGACTGCTAGAAAGAGTCTTTCAGACATTTGACCATAATTAGTTACCTGGAAAAGCTGAGAAATCCCTGCCAATAAAAAGCCCTTCAAAGGGGTTGGACTTATGTTTGAGACTGAAAAAAAATCAGGAGAATTAAAGACCAAACAAGCAACATTAATATTATGGAACAATGTTGTATTATCTGGACCCTTTGGAGAATAAAATTTAATTAGAAAGGCATATTTGCAAGATCGTTTTACCGCTAGAAATAAATTAAAATAAAATATTTTACTTCACTGTCATCAGGACTACATATAACTAAGAAAAATAACCTACTAAATGTATTGTAATTGTAGAAAGAGGGAAATACTGATTTCTTCCCAAGATATTTTATCACCTCAGAAAAAGGGATAAAAATATACATAAAAATGCACACATACTTGCCTGAGAAATGCCACTTTTTCACTACAAGAAAGATATAAATACCCTAAAATAGGCTACATGTATTGAGAAGGATAAAAATTGTAACTACAATGGGAACCTTAGAATCTTGACTAATTCATTATCTTCAGTTACTCACTTCACAGAATTTTTTTCAGCAAACGAAGCAAAGTTAGGACATGTGTAAGGACATGTAAGATCTGCACATCACATTCATTGTCCATGAAGCACATAAATCAAAGGTGAAACACAAATAAACCTTCCTGACTCTTTTTCTGTAGCAGTCTAAAAGTAGAACAGAGTTGTACCAATGCGCTGATACTTTTATTCATGAAGATACAGACTGCAGAATTAAAAAAAAAACAAACACAAAAACACCCCTCAACAAAATCCCAAAAACCAACCAAAAAACAAAAACAAATTAAAAAAAAAAAAAAAAAACAAAAACAAACCAAAAAAACCTCAAAAGATCACTAAATGTTTTTTTAAAAATGCTAATAGTTATCGGGGGCTAATTATCTCCTTAACCACATTTCACTTCTGCTTAAATGATTTTCTCTCTTCCAGTAAAATAAAAACATGTTCTTCTCTGAACCAATTAAAGAATAAAACACATTGACAAAATTTCAAGAGAAGAAATATTCAAATAGAAAATATGACACCTGCAAAAAATCATAAACACAAAATAATGAATTGAATTCTCTAATAATGTAAATTTTCAAACAAAGACCAAATGGAGTAGATTTGGCTCCTTATGTTTAGTACTTAATTGGATAATTTGGTCATAATAACAACCAAAAATTTTATAAAAATATTTGATTGTCTTTATCATATATCGTAGAAAGTATTTTATCTCCCTCTCCCTCCTTTCCTTGCAACTGTAAATGTGCATCAGGCTATTTTAATTCTTTCCAATTTTCTCACTTCCATAAATATAACACCCTTATTTCTGATTTTATATTCCTTCATGTGTTTTAAATAATTATTTCATGTTTCCCTTTAAAATCAATTTTGCCAGAATATTTACTGACCTTTGATCCATTCCAGTTTTGCATTTTTCTGTCCATTTTAAATTGAGAAACTTTAATTTGATTACACGGGCACATGGCTACAACTGAAAAATGTTTATTTTATATTTGAACAAAGGGATGCACACAGCAGTTGGCAGGAGTTGTGTTCTGTGCATGCTGCAATTCTCAGTAAGGATGAGAGTTATTCACCACCAGCTGTTTATGGTGCACTGATGATTGTGGGCCAATTGACCAGGGATTATTTCTTCCTCCCTACTCTGAGGTGAAGTGTTTACACATTCTCTGAATGCTGCTGATGAGGAGTCCCCTGGGAAAAGGCTGGAACTGTGCTGTAATCAGATTATTTATGAAGTTTTTCTGAATGTTTGTGATGTGGGTTTTTAGTTCTGACCTGCATATTATAGTTTTACAAATAATTGAAAAAGTAGACATCACATGGTATGGCTTATATATCTAAAAGAGGAGAAACTAAAATAAAAGCAAATCTATCTTCCTATCTAGCTATATCTCTCAAACAAGTCCACAGGAAATAGTCATCAAATTAAATCAATCTTAAGGGCCTCCTTCTTGTAAGAGATATTGGAATACATTTTCTGGTAACAACAGGATTGTGCTTTCATAGCTGTGGAGGGGCATGGTAAAATCCATCCTGTCTCTCTGTGCAATAGCCACAGACCTCAGTGTAGTTATTTTTAATTTACATCATAGCCACTGAGAGATTTTATCCATTCATCCATAGAAAATTAGCTAAACCAACCCAGCCCTTCCATAAAAGGCAAAATCCCTGGAAACAAATTTATTTATAAGAACATTTCTAGCCATTAGTAAGAAAAAGATGCTGAGGAGATGAATTAAAAAAAACCCAAACAAACAAACAAAAGAAAACCAAACAAACAAAAACCAAAAAAAAATTCGAACACAAGGAAATTAAATGTAAACCCCAATATTACTAAAACATAATAAAGACACTATCAATTCACTTAATATTGATCCCATCTCTAGAACTCCATATACTTTAGATGGTACATTGCATACAGAATTAACTTCCTAGAAAATATATTTAACAGTGTAGCAAAATCAGTAAGATGTGGGAAGCACACCAAAATCAACTGTGCTTAGGATGACATTTTTATATTCCTTTTGCATAACTAAGTCTGCAGCTTAAAAGCTCATTTTTAAAAAAAATAAATTTAAAAACCTCTATGGAGGGTGCAAGTAGTATGTAAACTATAGCAAATATGAAAAGCAAGCACTTAAAGAAGCATGTCTAACTAATCTGGTATCAGTTTTCCTCAATTAATAGAAGGAAATACACTTATAACTTTCTAAAGAACCTGAACATAAACAAACACATAAAATTTCTTTATAATGAAATTTTCCATGTGTGTCTCCCTTACTCCCACTGAGGAACACCTTACTTGCAAAGGCTGACGTTGTTCGGGGACAGAAGAGCCTAAAAACTCCAATGCTTTCTGTAGCTCTAAAAAATAATACAGGAGGCAGAAACAATAAACGAGTTTGTAACCAAAACTGAGTAAAATTCTGTGTGGATCAGCAGCAGAGCTGTACAGGTTTATGTGCCTTTGGATGTGATCCCCATACCTTACACAGACTTTCACTTGTAACTAGCAGAAATATTTACTCCAATTCTTTTGTATTTTTCTTTTTCCTTCCTCCTCCCCCATGCTCACATTCAAGTCTGGTGCAAAGCAGACTAATGGTTCTAGCACTTCTGAAATACAGAAGCCAAAGGGAGATGAAACAGAAATTTATTCTGCTTTATTCAGATAGTTCCTACTGAGTTTATTCTTTAGGTTTTAGGTGCACAATGCTAAACCTGGCAGGCAAATCCACAATGGAAGGAATAAAAGCAGCAGAAGCCTCAATGAAACAGAATAATGAAGTAGAAGGGAAAGAAAGTGTGGGAAGGTAGGTCCAAAAGGACCCTGAAAAGTACATTTCCACCTTTCTCAAAAACCTCCATCATTCCATGGTATTGAATAATCCATAGTCAGTGAGCACCACTGCACAACCAATACAAACCAACTAATTATGGCCAGAGGTGTGACTCTCCTCCCTAATTGAGTTATTCTCCTGTAAAATTAATGCTGTTCTGTTTGTTAATGAAGTGGCTGTTTTTGACACATTTTCTTTGTATCTGTTTCATTATTATTTTTGTCAGAAATTCAGTTCTGGAAATGAAGCTTTTTTAGGAGAAAAAAAAAAAAGGAGACTTTTTCATTTTCTCATTGACAATTCTACTGAGGAAAAAACCCTAAAAAAACCAAAACTCTAGGCTCAGATACTCAGAATAAAATCTTCCTGAACTCTCATGGAAGGCACTGGAGTTGTTCAAGGAGTCAGATGTTTCTCAGAATAGTAAAATCATATGCACACCCTTATCACAGAATTATTAAAGTTGGGAAAAGCCTCCAAAATCATTGAGCCCAACCTTTGACCGATCACCACCTTGTCAACTACAGCACTGAGTGCCACATCCAGTCATTTCTTGGATTCTTGTGACTCCACCACCTCCCTGGAGCAGCCCATTCCATTGACAACCCTTTCAGGGAAAAGATTCTTCCTTCTTGTACGACTGTAGATGCTCACAGGTTAGATTGTACACAGAAGTGATTCCTGTGGCAGAGTCAACAACCACTTCACCAAGGGATTAAAAAAAAAAATTGAATAAAGGTCAAGAACTGCTTGGGAATCTTTAAGGGTATCTAAACCACTGCTTATTTTGCTACTGCAAGTAGTAAATTTCAGCATGGTCTCTATCAAACAGCTGTACAGCAACCAGAGGTTGATTATGGAGCCCTGAGGTTATGAGGCCCCTAAGTCTTCTATTCTCACAGCTAAAAACATGAAATAAAATTCAAACCCTGTTTTTTAATGAAATCATTGGTTGCAGTCCCAGGGAAGTTATGAGATTATTATTAAAAGGTGCGCTTCATGCTAGGCAAAAGATTGAGAACACCTTTCCTTGAAAATAAGGTTATGAACCAGACATATGGGTTATATCTGAGACTCCAAAGGAAATTTTGGCCTCCCTGAAGGTAATGAAATCTCGTCGTTTTATAAAAATGACATTTATTATAAAATGACATTTATAATAAAATACCATTGTCATGTTAACAATATTTTATTTCCCATCACTGAACTTCTTGAAAAAGTCACTTCACCTTTCTAAACACCCTATTCTTGAGCTATAAAGTAAAGATAATAATGGATAACGTCTCTCTGTGAGATATTTTTAAAATTATGATAAAAATCATTATAAGTCTGCATTCTCAGGAATACACATTTCATTTCTGCATGTCAAATATATGGCACCCAATTGACATCACAATGTTCTTCAACAGAAGATTGGTTCTATACTAACGGAAAATTAAGAAATAAATTATACGATTATACTGAAGTTTTATAGTTCTGCATTCATTTGCCAGTAGTTAAAGCTTGGCCATTTATCCTGGCAATGAAACAGATATTTAAAAGTTCTATTAAGATGAGAACAAAATCAGGCTAGCACAAATGACTGATCTTAAAGTTACATTCATTTCCATCACGGAGTGATATTTTTATGGTCCATTCTCCATCGACACTTTGGCAGGTGTCAGAATAATAGCACTGAGCATCAAGGAATTCCCATAGATAAGATTCTCAGCAGATGTAAATCAGCAGAGCTAGAATGTATTAGAGTCACAAGAAATTATATCACCTCAGAATGTGCTCTCAGGTATCTGCTATGCCCACTAAAACACCTCTCAAGTCAGCAGCATGAACTGTTATCACTCCAATACCATTCTGTATTGAGTCTAAAAAGTCATGTGCTAAGCCTGCGAATCAATGCAAAATCCACCAGACTAGAATTGATTAAATTATTGTGAAGAGCTTGCAAATTTTCTGTATTTTGTGTCCAGCTTTTTCATAGTCTGACTTTTTTTTCCTATGCGATCTCTTTTGCTTTCCATTAAAAGTACATCAGTTTTATCCAGTTCTAAACAGAAGGGAAAAAAAAAAAGGTATTTTCAAGTATACTTTGGGGACAGAAGGCACAATCTAAAGATATTTTAAGCTTCAGCAATAAAATTGGAGGGAATAAAACCCCCTTCTGAATACAAAGCAACTAAGTTTCTTCTTCACAGACGCCTTTTTTGTGCTTTCAGGACCTGTCTGCCCACACCCAAGTGCTGCACGAGTTCCAGGAGCTGTGAGATTGGCCTGTAAGACTGTTCACCTCTAGATATTGAAAGTGATCTCCCCACACTGTCTCTGTGGGGCTCACAGATGGCATCACACAAGGGCCACATTCCGCAGGGAAAAACCATAAGGGACAAGTGCCATGAGTGCAGAGCAGGGCTCTGGCTCCTGGGGCACAAACCAGAGCAGATCAATAGCTCTGGGAGCAGCATCCCAGATCCCATCACAGACCACCAAGGGAAAATGGAAACCTCCATGAGCACTTGGTAGCAGCCAGCACAGTGAATAACTTTTCCCTGTTGCATTTATTCGCTGTAATGCCACAGTATTTCCCTCCCTAATTAGCATTGCTTTCCTGTAATTAAACTTTTGGTTTCTATAGAGAGATGCTGCAGCTACGAAATGTATAATTGAAAATGTTGCCACCAAATTGCAGATTTCAGCTACATCCATGCATTCTTAACGGATCCCATAGCTTTGGCAGTGTGTAATAGGAACAGATTTTCAAGGGAAAATGCCACAGAAGGTGAGAGAATAGAAAATTGCTTTGGTGTGGTAGATATATCTGCAAAACAAAGCCAACCACCGCACAAACCACCAGCTAAAAGCTATAAACCATGCATTACAGCTCTTCTGTTGATATTCTGAAAATAATTATGATTGTGAGCTGTCAGAAAGATTCACTGCACCAGTTGTGTTCATCACCAACAGACAACCTAGGCAACCCCTTTTAAAATCTGACCCTCCTACAACACTAATGAGCATTAAAGAACAAAATATATAGCTCCCATGAGTCAGAGGCACAGCATCATAGCTTACCACTGCTATAAACAGTAAATCTTTGCATATGCCTATTGGCAAGGATGCTCCACAAATGTCAGCACAGGCTCTCGTTTTCTAACTTCATCAGTAATGCTCCTCTTCATTACACTTACAATGTGCCCCCTAAAATCAAGCACACGAGCAGAGAGAAGCTTGTTTGACACAGACAGATTTTCTCCTGGGGTGGGAAGAAGCAGGGTGGCATGAAAAGGGTTTTGTATGGCTTTCAAGCATGGAGAGCCCCCCTGAAGCTTTCTAGGTTTTTCTCAGAGCGCTATACTACTGCTTGTTTCCAGTGAAAGGGGTTTTTGTTTGTTTTGCTTTTTGTCTATTTTTTTTTTTTTAAAGCAAAAATGGTCATGGAACTCTGCCACAGTCTCTATCATATACTATTCTGCAAAGTAGCCATTTGTCACCACGTCACATGCACCACAGGATCTCATTGAGGTGTCATGCCCTCCAAACACATTCCTGCTTCCAGGAACGAGACACAATAAAACAGGAGTATATGCCACTAAAGAAAGAAATTGTTTTGTTTGTCAGGACTGTTGAGAGCAGTAGCTTCACTCAGAGGAGCACTCTCAGATTATTTTAGTATAGTTGTCACATACACAGATAAAGCCAGTGAAATATAGCTTTTGGGATCATTATTTGTACTGCATTTCAAAGCAATTTTTCTTGACTTGGTGCTCTCATACATACATGATACTTGGAACTCCTGGGTGCATCCACAGGCTACTCAAAAACTGAAGCCTGGATAAATGTAGTAATCAGCTGTGAAGTACCATATGAAGAATATAATTTCATTTAAATAAGACAGCAAAGTTTTCTAATAATGTACTAGAAAAATAACAGGAAAAATGTTCAATAATGAGAAACATTTCTGATTCCTTCACTTGAAGGGTGAATTTCATTATGCAGTTAGATAAAAGAATATAAGTTGTGCATGCAGAAGCATATTTTATTTCATTGCCCTCTCCAGTGCTTTTCAGGATGGTTCCATGGAAACCTGCACTGTCCAAAGGGAGTTATAGATGGATTGCAGGCAGGAAAAACTTCAAGTGAAAGCTTAAAGTTGAAAACCGTCAATTGGTGGGAAAATGTTCTATCATATAACAGAATACTCATGCTTTGGACTACTTTGAATCAATAAATATATATCCCACAGTGATCTTTCAGCATGGACTGTCCCACATGCACTGTTCTTACCCTCACATCAATTTCTTGTGTCCTTGATGTTCTGTATATCACAAAATCAGAGGTCAGATGATGCATGTGATCAATAAGTAAGAATTGTACCGCACAAGTTTTCCTGCCTTCAGAACCAGATGTTTGGATGCAGGAAATTCCTTACAAAGCCACAGTTTTGGCTGATGGGTAAAGGCAAGAGGTAAAGAAAAATCAGTAACCAACCAAAAAGTCAAAGAGGAAAATTAGGGGCTAAAATGAAAGCATTCTATAGGAGGAAAAAGGCAAAGAAACATCCAGAATGTCCACACAGCTCTGGTCTTCCTAACCATGGACACATGATTTGCCCAAAACTTGTCAAATAGATCAGATTACAGCACTGGTCTTGACAGTAGTGAGACAGCAACCTTTGGGACACAAGAAGTGGCTTTTTGGCTGATAACCCTTGGTAGATGAGAGGCAAATTCTGTTTGCCCTCCCAAAGCCCATCAGGCAGCTTGGTTTGCCCTGACAACAAATGAGAACAAGTGGCACAGGCTCTGCCAGTCCTGCTCTTCTCCCAGTAGAATGGGAGGATGCCTAGTATGACTTGTGGCCAAAAAGAATGGAGCAGAGTGGTGTCACAGACCTCCACAGCAAAAGCTGGAATGGACACTCCAAAGCTCCATTTCTGTGATACAAATCTGTAGGAATCTGACAAGTCTGGCATGAAAACATTCCAGAGAGGAGTTTGCAAGCACTTCAGCAGTTACTGTGGTTGCTGCAAACCAGATGACAAATGGTTACCTTGGTCATAGACCTATGTCTGAAAAGCATTCAAGGAGCAACAAAAGGAAATTACATGGAGCCTAGAAAAAGTATTTCCTTTCACAGGTTTAACATTTCCCAAGCTTTAATTTAATTAAATGCCTTCCTGCACTTCATCTGTTAAAAAAAGCTCATATTCTCTGCTGTTGACTCCATTCATTCAAGTGGATCAGAAGAAGAAAGAAAGCCCAAATTCTGCTTCCAGGCAGGCTAAAGTCCAGTGCAGCTTGGTATTGATCATGCTCAAAAATAATACATGTCATATATCTCTACCCAAAAATACCAGATAACATTTTTCATAAGTTTTTAGACCACAGTAATTATTCAGTCCACCTCCTGCATAACCTGCCTTTTCACAGACACACTACTACAGTGATGCTTGTAATAAGTTTTACCTACCATTCACCCTGCTGAAGTCTGTTAATTAAGACTTTCAGACACATGCAATAATCCTGCCTTTCCTGCTCCTGGAGGACTATGCATATGCATGAGTGATCTCTGCAGCTGGAACGTTAACACTGCTGAGGGTAATATTCTATATATGGAACAGTAGCCATATGCCCACACAGCACACCTTGCCCCTTTTACATAAATATGATCCAAACCTACATTCTGGGATATACAGCGCTTCAGAAAAGATAGTTTGGGAAGGGGAGGTTCACTGGGCAACAAATTTTCTTTAAGCCTTGGGGAAAAAGGAAAAAAAAAAAGGTAGCAATAACAGTTCTGATGCTTCCCAAAAATAAAACACAGCTATCAGGGCTCCCTGGCTATTTGACATCTCATTTTCTCAGCAGTAATAAATACATCTGAGGAAGCTTTTATTTTGATGGTTTTCTCTGAAAAAACCCTCCACCCTCTTCAATACAAGATTTTCAGTACCTTTGAAGTTCATTGCAGTTATTCAATCTTCCTTACTGCATAAAACACAAAAAAATGTCTTTTCTGGCTGAGAAACAGGAGACCTTTTAGAAAGCTATCCAAGCATTGTCATATTATAGGATACAGAATTCTTAAGCAGTCCATCAGGAAAAGCAGACACCTCAGAAAGGGAGACCAAATTTTGTCTGGACAACTTCTCCAATGAAATATGCACCTCACAAGCTGAAGATCACTGTCTGATGCTCTGATTGCTCCCAGGGTTCTGACTCCTGTCTTTCAACTCCCAGCAATGTTCTCTAAGCAGCTGGCTATTTCAAAATGCAGGACAATCCCAATATGCCCCATGCTCCTACATGGACAATACAGGTGTTCAATCAGAAGGACAAAACCCCCAAATTATTTTTACTGCCCATCCTCTGAGGACCCAGACTGAAACCCAGTTCTCCTGTGTTCCAAATATTTCAGGTGCTCATGAAATGCTAAACTGGACTTTAATTCTCATTCTTCCTTTCTGTAAGAAAGAACCTGCCTGCAGTGGCTCAACCACCTCGCAGAATTCAAATAATGCTCTCCAGTAGGAATGAGATGCGTCCCCTCAGTCCTTTCCATACTTAAACAAACAGGATATTTCAGATAACTTCTGTACACAGAAACATAATGTTAGTATAGCTCTAGCAAAATAAGAACTTTATTGTTATCTTGCAATTTCCCTTCTTAATGTTCAGCAACCTTCCTTTCATGGTGGACTTGGCTGGCCTAAGCAGATACAGTTGAATTCTTGCTGTTGGCAACACTACCAAAGGAGCTGCATTTCATCACATGATTTTCCATTTTAAACAACAAAGTCTCCTGTCTCAGGGGACTTGGAATTCAGAGTTTGCTCAGTACACTAGTCCAACTTAATCACCACCTATATATCAGAGGACAGTGACTGATATTCCTAAAGCTGGAAGGAATTTTTTTGCCTCATACTTGAAGTTCAGTAAGTAATTTATGTCATAAGACATAAGGGAGACAAGGTAACTATGTCACAGCTGTCTTGTCACAGCTCAATCAAATGAAACCATTTTTATGAAAAAGGAAAATATTCAGATTTATCATTGTGCTTTTTTGATTAAAAAAAATTCAGACATTCACGAAGGGTTAATATTAAAAATACAAAACAAAGTAAAAAATCCCCTGACTTTGAAAACACTCATTTTTCTGCAGCACACTTGAGCAGAATATTTTCAGCTAGCTGTAATAACCTTAGAGCAAATGATGCACTTCATCCACAGATCCTATTCTTTTAACAACAAATTGTTTCCTAATACACAGAAATAATAATAAAGAATTGTTAACACACACTTATAGTAAATGGAAATAACATTTTGCCACAAATTGTCCAAGAGACAGAATAAGCAATGTGATCAAATTCCAGTTTCTGTTCTACAGAGATTCCGGGAGATTTTTCCTTAAAAGAAAAAGAGGAAGGAAAAACAATGGAAATTAGTCAAACTTCTGAACTAAAATCACTCAGCTGCAACATAAAAAAGAAAATAATAATAAATAGGACCTCACATCCTTCAGCTGTGCCAAAAAAATCTTTAATTGATTCTCATAGGTATTACACAGATGAAGCAGATAGCAAATGGAACTTAAGGCATAAACCAAGAATTTTCTGTTCTATGAAATAAATCTTACTAGACCTTCTGTCTTCATTGTCTTTCTCATACATGTAAGCACATGTAAAAACACCTTCAGGAACAGCAGAAATGTATTTAAATTAAAATGATAAAAATTTCTCCGTGTTATCTCAGTGAACTCAATATGCTAGAGGGACTATTTGTGGAAATAACCCACTTTAGCATCTGAAGCCATGCATCTCTGGCAGCTATTGACAAGAGATTCTTGTTAGAATATGCCACTTGTGAAAACAGAGCAGTTCCCACCCCCAGATGCCTATAAAAGGTTGCTTAATTACCTAAACTGCTTTTATTTCCAATTGATACTTTCATGGAATGGTTACGGTACCTAATTGATTGAACATTAGTTTCATTTAACGTCATGTCTGATGAGTTATTGACTGCCTTTTGCTTTCACTTAGGCCTTTACTGGTGAAACACATAAAAGAGTGAGTACTCCAAACCTGCTGCATCAGTGACTTGTCCTGTTATCCTGTTACAGGCTTCCACACAAGAGATTCCTCCCCTTGCAATCCATTGATGCATGTGATGCATTTCAATGTTGCAAACAGCTCCTCTGGTTGTATTTTTTTTTTCTTCCTCTCCTAGATCCAGTCTTTGAAAAAAGAAAGCTCAAAACTCAAAGAATTGACCCTTTCTCCTGTTGGGGCATTTAGAGCTAGAGAATTGCTACCATTTTGGTTACTGACATCAAATCAAACCTGAGTTCTCCAAGAGCGTAAGATTTTTCCATAAGACTGCATGGCAGACTCTAAATCTTCTTAGTGGGAATTCGTGCTTGAGCTCAATGGACAGTTTAAAGGGTTTAAAAACCACCTTTTAATTTCAGTAATTTGTTTTCCTTGCTGTCGTTTTAGTTTTGTCAAATGAAGGTCAGCACACGTTGCAGGGACCAATTAAAAAAGTAAAACTGAGTTGTTTGTATTGGTTAAGCGAGTGAAAGAAGACTCTCTGAAATGGTTCTGTTCTTAGGGTACTTAATCAAGCAGAACAGATGTTTATTATACAATTAGGGAATGCTTTGCCATCAGTATGAACAATTCATGAATCAAATTGCTCCATAATACTTTCCATTATTTCACAAACACTTGCTGTGAAGAATTGAGGGTACGCAAAAGCCCAGATCCTGTGTTATTCTCCAGCCCCAGGCTTTATTTAATTACCCAGCAGGGGAAACGATGCTGCCTGTTAGCATAAAGCCAGAAGAGCTAGAGCCTGCTTCAGCAGCCAGCCTGGTGCTGAGGGCTGTGTGTGAGGCATGGCACAACTCCACTGCACTGTGCTCATCCTGCTCCAAAACATGGCAGGAAGGTTAGAAATAGAGAATTACCCATTCCCAGCTTCAGTAGATGGTCCAGAAGATGCTGTTATTGGTACCTTCTTGCCCAAACCAGGCAGCCCTCTCCTGGACAGAGCTCAGGCACAGTTCAGGTGTGAGCACAGAGCAGTGACTTGTCCCTCAGCAGCTCAGAGAGGGCACCTCTGTTTTGAAGAACAATGGATTCAACTTTTTTGGACAGAGTAGTTGTTGTGCTACTCAGCCTAAGGGATGGAGAATCATTTCTGACCCATCCCACAGCCAGCAAATATCAAGGCCAGTGAGTCCCTAATTGGGGAGCACCCTAATTTTGGTGCTCCACTCTCACTGTACCAGATCAGGGTTTGCTTCCTCAGGAGCTCAGCTCCCAGTGGCACTGTGGATGGCAGTCAGGACACCACTCAGGGAGGAGAGCAGAGGAAATTATCTCACAACTGCTCAGGAAAAGAGACAGGGAACAAAGTAGCCAAAATGATGATTGGCTAGTGCCTGAAGCAGAGGAATACTCACTGGAAATCAGCTCCAGGACAAACATCTACTGCCCTTGCAATGCTGCCATCTGGAACAACTGAGCTAAGAATAGCCAGACCCCAGAGAAGGAATCTTGGCTGGAACCACTGAATGAGGTCACTTCACCAGAGCTTTTATCATCAAGAGCAGGGTTCAGAGACTTCCTTGACTGGATTCTTTCTTGAGGGAAGGTCTCCCTTGCAGAGTGAGTGGTGGGCATCCAGCACTCACTGCTAAAACTTTGGTACCCCAGCCCCCTGACAGCATCTCCCACAGCCTGTATCTGTGCACATGGAAACCATTCCAACCTCCACTGACATTCCCAAACTAGTTCTGATAACAATTGTTACCAAAGTGCTCCAGATCTATCAGATAGAACTATCTGATGGATAAAATGCCAATGGATGATACTTATGTAATTCCACATCCACAGTTTCACTCCTGAGATTCAAAAGACTGATTTACCCTTTCATAAGCACTGCAGATGGTTTCTTATGATCTGATGTTAAAAAGGCAGCTCAGACTTAAACCCTTCTATTATTATTGTTACCTCACATGCAGAAATCTCTTCAACAGCACTACCAGAAAAAAAAAAAAAAACTTTTACAAAGGAATGGTTTGCCACATACAGGTTTGATTTTTTTTCAGGTCTAGACTCAAGGTCTGATTTCTAGAGTTTCCCAGTAGCACCAGTTCCCATGCAAGCTGCCATTGTTATGGTTTTTTCAACATGCTCACTCATTCCTAGGTCCAAGTCCAGAAAAAGGAACACAGTGCATTATTTCCTGTCACCCATTTCTAATGATAGTCATTTATTCTGTTGCAGGAGCCTCTGATTTTTGCTGAGATGCAGGGAAAACTTAGGCTTTACATAAATATTTCTGTGTATAAAGTTTTAAATATTTAATTCAACACAGAAAACTTTGAGTGAACAACAGAGGTTGCAATATGAAAAGTTAAGGCAGAGAGAACCCAGTTGATCTCTAGCTTGTTGTTACCAATCATAATTTGGAGCTGGAATAAATAAACTTTGTAAATAACGAAGTCCACACTGTTTATATAAACGATTCATGCTAGATTCTTGCTGAACCTCCTAGATATGACACAATAATGTGACCAGTCTGTTTCTCTTCTCCCCTAGTTTCATACTCAGAGTTTGCTAACACATGATGGATGACTGCCACAATTCAAGCACCACAATAGTGGAGTAAAAAAACACATCCAAGTAGCTATGCAAATATTGTTCTAAATTTAAAAAGGCTTATTCCAGCAACTAATCTCTTAGTATTATTTAGAATTGAAAATACGCACTATTCAACTAACAGTTGACAGCGTTTTGGATTCTGCTAAAAACTCCTAATATAAGACCAAACCTTCTGACTATTAACTGTCACAATCAATAATAGATCAACATTTGACTAAAAGGAACTTACCAGTCATTTTCAATTCATTGTATGGTTACCTTTCTCCTGCAACCTCATACTGTTTTCCTTCAATGTGAATGGCAGTTGAAAGGCTATGTCTTCACAAAAGAACCCTGCTCTAGAGACAAAACAAACAATAAAGGATAAGCAACCTAATATAACTCTAGCCTTTAAAAATATTTATTCCTCTTCTTGGCACTTGAATTAATTTCTCTGATATCTTCTTAAATTCCAATGAAATGAATTTTTTTCCATTCAGACCTTGTCTTTGTGTAACACACAGCAGTACACACCCTGCTTGGATGTTACTTACTTCTTTCACTTTATATTTTGTTTATACTTGATCTGGTCCATTTTATTTTTTGTGCGATCTAAATGGAAGAAGATACAACTGCCTATCACAGTATGGGCTGTCCATAAAGAAATGGAAGGAAAAAAATATTTTACTGCAGGGGGAAGAAAAAATATCAGGAACTGAGAAGATGGTGATTAGGACTGCTAATTTTTAAGGGGATCCAAGAATCATATATGCTGCTTGGAAAGTAGCCCTGTGGGAATGGAATTGGTATTAACTCACTTGGAGAACTGCAGCACAGCTCTTCCTGCAGCTGTGGAGTCTGCTGAAGAAGAAATGCTAATAAACAAAGGGTTCCTTCTCTCTCTTGCAGGTTCTGGGGTCTGCAACCAGACTCCCCATGTGATTTTAGATATGGCATTTTTTGCTCAACTTTCTTGGAGGAACTCTACAGATAAAAGTGGCAAAAATAAACTAAACCCTGTGTGACAGGAACCATGAATGCCTTCCTACCCACTCTGCCCTTCGTTCAGCATGCCTCTCAACAGGGAAAGTTCCCTCTGGTCTGTGCTCAGCCCTTGTACTGCAGACTGTCCCTGTCTTTTAGCCATCTCACTATGTAAAGTTCCTTTGAACACAGTTCAGTCTTGACTGCACTTAGTGTTTAAATGCCAGATGGTGAGACACGGTATCTGGCCTTATAAATAAATCATTGCTCTTGGAACTCTGAGATTATTGCTTGAGTCCCTTTCTGCAATTGCTCTCTTTTGAAACAGATGCAGAAGTTCTTAATAAGGTAACATAATCACATAATATTTAACATAAAACTATTTCACTGTAGAAAGTTAGATATCTTTCAACATCTACTTGGAGCAAGAAATATATTCCCAAACCAAAACGTTTTGAAATACTTTTCCTGCCCCAACTCTATTACCATCATTAAAATTTTCAGTTTGCACTAGTTCATGACAAATGTAAATCAACTATAAGACAGATTTAAGAAAAGAAAGACAGTAGCAGAGTTTTTGTAAATAACATAACATTTTAAGCCTATAAAATCACTGTAAATAGTTTTAGTGACACTGAAAATTACTTGGCATAGCCCAGGAAAGGAAATTACTTGAAGAAAATATTGCTCCACAGTGACCATTTCTACTTCATTAGTAACTGCACAATGAGCTGTGAAAAAAGAGGGTTTCTCCCCAGAAGAGAGACAGACTTTAATGCCTACCAAAATACTGACAAAATTCTGTCAGTCCTTCCAAAATATTTGTAAAATTTGATGACAGTTACAATTTTGAAATATTCATGTGTAAGCCACTTATATTCAGTATTTGCAAGGGTTGAGACCAGCTAGTGCACTAAGGCTTTTTAGTTTTGTTTTTTTTTTAGTTTTGGTTTTTGTGGGGGTTTTTTTTGTTAACACCATCTTTATTCACAACACCTTTTTCCATGAATGACCTTCACTCCAGAAGTTCATGAAATGGAAGTTGGGACATGCCAGCTTCTGCAACAATAGGTGATGGTGAAGCCAGAAGTCTGCAGCTACTTAGCAAAGAACAAGAGGAATCTACACAGCACTGAGTACTCTGGTTTGTCAATAAATTCTTCAAAGCAGCTCCAAAATTGTGAACAAAAACAATCTGATCTTGGATTATATGGAGCCTTTGCCATTTCTTAAGCTAAAATAAGCACATAATTTTGCAGACTCATTTAAATTCAGCACCTTTCTTTGGATTGATTGCATTTGGGGTCGAGGATTTACCACCATGTTTTGTTGCTATGTGGTGAATAAGATCTCCACAAGACCATCCTCTTCAGTGTGATTGAGGACACACACCAAAACCAGCAAAGAGCCAGTAGAAATTTCCACAAAACAGACAAAAAGGTCATCTGAGCCTCTGGTGCCATGTCCAAAGAATTGGATAAATCTTCCTGCTTTAAGATTTTAATTTAAATCTTTAAGCTTTTAATTACCCTACTGGTAAAGGTGCACTAGTAAACTGCATTTTAGAAAAAACAAAGCAACTTCCTGGACTGAGGAATGGAAAAGAGAGGAAAAAGAACTCCACAAACAAGCGCAACCAAAACCCCCAAATCACATCTTATTTACTTCTGAAGAAAAAGTATACTGAGGATTTTGGTTTCATTGCAGTACATATTACAGTGAATAAAAAAGCTCAGCAGCAGTTGCACAAAGTTTTTTATATTCTGTGTGCATTGTGCATGGATTTTAAAATATTATTTCATATTTAATTTATGGTATGCTGCAGAGAATCTACTGAGCGAGTGCATATGTTTAACACAAATAAAAGAAGTGGTTTTAATGAAAAAGAATGCTATTTCCCCTTCAGTTGAAAAGGTGATATCCAGTGGATGGCTGGCTACTTATTATAAGTTAACATTTGCTTTCTTGCTGTAAACCCCATCCACAGGGGGGAAACAAAATATACCATTTTATATATTTTTCTTTTCTTGATTTTATGATTCAAAACCTACCCTAATGGGAATCTGAAGATGTATTAGAAGCAGATTTCATTTTGTTTCACTGCACCCCTAGCATCATTGGCAACAAATAAATACCACAAGCCGAAGAAAGAGAATTAGAATTAAAGACTTAAGAATAGGTCACCTTTTCCAGCATACATTAGATTTGATTGTCATTATGTTTATTTCATAGAGCTACTTCTGCAGGGGGTGGCTGTTGCACTGATTTGCAGCAAAGTCATTAAATCTGGGGAGGTACTATTTGAAGCTATTTATACTTCTACAGAGAAGTATTACAGGACCTTTGAGTTAATAACAAGTTTTATCCAACCAGTGCTGGATTACCGAGGTCCTACCAGGCATCAACCCCTGCCAGTATTTAAAATCAGACCCTGCATCTTGCTCATGGAGAGACTGAAGCTAAGGAGCTGCAGACTGGTCCCAAAACAATGCCTTTTGCATACAAATTGGTGATTTTTTTACAGTCCAGAGTGTGAAAAGAACAGACTGGTGCTTGTTAGTAACATGACAGGTTGCAGCAGGTAAGTAATCTCAATATGTGGTTGCATCTGGGGCATACTGAGGGACCCATAGAAAAGTGCAGTCCAAGACCCAGAGCATGAGAAAAACGTGGGATTTTATTAAAAAAGGCATAAATATAGGTCCTATCTAACAGGGATTCACCTGTGCCAAGGTTTTAGCATAAACATGATAAGAAGTTTGAGACACCATGACATTAACATAATAATAACTTTTCTACCTGTGGGGCTGGTCAAATCATTTTTCCAAGGTTTGACAGGAAAAAGTTAAGGTTAAGGCAAGAATGGAGTAAAAATTCCTTGTCCATCCTAACGACAAATCCACCCTTCCTTGCTTAAGTGGCAATTGAATTACTCACAGAGCAGCACTCGAATTCACAGACATGTTGCTCTGAAGCCAAAGTGGGGAAAGATATTGGACTCTAACTCTTAAATATCCTCTATAGTACCTAACTCCTCAGTCTCCCTCATCTTGCTGGATACCATCACAACAGTATTATTACAGTGTTTCACATAATTCCTTTTTCCATATGCATTATCCCTCAAGGGAACCATATTTTGCCAGCCCAGCGATAAAAGCCAAAAGTCTTTAACAAAGCTCGATTTTTATAAATGTAAATGATGATGAAAATATAAAGTGAGGAGAGGAGTGGCCAGAGAGATTCCCTAAGGGTTATACACACATTCTTCTCTTTCTTCTGGCTCCAATGCTTTGCTAGGAGAGAAGATATATGTGACATCCACCATGTATTCACTCATCTGTGGTGTCACCATTATTTTGACAGCAGCACAGTATCACTATCACCTCTGAGCTACAGGACAGCACAATGCTAAAAAGCTTGAGAACTTTAGAAGAAACAGTAAACTCAGCCCATAAGTTCTGTTAAGAAAAGAAAAAAAGGGATGACTTACTGATTCTGAAATTTCTTGGCTTGGGACAAAACTGTCATTTAAATCCCCCCCCCCCACCTTCCCAAAATACCCAAACAAAACAAAAAGGCTGCATCTTTTTAGGACTCCAGCAAAATACTGCTTTTCATGATCTCAAATTCCAGCCAGCCTTAAATTACACAATATATTTTACCAAAGGTAGTAGTAATCAGGAAAGGGTGAGTTTTAAATTGAATGCAAATGCCATTTACACTAAGGCCAAAACATCAAATTAAAAGCTGAAAAACAAAAAAACCAAAGCAAAACAAAACAAAAAAAATCAACAAAAAAAAAAAACCCACAAAACAAACAAACCAAAACAAAATAAAAACCAAAACAAACACCACCCCCAAAAAAAAACCAAACACATACAAAAAACCAAAAAAGAAACCACCAATGCAATGTGAATTTAGCTAGCAATTGCAACCTGGAAAAGAAAAAAAAAGAAAATGCAGGAGAAACCATGTGGCCAGAAACACTCAACAAAGTTGGAAAACAGAAAGGCAGTGTTTCCTAAGGACTTGGGGAATGCTGAGTGGACTTTCCTCCTATTCTCATAAATACCTGGTTCCTGGAGGCTGAGGAGAAATCTTAAGGAGAGTCTCTGCTGCCAGGACACAGTGGGTAGGGGGAAAATATATTTTCAAACCTATTTATTTCTGTTCCATTTCACCTTTGGTTCTCTCTTTGGAAAGTCCAGCCTCGACAGATTTATTTCATTTTAATGCCAGGTTATTTCTGACATATAGATAGTTTGTGGTCAAATCAAAATTTTTTGCATTCAAAAGCCTCTTTTTAAATTTTTTAATGCATTAATCTCACTGACCATATGCCATCAGATGCATTTCTTTTAAAGATACTTAATACAAAACAGGACTGCACTAAAGAGGAGAATAAAAGGTTCCTAGTGGGTACAACAGCATAATTAAGAATCATCTCAATGGTGAACTACGGCAAAATGGCTCTGTGTTCAGGCTTCAGAACAGACACAACTCACAGCCCTGCTGTCCCATTTTGGTTGGAATAAGCACCGTGGTGTTAAACCTGACAAATTCCAACTGCATTTCTTTTGCAATCTTATTGCAGGGGTTCCATACTGTCGTCTCTATCACAAAAGTTCCGTACCTTTTTGGTGTTTCTCGTGAGCATCTCCTCCAAGCACTAACTCTTTCTTCTCCACAAAGCAGCCAAACGACTCCAGTTCCCCTCTCAGCCAGCCACCCCACTCTTTTATAGCACTCTTCTACTCACTGGTTACAGCTGTGGCCTGTTAAAGTCAGGCCTGTTCCTCATCTTTGATAATTGGCCCAGCTGCAACTCCTTAGGGGTAAGGTTACTCTCTACACTATCTTTATTTTCTAATATTCTATCCCCCTACACATTTCCACCAGAAACTTGGGCTTGGGGGAGGATTAAGATGTAACAGAATAAGACCTGGAGGTGTGTCAGGATGTGACCAAGATATGCAGTAGATCCAGGTGTTCTCACAATCCTGGAAGTCTTGGTTTAGCTCCATCTAATCTTAACGCTGTTAAAGGCAGCAGGGATCATTTCAAAAAGCAAAGGCTGTGATGTCTGTGGAGACACAGTGTGTACAAAACACTTTCCTTTTAGCAAAGCATCCAAAACCTTTGTAGATCTGTGAGAAAGTAAACATTTCAAGCCATCTTGGTGAAGATTTATATTTTATTTAAGGAAACAAGCCCAGTGCTCTCTGGTTCCTCAGCAATTTATCAGCATCCATTACTATGTATCTCAAGTGGATAACCTATACCCAATGGACTACATAAGCATAAATTCAAGAGAAAAAAACCACCAGTCTAGTGCTTAGAAAATGGAATGCTTTCCACAAACATATTTTTTCAGGTGTAAATAAACACATTTGAAAATATAAACAGCTGTACATGAACAAATATGCCCACAGAAAGAGACAGCTGGATAAGTTGTAAGAAACATGTTACCATTAATGAATAACACAGGGATTGGGCCCAGAGGGAATAAGGGTGTAAGAAATTGATTATGATTCTGATTCACCAGTACTTGGGTCCATGGTAGAATTCTTCCTTTCTATCTATTAAGTACTTATATGGAGATGTTGTTAGGAAAAAAAATCTGTCTTACAAATTTTTTTTTTTTTAACTTTTCAAATATCTCAACATGGCAAATTCTAAAAGCTGAAGTCTAAGCAATATTCTGCTTTATTATTAATATCATTAGTCTTTAAAATGTTAATAAAGAAAACAAAATTAGTTTTTATGAAAGTAAAAACAACCTACACTGATATGAAAATTAAAGTTTTCTCATATAAAACACTGAAATGAAGAAATTGAAAATAACCAGTTTTCAGTCCCACTGCTTTGCTAAAAACTGGCATTCATTGGAATAATTTTTCAAAACCTTCATCTCCTACTGGAGGTTCTAATTTCATTTTTTTTTAAACTATTGTTACTATCACTCATCTGTGTGACTAGTTGTAGGAAGCTGCTTTACTTGACACTAGAAAAATATGGGGAGACTGAAGTTGTTCAGGGAGAACAATTAGCTGGATGTGCATTATGAAATATATAGTTATTCTCTATTTCCAGAAGAAATGAACCACTCCAAGTTAGCCTGGACAATTTCAAATCCCTTCTTTCAATGGCAGCATGAGTGGAAGAAATTTGAGGGAAAAAGTTCCCACAGAAAAGTATTCCAGTATGGTTATATGCCAAATAAGTGATACATAAACAGGAATGCAAGGTGATTGTATCTCTAGAGATGTTAGAAATACAAACCAAAATAAACAACATAAATGAGAGACACTCCAAAGCTTAAGAATATAGAGAATTTTCACACTTCTGCAAACAGCAATAATCACCACTCTGTGTCAAAGAAATATGAGAAATAATGTAAGCAATAATGATTGCAAAACATAAAAGGAAAACACCCTAAAATCACCTGTTTGCTCTTTACTTCTTAATCATATAAAAACTCCCTGTCCCCTTTTCCACATTTTTTACATTTTATTGGCAGAAGTGGTGTTTGCCTTTTTCCCTCCCACCCGGTCTGGAGAGTTTCTAAGTCAGATAAGTAAATGGAATTAACATGTTTCCTCCACAAAACTGAAGTACAAGAGCTATCACACATTCTCAATTGCCTTAAATTGGGACATGGAATCACTGATTCTACCAAGCCTCCCAATTTTTAATCGTATTTCCATCAATGTAATTATAACCCTAAACCCCCAGGTTGCCAAGCTCTTTGAATTCTCTTTTTATGCCTTAGAAATTCTGGGAGCTATCAAGAATTAAAATCAAAGCCTTTATATTGAATAATTATCAGACAAACTATATTTTTGTTTTTAATTTCATGAGGAACTTCTAAAACTCTCTTGAAGATTTTATTTGCCTTTCAAATCTGATTCCAAAAGAACCCAACTTAAATCCAGTAGAAGATGTGTAGCAAACAATCCTTTACATGTCAAACAGGAGTTTTAATGTTGTATGACTAAAAAAGATTTTAATTTTCCTAATGTCAGAGCTCTTCTGTGGAAAAAGATTTAGATACAACTATTTGATATCTGCCTCAGATATTCAGGAAATTCTATGTAGTAAGCAATATAGGTTGCTAATAGATAGGGTAATCAAGGCAGACATCTAAAAAGAAATCATACAGGTCAGTTCCCTGTGCTTGACAAGGGTGTCTCTGCCTAATAGGACAGATGGAAGATGAAGAACCACTTAAGTGAAGAGCTAGGAAAGGTTGCCAAGGTCAGATTAAAAATGTGCCTTTTCAAACTCTGTGAGCTCTGTGTGGCGGCAGGTGAAAAATGCCTGGATAATTTTTTTTCCTATAAATTTTTAGATTAACATGTAGAGTTCCCTGAAGTGGGAGAAAATAAAGACCAACCAAATAAACAAGTAAGACAAAGGCTTTTCAAGTGCAATGGATACACTTTGTAATATAAGTATCCAATACTATACTTGAACAGATTACATAATTCTTGATGAGTCGTCACCAAATACAAAGAATGATAAAATATATGCAAAAAAACACAAGACAACTTAGGTAGTTGTTATTGTTGTTACATATCCAGAATGTTTACAACAAATTCTTGTAGAGCCACACTTACAAAGAAGAAAAAAAAAAGAAAAAGAAAAATACAAAATCATCATCCAGAAATTACTGATTTTTTTTTTTTAACCTAGTAAGGGACACACTCTCCGCCACTCTAACCAAGAAACCAGAATTTTATTGAAGTGATCAAAGCCTGGCTTACAGACAGAACTGCAGCATTGCAGCTGCTACTCTGTGACCACAGCCACTCCACAGGAGTCATCAGTGAACATGATAAATGCTGTAAAGTAAAACCTTTCCTGAACATGATAAATGCTGTAAAGTAAAACCCTTTCTCTCTGACCTGAAATTATGGTGCTTTGCAAATAGAAGAAAACATCAGGTTTGGTTTGAGCATCAAGAGTGAAATACTGTGTCTATTAATGTTGACTTTGACAATGTATGTCAGTCAGACTGTGGTGTGTGAATTTATAGGATATAAAGAAACTCTTTCTGTGATTGATATTCTTAACACTTCCTGTTATGCTGCCTTCCAATGCTGATGTGGTTTATACTGCCTACAAGACTGTATCTGCTTAGTAGTAGGTTTTCTCCTAAATTTTCTGTGATACAACATGAAAAGACCACAAACAATAAAACTTTTTTTCCTTCTACTTGCCCAAACAGCAATCAGTTAACTAACAACTGCTAAAGTCACTCTTATTCCTCTCTTAAAAGATCTCAAGAATAATAAGGAGATAAGGTGTCAGTTACTGAAATTAACATTACTGGGGTCCAGAAATATTTAAACAACTCAAAGCCAGAAAAATTCTTTCCTGGAATAATGGCACAGCATATATTCAATCTGCCCAATGGCTACTGTGAATGCTGCACAGCACCAGAGGTCAGGGATAAGAGTTCTGGCCACTTCTGCCTGCTGAAGAATTTTTAGAGCAAGCCTCAGTGCAGAGCTGGATAGAACCTTCTTAATCATATGATTATTTAGATCATATGATCTACTTTTGCTTCTATATTTACATTAAATACAGAATTATATTGGAGACTCTCTACATAGGGAATTGTAGGGAATTTTACTTAGGCAGTTGGCATATATTGAAAAGATAACAAGAATATATATACATTTTTACTACCTTCTGGGACATAATGACTATCTTTTAACTTTTTACAGTCTTCCCTCTGTTCTAACGCTTGCATTATTCCTAATCACAGCAGTTTAAAGAGATAATGCAAGAAAGGTCTTTGAAGTGTAAGCATGATATATTATATACCCTCATAATACGTTCTTCTCTTTCTCTTCCATTCTCTTTATATATTTATTTATATGAAAATAGAAAAATATGTTAAATGTGTGCATCAAGTATAATGAAAACATGATTATGCATGAGATGAAAATTAATTTACTTTAGATGACAAGGCTACATTTCCTCCTTTCTGCAACATGAGCAGTTGATGGACTGACAACAAATGAAGCACAAACTTCAGGCTCTGAGATAGTTAGCAACTAGTGGAATATAAAAAAGAACAGCTTGTTAAACCATCTTCAGCTCTAAGTGGGAATGTTTGCCTTCAGCTAGTGCTGCAAATGACTTCTACTTTGATCTCAGCTGAGTTGTACCAGGTTTACTGATCAGCAGTTATGCCAGTGAAGTTCTAGGAAGCTGCCTCTTCACAGACTTCCATCCCTCAGCTATTGCCTCCAAGCCATGGTGCGGTTATTGGTCTTGTGAGAGGCCCCTGAGAGCCTCAGCCTGGTGTTAGACAGATTAATGTCAGCAAAGCACAGTAAAGTTTAACTTCACACTGGAATGGAGCAGGAACTCTCACCCACTCACTGAGAGATTCTCAGTTGCTGGACTCATGCAATCAAATATTTATGACATCAAGCAACATCTGACTGAAGTGTGTTTTGGAAAAGAATTACCTTGGGTTTCATGGGCAAGCATGCAGCTGACCTCAGACACCACAGCTCAGACAACGAGTGCCATGATGGATGCTCAGAGCACACTGTATTTCTGTGGTTGACATCATTCAGTAGTAAACCCCTTCCCAGTACATTACTAAGTGCATTCTTTAGCTTGAATGTGTATAACAAAGCTCAGGGAATTAGCTGAGCGAGGAGAAAATGTGTGCAAACTTGCAACCAGATAATTGAAACACAGAGTTCTCTATTCTGGCTCAAAAAAGTGTTGAAGGCACAAGGAACAGCAGCAACTACTTTCCCTAACTCTAATTCTTCACAAAGGGCTGAGTTAAATGTCTTCCTTGACAGTTTATTTTTTGTGTCAGCAAAACAATTTCCACTGGTCAATTCAGAATGCAGAAGAGCGAGTTTTTTTGGGAGCAGGAGCTGCATCCATCAAGTGAGAGTTTGACAGCTGACCTGTTTGTAAGCAAGACTGAGCCCCATAAAAGGGAACCTTTTAGCAGTCCCACCATTTTCTCTGGTTGGGTCAGTTCCAGCTCTTGCGCTTGTCCACAAGGCTAGCAAAGATTCTGAATTGTGAGGAGAAAGACAAACAGTATTTCTTTCCCCTCTCCAGCTCCCAGTCTCCTCCACATGAACGCTGTCAATCGTTGCACAATATTTAATTATCTCTTTCTAGACGCCACCTTGTTTTATTCAAATAAAGTTACCTGGTCCACAAGTATTTTAATGGCAGTTGCTGGAGCCCTTTTAGGTCTGGTATTCCAGTACCTGCCTATCTCTAGCTAATAATGCTTTCTGGCAAGTTTAAATTTCATTAGAGATATCACTGTAGTACATGCTGAATGAACACTACCAAAAAGTAGAACAAGAGTGCAAGAAGTCATTAAATTATTACTCCCAAAGTCTCACGATGATTATTGTTAATAGGGCAATCAAATCCTGCTGTATTGTTCCCTAACTACACGCCTGCTTAGTGGGTAGCATACATTTTCATTAAATAAAGAGTTATGGTTAGAAGAAGAATGTAATCAACATTAATGACCTAAAGAGTAATTGAAAATCCAGTCTCAGTCACCACCCCACCCAGCTATTAAAAAGGACAATCGTTATAAAAATTCTAAACTAATTCCATTTTGTCTCTCTGCATGTTTGCAGACTATCATTCACATTCTCCCTGCCCTGTTATCTCTCTTTTTCTGGTCAAATTAATTTACTGTAATTAGAATAAAATATATTGTATGTGAAAATAAAATTTTGGCCTTGGCTACGTCTGATAACAAATACTGCAAGGACAAGGATTATACATTCACCATACATTCATCATGCATTACATTTGTGCAAAGTAAATCACTTTGGGTGAAACCGACTTAGCCTCAGTGTACAATAATTACATTCCCTCCCACCACACCAGTGTTTAACAATCCCTTAAAAGAGGCAAAAAATGGGCTGTAGTTTATGTTTAAACAAAAAAAAAAGAAAAAAAAATCTGAGCTGAACAACAGCTCAGATTTTTTTTCCTTAAGCTCACAATATACAACATTCCTTTCTGGGATTGCACACATTTGTCTTTGTTTCTCTTTAGTTTTTTTGGTTTTTTTTTTTCCTTCCTTACCTCAGAAGAACTCAGAATAAATAAATTGGTTTTTACAGTCGTAAAAAGAAAAAAAAAATCCCAAAACACAAGAGAGACCAAAAGAAAAGTCAAACACAATATGGAGGTCATTTTAATTTCACCATGAGAGAATTTCATATACTTCTTCAGTTTAGACTGTCAGCAATCCAAAAAATCAACAATTCCAAAATACTTCAAGACTGAGGATTGACACAGCAAGGATTTAAAGCACCTGAGCATTTCTCCAGATAATGACATCTGAGAAATAATGACAATCCACTAATCAACTACTGCTGCTGCATTTTTTTTTTTCACAATATAGGAAAACATTGTTTTTCAAGAAAGAGCTTCACAGTTGCCTTCCTCCCCAGCTTCTTATCTGTAAGCAGGCAGATGTTCCTGAATTAATATATGTGAGTCATTGACCATTTATCCTTTAGTTCAAAATTAAATACATTTTGTAGCATAAAGCAAAATTATTAAGTGGAATGTATAATGCAGTTTAATTATTTTTGTTAAACTGGAGGAGAAAAAGAATTATTTCTGTAACCATGCATTTTTCACATTGAGTTTGTTTGCTTTAATACAGATGACATTATAATCTACTCTTCACACCCATTTTCTTTCACTTAAATCTAGCAGCACTTCAAGGAAATATTGAAGGTAAGAATGAAACAGTACATAATACAAGCAGATCTCATTGGATTTAAAAAATAAACACACACATGCAGCAAATAATTTTAATTTTGACCCAGAACTACTACCTCACAAAAAGGAGCTACTCTCATTCCAATTAAATCAATGCCTTTTTTTTTTTTTTTTTACTTTAGCCTTTAAGGATTAAGAATTAAAGTGAAACAGTAGTTGAGGATAAATAGAAGAAAGGAGATTAGGAAAGCACCACCATTTGCTACTTTTGGAGGAATGTGCTGCTTATTTTTTTTTTTAACCTTTAATATATTTTCCTTATGAGATAATTTTCTCTCTATAATAATTTAGGTAATCATTTAGAGCTCCACAAAGTAGGCTGAGAAATTCCTATAACAGGATGTTTAGGCATCATCACTTAAAACCTGGTTTTGGGAGACTGAAATGATAATGCAAAAAGTAAGAGCTGCACAATCAAAAATATTCTTTTCCATTTCCAAAAGTTTATACCAGAAAATAAAGGATGTGAAATTATATACATTTAATATTAATATTGGTTGCATAAGTGCTTCACAGAACTGTTAACAAAACCAGTCAAAATTCAATAAAAATATGCCAATTTGAAATGGTATTCATGCATTGAAAATGTGAATGTTGCTCTTACTAATACCATACCTATATCAAATCCATCAGTATTTTATTCCATTGATATTTTACAAGAGCAAATTACTGTCAAAACCAATGCAAGATACTGATGGAAAAATACAGCCTAGATCCAAGATTATTTCAAAATCTGTGTTTATTCTTTTCATCTGACTTTTTTAATGTTAAATTTTTCACAGCCTGTTTTGCAGATATTACATGCTACATAAAGATTCCCCTTGCTGTGTGTCAAGAATCCCAATGCTGCTAAATATTCCCATGCCATCCATAAATCTGGCATCACACCCAGCCCTTAATCAGCCCTTTCCCACAACTTTTTTTTTCTTTTTACTGCTGTTCTTTGTGGCTCATGTGACCAAATATTTGCTCAATTTTACAATGCAGGTTATTCCAAACCTTAAATTCTTTGGGTTTCTGTACAGGGATATGGTCTCCACAGCAAAAGGGACACATGCAGACTGGCTGCTGTAAATCCTAAAGGGAAATGTAGTAGAATAAGTGAAGAATATATTAAAATCTCTTCTTTGTGACATATTTGAATTGTGTCAATGGAATTTACTTTTCAGCATCCTTGGCATCACAAGGAACTGTTTAGTGTGTGCGAGTATCTAAAGAAGAGCAGCACAGGTCACATCAAAGCAAGAGGAGATGTGGATTTATAGAACCTCATATACTCCACGGAAACCACCTACAAGCACACTCATATGCATACAACAGCATCATGGTTTAAACCCCCACTGAGTGAGATGGAAGAGAGAACCACCAGGGACAACTTAATAACAAAAAAAACCCACAAAACAAAGCAAAACAACATAAACCATCAATGTTAACAAAAACATGGAAAACAAGTGATAAAAATCCCAAATAAATTGCTGGCCACAATCAGTGGTCAATATGGTCTGAAATATCCCAGGGGTCAATGGGGATCAGATGTCCCAGATGTGCCCCATGCAAACTTCTGGTGACCCTCCCAGATCACTCACTGGTGGGGCAGTGTAGGAAGCAGGAAAAGCCTTGGCATTGTGCAAGCACCACTCAGCAAGAATTAAAACATTCCTGAGTTATCCTGCTTTCAGCACATACCCAAAACACAGCCCTGTGCTAGCCACTGTGGAGGAAAATAACTCCATCCCAGCCAAAATGACCACAAACAACAAAGCTGTAAATTATGAAACTGAAAAAGAGAGGTCAAACAACTGCCATCACTTGGTTAATGCTATGTAAACTCTCACAGTCCCATAAACCACAGTAACATGGATATGCATTTGTAGCCTTGAAATAGCTCCCTGTCCATCACATCCATGACAGAAAAGTTCTCCTGGCTCCTGAAAGGGACATATCAAGCCTTGAGTAAAATTAGCACATTTTCCC
This sequence comes from Camarhynchus parvulus, assembly GCF_901933205.1. NCBI lineage: Eukaryota > Metazoa > Chordata > Aves > Passeriformes > Thraupidae > Camarhynchus > Camarhynchus parvulus. The sequence continues at coordinate 108,182,787 of NC_044571.1, forward strand.
TAGAAGTCATTGAAGCCCAATAAACACTGAATCCAACAAAGACGCTTTAATAGCAAGCTTTGAAGAGTGAGTGCACTTTATAGGCCTGTTTTATTTGATTATACACTTGCTTTTATGGTTCAGATCAAGCACATGCAGCAAGCAGGTTTAATATTTGCCATGCTATCTCTGGGGAGTCTATCACATATGCACATAACAGTTTTCAGTCTTCAATAATTACCAGCAGGAGTAGCAATTGCCAGAGATAGTTCAAATGTATAATTCAAAACTTGCAATTTTTTTTCCAAAAAAGAGATATTATTTCTGAACACTTACCTCTTTTCAAGAGTACACAGAGGAAATATGAAAAGAATTTATATGCATATACATACCTATGTCCTGCTTATTTTTCTCTAAAACAAACTTTAATTCTCACATCTTTGATTTTCCTCGCCCCAACTTCTGAGTGGTCAGCTCTGTCACAAGATGGATTCTAGCACTTCACTCTTATTTAAAATGTTCTACTTTACTAAGCTTCTATTCAAATTGTAGAATTTAAAAACATTGCTTCCATTATTAAATGCATTATATTTTGAAAATGAAAAGTGGCACATCATTTCCCCTTGTGCTTGTCAGGGAATGATGAAGTTGAAGAGATATTAGCAGGAACCTAATGAAAGTTTAAATGTCTGTGGTTGTTACTAATACAATTTGACTCAGTGTATGAAAAACTCTTAGACATTTACATAATATAATATATATAAAAATGTGTATATATATGTATTTAATGTGTTATATATGCACATAGGAGATAGCCATGGGCACTCAGAATCTATGCTAAACTATTTTCTCTTCACTGATATTAATTTTGAATAAAGATAATATGATAGAAAGTCTTTGAGAGAATTTTCCTCCCAAATAGCTAATAGGATTTCAGACATGGTAGATATACTTATGTACTTACATTAAAAGAAGAAATGCATGCATCATCCTTTACTTCCACATTTTCTATTTTACTATATTCTCTGTGCATGTTCTTCACAAATATTCATTTCTTTCCCTTCTCACTTGCTTTAATAGTTCAACTTATTATTCTTCTTTCAATTCTCTTGCATGTGTCAATTCTGAGACCAGTCAAGAGTGCTGACAGTATGTAAATTAAATCCAGGGGAATATAAGAAGAGATTTCTCATTTCTCTGAGAGATTTAAGAGAGATAAGGAAGAGAGTGAAAAGATCCTTCTGGGTATCTGCAGTACTAAGATAACTTTTATTATGGTTAAAACAGATTAGCCCCTTAATACAAGGTGTGTTTTATTGTTCACACAGCTGCTCCAACAGATTGTCTTCCTAGGCAAAACAGGAAATAAGGTAAGAGCTAGATATTTTCAGTGAAATTCCACTTTAATTATTTCTTAATTAAGAGAACATTGTTCAATTAAACAAAAGTACACAGTGAGAAAATGGAATCAACTGGCTAAAGAGATCAAAACACAGCACTGAAAGGGATTTTAGAAGGATATGACAATAGATATAGTGTTTTGAAAGAGGTTTAAAAAGGACAAGGCAGAAGACAAGTTATATCAGTTGGAAAAGTAGTCATTTTGGTTTACTGCTGTTCTGATATTAATTATAAATGACAGGTCAGCTGTCAGCAGAGTAATGTACTTTCCTTGTAAATTGGAGCACATTACTCTTCATCCAGGGTTTCTCTTAGTCAAAATTTTGCTTTGGAAGACAACAACACACAAAAAATTAATTAATAGAAGACAGGTCATCCCATCTGTAATTCCACCTGAAAGAAATTATAGACCATTACAGAACTGGCTTTTGAGTCTTGTTTTCTCTCTAAAATTACAGGTAAGTGCATCAAATTAGCATGAGAGTTTGTTGTTGTCATTGCTTTTTGTTTATTCAATCCAGAAATACTTTAATTTCTCAAGAGACTGTGATTTTGGGGTGATTTTCATACAGTGAGAAATTACACTGAGTTTCTTAGAAATTTATAGTGAAAAGCAGACCTATTCAAACAAAGTCTGAACTTACTATTTGTCTTCTCAGAGATGCAAATTATTGGCCAGTTCAGGAAATGATGAAATCATTTCTCCCAGCATTTGGGGAAATTATACAAGTGCCATTGATTTCAATGAGACTTAGCATTGGCTCAGTCCATTTTACACAGATTTATTGAGAAAAAACTATTGCTCCTTCTGAGGGCTTGATATCTTGTCTATGTATTTTTTTCCCACCTCAGATTAGGTCTATTTTTGCCCTGTTGAGTGACTGTAAGAGTTCAGAGAGGATTATAAAAATTCCAGTCTATTTTCACCCAACAGAAATCCAGCCTGTCTGCCTGTTGTGGTTTAACCCCAGCCAGCAACTAAGACCACAGCATGGGAAATTACCTTTGAGGCACTCACTGCTACAGCACATTTCTGATCTGAGCTAAAATGCCAGTGAAGACAAATTTTGTGTATTTCTGTTGGTATTTAAGGAAGTATATTAGCTACTCCTGTCAATCCTAGTCCCAAAATGTGATGGTTTACATTCCAGACTCTGTATGTTAGCAGGTATAGATAATGGGTATGGATGGAAAGGAACACTCCAAAAGATTCTGGGGGAAAGACAACTGAGATGGGAGCACACTGATAGTGCTGAGTCTGTTGGAATAATCAAAGTGAAGCGATGCAGTTAAATAAGAGGCCTTTGAAGGGAGCAGGAGAAGTTAGCTGCTAATTGTTAAAAAGGAAAACCATTTGGCAGTTGCCCTTGAAAATGTTCTTCAGTATATTTTAATATACAGGGGCTGGTTCATTGCTAGTCACCCCCTGCAGGCAGAACCATGGGATTCAATTCATGAGGTTTCTCACAAATGGAGCCCTGCAGTGCTCCTGCAGCTACAGTCACCATACTGTGAAATCCAATGTGGAGACTGCAACCCTTCTGATGAAAAATGCAAAGAGACTGGGCCAGGGAGATAATAATTTTGCCAGTGTGTTTTTGCAACTAATTTATGGACACATATTGTTTAACATGCAGAGCAAGAGAGGGAATTAGTGCACTATAAACAAATTAATTGTGAAATTATTTCTACGGTTCTATCAGCAAAGCTTTGGTCCATGCAGAGCCCCTTGCATTACAAAGAAGTAATTCAAAGCATGACCCTAATTCTGTGTTCTGTGTCCAGCACAATTCTGCTTATGGTAGAAAGTGAGAGATTTAAAGTCACAAAAATTCTCTTCTCCCCCAGTGCAAGCATCAAGGAAATTTTTAAAAAATTATTGAAGACAGGGCTTTTGAAACTTGTCATCCTTGGAAAAAAAACTAAAAAAATGATGTTTCCTCCAACAGCTACAAGATCACCTCAAGAAAGTGGAAGGGTCTCATGGGTAGATTGCAGCAATGACCTGCTGGCCCTGGGAAACGTTTTGAGGGGTGTGCAACTCTGCTCACCATATCCAGCAAATATTAAAGAATGGAAAATAAAGCACTCAGGGGGCCTGCAAAAGCTGCTGGTGTTACCTTGACAACCTAAGTTAAACGCATTCCTCTGCCAGACAGTCCAGGGGAAAAGTTCCAGCTCTTTATTAAGTTGCCCAAACTAATACCTGTTAAACACATAGCTCTGTCTGAAGAGTAGGAAAAAATTATTCTATATCCTGTCCTGTATTCTCCCTTCTTTCTTCATATCCAGCAACAACAAAACAGAAACAAATCCCCCACATATTTCTGTTGTGCTGTTCCACAGTTTGCAGGTTTTTAGATTGCTTGCCCATGCTTATTCTCCATAAGTACAGGGGCTCAGAGGCTTAAAAATTAAACACCACATGTGAAAATGACGTCTAAGATCACCTCTTCAAACTCTAATTTTCCTAAGCCTTTGGAGAAATCTTTAATTGAGCTTTTAGGAAATGTTTTTTAAAAGCATTGGATACCAGAAAGTAGTAGATGGTAAAAATACCTTGTAATTTGCACAAGGTCCTGAGCAAGTTACATGAAATTCACTTGAACTATAAATCTATAAATTTTGCTAAGTTGGTCTGGATAGTAAAGTCAAAAGAGATTTAGTTAAGTTTCTAACTTATTGTGTCATCCTCAGGAAGCACAGGAGTATAAATTTGATTTCCCAGTCATTTAGGTCAGAGTTTACCAGTCCAAGTTTATTGGTCCACATTAGTTTGGAGTATCAGCCATAAAACTAAAAAATGAGGTTAGCCAAAGTGTTGGTTGGGATACTGATATATGCAGTGATACCCAGAACAGATGCAGTGTGGGAGGAACACCCAAAAAGGTGTTATCAAACAGTCCTTTCAATCAATCTTGCTAGAAATTACTTTTCTGAATGATCACAGAGAAGACAGGAGCTTTCCTTCCCCCTTTTGTAAGGTTTATGACATTCTTATTATCACATGAAAGAAATAACCAGGCTGCTCGGTCTGATGTGTAGCAAAAAGTGCTATATCACATAAAGAACAATTAGGAGAGCATGTCAAAAAACAAAGTTGCATGCACATTGCAACCAACAAATAAAAAGAGCTAATTTCCTAGAAATACATGCCAAAAATTTGCCCCCAGAACCAGTCAATAGGTGCCAAAACACACTAACACTAAATTATGTCATATTACCAATCTGCTAGAGAGTCTGAAAAGTAAAGTTAATTAATATGGTATTAAAAAAAAGTCATGTTTTCATTTTCCCATTTTCCTTCTTATAAGATAGTATTCCACATGAAAAGCATAAATTAAGTTTAAATATAGTCAAAACATTTATGACAGCTTTAAAAAGCCAGTAGGGACTAAATGATTTTTCTGTGAGAAGAATCTGTACAGTGAACTGGAAAATCCACAAGCTTTTAACACAAGATTTTTGCCATTTGGTTTGAGAAATCTTTAACTATTTATGGCACCATGTGACTCTACCTAAGAGAGCAGAGTGCAATGACTTCACCTTTTCCCACTACTATTATCAAAGTAACAGCAGAAAAAATTTTGGTCTGCTTATGCTTCCTTCAATTAAGGGAAAACAACATGCCTAAACATTTTGTGAGGAATAGGACATGATTATTCATGTGGGCATACACTTTGCAGAACCTGGTGAAAAAAGATAAAACCACAGAAATATAATTTCTCTGCCTTGTTTCTCTGCCAGTAGTATGGTTTCTTGATATGCCTGGGAATGTTTACCAAACCAGAGCATCATATTCTAAAGGTTTCTAATAAATCATTGAACCTTAATGGTTTACAACCTGAACATGTAATTATTAGGCAGAGGTGATTTATTCAGTACATTTTAAAGGATGTTCTGATGGGTAGGGAACAGATTATGTTTGTGAGTGCAGGTAAATGATGGCAGTCTGTCATAAACTCTTCTGCTATTGCAGACAAGTAATTCAAGATTATATTCTCAGAAGGGTTTAGGAACCCAAACATGCAGTTAAGCACAGAGGTGAATTGTCTACATTTAATGTGGAATGGTGCTAAAGCAAGTCCCATGGATCTCAGCAGATGCAGAAAACACTACTGAGAACCATTTCTGTGAACAAAAAGCTTAAATACCTTTGAAAAAACTTGAACTATGAACATGTCAAAATATTAATCATTAATGATATTCATTAAATAGTTTGGGTTGGACTAAAAATCACTTAGTTCCAGGCACCCTGCCATGGATAAGAACATCTTTAGTTAGATCTGATTGCTCAAAGCCCCATCCATCCTGGCCTTGAGCACTTCCAAGGATGGAGCATCCACAACATTTCTGGGCAACCTGTGCCAGTCTCTCACCACCATCACAATAAAGAATTTCCTCCTAATATCTAAGCTAAATCTACCCTCTTCCTGTTTAAAGCCATTCACCATGCTCTATCACTACATGTCCTTGTAGTCTCATTCCTCTCCAACATTTTTGTAGGATCCCTTTAGGCACAGGAAGGCCAGTTTTTTCAGGCTGAACAACCCCAAGTCTCTTCACTCCCACATTTATGACAGCAGCCACTACATTCTTGGGCAAATCCTGGTGCCTTTGGAGGCAGCAGGGACGGAGGAGAATGAAGGTGAGGTAAAGAATACTTCCTCCTTTAATTAAAAAATTGCTTTGCTGCTTTTCTCAGCACGATTTAGGAGCCTCCACTGGCCCTGCCACTTCCCAGTTCCACTCTGAATAGAGCCATGAGAAGGAGATGGTGCACAGTCAATATCTCTCTCTGTTCTTCTGAGCCTTTCTTTGCACTGATGGGAATTTGCTCAGTGAAGAAAACTTTGAAGTTTTCATTTTTTAAGAGGGAAAAGTTAATAACTAGGATCTGATTACTGAACTGTAACTGCTTTTTTTGACTGACAGAGAAACAGCTAAATTATGATTTCTGGAGTTTATCTCTGCCGCAGCATTATAAATTTGAAAACTTTATGGCTTTTCTTTTAGCCTCATAGGATAAAAATGTGAACCTCTTCATGTGTTAAATGCTCTCTCTTGGAGTGCATTATTGCTTAATATATCCTCTTTCTTCATAAATTAAAGCAAAAAAAAAAAAAGTTAAAGTTAACTTCTTTTTCCTGAAACAAAGCTATCAGTGGGCTTGATTAATATACAGATGCTGCACGCTACTGGGACTTCCATTTTCACAGAGTAATATGTTCTGCTTATGCTCTTGCAGCCATGTAGATTTATACATTTTGCATTTTAAGATAATATATGGAACTTAATATTGTTATGCAAAATGTGTGTTTAAAGTAAAGCATAGCAGTTCTATACCAGACTGTGGCAGTTAAAATGCACTGAATTTGCATAAGATTTAGCAAAGTTAAATTTAAGAGTATCTCTTCACAGCATAGGTATATGTGGGGAAAGAACATTCATCTCCAAGTACCATTTTAAGTATAAGTAGGTCACAAACCAGGAGCTGAAATGCTCCGAGTTATTCTGCACAGAATATGTTGGCTGTCTCTGGTTGTGCAGGCTGCTGGAACAGAAATCTCAGAGTCATTTGGAAGGAAATGCACACAAAAGCCTGAAGAACATTAAAAGAAGGTTAGAGTCTCCCATGCCCAGTGTTTTGCTTTACATGCCTGCAAACAGATCCCACATTTACTGGGCTGACTACACAGCCTCCAGCACACCACGGGCACTCAGAAACCTTATTCATTACACAGCAAATTCATGCTTAGACTTGCCAAGGGCAATGGAGGATGTACTCAGGAAAAAAAAAAGAAGAAAAGTAAGGAGCAAGCCCCAAAACATGCAGGGAATCTCTGTAAATTCACTATTACCTTCTTCTTTTGGGCTCATCTTCACTGAATTGGCTCTGTATAGTTCTGGCCCTCATTAAGTAGATGCACTTTTCTCTTCATATACTGAAAATTGCCTTGCTACTTTGCCAGCAGTGCCATCCAAGTTGATGCCTGTTCGTCTGTTTCCACTATTTCTTTTCCATTACTTCTGTAATTATCACCCGTGAAAGAACAGGCCAGATATAGATATTGGTGAGATTATCATTAAGATTCTTGCAGATGCCTTTGCAAGAGTGAAAAGGCAAAAGTCTGAGCTACTAACTTGTTTTTATCCTGGAGCAGCTCAAATGGAATCCCTAAATATCTTTCTCTATTAAAAAAAAAAATCCTATCTTAATTTTTAATACATACAGGTCCCTGATACATTCAGAATGTTAATTTAAAAAAAAAGTGACATTCAGTAATTATTTTTAAAAATCAAATTGGAATTATTGCCAGAATGAAGCCTGTCCATAAAGTCAGGAAATAAAATGTTACAAAACCCACAGTAGCCTCCCCTGAGACCTGGGGGTTTTCTTCACAGCTAAAAACATGCCACAATTTTAGAAGCACATCTGAACAAGGGCTGCTCAGCAGGAGGGCTGCAGGAGCAGAACACTTAACCCAGCACAACATTAACATGTGCTTGACATTGTCACAGACCCGACGGAACCCTGAAGCAACGGAGCATCTGCTGGAGAAGCTTATTCTTGGGCTTAAACAATGAAAAGTGGATAATAAACAGCTTTTTGAGCACCTGAGTTCCTGATTCCTACAGGCCTGTCTCCTAGCTCTTTGACTACTTATCTGAATTATCCTAAGGCTTTCTATTACCTTTACATGCATATAAGCTTCTCCCATGCAGCATTTTAGCAGCAATTTGCAGACAACCATGTTTAAAAAAAAATCAACAAAAATAATCCAAAGTGAATATTTAAAACTCACTTTCTTACCTAATTGTTATCTTATTTATTTAAAGTGTGTGAAAATTGAATTATCCTGTAGACATTTAATCTCCTGTCAAATCTCTTCAAGGTAGTAAAAAACATCATATTTTGTTTTTTGGGGGTGGCGGAGACAGAGGTTAGAGCAAGAAGTAGTGAAAAAGGGTCAAATTATAAATAACAATAACTTCTACAGGCTTGTATTCAGCACAGTAATTAACTTCTAAAGGGCATTTAAAGGCACTGAACAACCAAATTTCCTCTCTGGACAGGCTTTATCAAACCTAAACCAACATGTGATTTCTGTGCAGACATAACATCACAAGAGAATCTCTGGTTTATCTTCCTGAAAAAGAGGTTCCTTACTTGTAGTTGGAGATATATATATAAAAAAATAATATATATGTATATATACATATATGTATACATATATATATGTATATGTGTGCGTATATACATATATATATATATTTCTCCAGCTATTCTGCAATGAAATCTTCAGGAAATCATATTATCAGACTGTTTAGGTGACAGGTTTTACAGTTTTCATATTCAAGGAGGAAAGATTATTCCATTTATATTAGAGTAATCCCATGGGACAAAGGGATTTACAGCAGCAAAACTACCCAATATACACTCAAGTGGAAAAATTGTGTTTTCCTACAGTTCCAGTATTTCAGTCTGATCAGTCAGGTTTTGCATGCATCCATCAGGATTGAAGAAATGGGTGAATCAAGGTTTTGGTATCCTTATAACTAAGCCCACACATCAGTTTTCAAATGAACATTTATGAGTATCTACAAATGCAACTTTTATAAAATTTTCTTTATGCAGCTCAGATAAATAGTAATCCTGCAATGAAAACCACAAAAGTAGGAGCAAAGAATTTAATAATTCTCGTTCCTCAAGTAATTCCTGCACTTGAGGATTGGGGTTCTTGTTTTCTGGAATGATTAATAAAAATCATCAGTTCATTGTTAAACACAGCTTGAAAACTTACCACAACATGTCCAGATAATGGTAGGAAACTTTGAGAACACGTGCAAAATTCTGTACCAAAATAAACAAAATAAATAAAGAGAAATTGATAGGCTATCTTGCCTGAATTTATAAATTATTCTTCAGGAATTCAGATCTATGAGTTTAAGACAATACCTTAACTGTTATCTTTGTTGTGACTGATCCTACTACCCCCTTTATAATTTTTTATTCATTAGTTATGGCTGAATTTAGACATTAGCGTTTCTTGACAACCTCTGACATAGGAGGTCAAAACCCAAACATCACTTATGCTCACTTTTTTCTTCAGAAACTCTTAGAAGTGCTAATAGTATCTTTAAAAAAAAACCCCTCATCAGTTTACTAAGAAAGCTAAAACAATCCCCTGTCACAGCCTTATACTGAGAATTTATATTGCTCCAGTTATCAGTTATATATCATACACCTATTTGATCTCTATTTCAGGATCACAGGATTTTTTGAATGGCATAAATCTGCCTATTTTTACTGATATAAATTATACTGGATCCTATTCCTTGGAGTCAGAGAAGCATTTTTCAAACCATCTGAAAAGCTGAGCCACAAGATTCTCAGTGTTACATTAATTTCATAGCAACTTATTAAAAAATTATTCTCTTTAATTTGCATCAGTTGCATAAAAGTAATTTCAAGCAAACAAGTATTTCTGAAGAAATGACAGAACCTAATGAAAAGTTTTGGGACCTTCTTGGAAGATGTAAAACTACCACAGCAAAAATGGCTTGGGCTCACAATCAGAGTGGGGAACAAATGCCATTACATCTCAGGAGAAGCAGGACAGTCCTGCCTGCCTCCTCTGAAAGCAAACAAACCAACACAAACAACAACTTTGACACCTTAAAAAGCTAATTTCAGAAAACAGTATGAAAAACTCCAGACAGTTAATATGTTACTTGAATAATTTCACCTTATTCTATGAAAATATAGGACATTGCTGTGGGTTTAATGATAAGGAAAAGGTAAAAAAATAAACCAAACAAACTTTTTATACACAGAAGTGTTAACATCTAGCTACTTTTTTTCTAATAAAATATCCATAAGATCTGTAGTTCATGATGCATATTCATGGTTGTAAAAGTACTGAACAATATATGAGTCCATAAGTACTCATAAGTGTTTAGTAAGTCAAAATCTGCTTTTGCAAAGGCTTAAAATATAAAATTATATTCCCTAACTTATTATTTTCAATTTACATTGCTATTAGTTATGCAATCTGGCATGTCTTCATTTAGTATTTAATGGTTTAGCACCTGCCTGTATTTGGGTGTTTTTAAAACAACATTAGCAAATGACATAGAGAATAAACTCCAAAGGAACATAGTCATGGTCTAGTAGCACAATGTAGAAGTAAAACCAGAGACTTTCTTTTTCTTTATTTTTTTTTCCTAGTAGGGTGAGTTTAGTCTATTAAATAAAAAGCATCATTCTTTAAATGTATAGGTTTTGGGGGTTTTTTTGTGGCTATTTTGTTTGTTTGGTGGTTTTTTTTTTTGTTTTATTTTGTTTGTTTGTTTGTTTTTGTTGTTTTTTTCTTTTAAATAAAGCATTTCTGGCTTAGCTGTATACTGGATTTTAGCCAAAGATTCTATTTGAGGGTAATGTTCCTTGCCTCATATCTTCTGAATTGTGAGCATACCTCTCCTTTGTGCATGGTTGCTGCTAAGGAAAGTACTCCTCAGTGGTGGCATAATGCAAGTGCAGATCAATGAGTCAGAGAAAAACAGACCTAGATTATCACAAAATTGTAAAAAAATAAAACTCTCACAAATGAGGAGATTGCTTATGTAAGGACAGTCTGTATTATTAGCATTGAAAGTATTCTGAAGTGTAGTTAATCTTAGCTAAACCCAAAAATTTTACAGTAGGTAAAATTACCAATGCAATACATATCATAAAAGCATGAATGACAGACAGAGAATGGATTATTTGCACAGTTTTCCGTATTTTTAACTAGATGACTGAAGTAAAAAAGAAGGAGGTTGATAGAGTTAAGAACAAAAGGGGGAAAAAAGGGAGTTATATAATGAGAAATAATTGCTTTTAAACCTTGGCACAGGGCAAAGGACACTATTTGTTTTTTTCCAAAGATAAACCTTTAAGCACTTTTGCTATTTTCAGTGCATCATTTTATAAAGAAATTTTCTTTGACACACAGAGACAGAGAAAAAAACCAATCAACCAAGCAAACTCACTTTTCTTTCTCCTCTCTAATTTGATGCTTAAATACAGCAGCACATACTTAAAATAAATAACTTGAATTCAGCAGAGTCAGGCTCCTGGACACTGTGCTGCAGATTTGAAGTCATTACAGTGGCATAAGGTTAGTGCTGTTTTTCTATGGCCCACTGGGGCAAAAGTCGAGAGGAAGAGAGAATTTGAAGCATTGAAAGTTTAATATGGCAAGCCTTTCAAATATGCTATTTCTACTCTTCATTTCAGCAAATGCTACTGGTTAGGGGCTTTCAGTCACTTTCTGTTACCTTCCATTTTAAAACTGATTAAAGATAAGGGCAGTCCCAAGCAGAAATCATGGCAGCTCCAAGGTGAGTCCCACCCCACTGCAATGAGCAGGGGCATCTTTAGCAAGATCAGGTTGCTCAAAGCCCAGCCCAGCCTGACTTTTCATTTTTCCAGGGACAGGGCATCCACAGCCTCTCTGTGCCAGCGTTTCACCACCCTCACAGTAAAGAATTTCTTTCTTCTAGCTTGAACTGCAATGTTACGGTACCATATGCTAATATGGTAACTTTGTGTTGAAAACAGCATAATGGAAAAATGAACTTGCTAAATTCATGCTTGATTACTGCGTGGTTTAGACTGTGATTGGGAGACATTGCAATTTTAATTCTACTACACCACAGATGAACATTAATAATATACTTATGTAATTGGATGTGTTCCCTTAATCAGAGCTGGGAAAATGGATAGTTCACTAAATCAGTTTTGGTTTTAGATCTTTTAGAATTGAGCATTTCTACACATCATTACTGAACTACCCTGACTTAGAATGTGCTAAAATATAAAAGAAAATACATTCTACTTAAAATTTCACTCACTAGGAAACAGTCTGACAACTCCAATTCATATTCAGTAGACTTTGAGCAATTAACTGGTATCCCATCAGAGTCACACCAACTATTCTATCCATGTCCCTGGGTAAAGGCCAAGGCAGTCTCTAAGTCAATTCCTATTTCCCTGTGTTCATGGATTCTGGAGAAACCATCAGACTTGGATCAGACACATGAAGGGATATCTCAGCCACCTGACAGATCCTAAGCTCTTAGGAGATGAAGTGGCAAAAATCCTGAGGTTACCCAAATTAAGCAATTTGCTTGGACACTGGAAACATGGAGCAGCAAGACTTATCAGGGGAACAAAACTGCATCTCTCCACTGTTGATACCAAGCACTTTTGTCCAGGCATAAGAGGAGCCAGCGTTTATGTGAAAAAATGAGAATTAAGCTCTCACAAAGATTCCTGAGTCATTCAGTAAGGTTTGTTCTATGACTGTTTTTTTTGTTTTTAAACTTCTCAAATGGAACAAAATTAGGTTATATCATGAAGGTGCTTTTTTTGGTCAGCAGAACTGTGTTTTCCTAGTATGACAACATAAGGTTTGGAATCTTTAGTTATTGTTATTAAATGAAGCATTATTGAACAGGTAGTATCTCCTTAAGGCTAGATAACTTAGGCAAACCTTGGTATTTGTTGACAGATATAACTGTATGTCAAATTGGGTCACTTTCAAAATGTGTTTTAATTAATTTTTAATTTAAATATGTGTGAAATTTCTTTTTTATGTCAGCTATATTTCAGCTGACCGCTAGGAAGATAATTATTGTTAATTACCCATGGCATACAAATGGGTACTTCTTAATAATGTTCTCACACATTTCACAATAAATATGTTTCAAAAACCCAGTTACATTTAATAAGCACAGAGTAGCTCTCTTTAGCCTGCATTTTAACGTGTTCTGCATTTAAATATGCAGAGCTTTATCTCTACTCCCCTTAATGCTGCAAATGAAATAATGGCAACATGCCATAAATGTAAGTAATATAACGTTACCTTTGTCCTTGGCAATGCCTATCCTGCTTTTCAGTCACTTGATTTTGACACCCAGGGAAAATGTTATTATGCACTAAAGCACTTTGCAGCTGCTACACTTAAAATATGTTTTAAAGGTGAGCACACTTCACCTGGGGGCTAGGCTCACTATCGATTCCCTCAGTGGCTATCTGAACAAAGATTGGGAATGAAGTAATTACCTACCATGTGTGGAGATGAACTGAAAAGCCCCACAGTTCACCATCTACCCGAATTACTACAGCTCACTGTATCTCCAGCTGCAACACATCCATCTAGCAGTTTATTTCAGTGCTCATTTTAGCAAGATAAGGGTTGGTTGCCACATTCACCCATCTCAGGTATTACTGATTGTGGATCTTGCTTTCCTCCTCTGGAACTGGAGCTTATTCCAGGAATTTCCAAGCTTGAAAGTGAATGCTGCCTTACCCAGAGCTGCAAGAACACTTTGTGCCAACTGGTAGGAAATAAAGGAGCCCATCTGCTTAGCAATGCAGGTGGTGAGCACACTGTCCTGGTGCTCGGCTCCCTGCAGGCAGTGCCCACTGACAGCAGGGTTCAAACCACGGGCTCTGGAGCTCTTAAGGATGGGAGCTGAGTGAGATTGCTCTGCTAAAAGGTGGGGTATGCAAAGTTGTGTGAGGCCACACTTCTAAGGAAAAAATCTTTGAGGCATTCATTGTGAACCAAAGTTTCTTGCAGGTTTTGTGTTCTTCCTCCGATTACTTCCCTAGCCTGAGGTCGGGAATGCAGTGATACAGCTGCCCTGTAAAGGCACTAATATCTACTTTCTGCTGAACTTCTGCTCATGGTTTTTAAAATGATGATTAGTGGAAACTGCCTAATGGGGAGCTCTGAATTCTCATGATGATCTACTAAACATATTGGGTTTTTCTCTTCTTCGAAATACCAGTTTTACTGGCAGCTGATTTCTCTCTGTTCATTTGCACCTGTTTTCTCCAATGGGAAAAAAGCCAACAACTTATCATTTGCACCAAAATTAGAATGAAATTAAGTCCACTGGATATAAGGCATTAAAAACACTCTTTTCACACAATCTCTTTTTGATTAGTACTGAATGAAATCCGGCTATAAAGAGGTTTTACGTTACAGCCCCATAATCTATTTGCAGTGTCTGCTTTACGGAGACACCTTTCTTTTTCTCTGCACTGAAGTACAAAACAATTAAGTGGAACAAATCCCAGCAGAAAAAAAATGCTAGTTAGATTTTCTTATGGCCATAGCTATGTAACAGCACAAGGGTTAAATAAGTTGAATCAGAATGATAAAACTAGCATCATATACATTTAAATCCTGACAAATATACATTTATATACATATAAAGCCTCACAAATTATTTTCTCTTATGTATAAAATTATAGTATTAGGGGAAAAAACATGATGTCATGTTAAAATATTTATGGAAGAATAACCTAGTCACTTATCTTCTAAACATTTTTAAAGTACCAAAGCATTTGCTGTATCCAACTTCTAATAATATTAAATGCCTGGAATTTCTTAATTATTAACATAAATCTATGACTGGATTGGGATTTAGTTCTTACTAAGTTAAAACATTTCTATACTTCAAATTTTAATATTTTGAGTTGAGGAAAGAGTCTCAGCTGCTTACATATGATAATGTGGTTTGCATAAGTAAAATTTGAAAATGATGTTTAATTAGGAAAAAATCTAGCAGCTTATTTCTCTGTTAAGTTAGAATCTAAAGCAAAGTTTAATTAACTTGTAGACTCTGGGTCATGTTCATGTACAGTTTCTAAGAGGCTTGTTATAAAGCTGCTAGAAATCATATAACAAGACAAAACCTCATCCTGGTAATTTTAATTTTAGCCGCTACAAGGTTCTCAAAGTACTTCCTTTTTTTTTTTTTTTTTTTTTTTTTTACCAAAGGGCTCCTTTAAGGGAAAGCATTAAAACATTTATTCCTTTTCACCTGAAATATAGTGGACACTGTTAGGTTTTGGGAGCCTGTCTAGAAATGGTGGGAATAGAGCTGTTGTCCCCAGCTTCTCCTGCCAGTGAGGCTCCAACGACTCTAAGCCAAAAGGGCCCAATTTTTCTCTGCTGTTGTCCCAGCCTTTGCAGGAAGGGGAATCAGCTACCTCTTTTTCCAAAGGGAGAAGATTTTTTTTTCTTTTTCCATTCAGTTCATAGAGCTGGAAATATACTTGCCTAAACAACCAAACCCCAACCCCCCAAAATAGGGAGAAAAAATCACAACCCCAACAATTAAATAAAACTACATTTTAGCTATTGCTTACACTTAATATCATTAAAGAAAGCATCAAGTTGAACATGAAGTATGCAGAAAGTTCAAATGTATCTCTTTTAAAAACTACAGTGCTATTTCCTCTTATACAGACATTAAGAAAATAATACTCTCATACAGAATGGAGAAAATAATCTTGCATAAATAATCTTGTAAAATGTAATAACCCCACCAGGAAAAGTCCCAGAATTAAAGCTAGTTGTGCAAGGCAAGAAAAAGGAGGACACTTGTAAATCATTTCATATTCAAAAGGGTTTAGTAAAAAAAAATATCTGGACTTCACAAAAGCCAATTCACAGAAAATACTTATGGAAAATGCATACAGTGTATTCCCAAAGCAGCTCAAATAATAACTGTTTTTGTGTGATAAAGGGGCAGTACTAAAGAAGCAAACACACACTAATCCCACTGTGTCTCTGGGCAATTCATGGTATTCCCACAAGTTTCTGCTCCATGGATGTCCTGTGTAGATGTAGCTCCGAGCCTTCACCTCTTTTCAGCAAAACAAATTCATTAGAGTTTAGTATTGCTCAGAGCTGCTCAACCACCTATGGAGTCAATTCCTGCTGTTCCAGCTATTCAAGAACAGATTGTCTTTAATCTGCAGTTTTCACAGGCACTGGCTGGCTGTAAACTGAATGGTTATGATGGCCATGGATGTTTGCACAGAGCTGCTCTCTCTCAATACTGCTGAAAAGCTGGGCCACCAAACCAGCTAGAGCTGGCCAATCAGGAATTAAAAAATGCATGAAGACTATTCCAAGATATTAGACAAGAAGGATCTTGAATAATTTTTACAATTAATACCACTGGACTATCTTCAGAGCTGTTCAAGTAATAGCTGTTCAAGTAGTAGCTGAAGAAAGCTACTTCAAACCTTTTACTTGAACTGTTTGCAGTTGTTACTGGTATGTAAAATACAACTGGTTGTGGGGAGTTACATTTTCAAAGTTAGGTCAGACTTTTAAATATGCAGTTAGGCTTCAAGACTAAAACAGCTTTGTATCTCCACTAGTGCCTACTGCAACTCCTAGTTGAGACTAAGCAAGTGCTGTCTGCAGCCTGAGGGCAGCTCAGCTGGGGCTCTTACTTTGCCCAAAATTAACTTCTAAACTCAAACCACACAGTTCTGTTAATGTGTCACAAATTCTTTTTCTTTTCTTTCTTTTTTTTTTCATAGTTTTATCTTCTATTTAGCTGTGTCTTCTTAGCCCTCCTCTTTCAAAGCAATAGCTTTTGTATGATTCTCCCAAAATTCATTTTGAAATTACACCCAAACTGCCTTTCCTTCTGGGCTGCTCAGGCATGGACAAGTCCCACTTTCTGGCTTCAGCTGAGGTTTCATGGAGATCAACAGGAAGGGCTGGGGCAGTGCTACCTCAAGCACTCCCCACCAGTCATAAGGACTTGCTTAAGAATCAAGTCATCCCTGTACCTGTGGCCAGGTGTGTTGTGATCCCCCTTAGCAATTTTGGGCTTCCCAGTGTTCAGCAGAGACCTCAGCCCAGGCTCATTCCAGGATGCCTCGACATCACAAGCCACAAGCTGCTGTCATCTCAGAATTGACAGTGTGGACACCCAGCATAAATCAAGTTTGAGCTTGCAGGTGCCTCAGGATCCAACAGCACAGGCACAGCTGGATATTGCAGGTATTGCTCCCCTCATGAGCATCACTTGGTCAGCTCCCATGCCCTGACAAACAAAATCCCTGCAGCAATGCTGCCTTCTCCCACTGAGCACTTCTTTCTAAGCCATCATAACCCAGCAGGGGAAGCAACAAAATGGGAGGCAGCAGCAGAGACTGTAACAGGGCCCACACCTGATACTTGAAACTGAAAAGCACAGCTGAAGGAAAATGCCTTTAGCATTCCCACAGCTCAAACAGATGTGAGAGAGCCCTTCGAGGAGCAGGAGCATGAGATGGGACTGCTGGAGTGAGCTGGTGACATGAGATGTGTGGCATTTGCCACCTTGAGGCCCTTGCAAGCTCAGCAGCATCTAATTACCTCCCAGCTGGAAGCCCCTTCCCAAAAACTCCAGCTGCTGGCTGAAAATTATCCTCCTTCAGATCAAGTTTTTGGACCAACAGATCCTCCTGGGTTTGGCTGGTAAAGTTCTGCATCTCCTGCAGATTGCAGCATAATCCCTGTACACACATTTCTTCTTCAGAAAAGAGAGGAAAAAAAAAAGAAAGAAGTATCAAGTAATATACTTGCAACCCCTGTAAAAGTGATTCTCCACACTGCTGCCACAGGACAAAATCATTACACGCTTAGATGCTGAGTGAGAAACCCAACTGCACGTTCTCACTCTCAAATCTGACTAGCTTTCAGAATACAGATTCTCATCTTTACATTCAAATTCTGCTTAACTCATATCATACTTTAGACCAACATTAATTATAAGCTCAGTGAGAAGAGCAAGCAACCACTAGCCTGGTAAAAGTGGTAAAAGCTGGGCTACAGTATATAGTTAGCAACCGGAGGTTAAAAATCATCTCACTAATTACGTAAATGGATGTGACAACACAGCTGCTTGAATAAATATGAAAATAAAATTAAATAAACACTAATTCAATCCCCAGCAAATCTTGCAGGTCAGCTCATGTGCTCCTTACCAGGTGTGACTGTGTTCCACAGTTAACACAGGCAACGTTGGGTACTGATAGCAGGTGCTGCTAACAGGTAATGCTGTGAGTTAACCACTGCTGGCTAAGAGTGGCACAGAAACTTGTAAGTCAGGAATGCTGCCAGAATAACAAAGCAGTAAATCCTATAATTTTAATATTGCATCACAAACTGATACTCATAGTTAGTAATATTTCTATTTTTACTTTTTAACCTGAAATATAATTGTATACTGCAAGTATTTGCTAATATTTGCATATTTGCTGCAGTTTCACCATGTAGGTGTCTCAGCAACTCTCCACTAGGAGTACAAAACTGAAAATTCCAAATTTTTAGGCTCAAAGCACTCTCCTGGTGCTTGTAGGACTCTTGACCTGGAAGCTGCAGCTTCTGCTGCTTTGCCCTCACAGACAAAGCTCCAAAAGTGCTTTTTTTTTTTTTTTTTTTTTTCCCCTGCCAAGAGAGAACCAAACAATCTTCAAGAAAGCCAAGACATCTCCAGACTGGAATATCTGTGCCTGCCAGCTGTGATGAGCAGCCCTATTTAGTCATGAACTGACTACATTCCTTCAGTGCCTTGCAAAATGTCTTGTATTCACAGCCTGAGTTCAGCAAAAAGGTATCCAGGAAAAGGATTGAAGCTTATATTCACATTCTATTTCATGCCTACTTTGACTTACCTCAAAAACATTTAGTATGCAGAGTAAATTACTCTGTAGTCCCAAGCTTTGTTCAAATTCCATGTATTAAAGAATAAAGAGCCCTGTTTACACAGGAAAGGTAAACATAGTTGTTGTTGCTGTGTATATTTTTCTGGGCCACGAGGGCCATGTAGCAAACACTCTCCCCAGAGCTACAGCGACAACATCAATGAAAATAAAAAAAACAAACCATGGCTTTTAAACTAAAATGGTAATTTTTTTTTCAGAAATACTAGGTATGTGTCTGCTTAATACCAGTGAAGAAGAGGACCAACTAGAAAGAACAGACTAGCAGGAAAAGAAGTTTATTTCCCCAGCACCTATTGCAATAATGGACAGCTGAATCATCTGTGCAGAATTCTCACAATGTGTCTTAAAACCCTCAAGAACAAGAAACTGGAAATAAAACTCAGAACTCAGCCTGGCAAGGGACAAGAAACTGGAAATAAAGCTCAGAACTCAACCTGGCAAGGAAGGGTTAACTTGCCTCACTGAATGACATTAATTGAATCACATGCCACTGAGAAACATCTAAAAGAGATGAGATAAAGGGAAAGAAAAGGCCTGCAGCTTTTATTGAAAGGATAATCTTCCTGCTTTCTACACACATTAGAAATTTAGAGGCTTACAGGTAAGCAGGCTTGGTATTCTTCCTGAATACCCTGAAGGACTTTAAAGCTTCTTCCCTCATCTCCTGAAAAATAATTATACATTTGTCAAAAATGAAGTCCACACTTCTCAAGTCCTTTCCCCTGGTCCAAGCAGCGAGGCACAAAAGCAACTTTGTAGTATTTGTCCATTTTCCTGCAGGAGGCCAGACTCCAGAAAGAAGAAATAACTGCATTCCCTAGACCTATCTCCTATCACCCATTCTTACCCTGACACATCCTTTGAACTGGAGTGAATAGCAGAAAGGTCCTACACAAAATTTTTTTTTCTTTTTTTTTTTTTTTTTACCAGAGCAGTTATACACTCTAAGGTCTTGTTTCTCTGGAAGCAGTTTGTGATCCACTAATACCAATTTATACAGTCTGTTGCAAAGCAGCACTACTTTGGTAGTAAAACTTAACTAAACATACACAGCTGCATTTTTTGTAGCAAGTTTGAACAATGTTCTTTTGGTTTTCTTTTTATTAACCAAAATTTACTGTTTTCCTGAACTTTAAATGAGATGCAGAGATGATATTTCAACTTTGCCATGGTGCTAAGGGAGTTTGCTGGACAGCAAACTGCTTCCTGAGAATTCCACCAAATGGCTGCTGAGAAGACAGAGTGGATGTTCCTGAGGCTTCACTAAATCAAGGCTCTGGGGAAAAACATCAGTTGGACTCCTTCTGTGCTAGAGACAGAGTGCTCCCAGAGTCCACATTTCTCTTTTCTTTCACAGAGAATTAAAATGACATATTTTACACCAAATAAAGAAAGGGTGCCAAAAGCAGAATATTGAAATGCTCTGAAAAATTGAATAATCACTTTTTCTGATTTCAATTCTAGTCTCTCTCACCTTCTCACTTATTTCTATTTACACAGTAAGAAATTAAACTTTCATTTTTTAAGAATAAACAAAATCCTTACGGTTACTTCACTGCTTTTTTTTTTTTGACTCATTTTTATGGTCCTGTCCTCAGAAAAGGGTTGTTGGGAAAACTAGAAGGGAATGGAATAATGGAATGCTTTACAGATACTTCTGTATGCAAATAAACAGACCACTCCTGTAAGTGGATTCTGCCATCAGCATTCACCTGCATTTAGCCCTCCCCTGGGCCCTGGGTAATGCAGTGTAGAGCATGGATGGCCGGGTTTATGGACAGCACTCATTTCTCTCTGAAGCTCATCATCATGCAGGGCAGTGTCCTGAAAGGCAGAAACCAAGGTGAGCAGAGGATATATGGTGGGGAGACAGTAAATCACTGAGAGGGAGGTAAACAGAAGATATATGAGTGCTGGAGGTTACATCCTAAGCGAGTGACATCCTATCCATTTCTTGGCCAGGCTGTTGCAGCAGTCAGTAGCCACATACTCTACCTCACTTTTGCTGTAGCTTGAATCTTTTGGGGGTTATTATGAGAAGAAATGGAAAAACCAAGGTGCAAGCAGGGATTTCCCAGCCTTCCCCCTCCCCGTGCAACATTTGGAAAAGCACTGAGCCCTGACCATAGCACAGGGGGAGAGGAGGGGTTCTGCAAACGCCACTAGCATTTTAACCAACAAGAGTGATCAGGACAGAGTCAGTCAGGTGGGGCTTACTCTGCCCCTTGCTTTTGCCTTGACAAATTCTGTGACTGCATAATAAACCTCTTTTCCTTCACTTTTCTCCCAGTAACACGTGGGTATTAACACTTCTTTTGTAAAAAGTTGTTTTGGAATCTGCAAGCAGGAACTCCCTAGTGTGAAGTCCTATTATAAATTAATTCTAGCAGGGTGCTGCCTGGAACTTCTGATAAGTTCTGCAACACTGTATTATGAGGAAACACAGAGTAAAACCAGTACAAGTCCCAAAGCTCTGATTAAATAAAATATATAAGGAGGAAAGATTGCATGAAGTAACTGGGATATTGTAGTTTTCCAGGCTATTGCTTGTGAAAACTGCTGATGGACCCTGAGTACCATCAAACAGCTCTCTTTTACTGCATGAAACCAGGTCAGTGTCAGCAATGCTCACCAGGAATCAGCCTGGGGCTGGAGAAGAAGGAAACACAGATTCCCCTGGAAGTGGAATTCACAGGAATGATTTAGAAGATGTTTTTAACCAAGCTGCAGACTCTCAAATGGGTAGGTTGCCCTATAAGTAGCAGCATCTCTGGACAGTGCTAGACCATTCTTTCTACCTCTCCTTGCAAAAAGAGAATTGGGAAGGAAGGAAACAAGACACAGAACACCCCATATCACCTGCAAAATACAAGTGGACAACAATGCATTTTTATCCCATCCTTACTTTACTAGCAGACTGTTCTTCTCTGACAAATGACTGCCAGACTTTGTTATTCATGTTTTCATCATTTCTCCTGCAATGTAGGTAGCCACAAAATATAAGTCTTTTAATTGTCAAAATATTCCAGTTTATTTCAACACTTCTCATCAGAAAAAAAAAAAAATCTTTTGACCTCCCATGCAATTTTTAATCCATGCCAAGATATGAGTCTATAAATTTAAGGCATGTATAGGGCTACAGATACCTAAACTAAATACAATAGAGTATGTGTCATATATAGTATCTTCTAGTAGAAGTTTGTTCACTGATAACACCCCTAAAGTACAGGCATCATTACAGCATCAGTGTCTGTATATAAATATATATAAAATTTACATATATATACACATAAATATACACATATATTATTTATATATATATATGCCTGAAGTTCGTGCTGTTTAATAGTTATACTTTTAAGCTGTCTTCAGACCTGTATGCAGCAATACTTGCATTCCACCAAATCACAGAATCATTTGAGTTCCTTCAGCTCTGGAAGCCCTAAAGAAATTTCAGCATTTCAGGCAAAATTAAATTCTGCATCTATTCACCTTCTACTCTACCTTCTTCTGAAGAGGGTTTATAACAACACCAGCCATGCTGTGGCTTTGTTAAAAAATCAGTCTTCAATATTATGCAGAAATTCCTCTCTCTGTCTCTGAAATACTGTTTGGGGATTTTTTTGGCTTGAGAGTGTATCTTTTAATAGAGCCAACCCTTCTTTGAAGCCTATTTTAGCCAAATGTCTTCACATCAGACAAAGCAGACACCTAAAATATAAACATTTGTATCTAATCAAATGGCAAGAAGGAGGAACAAGAGGAATGCCAAGAACCAAGTGTAGGGAGAGAGAAACACTTTCATACAAAGGCAAAAGTTTTCAGCAAAGACTTGATGAGAAAAATTCATCAGTACCTATCTGACAGACCTTGGCTATGAATAAAGCCTACAGGTTACTTAATAAGGCTGTAGCTTCAATCTAACAGATCTGGCTATGGCCTGATGGGGACCTGCACCTGCCTCATCTCTCTTCTCATGGCATGCTTTTTAAAGAAAGAGCTAGAAGGCTGCAGGACTTCTAGAATAAAAATGACAGCAATATGTTTGAATTTAGCAAGTTCAAACCAAGTAAGTTAACACACTGGAAATGAAATTTTCTCCCTTGCTTGGTTTCTAGCTTTAAATAAGATGATGACTTTCTGAGCAGAGACACTTTGCACAGCCTTTGCCATTTCTCTGCTTCTTAAAGGCACACAAAGCAAGGGCAGGGATAACAGATGCTACCCATCCCAACTGATTTGGGCACAATACAGTCTTTTATGTTTTTCTTTAAAAGAGTACTTTCAATTAGCGGAATTATGTGATCCAGTTTCCTGCTCAGCCCACCACAGGACAAACTTTGCGCAGCACAGGAGATAAGTGGGAGGAAAAAACTGAACCACAAGGGCAATAAAAACAATGACCAGAGAAAGAACATGGGAACTACTAATACTGGCATTAGCTGCAGAGCCACAATCTCTGACTACAGGGTGAGTGTGCAACTCTCAGAACAATAAACCTGCTTACTGGAGATCATGGAAAAACTTTCTAGGGCATTTCTTCAAATTTACAACACCATCAGCTGAAAGATGCCTTGCACTAACTCCCATGTTTAACCATGGAAGGGCAGTCTTTCATTCCTGTGAGATGTCCCAAGTCTTCTGTAGCTGGCATGGATGTAGCAGCAGATCCAAGAAACATGAAAATCTACATTACCAAAGAACCAATGCACCCATTTTTGCTGTTCTGACACTGCTACGTGGTATTCACCCAATACATATGGTAGGTCTCCCCAAAACTACCAACGGGAAATGTGAATTATAAATGCCAGGTCCCCGTGCTTCACGTCATCTGAAACTTATACATTTTAACTCAAATGTCACTTACTGATTCTAGCAGCAGGAGCAGCAGCAAATTTGTCTCAGTTATCATGACCATAAAAAGCAGAATCTCTGAAGAGCCCCACACAAGCAGCCTGGGAAGGTAAGGGATTTTATCTCATTTATGGGATTGATGCCTTGTGAAGGCTGACCTAGAACAGAGGCTGGACAGAGTTAAATAATAAAGTAGGGATTTATTAGGAGGCCTCAATGGATACACCTTGGGCAGCACAAGAGCCCAGCCAGGGCTACACCCAAGATGAACCCAAAATAGTCACAAAAAGGACAACCAGTCACAAGGTCTCTCACTTTTATAAGTTCTTGTCCATTTGCATATTGGAGTTAATTGTCCAATTACAGCTTTAGGTTATGAAGTCCCATCTTTCTTGTTTTTCTCTCTTCAGCCCATGCTGTTTATGCTCTTGGGCCTGAAATTTGGATCATTTGTCCTTGGTCCCCAGCTACAGAAGGAATTGTTTTGTCTCCCTGCTCTGTGAAGAGAGCTCAACAACACTTAATATGAAGCTCTGAACTACGCACTAAAGCAGCACAGAATCTGAAAAATATAAAGCTAAAACCTAAGGCATCAGGATAATACATAAAGCACATTTTTTGGATCTACTTTAGAGGCAAAACTCAATTTCAGGTTAGGAGCTTTATAGATACTGCTAGTCTTGGGTTGTTAGACTGATATCACAGTAGGGGCTTTGCTAAGGTCACTGGTCACTTTGAGGGGTCAGTGTCAGGGTTTGGACTTTTCCAAGTTATTGGATAACTAACCTTATCCTCCCTTCATCTGAGATCATACTCTGTGAAGCTAATAGATCAGAGCCCCTGGTTCACTAAGATAACAACCACTTATTTGAGCAGCAACTTCACTGAACTCATTTCAGATACAGGGATCTGCCAGGCCTGTGTGGGCTATGCTGATAAAATGGTGCAGGGCTCTCCAGCTGCTCTTTCTTTCTTCCCTGCTGCCACGTCAGAGTCCTCATGGGCCTCTCTGACACAGCCTCTCTGTGAGGGGCTTTAACAGGTCCTGGCTCAGCTCCTCTTGATCCCAGTGAGCTCAGGGTGACATCCTTGCCATAAAGCATTAGGGAAAATGAGGTCTTAGCTGAGCACAGAGAAAAGGGGACATCCCTGCTTTGATAAATGCCTTTCTGTTCAGAGGGATAGAGATTGTGTAAACAGCAGTCCTCTAACATGGCAGGGCCAATGCTCTTTGAATACTGCATTTGAGGAAAATAAAGCAAGACAGAGGCAGATTTCAGCACTGCTTCAAGCACTTGCAATCCTACTGGCCATAAGGGTCAGCAATAGAACTCATTTTTGGGCACAGATTTTGAACACAGAGATTGATTATATGACTAATGACAATGGAATTGAACTAATAATAATGAACCAAACAAAATTCAGTTTTGCACTAGGTCAGGCAGGAGAAAATGAAAGGCAGAAGAAAAAAAGTTGATATTTTTGTCTGCCAGTGTAAGAGAATTGATATATTAGAAGAAATAGTGTGTTTTAGTCTTTCTTTAGAAGCAGCAAATAGCTTCCTTTCATACAGCATTAAGAATCAGTGGCTAAAGCGATTTCACCAAATGGGGAATGTATCCCATTCAAAGACAGCATAATGTGCATTGTTATGGCTTTTTCATTTCTCCTGAATAGCAGCAGGTAGCTATTGTTCTTCTCACTTCATAATCTTCAGAGGTTTTCAAATTTTCCACTGTAGATAATACCATCCCAAAGGAGATTGCATTATTATTGGCTTCTCTGACATTATTTCAATTCTGTCTTTCTTTGGTCATGTTTTGAGGTGAAATAAGTGCCATCATATCTGCCTGACTCTTGATACAGAGTTTTATTTTCAGGAGTTGTGGAGGTATTCTGATGGATTTCCTTCTTTTCACTAATTATTTGCCTCCTAGTTAATGGGGTGAAGAGACCCCAGTCTCACCTTATTAAAAAAAAAATTAAAAATTCAGCAGCTTATTTAATTCTTCTGTGAGTTTGGTTAAATACTCTTGTGTGTTCTCCCCCTCCTTCCCCTGCGTTCACTTGTGGAGATCTAAATAAAACCCAAACCCACTGTACCAGGAGACCAGAGAAACCCTAAGCCTCTGCATTGTCTATGTGTGATAAGGCCCTTTTCTATCTCTAAGGAGCAAGCATTAGTGCTGCAGCTTTTCAGTCTTCATTCCTTTTTCAAGTTTCTTCAAGTTCATAACAGCACAAGAGACTGATTTGTGGGGAGAAAACAAATTTGATAACAGCCTTCAGATTAAACAGCTGGATTTTCTAATGGAAAAAAAAATCAAAGTTTTGGGGTACATTTTCCAGTTCCCAAGGATTGCTGACATCCCAGATATTAATTTTCTTTACTCCTAAACTACAAAAACAACGCATACTGATGTTTATCTATATTCTATCCCTAATCCAGAGGAAATCCTTGTTTCAATCACTAGTAAAAAAACAAAACAAACAACAACAAAAAGAAAAAAATTTAAAAAAAAAGAAACAAAAAAAAACACCCCCAAAAAAATTTTAAAAAAAACACCCCAAAACAAACTTTGCATGGTCATACACAGGTACACAGTCCAGCAGTCCAGATTATTTTACCTGATTTTCTTTTGGTAAAATATCCAACAAAAAATGAAACAATTTTACAAATACATATGTAAATATACATATATATCCTCAAGATTTTTTTAATAGTAACCAAAAAAAAAATTGAATCAAAACTGCAAAGCAGAAACTTTCCAAAACCTAAAATGAATTAGGATACTATTCGATTATTATTCTCTTAATCCTTCAATTTACCTTTAGTTCACTAAGGGGTATGTTTTGCTTTTCTTTCCCACAGCAAAGTTATGCTTCCCATGGCTCTAACTTGAATCAGAAGTGAGAAAAAAAAATCTAGAAGTTAGATAGGTGACAGAAGAGAAAGATGCTCAATTACAGGAGTATCAAAATCAAAATAAAACCTTGGTAAGATCACTTGATTGTCACTTCTAGATAGTTCAGCTGATGCCAAACCTAAACTGCTCAAATTTGCTGACCCTGCACTCTTTGCTTACCAGGCTGATTTTCATATCAAAGACACTCATAAGGACAAACTCATCCTTACTTTCCAGGGCTATATCAATCAAAGTGCTTCAATAAGGTCTATGGATCAATTCAGTCTCCTATTTGCAAGACTGAAACTGTGAACTGGTTAGCACCCTTAGCTGAATAGGGTGATGTCAAAGTACAAAACCTATACAAAACAATTTGCTCAGCAGTCAGCTCATCAAGCTTACTTGGCTAACGCCAAAGCATAGGATCTATGGCAAAAAAATATGCCTGAAGCATACCTAACTTGCTGAAGTTTTGCAAAGTTTAGGTTTGAAGGTTATTTTATTGACATTTCCAGCTTTCGGAGCCAAGTCTCACTCATCTGAAGAAAAACCTTAATTTTTGTTCATTTTCTTGCCCTAAGAAAGAAAAGTGTAAGCTTCCATAGTCTTAAAAATGCTGGATCATTCTAGTCCAAGGTGAACGAGGTACTTGTTACATCCAAGTGGACTGACAACATTTTGAGTCGATGAGGAGAACCTAAGGAAGACTGTCAGTGCTATTAAAAATTAAAAAAAAAATTAAAAAGAGATAAACTAGGCTATTACTAGTTATTAAATCCATATAATCAGAATGCTTCATAGTCCTGTGCAGGTGTAAAATAGGATATAATCCTGTCAAAATCCCACCAAGCAACCACATTCTTACTGCAGACATCAAAAAAATGCCTCTGTGCCCAAGCTCTTCTCCCAGCATTTAAAATGTTTACGGATCAAAGATCCACGAATTACCCTCAGGACCCATGAGGGCTGCACATGTGAGAGTGCTGAAGTAGGAAACACATCAGAAAAAAAAACTAAAACCAGCATTTTATGTTATCCTTGGCACTCCTGAAAACCACAGCTAAACTCCTGACCCACAGATATGGGCATGTTGGAAAAGAGACACTTTAGCCATGGGACAGATATGTAGAAGTCCTTCACAAGGCACAAATGTCACACACAAATGTCAGTGCCAATTCAGTGGTAAATTACATCCATCTCAACAGAGTCTCAGGTCTCATCTTGTGGCAGATCCCAAGACCTGAAGTATAAATTCTTCCTACAGACCCTGAGGCATTTCCTCCGTGCATTCAGAAATCCCTTCCTGACTATTCACATGTCCCTCCCAGGAATCACTGTCATGTCAGGTAAGATTGCGTCAAATTTTGGTGTTTAACCTCGGAATCTCCCAAGCTCCCCCGCACCAGGGGATCCTGCACGTTGCTTCCTCTCTAGTGTGTTACAGGGATGTGCATTTCCCTCGTGGATAGCTCCTGCTTCCAGCCACTTCATGCTCCAGCAGTTCTGTAAAACTGATATTTTGTCCGCAAGTTGCTATCCCCGGCAGTAGGACCCTGCTCAGGGAATACTTCCCTGCTGATGATAGAAGGACAGATCCAGAAATCAAAATCCTTGAATAGATGCCTTGCAGCTGAATTACCAAACTTTTGTGCTGCTGATTTAATTGTTCAGTGCTACCAAGAGTAGTCGAAGACAAAATCAACTTTATATTAATCTATATAGGAACACAGTGCTTCTGTCCTTCTTTACTGACCACTATTTTACCTTGACTACCTCTATTGTATTTGCAGGGTGCCTCATGGCAGGAAGAAATGATGAATCTGACTCTATATCCTTAGAAGGTTAATCTATTATTTTATGATACCATATTATATTAAAGAATACCATACTAAACTATATTAAAAACACAGAAAGGATACTTACAGAAGGCTAACAAGATAATAATGAGAGCTCGTGACTCTTTCCAGAGCCTTGACACAGCTTGACCCTGATTGGCCAATAAGTCAAAACTATTCACATGAAACCAGTGAAACAACCACCTGTGGGCAAACAATCTCCAAACACATTCCAACACAGAAAAACACAGGAGGAGCAAATCAGGTAATTATTGTTTTCCTTTTTCTCTGAGGCTTCTCAGCTTCCCATGAGAAAATCCTGGGCGAAGGGATTTTTCCAGAAAATATGACAGTGACATACCTCTAAACAACCTACCTCAGAATTTTATACCTAAGTAAACAAAAAACAAATTTTGAGTTATTTTTGAACGCTTTCATGAAAAAAAAAGCAGTTACTTCAGGTGCTTTAATTCATAACTTGATCTTTTTTCCTCAGTCACAAAAAACATTATATATATCTGAAGGCACCTGCCAAATCCTGCCTGGATTGCATGTTCAGCAGAGCAGTTACTTGTTTTATAACTCACACTGGTTTCTACACTGAGGGCTTGCCAAAAGGGGCTGTCCCACACTACCTGAGCCAAAGAACAAGTCCAGTGACAAGAACCAGGCTCAGCAACTGAGTACAAATCTGTTGGCAAATCCTCTGCATTTCCTCTGCTAGTATTTGGGAAGATCTTTCTTTTTTCTTATCAGAAACCCGACGGAAAGCTTTCAGATCCATCACAACATTCTGCTTCTCCACTGGGCTCATCATGTTGTGAGCTATTTCCCACATGAGAAAGAGCCACAGGTGGAGGGCAGGAACCTGTCTGAAGCACAGGGCACTGTCACCTGCAGGCAGGTTTATTCATTAAGAACAACATTTTAATACCACAGAACTATGCTTAAGCATCTAATAAAATAGCGATTTTTTTTCTTACTTTTTATGGTTTTAGTTGATTTAAGTGAACCGTTTTGAAAAAACTACCTAAGGAGTGACATGCAACCATACAATCTGACATTGTAGTGTGTTTTCTGCTTTAGGGGACTTTGAAGTGATGTTGCAGTGAATTCAGTTCACAGCACGTTAAACACAGAGAAAGAACATGTTTGTGTACAGGACTTCACAGAGTCAAAGTTTTTGCCAATCTTTACCTGAGTATTGGATGTCAGGCTCAAAAAGCTGAATTCTACCTTTGTCATCCTTTCTCATGGAGAGGAGTTGACCTAGAACACTATGGAAACCCAGACTGTTGCAAACTGCATAAGAGAAAACAGACTGCTGGGAAAGAGGAGGGGCTCCTGAGATGCTGAAGGATAGCAGCCTGCTGACTTAATTGGGGAGGAGGCTGTTCTCTGGTTGTATTGTCACTGCCACCGTATTTTTCTTCATATTAGTTCTGCTTCCATGTCTGAAATGTCACTTTGGGGACTGCTGCCAGATGTTGTTTGGATGAAGGTGACAGAAAGTGTTATAATACTAGATGAGTCTGGCATATGTGCATCATCTATAATAAAGTTTTACCTGCAAGAGCAGTGATAATTTGCAGAAACTGATGAGCTTTTGCTGAAGAGGAGAAGCTATGGCCAGCACTGCATAAGTAGCATGAAATTCTGTATCCCACTGAGAGTTCACTGCGAGCGTGTCTCTAATAGCAAGCTTATGAGTAATGGTATAAATGTATGCTAAAAATATTAAAAATTTTTAGCCCTGAGAAAATTCAATTCAGTGTTTCTAGTTCTCAGTCCTGAGCACAGAAAGTAGCTCTTGGCATAAAACAAAGATGGCTGTATGGATGCCTTATAGTCCTTTCAAGAGAATATTTTTATGAAGAGAGATATTTAATTTTATCTGCGGGTTTTATTTGGTTTTTTTTCTCTACAGCTGATCATAACAATAGTTTTGTTTTTTTACTACGCGCATTTTTTTCTTTTGTTCCTTTTTTCTCTTTCCTCTGAACTCTCCATTCTATTTTACTCTTATATTTGCCACTAGAAGGGGGAACACAAAATAATATTTTGTCAGATGTTTTAAAAAATATAATTAAAGAAGAACATCATCATTATGCTCCTCAATTTCATAATTATTGGTATTATAATATCTATTTATTTAAAGAAAAAGAAAATACATATTGATATAAAGATAGTTCTACACACATGCAGACACATTTGTAGAAAGTACACATAGCTCATCTTTGTACCCTATATCCAAGGTGTAAAGAGTCTCAGAAGACATTTAAATTACAAATATTCCTATTTTAAGTCCCTGGAGTAATTTCACTTTAAGTGAGATTAAGCTCCAGTATAAGTATTATGAATGGGACTATTATTCAAGTCAGATGACAGTTCCCATTATAAAGCCCTGATTTTGGTGGCCTATAATTTTGCTGAACTTTAATCTTTCAGGCTGACGTGTTCCTCACTGGTAGGATGGGACTGGAGGCTATATGGTTGAGAAGGATGGTCCATCTGTCAGAAATACAGCCTGTCTCCTAAAATTAAAACTTCATTTTATCTCTTCACAGCATTTTCTTACTCCTTGTCTCTAATTTCAAGAGATACTCCAGTGTCCTTGGGGTCAGTCTCTGCTTGCCACCTACCAACAGCAAGATGAGGATCTGGGCAGTATGGAAGAGGAAAAGAGAGGAAGGAATAGAAAGCCAAAGGAGGAATAATCCTGAACTGCTTGGCCATCCCTTTGTTAAAGAGAATACATCTAAATATATATTTATTTCAGCCAATAGGGAGAAACTCACAAAGGAAACTGTGATGTGACACAAGTAATTTACTAAACCAATTTCTGTTTATTCCTGAGTACCTGATTTGCTGAACTACTGAGCATTCACAGCATCATCTGTCAGCAAGAGAATCTATACAGTCAACTAACCTAAAAACTAACTAATCCCCAAACAGCCTGAAAAGACAAATTTGTTGTCACAGTGGGAAACCAAAACTGAAAGTTAATTTTTACCAGTGTTATGAAAATAAATTTAAAAAAACCCTAAGACTTACAAATCATCAGTTCTTGTGTATCTCTACTGAAGTGATAGAACTTTAGGACACATAAAAGATATTGTAGCTTAAAAGGCAACAAGTGTCAGTTTGTGGGAATTGTGCTGGCAGCATGGATTCATAGACAAGAATACTTGAAAAAATTTACTCCCAAATGAAACAGAGAGAAAGCTATTTCATATAATAGAGAACAAGACAGATCTGCTTACACAGTACAGAATAGAAGATGTGCAACTCCAATGTAACTCATGCAATTGCAAAAAAAAAATTGTAATATCTCAGGATTGAGCTTGGACTATTATGACACTGATCCACACACAGATATTTACATTTTAGAAACTCAGGTTGGCAGGGTATAAAATCCAAAAAATTGGTGAAAATAAAAATGAATTAGAATATCCTGCAAATTTGAGTAATGCACATATAATGATTTCTTTTTCCCCGTTCCACAGTAGCTACCAAGTAAAAAACAATCCATACGTATGAAAACATTATATTAGTGGCTCCTCAGTAGTCATACAGAACTATTTCAGCAGCTCCCTAAATCCGCCTGCAATCTGGGTCTTAAAAGAAGTGGGAAATTAGCAGCACCAAACTATCAGTGATGGCTGGAATTTTTTTACTCTAAAGCACATCTAATAAATGCAGATCAGTTGTTTGGGCATGGATGTTTAATATTGTATTTAGAAACCTATTTTATCCCAAACAGGTTTCCTTGGGACTTGTGCACAGAGGACTGGGGAAAATCATCATTCAGAAGTGGAATGCAAGAAGTTAACCCACAGCATCTAAAATGTTAGTGTGGGTGGTGTGTTTTTACCCACTAGTTCTCAGCACAGATAGATTTCTCTGTTCACTAATATTTGGATGTCCCATTCAGATAGGCTTGGGTGATGTCCCTCAGAGGGAAAAATCACCTTTGGACCCTGGTGCTCTCAGAATAAATACCTAATGTTAAAATATTTATGTGAAAGACACTAGATTTTTTTTTTCATTTTTCATTTACTCTCAGGCAGCCTTGGGTATCATTCAAAGTTTCTGGTATACTTCCCAGGATCAGTGCTGAAACAAGCTGAAACCTACATATGACCAGACTACACATGTTCTGGGCTAGAAAGACACACCGACACACAAACTAATGTATAAATACATAAAAAGTCAAAAAACCCTACAACCAATTAAAAAACTAATACCTCCATATATATATATATGCACATATAAGTAGTCAGCCATAAGGAAGAGCTTTAGCAACTCAGAGAAGAGGGTGAGGTTCTCATCTATTTCAGGCTAACCTATAAGCAAAACAGATAAACGTGTTAACTACTTTCCCAAGTGTAGTCTCAGGGGATGTTGAGAAGAAGCATATGCCGATAATTGTAAAGACGGACTGCTGCTCACTTTTAATTGCAAAACATATGAGAAGGTTTGTGGGCTTTAAATACTGTTTCAATACTTGAAAAATAATCATATGAAAGGAAGTAACTGAGCATTGCAACAACTGTAACTATTGTTAAATATGAAAATGCTGTATTTTTCAGTACTGTCATAGTATTTATCTTAGAAAACTGAGACAGTTTGGCTAGCTGTATCATTATTATCCCATTCATCAGCCACTGGTTATTTGTCACTTTTAACACTAATTAAATGGTGATCCACTTTTTCCCTCTGTATCTGTCCTTCATAACTTCTATATTAAATTTCCTAGTGATTTTTTTGTTTTCTGTGATAGTTTGTAAGCAAATTCTTGCTGTTTGTAGTTTTAACTCTGTAGGGCTGAGCAAGGCTAATGTAGACAATTAATAAATAAAAAAACCCCATGAATTTAACTGTGAAGTTACTGCAAACCTTAAAAAATTGAAAATATTTATAGTGATATATTTAAAAGAATTCCATAACCCACAAAACTCAAAGCTCTCTAGTCCAATTAGTTATACTAGTTAAACATATTATTTTTATTACATTCTGGACAAACTTACAGAGGAAAATAAGCTGATCTCTACCTTCCTGCTTTTTGAATGTTCATGTATTACAGATACCTAAGTCAGGGTCATATGTTTCTAGTTGTTTTTTCACCATTTACCCTATACCTTCCTTCCAGGGAGTTGTAGAGAGCAATAAGGTCAACCCTGAGCCTCCTTTTCTCCAGGCTAAACACCCCCAGCTCCCTTCAGCTGCTCCTCATCAGACTTGTGCTCCAGACCCTTCACCATGTCCACTGCCCTTCTCCAGATCTGCTCCAGCTCCTCAATGTCCTCCAGAAATGAGGACCCCAAAATTGGATGCAGGATTGGAGCTGTGACCTCACCAGCGCCCAGTACAGGGAGATGCTCACTGCCCTGGTCCTCTGGGCTCATCATTGCTGATACAGGTCATGATGTCCTTGGCCTCCTTGCCCAGCTGGGCACTGCTGGCTCATGTTCAGCCTATGTTGACCAGCAACGACTTTCCAGATTCTTTTCCCAGGCTAAAGGACTGCATAGGATTGTTGTGGCCCAGAGTAGGATCTGGCACCTAGTCCTGTTTAACCATTGGTCTTGGCCTGTCTATATGTTCCAAAATATGAAAAATTAGTAGCACCCAATATTGTTATCCTGCATGCTATTATTTCTCCTCTTTATTAAATTTTGAATAACAGTTTAAAAATTGCAGCCACATTTGAAAGAAAATTAGGAGTATTAAAGCCATTAAGTATTTACAATGTTCTTGGGAAATGGGCAAACACTGAATTAGTTTCCTCACTTTGAAAAAGGATGCAACATCAACTCAACCATTATGAGACACTTTAGTATGTCTATAGGATAGCAACACTGTAAATACCTAAAGTATGTGAAAAGATTAGACCTAAAGACTCCTGCTAGGAGACACAATGGATAGAAAATTAGACTTCATTAATTCCACTCTCCAAGGAACAAAGCTTTTTTTTTTCTCATTCAGTTGCATCAGGCTTTGTATTGCTGCTTTAAAATTAGCTATGTCCAGTCAAATTCATTTAGCTGAAAACTCCTTGAGGTACTTTTGATCTTCCATAAATCAAAAGCTCTTGTGAAGAAACTTAGCTCCAAAACATTCCTACCATATATTAAACTGAAAGCCTGTGAGATGTTCTCAGCAGAATACAGGAATTGTGTTATTGTAGATTAGAACAAATACATTTTGGGGGATTTTCCTACAATTTTCAAAGCAATGAAGAAACTGTTTTCTTACTTTTTTCTCACTGCTTTCTCCAGAGGAAGAGGAGTTGGCGCAAGTATTCCTGGAGTTTACATCACCATCCAGAAAACCACAGTACAGCACTGACAAACTCCATTTGTCACTCTGTTTAGGAGGCAAGTGCTTTGCACAGGGATACTTGCCTTGTTCTGGACATTTAGAACATCAAAGAGCCTATGACTTTCAAAAAATTCCAGTGTTCTTCCACAAGTCATCTCACAAAATATTTTGTCTGGTCTAACAGGCTTAGTTTGATTTGCTTTTCGGATTGTGAGTCCATTGGTTAAGCTTCAGTTATTTTATTCAGTTTTTGTTCATAATCAGGGGATTTAAAAAAACAGCTACAATCTAATACTCTACTGTCTGCTGAAGAAAGGCGCCAGTGTTAAGTTCCAACTCTCACAAGGATAGCACCTTAACAAAGGGTATAATCTGGATGGTGATATAAATCATTGAGAGAAGTATATCAGATTTATAGTGTGATATGTCTCATCAGCTGCAAGAATAACTACAAGAATCCCTTACTTTTTTTTTTATTTCAACTTTAACAAGTGGCCTTCAGTGTTGTTTCTATACTTACATCAGATTTGTACTCAAATATCACAAAAACAGAAAAATCACCCACTTGCTTCCATTCTCTAAAAGCTTTTCCAAGTGTTGCTCATTACTGTGCAACAATTAGTACATTTTGATTTCCAAATACACCATTATCCTCCTAAATTATTTAGAGAACTTTGGTCATACCTGTACACTCATTTTCCTGCCTGTCCTTGCTGCTTATGCAGTAAACTCTCTCTTCCAAGGGCGGTGTTTTACTGACCCTAGGCTTTGCACCCTGCAGGACCACATCTAACTGGACTATCAGAAAAATATTCTCTCCAAAGTGAGTTCTGGAAAAAGCAGAAGACTGGGTATCAGACTCAGTACTGCTCTTCGTTCCCAGAGATTTTACTGAGCTACACTATGTGCCTGTGCAGTTCTAGTTTAGGAACCAGTTTTGCTCTAAGTTCATTCACTACCTGGCAGTCCATCAAGCATTTCTATGTTTGTGTCTGCTTTGAAGTCATAAGAAGAAATCTGGTTCTTGAAAAGAGCCATTTCCTAGACTGCACTGAAGATGGCTGTTGGCAAACGCCTGGTACAGACAGAAGAATTAAACATTCTGCTCCAATATGTGGCTGCTTTGGTCTTTTAATTGATTGGGAAATTCCCAAGAATCTGTTTCAAACTTAACAAGCACACTGGAGAATTCAAGATTCAGCAGCTCAAAGACATTTTTCAGTGGTTTCTTGTGCTGCAATGTGCATGTGGGGATGTGTACAACTTGACCACGCCATGCATCTAATGTTTTGCGACAGCACTGTCCTAAAGTTAGAGCATCATTCTTGTGCTAGTTTTTGAATATGCAATCAAAAATCTCCAATAAATTAAAGGAAAAACAAACAAACAGCCAACCTCAAACAACTGCAGAGAAAACTACTTCCCAAGAAAAATCTCAAACCAAAGTACGATAAAACAAGTACAGATTTTCCAAGTTAGTGTAAAACAGAGGGGAAAAGGGAAATTTGAATATGAAAACACAATAATAATAATAACCACCATCATATCAACAGGGTAAAAGGGTTTACTTGTTTACAAAACAAGTAAGCAAAAGTGCAAGAAAAGTGGAATTCCTTTACCTCTTTTTGAAAAAAATAAATTTTTATGCAGCTCAAAGTGGTCTGGACTTATTTTACCTTAATTTTACGTTAGTTTGCTACCATGTGAGCAATGTAGGTCAGTTTTAAAGGGAAAAAAAAAGTGACATTTTGAATCAAAAAGTCAAAGTTTCATTTTACAAATGTCAAAATGAAATGGTTTGGCATTTCCAAAATGAAACATTTCGTTTCAGAAAGGTCAAAATGATATGTTTTGACATTTTTTAAATTTCTCCCTGCATTTGTTCTGACCAAAACTATTAGTCAAATTCAACCTTGATTAGTTTCAGGCCCCTTTAAGCTCAATTTTCTATCCTAATTACCAGTCATGAAAAAAGATTTGCCCAGCGTCATCACAACAAAGAAAACAATACGATTTTTAAAACTGTGCTGGCTCTGCCTCTGTAGCACAATCTCGGTCCCTCTCCTGCAGCATCCAAGTACCTACCCACATATTTTCACAGCTGGGAGAGTTAGCTTTGCCCTACTGCATGCCTTAAATTAAAAACAATAACACAGTCAAAGGCACAATGTCTCAATTAAACCAGAAGCTGGACAGAGAATTAATTGTCCTAATGGACAGTTTTCAGCATTTTTATGGTGCACATATATTGCCCAGGTGTTACAATTACAGTCACTATAAAAATGCTTATAGGTGAATAAATGCAGCATGTGAATGCGAGGCTGAGTAATCTGCCCATTGCCCTTAGCAATAACATGTCAGCATTTCTTTTCAGTGTCTCATGGGCAGTCCACACTAAACTCAATACTGTTAGTTTAGCACCTTATGAATAAATAAATCATATTAAGCACAGCAACCAGGATTGAGGTCAAAACACTGAATCAGAATAAATAAGAGAAGTTATAATGCCTGCTTGCTATGTTGTTGGGAGGTGTGTGTGTGTAGCAGAGTGAGAGATCAGCTTGCCCACTATTCTGCCAGTGCTCTGGGATCAGTGCAGGGCAGGCAGGGGACAGGAGCAACACCATTGTGCTGACTGCACACACACCACACCAGATTTACAGCAACATCAGACAGAATTACCTCACCATGGAGCCAGGGGTTCTTCCATGAGCACTGCTGGAGTGGCAGAGTGAGAAAGGGATTTATTCCTTTTGCATGCATTAAGGACAAATCCAAAAAATCCATGCAAAAGGATGTAAAGACCTTTTTTTCCTATGACCTTTTTTCCCCAAGCATATCAGATCAAGTGATCCTGATGAATGTCATGGATCATATCATTCTGTCTGTGGTCTGACCCTAAATAGCCAGAGCAGAAACAACTTAGCTCCAAGAATCCTTCAGTTATTTATGCTTTTTGCAGGATGTCTGGTTTGTTTGTTTGGCTATTAGGTTTTTTTAATGAATATTTAGAAACTTGTGGCATAGAGGCATTCTGTAGAGAATCTCAGGAAAGACATAAATACATTTATTAATGCTTCCCTTACTAGATCTTGCCTGCACAGAATGTCTGTACAGAAATTTTTTCTTTCAGTCCAGTTGATGTCTGCTCTGTTTGTTCACTCCTCATGACACTATCTCCTTTCCACAAAATCAAGTAAAACTATGGTGCTTGTGTCCTCCTCACGCCCTCAAAACTGGCAGGTTGTCAATATGTGCTATCCTGCACTGCATCTCCTGGAACCCTTCTTAGACTGATGACTTTCAAGCCCTTAAACACGGCTATACAATACTTTGTGCATAATGTTATCTGCTGACAGAATCAAATAGCATGTTATTAAAGTTTGAAAGGCTTTATCTATTTTTCATAAGCATTTTAATAGGCACTGCATTCTCTTTTGCCTCCCATACGCTCATCAGCCAAACTGATCTCAGAACGGACATTGTATACCTAGATTTTATTACAACAGATCTCCCAGAGGCAGTAGAAAGAAGAAACAAGTGCTTAGATCTACTTTACCTAGGCTTCAAGGATTACTAAAGGATTGAAGCACAAAGGATTTAGGTTTTGTTTGGTTTGGATTTTTTTGTCTTCTTCACTTTTGTGGCTGATGCTCCAATGCCAGATTTTGAACTGTAACTGTAGTCACCCCTCCTGGTTATTTTTACAGCTATTTTGCCATTTCTCTATTTTCTGCTTGGGAACACCAATATTTTAAGTATTGTTAAAGAGCAAGTTCCAACCCCAGGGCTGATGGAGCACGGAAACTTTGTGTTGGTGTCCAGATTCCTCTCCCATAATTTCACCTAGCATAATTCATAATGCATCATGTTGTAATATCAACAAAAAGGAGTGCTTCCCAAACTTTACCGCCTGAGTGGTAAAGTTTGGGAAGCAAAAAATCCTTAGATTTTTCACTTGGCAACCAAAAGCAATTTACACCTGGCAGTCCTATTAGTTTTAACTATATTAATTTACATAAATACACATTTTCAGAATACAAAAACCATTTGTTCATTCAAAACAAAGTTTTCAATTAGCTTTCCTCAGAAATGGATTATGAAGCTAGTAAAACAAAGGGTATCTTACCAGACGACTGATTGCATACTTTTAGAAAATATTGGATTCTTTATCCTTCTAAATGAAAGGGCTTCAGGGATAGATCTGTAATCCAAGGATGAGCAATCCATAGCAAGTCTACCTGATATTCAGAAAGAGCATACATTTTATCTTTTAGGCCATATTGGCCACATCCACACCGTACAGCATTTGGTCTTGCTTCCACATGGGTGATGTGCCAATAACAGCAGTTTGGTTTGCATTCACGTGGGAATCAGGATGAGCCCTGCTTGAGCCATTAAGAGAGTGTGTGGTCTTTTCAGGGTCTCCCATCACAGGAAAGATGAAACTGACTCCATGTTCATAGAAGGCTAATTTATTATTCTATGATATTATATTAAGGAACGCTTTACTAAAACTATACTAAAGAATAGAGTAAGGATACTTGCAGAAGACTTAACAACATACTAATTACAAACTCGTGACTCTCCAAAGTCCTGACACAGCTGGACTGTGATTGGTCATTAAGTTGCAACAATTCACATGAAACCAATCAAACAATGACCAGTTGGATAAACAATTTCCAAACCACATTGCAAAGCAGCAAAACACAGGAGAAGCAAATGAGACAATATTGTTTTCATTTTTCCCTGCAGCTTCTCAGCTTCCCAGGAGAAGAAATCCTGGCAAAGGGATTTTTCCAGAAAACATGACAGTGACAAGAGTTCTTTTAAAAAATGAAGTTATGTGAACATAATTGAGGGTCAGCACCTCTGGGTCAGCACCAAAGGACTATGTGAAAGGAAGGGGCACAAACCTGGAGCAGTTCTACTCACCCTGTTCAAGGGGAGCAGTTCAGTCTTCATAAGAATCTATTCCCAGGAGCACACTTGAATTTTGTTTTAGGAAAGGCTGGTGGGGGCACTTGGACACAGAGCCAGGGAGCTGGCTGACAGGTTAGTGGTGTTTTATTTGTCAGCATGGCTGCACCTGTAGAGACATCAACCCTGTTGTGTATGTGACATGTACATTCCACATAGGTTGTAACACAGTAATTTCGCATATTGCCAGGGGAAAATGATACTGAAAGAAAAAAAAACAAAAAAAGAAAGAAAAGAAATGAAAAGGAGGAAGGAAGAGGCTGTGATCAAAATAAGGCAGCAAAGCAGAGAGGTTTCTCTCAGAGCCAGAGCAATCATTGTTTTCCTTAAGGCATGTAAATGCTTTTGCCTTACACTGAAGATTTAGGAATAATGACTATTTCAGCGGCTCAGTGCAGTACATTTCTGCAGTAACTTGCCTGCCCTCTACCAGGATTTCTTTCTCTGTCAATGGTTCACAATTTTGGTTTTCTCCACCTCTTTACATAAAGATCTTTATATTATGTAAATGACAGGGAGCACTGTATATACCTTTTGCTTTGTGTACTATATTTCCTTTACAGGAAACCATGATTTAAAAAAAAAAAACAAAACAAAACAAACAAAAACCAAACATTTTACAAAAAAGAACAAACCATTTATAACAGTGATCTTTCCATGTCAGATTACTAACTCAAACTTAAGCTATACGAATTGAATTCTTAAACAGATGCAAAGACTGTTTAACTGTACCTTGAATCACATGGTATTTTTTTCTGATTGTCAGATGCATGTTTTTCCATTCATTATCCCAGACTGGCTGGGTTTGGTGGAGCTTTCTTTGCTTATGCCTGAACCAGTCTACTACTGATTAAGGAGAGGCAAGAAAGCACTAGTTTGGTTCCCCCTCCATGTATTTGAGGCTATGTTATAATTTCATCACAACTCACTCCTAATTACAATTCTTTAAAATATCTTCATACATCTGTATTACGTGAACAGGATACATTTCTTTATTTGTGAAAAAATCAAAGCTGACTGTGGTAGAAATTTTGTAATATCAAAACTAGCACAGCTTCATCCTACTACCAAATGAAAGATAACAGGAAATGGGCCCAAAAGGTCACAAAGAATTCCAGAGCTCTGTTCCATATGGAACTGAAGTATGTGCATAAATTCTCTGTTGGATAAGAACACGAAATAACATCAGATTTATTTAATTTTTTTAGTTAGTAATCATGATTATCTTGTGTTACTGAGATGCAAAGAAAAGTATTCAAACTTCATACTGAGAATAGTTCCCTCTTTTCATTAAGGGTCTAAAAAGAAAAAATTAATTCAGTACCTAGAGGAACTCATAAGAACATTTTACATAGGGATCAGGGAAAACTTACCAATCCTGACACATTCACCACAATAACCATAATAAATAATCTGACTAAGATTTAGCGCTAGTTATATTCTGAGATGCAGCAACTCAGCAGAAAATACGCTCCTCAATTCCATATCTAACTTGAGCAGATCCAGATAGGCAAGAAAACTGGTACTTTCAGGTCAAAAGTTCTTAGATTTGTAATATACCATGAAAGAAAAAACACCCTAACCAAGAAAATCATAAGCTGATCTGTCCTTATTTCAGCTTTGTTGCAAGTAACCTTACACAGTTGCTTAACTCATCTGGAGGCAAAAGAATATGAAAATATTTAAAGATATTATGAGTCAGAAAGACAAAAAGATTAATATGAATATTTCAAAATACAAAAATTATAGAAAATAAAATAGAGAATTAAGCACTTTCATCCCCTAAAGATTGTGTAACCCAATAGAATCTTATACAGGATGAAAGCTGTAAGGTAATAATTGCATGATGATGTCAGTTTTTAATGTGCAGCAAATGCAGGACACAAAGGAGCTTCATTAGAAGATGGGTCTTCATTTTCTTACCCCTCTTCACCTGCTGGAAACTAAGAATTCAAAAGGCAACATGAAGGAGGTCAGCATGTGGTACCTCTGGAGAGGATTGTGACAGTAGCTAGGAATGGACTCAAATTAATCAGAAGGCACTGGTGAAATGGAGTGTGAGCCCTTAGAAATTCTGTTCCTGTTGCTATGTTATAAGGAGAAAAGAAAGAAGACTATTTTTTTTTTAATTATCTAGCAGTCAGCAATCCCAGTTTGCTATCTAAGGTTAAAACTAACAGCTGGAAATATCTTGGGAAAATTTCTATCTATAATAAAACAAAAAGGGATAGGATGCATACCTGGAAATGCATCCACTGAATATAAAATTGGTCTAAAGAGGTAATTTTAAATTTCTATCTAATTAATGTAATTCCTTTTTAAAACAATTGAAAAGAAAACCTGTTTACCTACGTGGCTTTATTTACCAGATGCACACAAAACATGCAATCAAATTGCACAGGACATGGAATAAGAACTGATGTGTGAAGATCAGGGCTGGCTTTGTTGCCCGCTGAGCAGTTCAGTGCAGATCTATGTAGGACAAATTCCACTGGAGAGTGTCTTTTATCATTAGCTGATCCCAGGGTCCCATGGAGATTGTACTTCATTGACTACCTGTGTCTTTCCTTGTTCCAGTGAAAAGCACAGTCTGTTGGGATTATTTAACTTTTTTTTTCGTTCTTTTATTTTTTTCCCGTCTCAAGCAGATGTTAACTATGCGAGTTAACCACTGGTTTTAAAGGCCTCAGAGGATGTGTCTATGAAATGTTGATCACAGAGAAACAGGAAGAAAAGAAGGAATAAGGTCTGCAAAGAACAGCTTTCTGGAGCTGTGACCAATAGGCCTGCATGCTCAGAATCTTAGGGTGTTTTTTTTTCCCCCATGATGTCCAGTAGAATTTTTTCACTTATTTAAATCCTGTTGTACCTTAAGAATTTTTAGGGGGAGAAATAATGATTAAAACTAAAAAATAATTTTTAAAAAGTACTTTTAATAGCAAAAATTCAGGTGGAAAGAAAAGGGAAGGAAAAGAGGGAAAGTCAAATGGCTAGTATCACATAAGCTGAGGAAGGGCACTTCACAGGTTAACATGACAAACTGTTTAGCAGTTCAGAACACATGTAGATTCCTAATAAATAATTCAGTCTGAACATCAACACCTTTTCAGTCCAGAGAGTTCTTTTTCCATAGGAAAAAAAAGCCAGTTACAGACCAAAATGTCTGGGCTCTTCTTGCTCATAGATTGTATTCGATTTTCACTACTTATTTATAAAGGAGAATTAAGGTTAACATCATATAAGACAGGAATAATCATTAGATTTTTCACTGTGCTGTTTCAGCTTTCTTACTGTAGTTCTCCATAAGATGTTATTTGTTTTGTTTGTTTAAGATTTACTAAGAGCTACTTTGCAATTTGAATTATGCAAAAGGCTTATTGAAGGCAAGTTCACAATTTCCTCTCTCTGTGGACATGTCTGAACTGCACTGTGAAGGAATGAATCTCACCCTGAATTTCTCCTTATTCCCAGACTCTACTAGGAGGAGGGTTAAGGAACAGCAGAGGATGTCTCTTTCTTGAAAATCAAAGTTTGCACAAGGATCTGGTTTGTGAAATGCCAGAACGTCAAACATCTGGAACACTTTGCTAGGTTAAAATACAAACCCAAATGTGCTCTGGGGAAGATGTCCAACGTCATCACTAAAACATGTCTCATGTAAAGCTGCATTTTGAGCTCAGCCTTGGTACCATATCTGGGGCAGGACTGAGAGGCAGAAGGGCCCATTTTCTTTTAGCCCTTCAGAGAAGAATGCATTCCATTTTCTGCTGCCTCTACACATCTTGTGGATTAGGAGCCACTGAACGTGCTCTTGCCTTATCCTCGAAATAGTGCCATGGATTAGGCAGCTTGTGTGCGAGTGAGAGCTGCATTCAGCACCAGAGCTTTGCAGTGCTGGCTTTCCTGCTACAGAGAAACCTCTTTAGCACAATTTTTATCTGTTTATTTTAGTATCAGATAGTAAAATTAATTAGCTTTATTAAAGAGCAAGGAACCTGATATTCAAGAAAACAAGCAGAGTAGCAGGATTCCAAAAACATGCCTGCCACCTGGCATTGCCTGATATATGTGCTTGCTTACAAAATATAGCTGAAGATGTAAATTTCACTTGTTTCTATAGGCAAAATTGATGCAACACTTCTCCCTGTTTATCTAAAAGTATTTGCAGTTCTTGACTCATTAACACATTGACTGAAATATCCATAAACTGGGTTAAGACTCGATTTATTAGAAACTTTTTTATCTCAGATCATTTTCTCTAATTCCTACCTATCCAGATATCTACTGTGCTTCCATGGGAAGTTATTTTCATCATCCACATTAAAAAAAAAAAAAAAAAAAAAACAAAAAATCCCAAAAACACCATAGTCAAAGATTATGCTTAGGATGGATAAAATATCAGCATTAAGGGACTGGTTACAAAAACAGCTCACAAATGTGGGGCTTTTTGCCCAGTCAGACAGTATAGCAATGGAGCAGTTAACAAGGATCACTTCTGGACCAATAAGCTCATATTAAATGTGTTACTGTGTCATTGATGAAAAATATATAGCCTAATCTGTACAACTGCTCCTTTCAAACCCCTTATTAAAACAGCCACAAAGAAACAGCTCCAACTGTTAGCTGTGCAGGCCAGCTAACTCAGCTTAATGATGTGCCTTCTGAATATTTCAGCTCATGCACAATTCCATTAACTGGACTATCAATATTCCACAAACAAATATCTTGAGTGTCACTGCCATATTTTCTGAAAAATCCCTTTGCCCAGGATTCTTTTCCTGGGAAGCTGAGAAACCTCAGAGAAAAAGGAAAACAATAATTACCTTATTTGCTTCTCCTGTGTTTTGCTGCTTTGGAATGTGGTTGGAGATTGTTTATCCAACATGTGAATTGCTTTTACTTAATGACCAATCACTGTACAGCTGTGTCAGGACTCTGACGAGAGAGTCACAAGTTTTCATTATTTTCTTTTAGCCTTCTGTCTGTATCCTACCCTTTCTACATTCTTTAGTATATTTTAAGTATAGCATTCTTTAATATATTTTAATATCATAAAATAATAAATTAGCCTTCTAAGAACATGGAGTCAGATTCAT
This sequence comes from Camarhynchus parvulus, assembly GCF_901933205.1. Classification (NCBI taxonomy): domain Eukaryota; kingdom Metazoa; phylum Chordata; class Aves; order Passeriformes; family Thraupidae; genus Camarhynchus; species Camarhynchus parvulus. The sequence goes on from NC_044571.1 coordinate 108,227,740, forward strand.
CATTTTCATCGCTTTGTCTGGGGGACCTTGAAAACACCACACTTGCAATATCTGCATTTCCTGGTTTATACACATTAAAACATTTATGTCCCATCCACATTAAAATGTGGATACCTGTTATCATTGCTGTGGAGCATGTCTCAACATGCAAACATATCTATAACTTTCAATAACTTTTCCCCTAGGAAATGAAGGACTTCATTCACCAGGAATGAAGTACTAGGTTGAATTAAAGCCTTCACACTCATTTGGGCAAATGCAGTTCTGCCAAGTCATGCTTTTTTTTTTTTTTTAATGAATTTCTTTGTCCATTATTATCCCAATGATGAGGAAAACATTACACACAGACAATTCAATAATTGCTGCACTGTGAATCCACATTGCAAAGCTAGGCTTGACAAAGCAGGATCCCAAGTGCTTCCTAAAATGCAAACCTTAAGTTCTTCACAAGAAAGACAAGGAATTCTGCTAGTACCACCACATCATAAACTCACCCTAATCCTGTCCTTCACCTCTTCCATGATGCTTCCCTTTAATATTCCCTTTTTCCAGCAAACTAACTGCTGGATGCAACCAAGAGAGAGAAATATGCTTAGGACTTTTGGCTCAAAATAACACTATAAAAAGATTAGGCCAGCCATCAAAGTTCACTGCAAAAATATTTGTTGTATATTCATACATAGTTATCTTACTTTAATGTTGACTTATGCTGCAAAAATATCCCTTTTCTTCAAATTATTTAGTCACAAACATATCTTACACAGGTAAGTAACAAAACCTTGGATTGTAGTAGATAAAACTGAGCATGATGTGAAACAAACTAAACTGTGATCATGAAATAATAATAGTAATTTTGAGCTTCAAATTAGTCTATTATTGACTGAAGTAAATTCTCTTGTTGGATAATAAAATTGAAACATATTATTAAATACCTTCTAGTACTCCACCATTCTTCTCTTTTCTCCAACTATTTTAGCATTCTTTTTTTAAATTACCTATATATTGGGGATGTATTCTACTCTGTAACCTTGGCAACAAGTTATTCCCTTTCAGAACATACTGTACATTCATATTTTTTTACATAATAATAATGCATAACTATTATCATCTGAAAGCAGCAAGTAAAGTGGTGTATTTGACCCTGAAGTTTTCACATCATTATCAGGACTGGATGATAGCTCTCAAAGAGTGCTACTTCTTTTTTTAATTATTATTATTTTGTTGCTTTATTTAGAAAGATTCTAAATACATTTAAACATAAACTTGGATTCCAAACAGGAAATTAAAAGCCTACCACCAGATTTAAGGGACATTTTTGTGCTTAAATCCCAAACTGTCATTTCACCAGTGTCACCAGTGATGACATCAAAGCATTTCTCTCTACTTATAAAATGGTGGTTTTAGTTTTGGGAAAAGAAAAGTATTATCTACACAGATCACAGTAATAAGGACCTTCGCTTGTTAGGGACATGAAACCCTCACAAAATTCCTAAATTGCAACACAGACCCTCAGACTATCAGTGCTTTGCTTCACTGAAGAGAATTTACTATTAGCACACGAATGAAATCTGTCTTCTCTTACAAAAATTAGAGCTCGCTCTCAAGCCAGTCATGCTGGGTCACCTGCTCCTGTTTTTCAGATAGGACTGATCTTAAGGGACACCTGTGGGTTCCATCTCCCGCTTGAAATCTAGAAAATGCTATTCCTAATAAGCCTGTAAAGGGGATGCCAGAGTGGAAAAGATGGAAAAAATGGCACATTAAAAAAAAAAAAAGGGAAGAACAGAGAAAAGGGGAAACGAGCAAAAATAATTTCCCCCTTCACTTTATGCTGATTCTCTCTTTCCTACCTTTCATTGAATTGTTTTATTGCATCACAAATAAATTGTTAAATATATAAACATTTCTAACAAAAAATAAGCTCCTGTGTTTGAAACAACTAACCTAACTAATATAAAATGCACTTAAAACAGAGTTAGCACTCCATGTAAGAAGATCATAGAGATTATAAAGTTGCCTCATTTTATTCATATTACAAAACTGCCACATGTAATTTGGTAATTTTAGCTGTCTTTGATCATCAGACGATGAAGATTTATCTATCATAAAGGCTAATTACTGCTATCATCTTCTATAGACAGTGGTCTCTACAGGCACTGCTTGTACTTTTTGATGGAGAGAAGAGGGCCAGACTTTGATGATTTCAGATCTGTCTCATCAAAGAGCCAGTGGGGCACTACCCTTAATGTATTCACTTCTGAAGAGACAGTAGGAGCACTGCCATCCGCTTTGCACCACAAAAATCCTCCAAGAAAGATCCGTTCAAATGAAGACGTCTTACCCTTCATCGGGCACAGACTTGTGAACATTTCAGAGGGAAAACAAGTTAGAGAGGAACAAAAAAAGGAGGTCATGAATAGTGCCAATTGCCCCACCTTATCAGAATCTGTCTCTCACCAACCTTCGTGACCTCTCTGCAAGTAATTAGCATGCTCTGTGATTCTGCTATTAGCAACATCCTCAGCTTAGCAGTCTAATGCTATTAATGTGCTGCTTAAAATAGGGTTGAATATAGAGAGATTTTAGAAGTATTGAGCATTTAACTGCAAAATAAAACAAGCATTTTCTCTCATTAAATATAGCCAGAATTCAGGGCATCGTTGATTGGGTTTAAATCTTGCCGATGAAAAGAAATGAGTGAACAAACAGGCTGAACTAAGCTGTTATAAACAAAACATTCAAACACTCAAAAAAAATAGTTCCTTAAACCTAAATTACCTCTAATTCCTAAAGAAATTAAGTAACTAATTTCATCTTGTTTGGGTTATTTAATTATCTGATAGAAATAAAAAAGCAGGGAGCAAGGCTGAATCAAAGAAAAGAAAGATTGGCTTTTTGTCTCACAGTGAGACACACAGCTTAGTTGTTAATAACAAAATGCTATAAGCCATATGTTTCTTGTGGTTTTCTTTTAAGCTTGAAATTAGAATGTGCTAATTAGAGTGTGGGCCACATACAAAAATACAGCACTCCATTGGAATTGTGCCTGTATGAGGACTACATTGTTGATGAGTAGAAGACTGGTGCTATAATTATCTTACAATCCAAGAAGTAATTCACCTTAGTAATTTTTGAATATATCTAGAGTCTGGTTCACAAATCACTTAATTGCTTTTATGCACCCTTGTGCTGCAATTTACTGTATATGAGAAAAGTGACTTGTATACCAATATCATATAATTTGCCTCACATTTACCAACCTTCCACATCATAGAAGCAACTAACAATACTGTGTTTCAGCTTCATTTCCCAGGATCTAAAGACCTCAGGAGATGTGAAGTTGACAGTGTTTCCAGCTGGGAGTAAATAGCATATATTCAAAAAAGGAACCATGAAAAGCTTCCCATAAGGCTAGTAGGTAAAATAGTCTTGTCAGTTTGAGCAGCATTCCCACAAACTGCATTTTACTGCATTTGTTCATTATTGGAGCACAACCCATGTTTACCCTCCAGGAAAAAAAAAATTTAAAAATAATCAGGGAAGCTGAGATGTGAATTGGACAAAAGAGAGAAAAAACAGTCAAGTACAAAACACTTTCTAATATTCCTTTTTGTATGTTCCCAGGGACGACATTATCCTCATTATGGAATATGTACCAGACTATTACTTCCAGACAGACAGATGCCATTGTGTGAAACATACTGGTCAACAGATTCATCTGGGAACTTTTCTCCAGAATGTTGATGAAAAACAGGTTTTTGTGAAAAGGGGTGTTTTTTAAAGGGGGAGAGAAGGATATGGGGGGCGGGGGGTAGTCTCAATATTTTAGGCATCGATATTGCTCCAAATTGACTGGATCGCAGATATTTATTTTCCAATCCAGTGAGAAATCTTTTCTAGTTCTGTTTGAATGTAGCCTGTATGACAGCAAATGTTCTGTGGTCTTTTGTGGCAATTGCTATAAAGAGCACATAAAGATTAGTAAACACCACAATAATGGCTGCAGTTTGTGTTCCATTTGGGTTGGTACAACTGAAACCTAACGGCTGACATAAAATCCCACCTTTGCCCTGTGCAATTTCTCCCTTCTGCCTCAGTTCTTTTTTCATGGCATTGAACACAAGATCAGTCTTCACTAACCAAGCTTATGTTGAGAAGAACTTCCTCAAATACAATTTCATAGAATTGCAAAACAGTTTCAGTTGGAAGGGACCTCTGGAGATCATCCAGTCCAACTCCTCTGCCAAAGCAGGGTCACCCAGGGCAGGTTATACAGGAACACATCCAGGTGGGTTTGAAAGTCTCCAGAGAGGGAGAATCCATGATGTCCCTGGGCAGCTATTCCTAAGCTCTGCCACCCTTGATGCAAAGCTCTTCCTGTTGTTGATTTGGGGCTATTTGCATTTTATTCTCCTCATCCTGGAAACCACTGAAGATTCTGGCACCAACTGCTTGGCCCCTGCCTTTGAGATATTTATGTACATTGATGAGATCCCCTCTCAGGCTTCTCTTCTCCAGACTAATCAGGCTCAGATCCCACAGTCCCCTCCTCATAAGAGCTGTTCCTGTGCCTTAACCTTTTTTTGGCCTCTGCTGGATCCTCTCCAGCAGCTTCTTGTCTTTTTTGTCCCAGGGAACCACAAACTGGACACAGCGTTCCAGATGTGGCCTCACCAGGGCCAAGGAAAGGGGCAGGATCACTTCCCTTTGACCTTCTGACCCCCCTGATGCCCTCCAGTCTCACACTGGTTCTCCTGTCCACAAGGGACATGCTGTCAGCTCAATTTCTAATCCAGTATTTAGACATTTACTTTAGATTACATTCGGTTTTATAATCAGACTGGTCTTCCTAGCTGTTTCTCAGGACAAAAAAAGTCCTAAAGGTATATCCTTCTCTACTGTCAAATTCCTCATCTGCTTTAGTGCCTTCAATTGCAGCAATGAAAAATAAAACTAAAATCATGCCCAATATCTATATTTTCACCAGTCTAGATGCATTTCTCATAGACTATCAAAATACATTTTGTTATTGTCCTCTGTTAATACTCTACTAATTTACTACTATCAATGATAGAGTGGTTTACCAAAATTTAAATACAGCATCAAATATAATTTGATCTAAAATCTGCTGAAGATCACAAATTTCCAATCACTCGATTTTGCAAACTATAGCTTTCTCAATAATGCATTTCCTTTGCAGTCACTATGTACTTGGACTTGCACACATAGCTACTTCAAGAGGATTTTTCTGTATTTTAGTCAAATATATTGACTGATGAAGATGATAATAAATTTCACATTTGCTTTAAACAGAGATTTACAGCAAATAAATGTAAAAGCTGCCCATGATAGTAAGTGCCCTAAGCAATTAGCATAAATTGTCATAGGAAATTAAAAATGGAAATGCAATATTGTAAAAGATGATAAATAATTAATAGTTTTACACTGAAAGCTGAGGGAAATTCACATTTTTATCCATAGGTTTTATTCAAATTCCTGTTGCATTAGAAAGAACTTGAGTAGAATGAGACATCTTTTTGTAAAGTTCAGCCATTTCTGATGCCAATGAGATTTGTGTCATATTTGAGGTCAATCTACCTTATATCACTTTAAGGACAAACCACTTTTCTGGTTACATGCTGTACCATCAAGCAGTTGTGTTTGTGAAAGATAAAGATGTGTAGCTATACCCAGCCTGGCAAATTCTCCAATGCTAAAAAATACACAAAGCTTCAACACAGGCCTTGTCCTCTTGCTGCAAACCACCAGTAATCCCATCTCAGTGTGCTTTCAACTGTTATTTGTCATTTGAAGCTTTCACTACAAGTGAATATCATCTATAGGATGAGGTTTTTCACCGCCATGAAATGGAGATTTAATGTTGATAATTACACAGGCAGTTCACTATTCAAACTTTGGCTGGTCAACAGCATCCTGTCATCCTTAATTTCTGAGTCAGCTCCAAGCATATTAATTTTCCCTGTACATAGTGGAAAATCCATCATTTTAACAGATTCTGGGATAAATTCTTGGGTTTTGTCCTTGTTTCCCAGAACCCACTCTCACCCTTGCCAGCATGTCTATTTTTTTCACTACCTAACAATACATAGACTTGAATTAGAAAATACAATAGGTTTGGCCACATTCAAATGCCTGTATATGTGAGACTCCTGTCAATTTTAATTATTTATCTTTAATTCTCCTGTCTCACAGATAAAGATTTAATCACTATGCAGACTTAGAGACTAAGGAGTGATAAGAAGATTTGGGGTATTTTTGGTGTCTTTCTTGAGTCTGATATAGCTGGTTTCTATTGCCAGAAAACTTCCCAAGCTGGCTTCATTCTATCCTTTCCCCTATCTTATACATCATACTTACATATTTACAAAAATATAAATATCATTAGCCATAAGATTCTTCCTGCTAACATTTTTTGGGGAACACCCACATATGATCACAATGAGATCTGATTATAGTACTCAAGATTTCTTCATAAACTAACTTGTGTACAAGCTACTGGTGGTAGCTTTACATTTCTCCCAACACTACTTTTATTCTTTCCTTGTTAAATGACCTCTCATAGCCACACTTTATTTTTATAGTCTTATTTTTCTTAGTGGACATTTTTATTCTTTCTGACCCTTGCTTTTCTTCAGCAAGACAGATTTGAAATAGCTCTTGTCCATCTGTGGGTTTTAAAGAAATTATTTATACATATTGCAGCAATGGTGTCTATATGTGTCAAATAGCAATTGGCAAAAAGGAGAAGAAAAACTCTTAGGAAAAATAATACAACTGAAAATAAAACAACTGAGTATGTACTCCCCTTTAGTTCAACAGGGCAAGGAGACCTCTGCTAGACAGCTAAGAAGAGAGCCTGTCTAAAAAGGCGATAATTTTTATATTATTTAATGCTGCAGCAATAGTGAGGTTTTTTTGCAGAATTCCACAAGGACAACAGGCTTCAACTTCAGTTTTGAGTGGCAACACTTGGCACACCTAACAGCCATGATTATGCTCTGTAACTCCTCTATAAGCCCATGAGGTCTTCTGGTAGTACTTAAATAAATCCTTTTCTCCCTTTATAGCATATAGGCAGCACCCCTTTAGTGGCATTACCTTCACATACACTTTTTATCCACACAGAAGAAAGATAACTCATTATTTTTTAGTGTTATCTATAAACCTCCTTGCCTATCAGGTCAGAACAAATACATGTTTTGTATTTTGCTAATTCATAATAGATACCAGTTATCATATACTCTTATTGAGTAGAACAGTGAAATAACAAAACTTGCATGCTCAGAAGAAAACAGTGGATAGAATTAAGGTTTTCTTTAATTTAGTGTTGCTCAAGTACAAAATATATATATATCTGTTTAATGGCCTACTTCTGGTGATGTATATGACAAAGTGTAAGAAATATTTTATGACATTATATATATGTTAATATTTAGTAACATATTTAAATATCTTTTCCCTCATTTTCCTCGTGATTTTTCAGGCCTGCACTTCTGCAGTCTGCTCTGCTTTAGCTGTTGGGTTGGTTTTCTGGTTTTGCTTGATCAAAAGCAGGAAAAAAGCATTAAGAAAGTACTCCCTCTGTTCTGCACCCACACAGATGCTGCTCTCAATCAAATAAAATCCAACTCATGCACACGCTGCTGAAACCTGATCCTGTGACACAGGCTGGGTTGTGTCCCTCAGAACAGCACTTAGGCTGTCATGCCACCTATTCTTGGAAGCTACCACAACTTAGCCCTAACAGAGCAGTGAGCAGCTCTTTGCATTTTCCTCACTCTGAATCAGAAGCTGGACATTAAACAGAGGAATTTCAGTGAGACAACACAAAGCTCCCCCTTTATCTCTGACTAACCTATCATGAGTAACAGTTTTGTGCCTTAGCACTTGTGCAGAGCATAGGAAGCAGGGCAATGCAGAATTAATCATCACTCTGCAATGTTGTCACCAGACACAGACCACAATAAGTTCACCTCCACACAGTTCTACAGACTGCAGTGCGTAGTGCAGCCCTTTTGTACATGACATTTTCATTCCTTGCTTGTTTGTTGTGAGAACTCAAAGGTGAATTTTGTCCCTGTGTATTTATTATCACCTTTACGTTTGTTTCAACATAATTCCACTCTTTATTTTATGCTGGTTAGCACATAAACTTATTCTTTGAAATGCTGTTAAGACAAAGTTTACTGAGGCTGCTGAATAATGATGTATCCTTCATTATCTTCATATCTTTCTCTGAATGAGCCAAAAGTGCACAGACATTTAAAACATGATGCTGCAATAGGGTTCCTTACACTACCCTTGATGTGTATGGATGAATTACATGAGATTCTCTGCCTTTGTAGGAAGCCTTTTTCTCTCTCTGACTATGAGCTGCCTCATGTAACCTCACTAGAGGGTCACAGCCATGAATATGGCTTGACCCTGCTTTGCAGCATTTGAAGTGCTGGAAGGGAAAGGTAGACACAGCCTACCCTGTCTGCCCATGGCAGAGTTGATGGATGATATTGGCCTTCTTACTTGAACTTTTATATATCCTCAAGAACTTACCAGGACCACAAAGGCCAGGTACAACAAAGAATTTTGTCAAAATGATGGAGTTCACATAAGCATCTCTATTTTGCTTCCTAGATATTTTCTGCTATTCTCAAAGAGCAAAGATCATGTCAATAGCTCTACGCCACAATCAAAATTCCACTGTGCTTCCAAGAATGTGGTGTCTATTAAGCTGTACAATAGACAGCTGATAAGAGCACCAGTCAATATTTTGCAGACAACTGTCATCTGAGGAAAATCTTTATAATTACAACACCTTTTTTTTCCTTTTTGAGCTATTTTGTTTGCAAAAGGGGACCAACTTGGAATTTTGTAACTTGTAATTTGAAGATAGGCAGTCCAATGTAATAAAGCCACATTGCTTCATCAACATTTCACCTCTGTCTGTGCAGGTATTTAAAGCATTTTGATGAAAGGGTATTATTCACTTCTTTCTTCCTGCCCCCCTTTCTATTTGCAAATAAATGCTATAAAGAGGTTGTTTCCAATTGGCTTCAATTCCACAGGAGTCAGGACATCTTGTATCACACAATTTATGACTGAAGGTAGCTATTGCTCAAACTATCAGTAAGGAATAATTCTTTCCTAAGCAACTTCTTTCCTTCTGCTGTATCTAACATTATCTGCTTGTATAAAAGGCAGTCCCCAACACTTTATAGAAAATTTGTGTTTAAATTCTAAACCTAGCTTTAATTCAAAAGTCATGCCTACAAGAATTATATGTAAGTTCTAAGTGGTTAGGATTTGGCTTTTTTTATCATCACCACATGAAAAAATCTGCTTTTGATCTAGATCACAAGTCAGTCAGTATTTTTTTTAAATAACATTTTTTGTTGTGAAATTACCTAAATGAGAAATGGGTAAATGCTCATGTAAACACCTAATATAGAATTTTAGCCATAAATTCTCAAATTCGTATGATTTCTGGATTTCAGCTATCTAATCTCTCTTTGTTGGAAAGCTGGATGTCACTGCTTCATCCAAGGGTAGGCATAAACCCAGATCCTTTGAGCTTAAGCTACCTCTAGTTGGATAAATCACTGCCCCTGTGTATACTGCTGGCCCAGTACTTCCATCACCACTCACACACAGGAAAGAAAAATTGGCACAGAAAACCCAAGTGCAGCCAAGAACTTTTGAGTAGAATGGTATTAATAGCAGGCATGACCTGAAAAGGTTAAGGTAATTTTTAAACTAATTAAAAATCATGGTATAGACAAAGAGAAAAATGTGTGCTGGCTCAATATTAACTGGTCATGCTGAAGATAAAATAGAAAACAAAGTAATAATACTTTAAATGGTCTTGGTGTCAACAAAATTATCTTTACATGCATCCAAAGAAAAGTATTTTATAGAGATTAACAAGAAGAAAATCAAACCTCTACAGATAATGTGTCTTTATGTATAGAGGCCTGAAGCAAAGCAAAACTAACAGGGATCAGCAAAAACCTGTGCTTTAAAGGTACATATATGGTGTGTGCATATATGTGCATGTAAATATACATATGACATTTCCAGTAATTTTTCTCTTGATACTCCTACAAAAAAAAAGGCACAGCAAGAAAAACCAAAGTAGACTCTGAAAATGTAACTACTACCACAGAAAATAATACTTTATGATTATCCTATATTTACTCTACCATGAACTAAGATCCTTAATAAAAAATGCGACAGCTTTCTGTAGATGCTAAACCACAATAGCTCTAGATTAAAAAAAAATCAAAAACCAAAACCAAATATAATTAAATACAGGGAGCTTGTTTTTTAGATGTCTTGCAAAACAGATGGTAAACTGTACCTGTTGTATTGCATGACTACTTGAAAACAGCAAAAATCTTAAAATGCAATAGAGAATCAGAACGTACCACATCAGCTAATAAAACACAACTCTAGTGGAGACACAGGATAAAAGAAGCACACCACGTAGGCTATTTTATTTATATTTAACTTTACTGTTACCTCAAAAACTAACAATTTACTATTGCCAGCCCACCTAACAAAGAAATCAACACTAAACAAAATAAATCCCAAATCCAACTAATAAGCCTTAACAAAGTGAAATAAACCAAATAACAGGTTAAAAGAGGTTAAAAGATTAAATAAGAGGTTAACAGGTTAAAAGATTAATTTTCTGTATGACGACCTCCACACAAAGAAGGGAACGGCCAACCAGGCCCTAAGTTAAATTACTGTCTCATATACAAAATAGCTGCATAGATAAAATTCTCTTCAGTGACTCACATCAAATGTATCTTACTATTCTGCCAGGAATTTATTATTAGCATATTTTTGAAATACATTGTGTTGGCCTAAAATGTTTCCATGCACTGCCATATTTCTTTTCAACAGAAAAAGCAAAAGTTGCCAATCATCAGCATCCAAATGGTTGAGAACATTGTTACTGTGTGCTGGAAGTAAAAACAACAAGTACATGAGGTAAGAAGAAAAGTAGTGAACAACAGCAGACACAAGAAGGTCAGAGATCTGAATGCTGTGTGGGATGACACAAGCATCAAGTGACACTTTAGTGTCTCTCTGAGCCACAAAGACAGAAAAAGTGATCAGACTTTGTCCAAGGTGATCTTAACCAAAATCTAGAATAGTTTGATCCCACAGTCAGTTGAAAGATTATTCTCTCTGAAGGGAATGTGTAGGCTTCTATTTTAACATACCCACAGGGTAAGAACAATAATCCTATTTCAGAGACCAGATAAATATTATAAAATTTTAGTTAATTTCAATTTTTAAAGTAATGGATTTTACAGTTCCCTGAAAAAACATGTCTTCTGTACTCCATTGTCATTAAGACAACTCTAGTGCTGATTTCCTTGCAAGCTATGCACACTTTGATCCCAGCAAAATGAGGACAGCATGCCTGAAAGCTGGAATTCCCAAGGCCTTCTGCTTCCTGTCAGCCCTTTGGGATGCCAGCTGGCAGCAACCAGGGCTTATGCAAGATGCCCAGCTTCCTTGTGGAAATTTACCCAAAGCAATGTGTTCCTGTAGAACCTGGGGGCTGACAATTCCTGATTGTTCAAGAAGAGAGGTTTGGGGACTGCTTGTCAAGCAAAGGATAAATCTGAGTAGCTTCTACGACAGGACTTGGCAGTTTATTAAAAAAAAATTAAAAAATAAATCCATAATGTGTCTGCTTGTGCTAGTAGAGGATCAGCTGCATCTAGGTGCATCTCCTGGCCTTACTGTGCAGTTTGGGCTTCACAGCTCATCCTTCACAGCAGCTGAAACCTGCTTGGACCTTGTTCCTGACACAGCACAGGAGGAGTCACGTACTTGTGACACATTCAGAGACACCCAGACTTAGAGGGACACGTAAAGAATGGAAATGAGCACGTGAGAAACTTAAACTGCAATTTGCGTGAGACAATTCAAGGAATGGCAACATTTGGCTACTCAATTTCATCTGAGTGAGGGCAAAATAAATTGATGAAAATTCTAGCTCCATTTCAGGCAGTTTCTGTCTGGAATGTGGAAGAAGCATTCCGTCACATTTTAAGGACCATCCCTCTCAGCATTTAGTAATCTGAAGTTGAGGAAGTAGCCACATCTAGACTGCTCCCTTCATCATCCATTTCTACTGATTAAGGTAGAGAATACCTTACTTATCAGAAAAAAAAATATCTATACTTCTATTCCTGGCAAAGGGCAACATACAATAAAAATGGGCCCTGCTTGAATTGGGGTACCAGCAAGTTCCTTTCAAGAACCTGGACGTTTAACATCAGATCAAACAGAGTAAGAATTCTGCTCTGCATTTACTGAACCAAATTTCTTTCTGTACCAGCATATTTTTTAATATTGCTTGTATCAAAACGTTAAAAAAACCCAAAAAACCCCAAACAAACAAACAAAAAAACCCACAAAAAACCTAAACAAAAGAAAACAACATCCCCCTCCCGTAGCCCCAGTAAATTTACCTGGTGATAGGTATTTGGATAATAATGCAGCAAACTGAGTATATAAAAGATTTCCACAAAGTGCAAAGCACCGATTCAAGTCCCACATCCCATATGCGGGTAGCTGAACATAGCTTATTTGAGTATGCATGAAATAAATATACTTATGCACAAAATGTATTTGAATCTCACACTGAATCTTAAGCAAATTTAATTTGAATATACAATTAATTATGAATTATTGATTGAATCCTGGTTTTGCTGTCTCTACTTCATAAATATCAATAGCAATGCAACCCAACAATAGTTTTGTACTTCCACTTATCAAATTTGAAGGTGTTTACCACCATAATATTTCTACAATGGTATAAACATGCAGAACCATACAGAAGCATGAAACTAAACTGTAAATATAATTCTGTAATAAAATAGTACATATGTGAAGAGGATTGACTTGGCTTCTATGTGAAACATTTCTCAACTTTAAAAATTCTTATACATATTAATGTAGAGTGGTTTTTTTTTTTCCTTTTTGCATTGAATTGTAAAGTAGTTTATAATGAGAAAATGACTCAGTTATCCCCACTTGTGCAACATTATCTGCTGTGGGATGGGAAAAGAGTTGATAATGAATATATATATATATATATATTAAAAAAACGTGGAGGATTTGATGTGGGATTTAGACAGAACACAGGCCTAGTACTGATCACCTGCCTAAGGCAGATTTCCACCCATAGCACAGAAGGCAGCATTAAGTGTGTGAAAGCAGCAATTCCTTTGAATTATTGATGAATTCTTTGAGTTTTTGTTATTGAATCTATCTATTGGCAGGTAGGAAGATCCTAAGTTTTTCTTCCCTCACTATGGATGACTTGAGACAGGTGCTTTGAAAAGATGCATTAATTTTTCTGCAGATAAAAACCATGAAGCTAGGCAGCTGAAACAGACAAGCGTTCCTCAGAATTTTTTTTTTTTACATTTTCATTCTCTCCAAACTGAGACCTCCCAAGAAGAGCAGTCAAACACAAAGGAAACCACTTAAAAATTATTTTAGTCACACCAAGTTACTTAAAAAAAAAAGAAAATGATAAAACACTTAATTTGAACATTATAAAATTAAAATACACGTGAAATAATTAAGTGTTTCACGAATGACATTTTGGTTCAAGTTATGTCTAAATATCACATTCTTAGAGCTCAAAATTACTTGAAAATGTGAGGGTTTTTTTTTTGTTTTTTCAAGAATAAAAGATTTTGGTTTTGCAAAAAAAAAAAAAAACCTTGTACAGAAAATGGGAAGATAAAATTACTTCCCAATTAATCCAAAGTAATTTTCTTGACTCTCTGCTATTGTTCAACCATTTCAGAAACAAGCATGTTACACAAAGGCAATAAGTTGTGTAAGGAGCAGATATAAGAATTAAAAATCTAAAGAAATAAAACCTATTAAAAACACAGGAACTGTAAAGGAACCCTACTTGAACTGCAGTGCACATAGCTCTTATGCCAGATACTTGGTGCATAATGTACTCCAGAACTTAAAAAGGAAGGGGTGTTGTGCTCCAAGGCTCAAAAGGAACAGCAGAACCATGATGATCAATATTTCTCTGCGGGAGCTCCAACAGTGTTCAGGTTACCTCAAAAAATCCTGCTAATATCTCTGAGTCTTTAAACAGAGTCCCTCAAGCGCTGGTATTTTGGGAAGCCTTGGGCAAATTCACAGAAGATTTTCTGCAAAGTTGCCTTCTTGATGCACATAATTTCTCTATATGTTGTAACGTCACGTGGGAATAATTTAGGAGCTCTGTTTTCTTTTTATTCTGGCTCTAGTGCCCAAAATGGTCAGCAAGACACTTCACCAAAGACCCAAGGAAGGTGCAAACATTCAGAGAGAACAAATCATGAGCAAGCAGCTCCAGCACCTCTGATTAAGGGCTAAGTCTTTGCCAGCTGTGGTTATTCTGTCTTTGTGAAAATGGTCAGACCTTTCTATCACTGTTTCTCAAGGCATTGGTAAAGGTTTGAACAAGAGCGTGCGGACAAGTTCCTGCAGAGTGCTGAGCAAAAGTCCCATTGCTACTGTGCTATCATGACTTAGGGTGGCATTAGTAAACCTTAATAGCCCATCAAATTAGACTAAAGCATCCATACTCCTCAGTAGCTGACATTACATAAGGCTCTGGTTACATCTCTACTCTACTTGCTTAAACAGGCATCCCTTTGCAACAAGAAGATTCTTGTATTTTAGTTCCCCATGTCCTCCTGTGGCAATTAACCAGTTTGTTGAATTATTCTAATTCACCTACAGCAAAATTGGAATGACTAAGCTGGAAAAAACAGCTGCTTTCTATATCTTACAAACCACAATATTTGGGTGCATATTAAAGCCTTTTGCATTCCTCATGCTTTATTTTCAGCTGGCCATGGGTAACTGATGGCAGGGAAGTACAGCAGGCAATTTCAAGACTTTTTTTCTGCATTTGCTCTGAGGTGGGAATAGTGGTTCTTTGTCTACTCTTTCAAAATTGATCAGATAATAAGAACCCCTGAGGAGTTTGTAACTGCTCTTTGCTTTGACTCTTACAGTCCCAGTTCTTTCAGGCTCTCATACATTTGATTCAGTGAACAGCTTACAGATAACTGAATGTGCACAGGAGAGTCCCTCCTTCCAGACTTATTGGGAACTCTTCCATACACCTGAATGCTCCCTTTAGCTCTCAGATTTTGTTTATTTTAAAACAGCATCGCTCAGAATAAGTGCCGAAGCACATGGACTGCTGCTTCTGAAATTACAGATGAGGTGAAGGCTACCAGAAGGGTGTTGAACCATCAGTCCCAATGTAATGCTAATATGATATCGTAGTCCAGAATAATTGAGCTTTTTTTTTTTTTTAGAAATCCAGGTTGTAATCCATCCCTTTTCAAAGGGCTTTTCTGAGGTCAGTCTATGCATCATTACAGTTTAACAATGTCTGAAAAGTACAGGAGATACTCAAGCACAACACTCAAAGTTAATAATGTAGTCTTACAAAGTAAATATATATTTGCTTTTGGTTTAGAATTTGTGTTTCATTCAGCCTTCAACTCCACACATCTCTGTAGTTTTTTAAATTAAAAGTTATTTTAAAAAATAACTGTCTGCCTCTTTAAGTGTTTTTGCTATTTTTTTCACCTCAGAAAAGCATAAATTACCATTTTGAAAACTCCAGTTCCAGCTGAGCTCCCAGCCCAATACAACTTTCTTACACTTCTCATTACGATGACAAATCCTTTTCTTGCTTGAGGTGAGTGCAACACCCCATGGTAAATGCCCAACAGCATCCCTGAGTGATAAGATTCTCAGAGATAATAGTTCTGCAAAATTTCACATCCCTACAGTGAACAAATTACCTCTTGAGCTGGGCTAAAGGGATATAATAGTATTTAAATATATATTATTCCCAGAGGAAAAGGAATTTTGATATAACAATGGGCTGGAGGGGAAAAGCTACTGGTGCTGGAGACATGCTGTAGAGAGTTATAAGAGTAATTCAGCTATTGAGGGCCCACACCTTGAATGCCTTCAGGAAAACAAGGCAAGTACTATTCTCTACTCCTCTGTTGTCATCTTATTGCAAAGCTCCCATACCTTCTTGGTGATTTCTCATGAGCAGCTCCTTGCAGCACTGACTCCTTCTTCCTCACAACACAGCCAACAAACTCCATCCCTCTTCCCAACACAGCCAACAAACTCCATCTCCCTTCTCAACCAGCAAATGCACTCTTTTGTAGCACTCTTCTTCTTATTGAACACAGCTGTGGCCTATTAAGGGCAGGCCTGTTCCTAATCTTTGGTGATTAGTACAGCTGCAACTCCTCAGGTGTGAGATTACCTAATGCACTATTCTCTTAAATTCTATTCCTCCACACTCCTCAGCTTGTGCTATTTCTTAAGTGCTCCCATAATGTCAACTCAGTGGGTCTGATGAGGAATATTTCAAAGAACTTTTTCTATGTTAGGAAAACAACTTCACATCTTTTTTTTTTCTCCATCATGCTTTTCAGAAGGAGTCCTGTAAGGACGGGTTCTAGAGTCAAAATACTAATGATTTTAGAATTGGAATACATTGTCCATCTGATTTGGAACAGATGCAGAACCAAGGTCTTCTGCAATGGTGCAAGTGGGTACTCCTGAATAGAAGTTCTCAATTATCTACTGCTCCTAATGATACTTCTTTTCTCCAAAGCAGAACAAAAATTTTTGAAAATTAAATAATTTATAGCCAGTACTCATCTCCATCCAACATCCTATGCCCCTGTGTTGGTGAAATATTCTCCTTATAAATTCTGACTATGGTAGTCTAAGCACAGTAAATTGGAACTTGGAGCAGTGATTCCCTGTTGTTTTGGGATTTTTTTCCCAGCAAATATATAAAGAAACAACTCTACAGTGGTCAAGAAAAATAACCTTTACATATTTTTACTCCTGCCTCCCATTAACCCTGGCAAAAGCACCCTCTCAGCTTTGTTATTTAATTCCTTCAATCACATCTATGACATTGCTTACCGTAGCACATATATATCAACATCACCATAGATTTGATGATTTCTGTATTTTTGAGACAATGTTCACATGACAGTTCTGAATGAAGCCAATTAAAAACCATTACCAGAAAATCCTAAGCTGCAGTAAACCATCATTTTACCAAATATCTAGGCCAAAGCAAACTAACAGAACAAAAACAAAAGCAATCAAACAAAAAAAACAGAAAAGAAAACAAAAAACAACAGCAACAATACAACTCTAAAATCCAAGGCCAAGAGTAAGCAGAATTTTTGCGTGTTTAGTATCTTTGGATACTAAAATATATTATATAGAAAGTATAGTCTATAGAAATAGACAGGACACTTGTAAATTATGGATGTTTCTATGAGTCATCATGCAGCATCAGACGTGCAGATGGGAAATAAAGTTTCCTATTAAGATACAACATCTAATATTTTTACATATGGAGACCACAAGCCATGCTGCCCACACATAAGCTTTTCCAGAAATAATTAATAACAAACCCAAAAAAACAGGGCATCTCTGCTCTGACTTTAGCTCTTCAAAACTCCAACATCTAATTCCTAAGTTCATATAATACTATTTTTAAAATAATTAAACAATAACACACGTTACTTTCAATACTTGGAGCAACAGAGTAATCTTCTTGGTGTGTTCAGAAGCACTCAGCGCTTGACTGAGATGAACAGCTCAGTGGATTTCTCACATTTAAGTCCCACTAATGTGCATTTAACTTCTTTTCCTGTCTGCCACACAGCCCATGCTCCAGTCCTCTTTCAAGTATTTCAATATTTTATACAGTGATTGCTCAATGCAGAACAAACAAAGAGTACTCCAAGCACAGCTGAAACACAGGATTTCCATCCTCAAGCTGGATTTCCCTAACACTTCCCTAAAGACTTGGTCTGCAATTTTTATGTCTCTCTGGCTCACTGAAGTATACAGAAAGTAAACATCTTCCAACCTACCTGCAGATGACTAGAAGTGAAAAGTTGTCCATCTGCCTGGGGGCACTGAACTCAGATCTTTATGGTTGCTCTCGCCACTACTGCATCAGCAAAAGTGGGGAAAATGGGCAGGACATCCTCTTTAAGCTCCTCCTTCTGAAATGAGATTTAATTAATTAACGAAGGAGCAGCTGTTTCCTTTAAGAAAGACCCACTCCTGCCTAGTATCCATAATGTGGCACCAATATCCCTGAAATATCAGGGTCTGATTTAAATATGACCATGTTCTCAGCGAATTCTTTGGCTTATCTCAGAAAATTCTCCATTCTGAGACACCTAACATCTTTTGAATACCCCCTGAAGGGAGCACAGCGCTCATATTCAGCTCAAATGCCAATGCCATTTTGGTTTTAAAATCCCATTTTGTAAGTTCAGAATAAAGCCTAAATTACTTCAAAATACAAATTGATTCTAATGCAGACTGTGCTCCTAAATCAAAGAAGCAAAATACCCACAAAAGATATATAGAAATTTGTCTCACATCCCAAAGCACCAGCATAGACTAGAGACATTTAAAAATCCATTTCTAATTCAAAGATCTTAATAGGTGATATATTTCTCAGAAGTACTGAACTGCCAGTCACTTAATGCAAAAAAACTTTACTGCCTAGAAGAATCATTTTAGAATTCTTTTTCAAGGGAACCTTGAGCCTTATGCAACTATTTTCCATGAATGCACAGATTTTACATAAATTCTGGGTGGGAATAGGCTCAAAAGAAGCAATTTCTTGTGAGAGACAGACAGAAAATGGCTAATTACACTTCAAATAAGAGGTACTTTCTCATGGAAAATATAGACTATCCATTTAGCTCATACACAGCTTACATGAGTGTTTGCAAAGCTTATAAAAACTAGATTGACTAGTGGTGATTATTTTAATATAATGCAAATGCTTTTATCTCGCTGTTCTTTTAGAATGATATAAATTTAAGTGTTTACTGTATATTTTCCATTTTGTTTGAAGGAACTCAATTGTGTTATCTGCTCTCTATCAAAGGAATTAATCTAAATCAAATATAAAGTCAGCATTTAGTTTGACATGTGTCAGTTTTATTTTCTTATCCCTATCCCAGTTTCAATGCATCTTTAAACATATAAGTAAATCCTTTCTTCTTCACATGCAATAGTTTGAATTTCTGGTACTATTCTGTGTTACTATCAACATTCTTTAAAATTCCCATTTTTGGAATTTTTAAAACATCCATTTTAGAATTTAATGGATAATACATGTATATTTTAAAATCCCCGTTATATAATTAATTATAATAAATTATTAATATATCTACATAATAATGTTAAGTATTAACATAATAATGTTTTAAAATAGCTACTTTTCCTTCACCTTAAACACAGTAACACTAAATAAAAGCTATTTACACTATATTGCTGACACTCTATACACATAATGCACAGTAGTGGTTACAGTATACTATTCTCATTTTTACACTAATAAAAGATTTACACTAAAATCAAACAGATGCAATAAATCTGAAAAATGGGGCATTTTTTCTGAAGAGAAATGTAACACTGTGTCTGAAATCAGATTACATATGGGACTGCCTTTAAAGTGAAATTTTGTAAATTGTCATTGGATTGACAGATATCTCATAAACCCAAACTTTGCACTTCTGCCCAAATTGTGGCTCTGAACTGAGATTGACAAAGGTTTGGGCTGAGAAATGACTGCAGGTTTGTTGCATTTAGCCTGTTGATAGACATTTTAGTTTGTGGTTAAGACTATCACAGCATTAATGAAAAGAATCAGATATATCACAGTCTGCCCTTGCGTTTTGTTCCAACTTTTCCCCCTGAATTGACTGAGTCTGCCATCTGTGCAGTCTATAGAAAGATTTCACTGTTATTAAAGAAAAAAAAAATAGGTAAATTTTGTGGGAAGGTTTTCTTGGTGGTTAGGAAAATAAATAAACTGCTTGTGACTCTACCCTGGAGATGGATTAGTCTTATTACAGTCATAATAATGTGTTGAATTTGTTTACTAATTCTTGATTTTTTTAAATGGTGTACTTTGTCTTGGAAGTACTATTTACTACAAAGTGTTTCTGTCAGCTTCTCTTTTTCTTGTTTCTTTCCTCATGAATGATTAAAGATACATTATGAATTTGGTCTTTTGCTCAGTGAGGACTTTTAAGGTCCTTATTGTGAGGCCATGGAAGATAAGGCACCCAGTCACACCATGTGCACATTTATTTTGACCAGTATTTTGTACAAAGATCAAGTACCACTGAGATGGTTTTTTTGTGGTTTCACATTCCAAAATAAAATCGGTTAGCTTTGCTAAGTAAAGAGATCTGTCCCAATGAAATTTTCCCTCATGATAATTAGTTCAGGAAAAGGAAAGAAGGATTTTCTATGTTTTTTTTTTTTTTCCCAAAAAACCCCATGGTTTAAATGAAAAGCAAATATTGGGTTAGTTTAGTATTTGCTTAACTGGAATCTCTAATGCTGAAAAAAAGCTGAGTAAGTTAAGAACTCAAATCAACTTTCATTGGGATTTAAGCTGCTAGGTGACAAAGATGCTTTGGAGATTGTTATGATCTGCAGAGAAAAAATGTCAATTTTCAAAATGAACAAATAATTGTCAAAATTGTTCCTGGTTTCATAAAAGATTGTTCTGTGAGAAAAAGCTTAATGGCTTTATCTCTTCTATCTCTGCTAGCATAGAAAGCAGGCTTTTCTCCTGAGAGCACACATTTCTGTTCTGGGGGAAGATTGCTGAGTGAAAGGTCTATTATCTAACCTTTTCACACCTGCTTGCAGAGTGGGACCAACAAAAGAAGAGAAGACAAGTTCTTTCCACAAAAAGGGCTGTCTGCGGGCAGGACCTTGTGTAGCAGCCTAGAAGATAAGGGGCTAATGCTGATATCTCAAACCAATGGTTGAATAGCCATGGAGCCAACCAAGGGCTGCTGGTAATGACAGGCTCTGAGGAAGAGCAGGATGTGGCTGGGGAAGGGGGACATGTGGAGGTAGGGCAGCGTTTTTCTGTGACAAACATCCTTTTTCTGGCTCCTGGAGACAAAAACAACACAGCAAGAGCACAAGCAGAGGAATGAGGTTGAGAAGTGGGCATGGACTGCTAACCAAAGGATGACCCAGGAAGGGGGAACAAGACCATCCCCTAAGGCTTCTGACCCACTTCCAGAAAGGTTTAGGAGAATGGATTGTGCATAATAACTAATTTGCATGGCAAACAAAGAAATTAGCTCCAGGGTGAGGGACATACCAGTTTCCATGCTGCATATAATTTACAAATCAAACCTTTTGGGGACCCTCTGGCTTTTGTTGTTTGACAACACAACAGGTGTCTATGAATCTTAGGTGCTCCCTTCCCTTTAAGGATGTGGTGCCACACCTGTAGCTACATGGGAAAAGTGTTTTCTATTGGTGTATCTTCCACTGCTAGGCTATGCAGGTCTGCATCTTCTCTCATAGTTTACTCTGGTAAAATAAAATAATTGATTCCAGAATAATTCAATAGGGTTGATTTTGTTTGTGTTTTTTTTTTTTCCTGTTGTGAGCTTTTTTTAGTTCTTGTTGTTGTTTTTCTTGTCTTAGTTTGTTTTGCTATTTTTCTGACACCAAGTAAAGTGAAATTAAAGTGAAATTAAAGTGAGACGACTTTGCCCTTAGATACATAAGGACACAGGAAACAACATGAAATCTAGATAGTAGAATACCCATGCACCCTTGCTGATTTCTTCTAATCTGGATACAAAAATCCCTTATAAAAGTCCCTTATCAGTGTTAGGCTGTGATCTTAGAAACAGAAGTAATTGTCTCAATGCTGACAAGTTGCCTTTCTTGTTTACCTTTCCTGGGCTTTCAAGGGGAAAGGGTGATAAGCAGATTCTATCTTGTTCTTTTCAGACTACCCTAGAAAGAGTCTGAGATTAAGACCCTTCGAGAGAAATTCCATTAGAAATTCAGTGTACAGTGTACTTGAGATAATGCAGGAGTTTGGACTGTACCTCTCATTTCTTCCTGAATCCTTCATAACCTGGAGATAACATAATACCATCTGAATCAAAAGTTTAAAAATATATAGCATACTGAAAAGTATGAATATGGGCACCAGGGCTGTTCATCAGAAATATTTATTTGTTTCAGATTCAAATTTGTTTTAGAAAATATTTAAGCACATTAATTATTTAGGAAGAAATCTAGAGGAATAATACTTTTTCAAATTGTAATTTGGATTTATTATCTGCTTGAAGACAGAATATACTCAAAAGGTAAGTTATTATTTAGGATCAAACTGACTGGCAAAGTCTGACTTGTGAAAAATGCTTTCTGCACCATTTCTATAATGATGTTTGCATCTCTTTGTCACAGAATTACAGAATCACAGAATGGACAAGATTGGAAAGGACCACAGCAGTCCTTGATCCAACCTCCACGCTCAAGCAGGGTCATCCCAGACTCAGGATTGTCCAGACAGTTCCTGAATACCTTCAGTGAAGAAGACCCCATCACCTCTCTGGGCAATCTGTTTCGGTGCTTGGTCACAGCACAGTGAAGAAGTTCTTCCTCATATTCAGGTGGAACTTCTTGAACAAGGGAGCCTGGGCTCTTCCAGAAGAACTGGGCATGCCAGTACAGTCCATCAGTGTTCCCTGGGATGAAAGCTGCTGCTGTGGCCAGGGCCCTTCCAGGATCTTCTTGACCATGTGGCAGAGCAGCACAAAGCTGAAATGTTTGAGAGCAACCAGCCCATTTGGCTTTAAGTTGCACGTGATTATCAACAAGAACATCCACAGAACTTTCTCCCTCGCCCCTATCTGCTGAGCCTTCATCCTGCAGCTCTTCAGAGCCCCAGGGCAGGCCAGCATGGCACCACCCTCTGCCAGAGCAGCAGGGGCAGAAGTGCAGGGTGCTTGGTCATCTATCAGGACAGGGGACTGCAGCACCCTGCACCATGCCTGGCCCAGCACAGCTTCAGCCCTGGCTCCAGGGATTACAAGTGGGTCTATGGTCAGGAAAGCCATGCTTCAAACACCACAACAAAAAAGCTTCTGCCTCTTCCTATCGCTGACACACTCATGCACCCATCACACTTCATGCAGAACAGGCCAGACTGTTCTTGTATAGGCAGAAAATCCCCACGCAGACATTTCTGAAGCATGTTTCCTCTATTCTGGACTCGTTTTGGCTTCCCTCCCCACCCTTTCCCTCCCATCTGGCACTGACAGGGAGTGATGGATACGGTTTGTCCTCCCCCAGCCAGAGCCAAGCTGTGCTCCCAGGAACGCTTCCCTTATTAGTCACATCCGGGGCTCACAGCTGAGCTGGAATGGGAATATTCCCCCAGCAGCGCCAGCCCTGACCTCCATGGGGTTTGTCTCCTGACTCTCATGATGAGAGGGCCCCAGGGAAAAGCTGTGACAAGCCCCAGGGGCTGTGCACAACCTGTGGGGGTGCTGGAGGTCACCTGCCCTCGGAGGGGCTCAGGGAGGGCTGATCCCACAGCGGGCTGAAAAGCGATCTCATCCTAATGATTCAGCCAGAAATCAAAAGTTTGTCTGCCTTCTTTCATCTATTCACTGTACAGTCTGCATACAAATTCCTATTCAAATATCATTAAAGCTCAAATATTGAATTATTCAGTGTAAGCAGCTTTGTGAAACACAAACTTCATGGCTGATTACACTTTGACTACCCCTGACTCATAGAAATAATTTAACTCCGTGAGTTCGTGTACCAAACCACACATGAAGCTGACTTTCATACACCACATCATAAAAACAGTGTTAAAATTAAAGATTTTTCCTTCACTTTTCACACACAGCAAGGTGAGAAAATAAATGAAAGTTTATTGCTATATAAAAAATGTTTTAAAAAATAGTGGGAAGAAAAAACATTTAAAAGCAGTTACAATACAGCACTGAAAATCATGTAGAGACTATTTCGTGGCCAAAAACGACTAAGGAATATAAATAGTGCTTTTAGGGAAGAAAAATGTGTTTTTCAGGGAGGAAAAGCACTCAAGTTTTCTGAATTTTGAAACAATAGTCGTGCACACACAGAGAATAAAGTACTTGCCTAATAAATATCTATAACACAGTGCAAGAAAGAAAAGACTAACACCCGTTTTTCTTGCAGAAGTGTATGTTTAAAAATATTCAAACCAAATCAACTGTAGTGACTCACATTAATATGGTATGCAAAACTAAAGGCTTGTGTTCATGCTATCACTGTGTCCTTAACTTGATTAAAGTGGATTAAATATTTATGTGGGGCAGCCAACTTGGTTTTACATCTTTTACATTGAGCTCAGAGCACACCTAGATGAACCAGAACTTTGTGCATTTACAGAGTTATAAATCAAAGATAAGTGTGCACAGCACCTTTCCTGGAGATTATGCAGTCAGTCTTCCATGAACCAACATAACAGCAAATCAGGATTTCATTCTACTTGGATTTCTATTGCCAACCAAAAAATTCTGAGGCAGTACTGTTAGATCCCAGGTACTATATCTGAAAGGAGAAAATACTCCATTTTATTATGCTTCTATCCAAGAGTTGCTCTTTTTTTCCTACAGTTCTTTACTAATAATCTTACATTCTACAGGTGTAATTGATTCTTGCAGCAGCACCAGAGCATTTTCAAATGCAGGCCCTAGATGTGTTAATTTATAAGTAGATCTCCTTTCTCATAACTGATAACAAACTATGGATATGTGTTTTCTCATATACAGCAGTTCACTGTGTTGGACTGCAGACCCAGTGACCAAGAGCCAGGAAGTGGTGTCCTGTTTCTAAAAGTCATGTATTTTCTTTAAATAGATATTTAATATCCTACCTCATCAGTGCTGCTGGCAAGTGGTATTCTAATGAGGAATTATTTTATTAACAAGTAACTTGCCTGCTGAATAAGAGAAGGAATATGCAGTACTCACCTCCTGCAGTTAAGTGTTACTGGTCTAGCAAAACCCATTTTCTTTTAGGATCAGGAGGAAGGAAGGTAATTCCATTGGAATAGAAGCTGACAGCTGTAATACAGCAAACATGCCATGGATCTGCACTGCAGCTCTCTCATTCTGGTGTAGAAGTGATCCCACTCTAGCACATCTCAGGAGAGACACTAAATAGGTTAACTTTTGGGATTTTATGCTTTTTTGTTTACCCATATGCCAAATAAGCACAATGATAGTTACCTCTTGAGCAATCATCTTGTGTTGCAGAAAAAACGTTTAACCTTTTAGGCTGCAGGTTCAGTGGATACAGAATAAAAAGAGGGTCCCCCAAGGAAAACAAATAAAAAGGGAAGGAGACTGAAAAAAATTATTTTTGAGGTCTTTTTTTGTTTGGTTTGGTTTATTTTTTTTTAACCTAGTGGAATTTCTCATTTTCTAACTATAGAAAGCATTTCATGGAGGCAATGACAGTCATAGCTTAATTACAAGTGTGATCAGTCCTGAAACATCTAGAAACTTGATGGTTGGTGAGAAAGAGGATTGGAAACAACTTAATACTGCTAATCAAAACTGCAATAACTTCCTGAACCCTGAACAATTTTATTAGATTTAACAGTGAAAAAATATTAAACAATATAAAAATTAAAAATACATTTTTATGTATTACAGTAAATGTTGAGAGGTATAGGAATGAGTTTAAAATACTCTGAGAAACAATTATTTACAAGGAAAAAATATCACTAGAATACTTACTAGGAACTAATCAAGAGATTGGCAGACCCACCTGATCACTTTGCCAAAGTTTCACCTTTCCAAAAGTCTAAGTGATGAGGGATAACACAGATTGTAGTCCCTTGTCCTCTACAAAGACATAGAACTGCTTTTAGGGTGGAAAACTTGTATGAGATATATGGATGTGGAAGAGTAAGCAATAGCTCAGGGGAAAAGGAAAGGTATCCATTTAATGCAATCAAATTGTGGCAATTTTGGGCTTGAGGGAAGTAAGGGAAGCTTTGCTATCGATTATAATGGAACAATACATTTTTGACCTGTTACCTACAATAATTATGATTTAAAAGCAAATTCTATATGAAAAGCTCTCTACTTTTGCAAGACATAGTGATGTCTGCAAACTGGACTTCAGAAAATCAGACAAAAAGTTTCCAGGAGACATCTCAGACAGCTAAACACTGCTCCTTTATGTGGATGATGCTTCCTTTTAATGTGGAACTCTTTCAAGGTTGGAGGGGTGAACTGTTCACTGAGATGAATATGGAAATTCATATGGGGACTTTTTTCCAGATCTATTTACCTATGCATTTTATAATCACTGTTTATTTTCTGTACTCTTGTTTTAACTAAATAAAGAAGGCTAAATGCAGCGCCAGTGGTGAAACTTGAGAAAGTAACCTGTTCTCCAGAACTGCTCCCAAAAAAGGCTGAACACTTTAAAGTCAGCAAGGATAAAGAATTTTTACTGGCATACTGGACTCACTCACACCATGGTTGCTGAGAGAATTAATTTCAGCTCTTTCAATGCCTTTGGCCATTTTGTGGATATTTTATATAGTATTTTGATTAGGTTTTTTTATTGACTAGTCCTCTGTGTAGCTGGCTGCTGCAAGAAGCTGTTACCAAGATACAGTACCACTGTAAAAGAAGTTCAAAGGAGTATGTTGACAGGACTGCTAAGTAGGTCTAGAATAGCAGAGGTGTACAACCCCCAGGGGTTTTGATCCAGGTGTGATGCAGTGAAATAAAATTGACAGTAAGCATTGACTGATTTTCCCAGTTATCCAATAGGTCAGTATATGCAATTCCAAGAATGCATTGTCATCCTCTGAGCTGAAAAGAAATTATGATGCTGCATCAGTAATGCAAAAACACACTCAAGAATGAAGAGTTTTCCACATGCAACATTTTTTCTTTTGAACTTTTTCTGTTTGGATATATATTTTTATAGAATACTTTCTGTCTGCCTTATAGAGGATGTAAAACCTGAAGTTCAAATTTCAGGAGCATTTTTCTCACGCCAGCAGCTTACTTGACTCCCCATGGGCTACTTATGTAAATTCAGCATGTGGACTCAGGCCTGGAGCACACAATACCCAAAACTGCTTTGATTCAATGTAGAAGAGCAGGTTCACTGACAGTGAAGTGCACAGGGGTACTTAAGGGGTGAAAACAGCAGATGTTTTGTCCTACAGAGCTCCTTTCTGGTTCCCTTCCCAGGTAAGAACTTGATCAGGGTTTACTCATGGTAGCAGGATTCCATTTGATCAATTTCCTTAATTATGAACCAAGCAGTCATGGATATGGGCTTGCCATTGCTTTAACTGAAAGCCACCCACTCCACACACACAAAAAAATCCTATTTAATTAGGAGGAAAGAAAAAGTTAAGAAATGAAGGGATTCCTTCTCAAGCAAAAATTTTCAAGCAAGGCTGCATGAGCCAGACCATTTGTCCACTCTGTCTAGAGGAAGATTATATTTACCTGAATAGCTAGAACAAGGAGAAGCATAAAAAAAGGGATGTGGGTAGAAAGGGAAAATGATGAGGCAGCAGTGGGGTACAGAAATTGACAATCAGATGCATAATTGTTGCCTGAATGAGGAAAAAAATGTTCTCATGTGCTTCTGTCTGTTCATTTCATCTGTATTCATCTGGGAAGACAGCAAGGGGTAGGCAATAAAAAAAACCCCAACAAAATAAATCTATTTCCCATACATCTTGCTAAATGTGTGCCTGTATCTCCACACTGATAGAAATTCAAAGCTTTCTGAAACTCATTATCTCAATGAGAAATTACAAATTATTCAGGAGCAGCTTCATTTTAATTCATATTTAAATAATTTCCTACTAATTTGAAAATTCAAGTAAACCCATACAGTGGAAAAATATAGAAAGTATCCTACTACCGGAGAAAAAGCTTTGTTTCAAAGCCAATACATTTATAATGTCAAATTATACATGACTTGATAATTCTGAGATTGAATAACTTAAATTTTCACCTATCATTTTTTCTTTTGAATAGCAGAATTATAATGAATAAATTAACTTAGAAATTACAGAAAATATCCCTGGCAAATATTGCACCTTCCCCTTGTTTTTTGATGAATTTTATTGCTCTTAACAGTCCAGGACGTTTAACTGAATAAGAAGACAAACAAGTTAAATTATCTCATCAAAATATGTTACAGTTTAGACTTTAGGAGAACTATTTAGTAGCAAGAGTATTTAAGCAACCAGGAGATAGATTATTAATTCAGTAGGAGGGTCAATTATCTTAATAAGGACTGGAGGTGACATAGCATTTTGTGATTTTAATCTGCAATAGGTTATTGTGAAATTGCCTGAGGGTGAACATAATCAATTTGGAGCATCTAAGCAACATTTACTTTGTACTAAACCTGACAAACAACCTGAGGAAATTCAGCCATGCAGTCAAACAGAACAGGAACACACAGAAGAATAAAGATATTATTCTTCAGAGGTGGGTGAAAAAATGACACTTGGTGTAAGATATTTACAGAAATTTTTGCATATGTTATTGTCTGCTATTCTAAAATGCATTTAGTTCCCTAACAGACTTGAATTTACCACCACCTAACCCACAAAGAAGTGTCTAAAGTTTTATGAAAAGAAGGAAAAATAAATCTCACAAAATGTAGAACTCAATATACAATATCACCCTGTGCATTAAGAGCAGATATTACCATGTACTACAACAGTATTCAGGCATATTATTTATTAAACCAACGTTGAGTGACTACAAGTCCATATTTTTACAGCTAAATTATGTATTACTCAGCACCACTTAAAGAAGCTGCTGAGAAGTCATTTTTTGGAATTTCTTATGTCTGACAGAAAGAAATTCACATCATTAAATTGCAAGAAATTGTTCACAGTACAAAGCTGCCTCTTTGGTCATTTGGTGTAAATGGATAATTGACAAAAGTACCTGGATTGCATTTGAAAGCTCAAACTTTTCAAACACAGAGGAAAATTTATTTTAATATATTGGAAATAGCTAGAAAGAATTAATATTTTAATTTGACCTTTATGTCTACATTGTGCAAATAGATTCTAAGTTGTTCTGAATATTGACTCACAGAAACCAAGATCTCAGATTGTGTAATTAGCTTGGCTTACAGCAGCCAAATCACATTGGAATTTCTCATCATTAAAAGTGCCAGTGAAGAAAGGGATGTCACAGATCTAGTAAGAAAAGAGAAGTGAGAGGGTTTTTTTTATGTTGTTCTTTGATTTTCATCATGAAAAGCAGATAGATTGGCCTTTCTCCCCCCTTCAGCACAGAATCAATAAATTGAGCACAGTTGTGAACCCTGGCTGAATGACTAATATCAGTGTAACTCCTGTGGTGACCCAAGCCAGTCTCATTCCCAAAAATGCATCTCTGTAGTTATTTTATAGCTATTAGTGCAGCATGTCTTTAAGAAGAAATATTTCATAAATTCTGCCTGTGTTCCCAGAGGGATGGCACATTGTTTATCCCAATAATGAACCAATTAGAACGCTTAGCAGGTATAAGAAAGATAATGCTCTACCTATCTTCCAAATCTATTACCTTCTGTTGGACTCCTGCAGATTTTCCAACCTGCGTAAAAGAATTTAAAAAAAAAGATCCTTTGTTTTATTTTCTCTAAATTCGAATGCTTATTTATTTAATCACAGAATGACAGAATGGTTTGAGCTGGAAGAAGCCTTGAAAGTCATCCAATCCCTCTACCATGGGCAAGGTAGACCCTCAGACCAGGTAGCTCAGAGCCCCATCCAGCCTGGCCTTGAACACCTCCAGGGATGGGACAGCCACAGCTTCTCTGGGAAACCTGTGCCAGGGCCTTACCACCCTTATGGTAAAGAATATTTTGCTAATATCTATCTAATATCTATCCCCCTGCAGCCTAAAGTCATCCCTCCTAGTTGATGTTAAAGATAATTCCATTATACAGCACTTTTTGGAGTAATGAAATAAAATGTCATGCTGTCCATCAGACAGCAAAAAAATGGGTTCTCGGGTTTCAAGAAGTCTACATCTATCATGAATAGAAACAAATTTCAAGAAAATTCTTTCTTCCTGGCCCTTACTCACCTGTGTATTCACACACAGGCACTGCAAGTCTTAATGCAAAGATTCAGTAGCAAACTCATACTCACCTTAACACAAACTTGCTGTTTGTGAACTGACACCTTTGATTTGGGTGTTTTCTGTGAAAAGTCACTAGAACTATTGCCTGTACATCAAGAGGACACATCCACCCTACAGCATTTGTGTGGTTAGAAAAAATTAAGGATTTGGTTGAATACTTGTCTACAAATTTAGTGTCCTCTAAAGAACCCTTTTAAAGTTATTTCATCCCTCTTTCCTTCACCATTTGAACGAGCAAATGTTTAGGATCAAAACACAGGAAAAAAATCCCAAACTGCTGTGTATGCAAAATAAATGGGTGTGTCAAAAATCATATACTGGATTACAGAGCTAGATTACAGTAAACAATCCTTGAGAAGGTCTGTAAGAAGCAATCATTAGAAAATACATCGGTACATAAGTACCATAAAGCCCTAAGGAGAAAGAGAAATTAAGGGGGAAAATACCTGAAAAATCTGAGAACAAAACTTTTTAGCTAGGACACCAAGCTCTAGAACAAAAGAGAAACATCACGTGAATGACCAATACTTGTGCTCTGAGAATAAGTAAACAGAAAGACTGCATTATGCAAAGCATTCTATAAGGATTTTGAGACAGACAAGTTCACTAAGAATCAAGCTGAACACACTCTTTAAAAATCACCCCAACATCTGTAAAAACAGATGTGAATTTTGGCATGTAGGAAAAACCTGACTTGCTGACACTAAACTGGTCTTGCTGGACTTGTAGAGTTTAAAATCTGATGTCTCAGGTGTACCACAACAGCTAAAGCTGATTAAAAAAATCAATGGGAATGTGTCAAGGTAGTCAAAATTAGCAGTCACAGTCATTAAGCTTCAGACTGAAAGAAGGAAATGAAGATCCTGCTCTGAGTAAACAAAGAAAAAGAGAACGATTTCTGCTAAGCGAGAACTTAGTCAGACTGCAAGTCAGACTTTATTTATTTTCAAAATACAGTCAGATAAAGGCTTTTCAGATTCCTTTAGTCTGTTTTAAATATTGATAATTTATCTTCCACTTTGTGATCTTTCACTGTCTCCTTCCCCTTTTGTTTCTGAAAGGGTTTCTATATAGCCTTCCATCCAAGAAATCTCTTAATTACTCAGAATAGGCAGGGTTCTGCTTTTATCAAAATACAGCAGACTAGATTCTTATTTTTATGCAATAGTAGCAACTAAGCCAAATACCATGCCTTAAATATTTAAGCAGTTTATAGTCATGTCATTCAATTGTTCTTTAACAACACAATGAAAACATCATAGCAACAAGAACTCAGGTATGAAGAAAATACCAGGACTGAAGAAAGTTAGTAAATTTAGTCTTTAGTGAATTCACATTGGCAGTTTGAAGCTAACTGTTTAATTTTCATTGGGTTAAAATCTATGAAATATTGAAGAAAATTTGCCAATTAAAAAAATTTCTGCCTGAAAACAGTTTGCTTGCAACTGCTGCAACGAATAACTGAAACTATACTAACCACAAGAGATAAACCAATAATTCTTGACTATTTTTTCCCATTTGTTTGACATTTTTACATTTGGCAGTACACTGTGTATTGACAAAGACACTGTTTCCAATATACACTCAGTTTGTTAGTCAATTCATGTGTTGCTGGCTCAGATTTTCCACACAGCAACAGAGGAGCAAAATATGAAAATCCTCAGGAACATGTAACTAGAAGCCCATAAAAATTAGCAGAATTATAAAAACCTAGTATATAAAATAAGTTTGATTTTGTAGGCAAATAAATTTCACTTTTGATTTGTCATTTGGTTTTGGTTTTTTTCTTTTGGTTTCAGCTTTGCTTTTCCTTACAAACTTCTTTTAGAAGATTTGCATCCAAAGCTTAAAGCATTAAATACAAACCTGATTGTATTCTTTCCAAGTATAGGCAGATTTTGACTGAAAAATATGAAATTGTGAAAATTATGAAAACAGGCTTAACAAACTTGTGGCAAAAGGCAAGCAAATCATGTTCCAGCAGCCCACTCTCATTGCATTAGTGATGAATGTGGCTCAGACAATTCCAAGTTGCAGCTCCAATTCCAGCTGCAGTGGAGGCTCTGTGGGGGAGATAAGGCAACAATTTTCAAGCTTCTGCACTTCCTGATGAAGAACTGCCTCCCATGCTTCAGGGATGCTGGCTAACTCTTGTGTTTCTCTGGTTTTTTTGGGTTTTTTTTCTTTCTCAGCTCCCTAGTGACTAGAGAATTAACAGGAAACTGGAACACAGAAAGCCTGAGAAACCTCAAAGCTCTCCAAGTTTCATTTAAAAATTTTCAAGACAGACTATGTAATGGTTGTTAATGTATTTGTCTACACTTGCCTTCTGCTGGATATTCCTTTATGAAAAAGTGCAGCTTTAGAACACAAAAGGAATTTTCCAAGGAATAGATAGTGTGACCTTTTCCCATACCCTGTAAGAAGCATTTATCTCTTCATAGTATAAAATATATATTGAGCAACTTATGCTAGAGAACAGATGGTAAACAACCCAAAAAGCAGAAAACAGAGTGCTACCAAAATATGTGCTTTTTCTTCTTTTCGCTTCTGTCAGACTGTGAATATTCGGACCATGGAGAGTCTTTCACAAGAGGTTAGCATTTCTGAGATGTCCCACTGACAGCTGTGAAACTGCTCATGACACATCCACACCTACAGGACAGAATCATGGAAAAGTGAGTCTGCAAAGTACCTCGAGAAGCTTCCTTTGGCACCTTGCCTCACACAAGGTTAATTTTATCTCTGTCACTCCTGGCTGATGTTTATCGAACCTATTAATAAAGGTGTCCCATGATGGCAGCTACAGTTTTCCCCAGCAATTTATTCTGTTCCTTTCTATATCTTTATCTTCAAAATCTTCATCGTATCTGATCCATGTTCCTTTGTGCTGGAGTTTAATCTAATTACTTTCTTATTTTATTCTTCATGGACATGATGAGCAAATTTTTTCAAATTTTTTCCCTTCCATTTCCCATACCACGAGAGTTGCAAATATGCATTAAAGACTAGAAACAAGTTTTCTTTTTTTTTTTTTTAGCTGTAATGAGCCATAATTTATAAAAAATAATAGGTCTGGATATAAAATTTAAAATTTAGCAAAACAGTAGCTGTAAGAAAACTACAGGGAAAAAAATGTTGACATATGCCAAACAATAATCAAGTAAGAGTTTATCATCTCTGCATGTTGCTAAGCAAAATGGAGGGAGTGAAAGGAGACAAAATGTCTTTTGGAGATTTTGTTCAAGGCTTTTTGGTTTGCATTTCTTTAATGCTAATACTTTGATTGAAAGACAGCAAAACAATAATTTAATAAAAAGTTATTTTCTGTTTGAAATTGCTTTCAACAGAATATTTTTGACCAGACATGTTACAAAGATTCAAAAAATAATGTCCTTGTCAATCTTCATCAGCCCCTGAAATTTTTTTTATATTTTCCTCCAGCAACACAACAATAAACTTTAATTTAGGTTCACCATGTATTTTTATGTTCCTGCATGAAATACTCACTAAAACTTTAGCAATTAGAACTATTCTCTGAAGGAGTCTTGGAAGTTTCAGATTTTGCCACTATTTATAGCTGTCTGCTTAGCAAGTTTTCCACGCAGGGAAGCAATGGCACGTCTGCTGCATGGTCTGCAGTGATTTATATCTCATTCAGGGGCATGGTTAAAGCACTGTGTTAGAACAGGGAAAATCTGAACTTTAGAAATTCCAGCTGGGGCAACCAAACTGAACACCCAGGAAGAAAACTCTAGGTACATATTTTGTCCTAGCATCCATATATCCAACTTCCTTGTTGCGGTTTTCTAAATTTGATCACTTTGTAAAAGCTGTCATAAATCTCTTAGAACCCCCAATCTATCATAAATCTCACCATTTATTACAATTAAAGACATAGGTTTGTTTTGTTCAGTTCTACAAATAGCACTTGTTCTATGCATATACTTAAAAATCATAAATTTCAAAACATCAATAAAGTTAAAATACTCCATTTATGTGTGTTATAAAATAAAGTTTATGACACTTAAACAACCATATATATTTTAAGCACTTGTCTTTATATATCTAAACAAAATGTTGGATTGCCTTGACTCTAGTGCCAGAATAATTTTACTCAGAAAGCATTCTAAGTTAGCATGGCATGGATTCACTCTTTAGTCACTATTTTTCCATCATTATTTCCTTTCCTGATGAGCT
This sequence comes from Camarhynchus parvulus, assembly GCF_901933205.1. NCBI lineage: Eukaryota > Metazoa > Chordata > Aves > Passeriformes > Thraupidae > Camarhynchus > Camarhynchus parvulus. The sequence continues at coordinate 108,262,095 of NC_044571.1, forward strand.
AGTGAATCTTACCTCTTACTGTGCTTGCTGAGCTCTGGAAATTCTTTGTAACTTCTAAATATATTATCATAACAAACACAGAAAATATGCCCAACATCAGTGTTTAGAAGATCACACCCATATCTTATGCACAATCTTTTTTATAAACATGTTGAATCTCAAACCAGAGAAACTCGAGGACTGTTTAATTGCAAATGAACTTTCATTAGCTTTAAAGGCCTGAAAACACTGACAGAACTCCTACCAGACATTGTCCTTTTTTTGACAGAAAGAAGCAGAGAACCCATCTTGTCTTTACATAACTAAAACACTCACCAAACCAGAATCCACACAGTTTAGCACTAAAATAATCAAACTAAACATCATAGAAAAGACGGTTTCTTAGGAAAAGAAGCTATGTCATCAGTGACTTCCCTGGCCAGACGGATTTGGAGAAAGAAGCCCAGGGGAAAACTGAGACAGACATTACCTCTACAGTCTGTGTTTCAACATTTTAAGCCACAAATATTCTCCTAAATCATCCTATGGAAGATCTGTATTTTTACTGACTTCCATTATTGATAGGTCACTCTTATAAGCACTGAATAAGCCTCTTTTACAAGCCTGTGTTCTTAGCACTCTTTATAGACATTATAGAAAAGTTTTAAATGTCATATTTGATTTGTGTTTTATTTGAAATGGAAATAAGCAGCCCACATAGGTTTAATAATTTATCTAGTGTATGGTTTGAAACACCAGGGCACACAGCTTGGATGTCAAAATACACTGTTTGGAACTGAATTGTTTAGTAAGTGTTAAAGGCAGCTATTCCAACAGTCATTCTAAAGCAAACTGGTTTTTTTCTGCTAGCTGTTGCATCTATGGGACAAGTCCAAATTTCATCTTGTGGCTGAACTCTTTTTGATGCAGTCTTTGCACAAATCTAAAAGAAAGAATGGGAAAAAATGATTTTCCCTTCCAGTCACTGCATAAATTCCTAATGAATGGTTTCAGTGTTGTTTTGGTGCTGAGTATTGCTTTAAACAGTTGGATATACACACCAGGCATCCAACTTACCTTCCTGAAGCACACAAAGGCTTTGCTAGACAGAAAATCACAGCTGAACTTGATCCCAATCCGATTCTACTGCCGAACCGCAGAATCTGCAGAAAGCAGTGGAATTATTCTAATTGTACCTGGTAATTAGAGGAGAACATGAGTGGCTGGGAGAAAATTGCTAGGGAGGGAAACAATTTAACACAGAATAGGAAGTGTATTAAAAGCAGACTGACTAAAGCAAAACTAAAACAGCACAAGGGCATGCTGCCTTCCCAGGCACTGGGGTCAGAAGTTTGAGTTGGGACCATTGCTCCCATGTAAGAGTGGGATGGAAGAGTTGCAGACAGCACAAAGGTGACTTTTTGTTGTCTCTGGTGGAGCACTGGCAGTAGGGCTTGTTGGAAGCCTCACCACAGATCAGCAGAAGGGTTGTTTTGAAGGAGTCTTTGCCCTGCTATCCATCCTGAGAACAAGGGCTGGTGCTAAACACTGTAAGCAACAGAAACAGGTCCTGGTGCCTGGGGAATTGGAAAGACCCTGGGTAGAGCTGAAAACAGTGCTCTATAAATCATGGTGCAAAGGTTACAAAAAAGTAATTCAGATACTTCTGTCCACAATCTCAAACCTAGTCATCAAGTAATGAACACAGCACCTATTTCCTAAAAAGAGACTAGGCTATTTGTTTTGCTTTTTTTTTGACAAAATCATCCACTTAGTGGATAAAGGGAATTCAATATACGTGTCTGGAATCTACCGAGGTGCTTCATATGATAACTCGCAGAATTCTACTGAAAATTATTTCCCAATGACTTGCAGAGAGCATTGTCACAAGGGCTGAGAGCTGGCTGTACAAAAAAGGGCTCAAAGTATTAGATTTGGAGTGTAGGGGAGAATATTTAATAGCATTCTGTAGAGAGTCATCCAGTTTAACGTCTTTATTAATAATGTGCATGTGGGAGTAAAAATACATTAATGAAATATGCAGGTGAGAATAAATTAGAACTTGAGGTGAACACCAGAGAGCACAAAGGCATAATACAAATGGGACCAAGTGAGATTAAGGAATCAGGCAGAAAATTACAAAATGAGCTTCAAATGGGAAAAATACAAACTAATATATTTGAAGAAAATAATATAAATTACAGATATTCACAGAGTCTGAAAACTAGGGATGAAGTGTAACACGGAAAGGTCTCAAAGCACTAGTTTGTTTAAAGCTGAGTGAAAAATTTCAGTGTATTTTTTCAGCAAGTTATTTTTTAGCTCTGTTCAAAGCTTCCGTCTTCAGATAACAAAGATACAGTAGCATTTCTGACTTCAGCGCTGCAGCCCTCAGACTCAAGAGTACTGGATATCTTTAAAAATAAAATATATATATATATATATATATATATATTTAAAAATCAGTTTATGATTTGTCATTGTATTTCTGCAGTGACATAACTATAACAAACAATCACAAAGAACCACATAACAAGATGATCCAAAGACCTTGACCTGAGAAATTGAGGGCAGATCCACCACAAGCAAACCATGGTTTGATTCATTTGAGTAACCAGATTGCTTTTCTTCTCTGGTATTTGGATGAAGAAGAGGTTGATTTTTAGGCTGGATCCTGATTATATCACAGTGACCATATCTTGTGATTTTAGGTTATCCTGAATACTGTGGAGTGTATTTGATTCAGATATCATCTAGGTCTTTCCCCTGACATTACAGAGATCTGGGACTCTGCACATATGTTTTCCAAGACCAAAAGGAAAAACCCTTTGGGGGAAATTATTGGGATTTGTTGGAATGTATCAGTAAATCAACCATGCACAGGACAATAGAAAAGTCACCTTGAAAAATGCATAGAAGACAAAGTAAGTTATGTCTTGAAGAACTAGTAAATATTTGGGTCTGTAAGTTTTTTTTTAACATTAATTATTTTATTCAGTTTTATGCTTTTTTAGGTTTTTTTATTCCCTCCATTAAAATTGTTATGAATTCTTATCCTCCCTCCTAAATTAATAATTCTGAGTCAGAAGCAGATATTTTCTCAGGTATAATCATTAGCACTTGTTAAAGGCCTTCAGATGCTCTAGGCTGTGTCTTGTTAAGATTATTAAATGAATCTTTCACTTACCTCCTGGTTATTTTCCAATTTGTTTGAAGATGGCTGCAATTAAATCTCCTTCATAAAAGACAAATTCTCCTAACAAGGGGCAGTTTGTAGCTCAGAGCTCTAGGTATGTTCTCCATGATCCCAAAGCAGACTGTGTCACATGGGCTCAAGCAAGAAAAAACTTTATATTCTGCTTTTTTTCCCCTTCCTTTCTGCAGTGCTCAACAGTTTTCAAGGCTTCTGCTTCCATGAACTCCTCTGTTTCATTTGAAATTCCTACAGATCTTTCTGGTGCTGTCTGACTGTTGTTCACATCTAAACATATTTATTTTGGTTGCTCACTGTAAACAAGGCTCTAAGATAAGGGAGGCAAGAGGCCTTTAGGTAGGGTGTATCAATTCTTTTGTTCTCTGCTCTCAGACAAAGGGCAAAGTGAGAACTGCTTAAAAGCCAACTAGTTCAGATTTAATGGCAAGCTGACAGGAAATAAAACAGGGTGGCATGGTGGTTGAGGAAGTATTGAACTGAAGGGGATGCAAAACAGAACAGGGACAAGGAAAAACAGATAAGATAAGAAAATTACAGTATGGGTTGGGTTTTTTTTAGCAGGGCAAGGTGATGGAGGAGAAGAGGAGGTGTTGGTGCTTTGTTTTTTGCTTATAAGTTTACAAGTGTATTACATTATCTCTGCTAACAGGCTTTCTTCTGTTTGACACACAGAAAAAATTCAATCATAAGATTATATTTGGTTTTGGGTATTGTAGGAAATGTTGACATCTCCTGAGATAATGGCGTTTTGTGAGGCAAATATCCTTGGGTTTTTTTGACTTTCAGTGCATAACGTGAAGGAGTTTAGATGCAGATGATATACTGGGTCTCTTTGGAAGCTTGAAAACAGATTGTTACTTTGCATAATCAACTTACTGATACCAAGTGATGAGTAACTCTATGTGAACCACAGACAAACATTTCTAAAATAAAACTGCAAACATGCTGACTTGTTTATTGGCATAAACTGCTTTGGGTCCCTCTTAAACACCATTTCTTTATCTATTAAAAATGACAAATAAATAATTTCATCAGTAACAGCTCTCTTAATGCCACCACAGAAAGGTAGGCTGGTAGTGAAGGCTGTGAGGACAAACCCACCCTACTCTGGTGCTGTGGCCACCAACTAGTTGATTTGAAAATGTAAAGCACAATGTAAGTGCTTTAACTGCTTATTTTGTCTTGAGCTGCCTAAGATATGGGCTGCATTTACTGACTACTAGTATTTGTCTTGTTGCTCAGATCTCGTCTGTCTTTATTAATAAAATTCTGAGAGAGCACACAAGCTGTAAGTAGTATTTAAAATTTGCATAGACCCATCCATTCTGGAAATAGCATTGAACTTTGTTCATTAGCTCTGCCAAGATTATCAGCTCTATTACCGTAGTGAATATTCTGAGTGTTATGAAGTAATGGTACGCTATCATGCATTTTCTAAAACAGAAAATTGAAAAATCCTCAAGAATGAGGTACCAGTATTCACAAAGAACAAAAACATTTAAAAAATCCCTCAAACTGTACATTAAATTGTCAAGTGCAAAAGAAGAACTATTTTTTTCTGTATCATGGAGAGTAGACACAATTGAAGCATGTAGGGGAAAAAAAATCTGTGATTGTGAGCATTATCTAAATACAAAATATATGCATAGGCCCAGAATTAAGTAATATAATATTAAAAGTTTTGGATGTGGAAGAGGGGATTAAAATATTAAGATGATTGACCTAATTTGTATTATTTTTTAGCTTATTTCATCCTTGGCATTTTAAATTTTACTTTATTTTGTTTTATTTATATCATACCTTTTTGTGCTACATAGCTTCACTGTTACAAAGATATTAAAAATATCGCTTCTCCCAGATTCATCTTGAACATTTTCCACAAGCTGGTCTCATAAGCTATTTGGGGAAGATGGTGGTAACTTGTTATCCTGTTGCTGGATTATCTAAATCTCTCTGAAATAACAGTGGCAATATTTTTACTCACAAAACTAAACTTGACTCACAAAATGTTTGCAAACGCAAATAACTCTTTCTTCCCCTTTGATGGATGTACCTTTTTGGCACTCCGGTCAAAACTAGCAATTCCTTCTTGATTGGTGCAACACATTTATTTCTATGGAATCAGGATTGTTATTTCCCAATTAGTATTTTAGAAACTTATACTACCTTTCTAGTATCATCTCCATGGTAATATATTACAGATTCTTCAACTCACAAATAATAGATGTTTAAAGCAGTCATTGATTGATCACAATTGCCCAAATGCTCCTCCAGCTGCTTTCCACTTTTTGTTGAATTTTTAAAAAGTATTGGTGTTTTTTAGATAGGTCTTGCTACAGACATTTTGTATTTTTATAACGTGAACTGCCACCTAGATGTTTGGAGTTCCTTATGTTGTTCATTTCTTTTGAGAGGGGCACTGCTACCACACAAGATGATGATGAGACAGTCTAAGGATAAAACATGTTTGGAAGGCACTTGGCATATATTATTAAATGAATGGGAAATGATCATTTAAAGCAGCAGATGATTAGAAAGGAAGGCATATTTTACTTGCAAATAGGGCACAAGTTGGCAAGTAAACTTGAACAGGTTTTAATACTATTGAAATGTCATGTTAGTACTTTGGGAACATTTGCAGGAGGAGCCTTTGCACCAAAACACTCCTGCTAAAAGGAGTCCTACAATATTTCTGTAAGGAAAAAATGGCTCTAATGAGGGAGATACTATGAACTTGTCAGAAATATTGTTAAATTACTGGACATATGCTGTCTCATTGCAACATATCTTGTGGTAAATAAATTCAAATTTATTTAAATGTCAGAGCAATTTGTAAGGAAGTCTTGGAGGAAATTCATGTTAAAATCAAAGTTCAAGATCCTTTGTTAAATATTTGATTATGTACGCCCCACATTTTCAGCAATAATGAATCTATTGAAGTATACAGTAATCATCTTTTCCCCCCATTTTATTGTTTCTGACTACTTTTCAGATAATTTGAAAATAAGAATCCCACAATTTTAAGATCTGAAAATTAGTTCATGACTTAGCTTTTTTCCCCTGAAGCAAAAGACCTCTGTGTTTGAGGATGGGAAGGCAACTTAGACTCAGGAAAAGCATCTGACAGAGTTAATGTTGTTGCAGTTCTGTCCCTGTTAGACTTGGAAAAAATTTCCTAGTTTTGAAATAAGGAAAAATAGTTCCAAGATGGAGGTGGAAGCAAAAATCGCACACTGTTATTGATCCTCTTCAGCATATCCCTTCAGGTAAAAAGAAGACTTGAGGAAAAAGGACAATGTAGGGAAAAGATAAAGAATGGTGAGAAAAGATGAAAAGAGGGATCTGAAAAATGCAGTCAAATGTCAAAGCGATCCTTGACATAAGCAAGGAAGTAGATGGAAATCCATGCTACATGTTGCCTGATGACTTAAAATCAATGCATTAAATAGAAGAAAAAGTATAGCAGGAGTAAGCAGGAAAACCAACACATTTCATAGCCCATGGCACATAGATTATAGCTTTTGTTTTTTTAAGTTGGCTCATACATACCTTGATTGAGGCTGTACAAAAGAGTTTGTTATTATTAAAATAAAAGTGTTTATATCATTTGGGATTACAAAGGAAAAAAAGAAATCTAAAAGACATACCTAAACTGATGTGATACTATGGTTCCAAATTCCTCAGGCAGCACAGAAATGTGGATTAGAAAGTGAATTCCCCCATTATTCCAATGAGATTATGGATTTAGGTTTGAAGTTAACAGTAATCTTTCATGATTCTCTCACATCCTCAAAATTATAGGAGGATCTAATTGAAGGAAAAGAAAAATCACTGTAAGATTGACATTTTCATATGCATAGGAACAATACCAAATTATAAGTATTATAACATTATTATTATACAATATTATTACACAAATAATATATAATATTCTAATATAATACTCATAAGTGTTATTAATTGGCACAAGAGGATTTTCTTTCCCTCAGTCCTGTATTAGCACATCTAGGACCCATCCTCTTAGTGATCAAACAATTTGCCATCTAAAGTTTAGATGACAATTTACATACAACTTATTTCAGTCAGGTACAGAGCTAAACAAAAATCTAAAATACAACCTGCTTTTGACTACACTAGAACTCTGTTAATCACAACACTTTTCATTTTTGCTGTGATATTTTTAATGATATCTTTTCATCAAATTAATGTCATAACATTTACTTTGTGATGAATATCAAGACACATTATGGGTTGTGTAACATGGCTTTTACTGGATAGGTTACCCTCTGGAAGATAACAAAGAGAACATTCCAAATAAGAGGCACTTCTAAACCCTTCTGCCTGAACTGTCATATATTATATGAATCATATATTATAAAATATATGATACCCGTATCACACAATTATTTTATTGTCTCAGCCTACTTCACATAAAACCTCTCCCTTTGCAATGCTCCACACACCTTAACTGTCACATAAAAGCATTGATGCTACATATCCTTTTACTTATGCATTTACCTATGATTGATAATCTTCTTTCAAAGGCAAAAGTTTTGTAATATAGAAATTGTATCACTTTTCAATCAGCTGCTCTACCTTTCCCCCAGTAATATACCCAAGTTCCTGTGGCATACAAATTTAGCAAAGGTAATCATCTGAGATGGAAATGTTACATATGGAAAAAAGATTGCTTTTTCTTTGAAAGTTGAGGGATGTTTGGTTTTTTGTTGTTGTTTTTTTTTTTTTTTTGGGGGTTTGGTTTTTTGGGGTTTTTTTTCCATTTGGTTTTGGTTTTGGTTTTGTTTGTTTTGTTATTTTGAGAACACGGAGAGATTTGACCTTTGTTTAGAAGTTTGGTAATAATTTAATTGAAAGAATCTAATGCCCTCACTCTTTTGACCAGACAAGCATTTCCTTCTTGCAAACATGCTGCAAGTCCTAAATCAGTGAGTATGTTTGTTTCTTATACTTTATGCTCAAAATCAGGAGTACATCTTGGGCTGGTGCAATGTATTGTACACATGATATTCCCAAAGTATTTGTTTCTGCTCCTGCAGTTGTTTTCCATGTACCATGGTGTAAGGCTTTCTGGATGATGAAAAATAATTATATACAAAAAAAAAATTAATAAGAGAAGAAATTTACAGAAACAAATTTTAATCTTACTATTAAAACAGTGAACCTGGGTGTTATTTACCACATAGATTTCATCCTAAAGTAGCAACATTTTAGCACTACAAGTTTTTATTGTTTCACATAGAGGGTTGAGGAAACACTGCAAATATTACCTGTAGTTCCTAAATTTCAAATAGTGAACCTCAGGTGGCACTGAATTATTGATCAGAGCACATTCTGAACACAAAGGCTGGAGGGAGAATACTCACGCTTTTCAAACAAACCCCATCTTGGTATAGAACATTAAGTGTTAGGTAGTCTCATATCTTCAATATTCACCTAAGAAATCTTTTTGGAGGTTCATGGTTATTTCTTAATCAACATTATTTTATCCATGGTTTCTAAAAAATTGGCACAGCTTTTCAGAAGGCAGACTGTTCACCTAGTTTCTAAGCTCAGGACCAATGTTTATTTTTGCTATCTCAATTTGATTTGATGGTATGAGGAAGCTGTCACCATCTGCTTCTATCTTATGAGATTTGCCTAGCCATGTGAAAAATAATGAATGTGACCAGAATGTGTGGGTGGGTGAAAAAAATCACCTGGATATGCTACTTTGATTTTAATGAAAAAGGAACAAATAATATAATGAGCATTATTGAATACCCACACACATTTTCCCCATTTAAAAATGAAGCTAGTGAAAATAATTTTCAGAGAAGAAAGATATTTGTTACAAAAACACATTCAGAACCTAGAGCAGAAACTTGATATTTCTATAAATGCTTAATTTTAAAGTTGCAAGTTTTAGTACTGCATTGTATTTGGATGAAAGGAAAAAAGGCTTCAATATCACCTGTAAAAGCATTAGCAAAAATATTAATTTTTTAATTAATGTATCAGTCAGAAATCTACATTAAATGTCTATAAGAAAGAAAACACTCAATATACATATATGCACAGGTATAAAATCAGAAATATATGTAAAAGCAGAAAAAGAGGATTTTCCTGTGAGTATCTTGTCCATATCCAGGGTTGCTCAAATGGCTGGAAGCCCTGACTTTTACTATCTCTCTAGTGTGTTCCTTTTGCAAATGGAAACTAAAAGCAGAATTGTAAATTTTTTCTGCTAACACCAGCACCTGAAATATTAGTTAAGACAAGGATGCAGCCTCTATCCTCTTCATATTTCCTCCTGTCAGCTTCCTTTCTGCCCAGTAAGTTAGTCACAGAGGAAAGAAGGTAAGAAAAAGTCACGTTTACATTGTGATGAGTCTGTCAAAGTCATTTAAATTGCCTTGGAATAATGCTGCTCCAGGACAGAGGGAGAAAGCAGCTGTAACAAATTCGGGAATGAATCAGTTGTTCACTTACCACCACCTTTTGTTATCTTTCTGCTCAATGATTTGTTATTTCATTAGATATACAAGAAAATAGACCGAATAAAAGGCTTCTGGTTTAATTTGTCTGAGATTCATTACTTTAGATCTTGTGAGATCTATTCAGGAAAACTTGTGATTTCTTTTGGAATCTTTTTTACCTGTTGGAAGGCAACTAGCAGTGCCTAGTCCAACTTCTTCCATAGCTGCTATTCTTTTCCTAGTTAAAAAAAAAATACTTAGAGAAAGAAAAATGTCTCTGCCCACTGTACAAATAATCAGAAGCTTAATTCTCATGCCAAACTTAGTTGTGTTTGTTTTTGAATGCCTTTCAAATTCTGATCTTCAGGCTGAGAGGAGTGTAAATGTACAACCTTTAGGGTTTGCTAAATCTTTACTGTAGCTAAAAGGAAAGAAAATCTCCTTTACCCTGTTGAGTGTGTTGAGAGGAGGGAAGGGGAAGCCAAAACCTTCATATTTTAGTTCTTTTCTTCAGGTAAATGTTGCTCATGAATATAAAAATCCACATGTAAATCTTCCAATATCCTTTTGTCCAAACTATCCCTTCAAGCTCTACTATCTTCATCTGCATCCACATTCTTGCACTGTCAAAGTCAATATTAAGTTCTGTTTTGGTTTTAAAAATTATAGCTATATTATTTTAAACAAATAGCCATATAATCACAATGATATTCACAAGTCTAATGTTTTCCCTTATCCTTCATAAATTTTTCTTTCTTGAATGTTTTCCTGGTAGAGTTGTACTTTTAATTTGCTGCAATATTTTCTTTGCTAACATTAATACTCTGTTTACAACAATAACCATAATTCATTCTGGCTAAAGGTTGAGGCCTGAAAAAAATATTGTCCATCTCCAATTTTTTAAAAGTACAAATCACAGTGAATAATGTAACTTCAATTCCAATGTGGAAGCATTATTTCAAAGCGAATGACAATAATGATCTTTAAATTACATGACCCAATTCTCCTCTGACTTTTATGTTTTCCTGTAAATCAGGGGTACATTTTTGAAGGCTATAAAGTTGCACTGACCTTTAATTATAAAGGTAACTGCAGAATCAGTTTGTGTTTTTAATACCTTCAGGCAGAAATAAGAAACGGATCCCCACGCTTAGAGACTCTATTTAGTCCACCTTGATGAAAAGAGGAGGCAAGATCAGGGACTGCAGATAAGTCTTGTGGCATTTCAGAGGGCTGAAAACAAAACCCACTTCCTCAAGCCCCTGGGCAGCAAACATCTAGTATCCCTTCACCACACAAAAGCAGTGTCTCACACTGTCCCTTACTCTAGGAAAGTGAGAACCTCCAGAGAAGGCTGGGACCTTTCAGTCATCATGGGAAACTCTGCAAGTGGCTTTTCTCTTCTTTGGGGAAACTTTCAGATTAGAAAGGAGCATGCTGTGTCATAGATTTTGTGTAGAATTGTAGTTGCATTACAAATATAATAATAATTGCAATTAAAATCTCCCACAATCCTTTCCCCCAACAAAATAAACAAACACAATGTTTGTAAAGTCAAGTATTGAAGTTTCCTTGCGGCCTTCAACAAGTTTATGCCTTCAGTTTTCAGTCTCTGCAATTATTTATTTTGTTTTGCCTCTTCTTTGCTATCTCTCTTCCTGGTTGCCTTTCCTCATGTAAATTTTAATTTAAGTGCTAATCATGTCATACCAGCAGTAACAAGAATTGGTTGTTCAATGTAGGTGGAATCTTCTGAGATTTTAGTAATGAACATCTCCACAGATTAAATGTAAAGCATTTTCTTTTAAAGGCTGTGGCCAGCATTGAAACTTTGGGTATGATTTTGTGCATGGAAAGGAAAGGCACAAAAGAGCGTACAGAATGTAGGGGCATGGTAACTTCCCATTCCAAAGGGCAAACTTTTGGTAAAACTGTGGATGTTCACAAGAGTTAATGCACAAACACATTACTATTATGTGATGAAACTGGAATATCGATGCCTGCAGAGCCAGGTGAAATTGCAGTTTCTAGTCCTGAGAAAATCCCATTCATTTCTTCCCTCAAAAGAAGAAAGACTGTAATGAGAATGTAGTAACACCAATGCTCCTTTTAAATCTGAACTTCTTTCACACAAATTACCCAAACCAGCCAAGGGTGTTTGAGCCTTGTATTTCCTCATCACCTGCTTTGGTTTTATTTGGTTTGGATTTTTATCAGTGCTCCATCCTTAAACACCAAAAGCTTCCCTTGTCATCAACCTACATTTTACCATGTCTAGATATTGCCCAGATATAAGGAAAGGTGACCAAAATCTCCCAGCTTGATCTTTTCCTCACATCAATATATTGACATCAGTAAAATCTAAAGGATTATGACAGTTGTGCTCTATGTGCCTGAGAAACTACAAGGCAGAAGAAGCTGCAATAAGCATTTGGGTCAGGACTTGTGTCAATGGAAGCAGGGTGAACTTTCAAAAGAAACAGCAGGCAGTCTAGGTTAGCCTCAAAAGAAACAGGGAACAAAAAGAGGGCTAGCTGTCTTGGCCTTTTGGCCCAGGGACAAAAAACCTCCGGCGAAGTGTTAGGAAATTCCTATGGGGATATATCTTAACTTAAAAGAAGGGCATTTCAAACATAATGGCTTATAAAAGAATTTAAAGGAATTTATAACTACAAACTTGAAGCCAGACTTCTCTCTGAGATTGCATGTCAACAGATATTTACAGTATTTTGTGATCAAACTCATAAATGGTAGTAAAAATTCAGATTCGTAGCACGAAAGTATCACTTTAACTGTAGACATAGCCTTTTTTTTTCCTAAAGCATTTTGTAGTGTTAAAATTGTATTTAATCAGAGAGGACATTTTCTGTGAAATTGAAGGCAATGGTAAGTTAAAAGAACCTCAGCTTGAGTTGGCAGAAAGCAATTTAGTTATTTTTGTAATTCTGATGTATTTCCAAGGTCACAAACAAGACTGATTTATACAGGAAATATGAGTTAGAAAGGCTGTTTAAACGAGCTGTAAATACTTTGCTTATATGTGCCTAGATGGATTTACTTCTTCCATCAGCTGCTCTGAAAAAATTATGATTTACCAGTAATCTTATTTCACAATTCAGTGATAGTGATAACTTTTCTTGAAAAGAAATTATTCCCCTCCCTTATTCTGCAAAATAAACTAATATTCAAAGTAGATCATTCAGAATTTAAAAGGATTCCCTGGAACTTCACTTATCCAAGGGACACATTGGCTAAGGAGTGCTCAGCATAACAGAAACATGAACTGAGAGGGCCTAAGAAGACTTTTACACAGGTGGCTGTTAATGAGAATGTTCCCTAAGTATTGGATGAAAGGGGAGACACACAGATTAAATTAAAAATAAATTTCCACACCCAATATGCTGCTTTATCAAGGATACCCTTCCAAACATCTTTTTGCATTATTATCTCTTCACTTTTGAGAAAAATGTCACTACTGAACCCAGCCAAATGCTGTCTATAATGTGGACCATGAGTTTTTACTTATTTTCCAGGGATTCAATCAAGATATTCTAAGTGATGTGTTTGAGGCAGAAAACATAATGCATTTGTCTCAAAATACTTTGTTATGAAAAGATATCCAGAGTGTAATCACCTCTTTCAGAATTTCCTAAAGATGGGACTCAGATCCCACCCTGTGCTGTTAAATTCAGTGGCAGCTGAGTTGTAGAGCTGGTCTTGGTAGGCAAAGGCAACAAGGCACACACATTCATAGCACCACACAGCTTAACTTATTTTCTCTACTTCAAGTACAATATTCTCATTTTTCAAAGCTTCTCCACGTCTGGGGCAGGAAACAAGCTGGAGCAAAGGAAAGGAGATTGATTGTCAGGTGTCCTGCTAAAAGGAACTCCTTTCAGAAAAAAAAACCAAAAACCATGATCTCCTGGAAACAGCCATCTCCTCCCCTCTCCAGGCTTTTCAACATGCCCTAAAGGTAGTGAGAAAGACTTTAAGAGAAAATACAGAGAAGGTGACAAGAAAGAGAAAGGCACAACTATTTATTTGTTTAAAAGATGTTCATTCCTATAGACCTCAGAAATAGGGAGAGCTGTGATGAATTACAGGCACATTCAGGGAGAGCAGGAAAGAAGTCAGACAAATGAACATGGTGGGAACTGTGATCTCTCCATAGCAAGCAACCTTCAAATGAATAATTCAAAAATAAGTGTTCTGAGATGGAGTAAGGTTAGTAAAAAAACTTCATTTCTATAAGTTTACTGAAAAAGAAACTTATCTCTTATGTCAAACAAAAGAAATACTCTAAAGCAGGATAGTTAATCTGCACAGGATTTACAGGTTCATTTTTAGGTTAGCATTTGGACTTGGACTTTTTAACTTTAAAGCAAAAGTCTTGTTTTAGCTCTATTTTAAGGAAATTGCTCCATACTTAGCTTTAACCCCAGTAATTCAATACCTGCTTTCCATAGCTGCAGCAGTATCTGGAACTTTGCTTAAAATTACTATACAGAAGGAAAGAATCTATAGCTGCTCTGAAATGCAAACGAGGTAAATGGTAGAAAGCAAACATAGAAGTCTACAGGCTGGTAAAGTTTATTGGTTTTTCATTACTTACACTCATTATTGATACAAGAACCTGTCACTGTAAATTTATTCTAAGACACCTATTAACCAGTAGACAAGAAAAAGATTTAAATCCTTACTCCTACTTTGTGGGTATAAAAAAAGCATCATTATAAACAAGCCACTAAAAAGAGCTGATCAGTGACTAATTGCCACTCATAATCACTATTCTGCCCCATTATTTCTTACATCTTGTAACACCTGGATATTTAAAACTCTCCATGAGTGCAAGACCGATTAAAAAAAAAAAAAAAAACAAAAAAAAAAAAAAACAAACAAACAAACAAACAAAAAAAAAAAAACAAAAATAACCCAAACGTTTGTCATTGGCTTTCAAAGGGCTGAATTTTCCAGAGCTGTTCTTCCTCCTTTGTCTGTTCAGGAGCACAAATCAAGCACAACGAGGCTTGTGAAGTACAAAGAATTTTAAAGTGCTCAGGCTGGAATGAAAACTCTCTCTTCATGTTGTTTGTAGGAGTTTTCCTCTCTAGCTAAGAGCATCACATCCACTGACAAACATGGCTTTCAGCTAAATTCAAGGCACCAGTCATGAGAACACAAAGGACTGAAAAACCTCTGCAAGAAGAACAACAAATCAGTTATTAGTCTTTTGCATCAAATCATGTGTTATTCTAAAAATTTTACTGCAAAAAAATAAGCTTGCTGCCAAAATGTCTGTGACATATTCCTGCATTAGAGAGTATTTTATCTTAGGAGGAAACATATTGTGGGAAAATGGATAAAAAGACATGAACAATGACAATAAAGAACTAGGATTAATTTTATACTTTTTTTCCTTTCCCATAGCTCCTCTCTAAATGACATTTCTATTTATTCAGTACCCATGTTCCTATGCTTATATTTCCTTTTACTGTCACTTTTCTTTTTTTCCTCACATGCCTTACTCTCCAATCAATAGATGCTGTTCTCCTTCCTGAAAATCACTAACACGTAACAGAAAAATTCCTGCACTGCATTTGAACTCTTGGGGTGGACAACTCTGGGTAGCACTGGTCTCAAAGTTGACCATGCCCCAACAGGAAATGAGAAAAGACATCCAACAATTTCCTACCACAAGAGAAAAAATTGAGGTCGCTTCTCTACTGGAGAATTGTGATCTTTTAGCAAAAAAACACTTCACACAAGATTATAATTCATCTACTATAAATATGAAGGCAATTTCCTCCCTATAAAATTGCTTTCCTGTTTCTTCAGAATTCACAGATTTATTCCAAGGCTGATGTTCTGGGGAGGTGGCAGGTCACAGGTAATTTTAATCCCAATGTAAGTAAATATAAAAAGGGAAAAACAAATAAACCCTTTGTTTTCTTGAAAGAAAGTGAAATTACTAGGAGACCAGTTGAACTGGAAAATGAAAGCCAGAAGCAGTCATTTGAGAGCCAATAAATAAGGTTTAAAATTCAAGAGTCTCATATTGCAGCAGCTGATCCATTACTGATGCTGAGACAATAGGTCCTCTTGCAGTTATTCTTGATTAATGAGAATGTGTTTTCTTTTCTCAGTTACGGCCCTTTCTGGGCCCATCCTCTTTAATTTTAGCCATTATGAATATTTCTCAGGGTTCAGCACGTGCAGTCCTGAAGGAGCATAGTAAAGGACACCAGAGGAAAATTCCTTGCCCAGGACCATTATAAAAACTCCCTCAAGCAGATTAAAAATAAAAAGACAATAAATTTACTGGAACTCCAGAGATCTTGTTAAGTGTCAGAATCAAATCATTGAGAAGCTTTTCTTAGTGTGGACTCGTACAAATTGGAAAGCAAGATGCAGTAGTAGCACGGTTCTGATATAACAAATTGCTCTTTATTTAAAGTTACTTTTAAAATACGAATAAGATTTTAAAGCCTGTCAAAGATGGCACACAAAGATAAAAATAAAGAAGTGTCAGGAACAAAAATGTTCTTTTCCTCTTCCTCTGAATTAATTTGCATGTCAGTCAAGAAATCTGTCAATGCATATGCAATATAAGCACCATGACTTACACTACTCAAAGCGTAGGAAAAAAAAGAACAAGAAGAACCGAAGAAGAGGAAAGCGACAGCTGTGATGAGCAAGGATTCTTCCCTTGTATAGTATGTATTCAGCTATAACAATACACCCAAAGATGGTGAAGAAATGATGACAGAACTGTCAATTATAGCTGAGCGGAGTGTAAACAGAGATACAAAATCTGCTGAGCAGAACCGACACCAGGTGGTGAGGCTCCTCTGCCGACCCACCCCACCAGGCAGAGCACAAACCCTGCTGAGCAGCAGGGATCCCACTGCCTGGTGACAGCCTTCCCAGCCTAAGGACACCGTGGTGGGAGCAGCTTTCAGCAGAGAAAAGGCTAAAATTAAAAAGGTCCTAATGGGAAACAGGCACAAAAGTTGTAGGTTGAGATGTAAATCAGATTATTGATGCAGCATTTCAATTCCATCTGAACTCCAGTAAAGGGAAGGACTTGGGACCCTCAGCTAAAGTCTTGTTTGCCCAAGTGAAGAAGAAGTAGAAACTCAGCTTGTTTAGAGGATTTTGCAGCTTGCTTAAAGGTGTCTTTCCAGTAAATCTTTAATTTGAATCTTTGCTTCATAAAAAAAGATTCTGCTTTCCAGCATTCAACGTGCTGAAGACTGTGAGGTAAATGAATGCTGTTTACTATACCATTAATCAAGCTAAAACCAAATTTAACCAAATTCAACCAAAATCCCACAAACTCCTTGATTTGGAGTCTGGAACCAGAGTAACTTCAGGCTTTGTGGTTAGGAAGGACCCAAGGAAACAGTAAGACCTTGTCTTCAGTTTCCACTGGGTTAGTCTTGAACATGACCAGCAGCTCTGCTCAAGACATAATAAGGTGGGACAGAATTCAGTTTCAGCATTGTCCCAGGAGAAAGGTGCAGCAAGTAAGAGTGGAAAAAAACCCAACCCACAAACCCACACAAAAAAAGCTTAACATCACTTTAGTCTCAAGAACAAGCAGCTGCAACCAATTGCATGAAGAAAGATCTGTTGAATAATGAGTTCCTCTTTTGTACATGTATTCACATGTACAAAATAAATTCACAATATAAATTGTGCTCCAATTGTGGATTTGAAGGTACCATCCCAGGCAGCAGGCATTGCTGGACTGAAATTTTAAGTTATAGGTAGTGTTGTGAAAAGTGAGACATGTTAAACATCATTTTAGCCATTAAGGTTCCTTTATTCTGAGCTTGTTGCTCAGAGTAAGCAGCCAAGCCTTTATCCCACAAATGAACAATAAATCAAATTCTGGCTCAAGAAATAATATTTCCTGTGATAATGTTTTTAATTCACTTCTCCACAACACTCAGCCTTTATATGGGACTTATGGCTAAATTCCTTTAAGAGAGCAGTTTCAAACTCCCGTTTCCACGCTGAAGAATGAAGTGCCTTACTCTGCTATTCCAGACTTCATAGAAAACACTCAGATTCTTTTTATAATGTTTTTTGCAAAATCAATAGACTGTATCTTTGGGGTAGAAAAGGTGTGGGTAAGAATATCAAGGAATTCACCAGGAAATTGAAGGTACCTGATTTTCATTCTCTGCTCCAGTGCCTTTTGAAGACTTTTGTATTAAGTAACCTATGAATAAAATACAAACACTATTACGGGACCCCATGGGAACTAGAGAGCTCCACCATACCATATCAGTTTATACATATTTGCTTTTTAATTCTTTCTCTTGATGTGCTAATTTTGTCAACAACAGCAAAAAATCAAACTTACAACATGGTTGATAAGGCAGACTAGTGAACAGCAAGACATCAGATTTTGTTCCCTTAACATTAAAGGTACTGCTCTAAAAGCTCAGTTATTATATTTAAAAGGTAAAGGAAATGCAAGGAAAGGAAATTTCAACTCTCAATTCATTTTTTGCAGTTCTTCTCTATGATCAAAGAGATGCCTAAAGTGCCTCTTCTCATAGGATTTAGGCATTAGGAGCTCAGCATGAAGCTACTCAGCCTCAAGTGGACTCAGACTTCTGTGCCAGGCAGATGGAGACCTTGCAGTCTCTAATACAGGCACATCTGGGTATTATTCATTTTCCAGGGTCATAAGGAATGAGTCGCTGAGAACCCCACCTTTGGCCTTCAGCACTTTGAAACCAAATAAGATCGTGGACTTGTAGCAACAGAACAGCAAAGCACCACATGCATCTCTCTGGTAGTAAGGGTGATTTTATTTTAGAATAAAATTGTTTTCACCCACAGACGTTCACACCAGTGGGCATATGTTGAAGCGGTCCTGATAGCTAGCTTTCCTTGGGATGATGGCTGAGAGGGAAGGTAGTGCCAAGGTTTGGTTAGGAAGAGGAGGGATGGTGATTATCAAGATTTTTATTATGTCTTCTGGAAAGTTTTCAAGTTAGGGATCATGTGCTGGTTTTAGATGTGCCTTTTTCACTCTTTCTGAGCAGATGGTGATTAGGAAATTTTACCTCTCTGGAGTATATCACCTCCATGAGTCACTATCATCTGTTTACTGTTTCAACTCTCTGATCTGGGGGTGATAAAACGTCAGTCATGCCTCACCTTCTTACTGCTGCTTTCTGATGACTTGTGTTTTGCTCAAGCTGCCCTCCTCCTAATCCTGGAGCTGCTGAGAAGCTGCATGGAAATGCACCAACATCTTCACAACCTCTTAATGTAGATGTTGCCCAACTGTGCCAGTCCTGAGTGGCTTCTTCTGGTCTTTCCACAGTCATTCAGATAGTCCCATTCAAGCCTCTTTTAGCTTTTAAATTACAGAACTCTTCAGTGTAAAGTCAGAAAAGATGACTCAGATTATCAGATCCCCTCTGCGAGCCTTAATTTTATTGTAAAATGAAGAACAGATATGGTTTTTAGGAAATCAGAAAATATGAAGAATTAGAAAGAAAATTGCATTGCTTTTATATCTTTGTTAGACCATTCTTGATTTTAGAGACTACAGTTTTAGAGGCTGCTTCAGTCATCAGTAATAAATTCAAAACAGCTTGGAGTTAAAAGACAGAAGCAAGGGGAGTTTCCTGCAACTAAGATTTATAAATAAATTCAAATCAATGAGACTTCTGTTATGGTCATATTAATGTTTTATGACATAGGGGAGTCCTAATATCTCCATTTTCCCTATTTCTCCATCAGCTCTGGCAAAGAAGCACAAGTGCATATTCAAATGTTGCTACAATTGACAGTGGAAGCATAGCCTAAGAGACTGGCCTGCTGGTCTGGATGTCAAGAGGTACCATAGCACAAATAGAACTGTTGAAAAATAAGAAAAAAAAGGAAAAAATAAAAAAGGAAAACAAACTCCCAAAAAACCAAACAAAATCAAAACAGACAACAACAACAACCACCAACCCCCCCCACCCAAAAAACCCCCAAAACCTGTTTCTATGTTCTGTGAAAATCCAAATAATCCAAAGTGATTTATAGCAGAGATATATGTGAATGCACAAACCACTAAAATTATATCTTGAATATTTCTCTTTCTGACTCTTAATGCTCAGCAGGCTGTTACATCTGTGTTTTTTTTCTAAGCTCCCTTGCATCCTACATAAAAACTCACTATAAATTTATTTCCAATTCTGTCAGGTCTCACTTTCATTATTTTCTGGAACATATTTCTCCCCTATGAAGTGTTGTTTAGCTGAATTGAAAAGTTCAGATAAATGTACAGACTTTAAAAATAGAAGCATTTCATCATGTTGAAATCAGGCTGTTGTCATTTTTAGAAATGCTCATTTAGTACTAAAAGCTTTTAAGAATGCATGCAAAAGAAAATCTAAAATGCAAAAAGCTTCAATGTACTTTAAAATAAGATGGATTTGGAATTTTTTTTTTCCTTGAGTGTTAAGATAGTATCACATTTTTATTTTCAAGAAATTTGCCATAAAAATGGAAAATCTTAAATTCTTGTCAGGACTACTTATTCTCTGGGGTTTTGGTTTTTTTTTGTTTTTTTGTTTTTTTTTTAACAAACTTTGATCCAAATTAATAGATAGTTAGATTTGGATTGACTTTGTGAACTTACATTTGAAGTTACTGCATCTCTAATTGGTCTTCTGGGGTCTTGCTGAGGAACTTATCTTCAAAATCTGGATTCCTACAAGACCAATAATGCAACAGGCACACAGGTAAGTGTGTTACAATAAATGTTTTTCAAAAAGAATAAGCAGTTACTTATGAGAATAAGTTCAGGCATGTCAATGCCATGTTATCAACTTCCCTATTAATTTGAATGCAAATAATTTAAAAGGCAATAGTTATTATTACTATTATAACTGTAAGTCAAATAAATATTGTTTAAGGCCATATAGTTTAATGTTGTGTGAACTCTGCAAAAAGTTCAAGGTCATATTCTCAACATGAAAAATAAATTCACTAAATTTACTGTGTTTCTTCCTTGCCTGCTTCATGGGCCAAATCTTTAAAACTATGGAAATTTCAAGCAATTTCAAGCAGTTTCAAGTACATAAGATTTCACTCACTGTAAACTCATACATATGTGATTTTTACCAGCACAGCCTTCTGTGCATGCAACAGAACCAGAGCATTCCTTATCCTCCCTCAATGTCTTTTGTAAAAGCACCTCCTCTGAACACAGTAGCTATGATTCCTAGGGATTCATTCCATCTAAGGGCTATTTTATTGAATTATATACAGTAATTTTTGTGAAGTTTGAGCTGCCACAGAAGGACCTGAGCTTTGAGATTCATCATCTCTTCAGGTAGAAACCGCCCACACAAGTGTGTTGAATTTATCAATGTTAATTACATTAATGCTTACCTTGGCAAGGAAACAGAATATATACATGAATATTGGTGAAAAATTCATAAAGCACGCTCTCCTGTAAAGTAGGTCACATGTTAATGAGCTAAACCTAGCCCCAAATACACACAAATATATGTAGCTTTAAGCAAGACTTTGTTTAAGTCAGCAGGAGTACCCAGCATGAAGTCAGGTATTCAAGCACAAGGGCCTTGCTGTGCTGGGATTAGAGTTGCAACTCTAGGATAAAAAAAAAACAAAACAAAAACTACTGCCTCATTTTTTTTTTCATTCCAAGGATTAAAAAAAAAAAGTTGAATTTGAAACCCATGATATTTTCATCAGGAATAAACAGAACAAATCAAATATGTTTTATTTACATTCATGCACTCTGAAGATGAACCTGGTTGCATTAGTTTACAGTGAACACACGCTGTGACAAGATATTGTGATTCCAGTACTGATATTAAAAGGAAATATCATTGAGGTTGTGGCAAAAGTTTCCCAGTCAATCCATATTTCTAAGATTGCACATTTTCCTCAACAGATGTTTGCCACCTACATAGATCACCTTGTAATCTATCATTTTACCTACTCTTTGCAAAATAAATTTCTTAAGAAGACTGTATTAGGACAACTGGGAAGTGACAATAGTACCTCAGTTTGTAAACATCCCTCACAAAGGATAACTCCTTTTAAAAAAATAGATATCACTTCTAAAATGCTACCAGGTACTGTAAACAGAGGATTGTGTGAAGTAAAACAGAAGTACACAGAGATACACTCTCCAGCTCAGAGCATCATGTATCACCACAGATTCCTTAATCCCACAAAACAAAGTGTATCAACATTCAGGGAAAAGGGCACAGACAGCTCGTTCTCTAAACAAACAGGGGCTGAGAGAAAACAAAAGTGGAGGGCAGGATCACGTGTACAATATGAGTATGAGCTTTAGCATTCACACAGAGAGACAAGAAAAAAAGAATTAACTCAAAATGTCTCTGAATCACCCACATTTATCCATTTTGTCTGCTTTGGGTTACAGAGGTTTCACTCATTGCAGGGAAGCCACGTCCCCTTCCAGAAGAACTAAAGTAACATTCCAAACCCCTGTTTTAAACTAGAAAAAAAAAAAGATTCCTTCTGGAATTAAGTGCTAATCCTACCACTGATCAATGGACTTTTTTTCTTACACACAGGTAAATGATACAAATAGACAAAAAAAAAATAAAATCTAGAGCAATTTGTTTTTCTGCTGCCATTCCAGGAATACAACATAAATATTTGGATAAAGAAATTAAGTTAAGTTGCAAAGCCAAATATGAATCAAAATAAGGGCATTAAGAAATATCAATAATCATACTTAGGATACATTTTTAATTTGGGATACCTCTTTTACCCACAAAGTCATTTAAACACCTTTTTTTAATTTAAGGGGATGGACCATTTCAGAAGATAGTCCATCAGACACAATTAAAAGAAAAAGATTCTGAGGTGTTTGTTTTAAATTGTATTTTCCTAGAATTTTCAGAAAATACATCTGCCTTATCTTCACGTAAGACGGAAGCCAAGATGTATTTTCCTTCCAGAGTCATAACCAGCATAGGAAAACTGGAATCCTTATTACAATAGGAACATGCAAAATGCCTTGGAGCACAGGGAACAAACCCTGGGGAGAAGATGCCCCCATGCAAGGTCAGGATTGGAGAGAAAGAAGTTTTGGGATTGTGTAAGTGTTTACTCAGGTTATGTAAAAGAAAAAAAAGTAATTCCTGTTGTATGCGGCATGAAATGCATTAAATGTGTCTTGAGAATACCTTTGAAAGGACAGAGATAAGGGAAAATTTGGTTTTGATCATTGGGGAATCTCA
This sequence comes from Camarhynchus parvulus, assembly GCF_901933205.1. Classification (NCBI taxonomy): domain Eukaryota; kingdom Metazoa; phylum Chordata; class Aves; order Passeriformes; family Thraupidae; genus Camarhynchus; species Camarhynchus parvulus. The sequence continues at coordinate 108,285,032 of NC_044571.1, forward strand.
ACATTAAAAATACATCGTGGAGTACACTCAGAAGTGTACTCAGCAGTGTGAAAGCCTCAGCTGCAGCCCAGCTTTAGACACAGGTATATGAAAGCTGAGAACACTGAACTGTGTGAGAAAATCTCTTGCTGGATATAGCCCAAAAAATATGTGTAGTTAGGCAAAGAATCAAAATCCAGAAAAATTAAAATAAACTGGTTTTGAGAAGAATTTCACCTGAGGAAAACCATGTGACAATATGGCCATAAGGCAGACTGGCAGAGCAGTTCCAACTTCATTTTTTTGTCAAAGCAAGTCATCCCTTTATCCTCTGTGATCCTCTGATTTATGTACTGGCTCAAGCAACATAGAGAAGTGATGAGTTTTACAATAGAATTTGAATCCAAAGAGGTCTGATTTCCACATAAATTACAAGTATAGCAGTTGATTTGGAAGCTGGAATTTCTACTCTGCTATGATTTTATTGCAGTTTTGTTACAGGCTTTACCACTCCTATTTCTGTCTTTCTGAATCCTGACAATTTTCCTGACCCCCAAATTCACAGACAATGCTTTAAAGCACAAAAGGCACTTTCTGAAGGTACGTAAGGAAAAATTAATTTCTTTGTACTCCCTACTACCATTCTGTATAGAAAGACATAATTATCTTACAGTTTTATGTGTAGAAAGTTAAGAAAAATAATCATGATGATATGCAAGAGCAGTCTGGTGTGTCTTGAAGGTACTATTTAAGTCATGCAACTTAGGGGAGGAACCACAAGCACCTCAAGAGCTTCTTCTGGCATAGACTGAGATGCAACTCATGCAGGATGGAATTCAGTAGATCAAGAGGAACCATTGCAGCGTCTAATGTGAACAGAATAAAAAAAAAAAAAAGAAAGGGAAAAAAAATCTAAGAAATAGTGTCTAACTAACCATATTTTCAGATTCTAATATTTGTGTTGCCAAATCTTGCCTTGTTAAAATAGATCAACTACTATCTGTGACCCTACCCTCTATCCTCCCAAAGCCGCACATGAGGGTGCAAAAAAGGAACAGAGGAAACATTATAGGTGCTTAACAGGGAGTGTGTTACTGTTCTAAATCAAACAGGTTAGAAATCCAACTAGAAAAGGATCCAGGATCCACTGGTATCATTTTTATCTCCCTCTATGGTGTTTCTCTCTCATGTCTCACTCCTTGAATTATTTTCATAGTAGATAATTTCTATGTGGATCTGTATTGATCCTTTTCCTTTCCTTATCTTTCTTTGGATCCTGGATCTCTTTTGTCTCCCTAATCTACTTCACATTAAGATGAATGAATCTCCTCTGCACTATTTGAAAGTAATTTTACTGCCATATGTTGTGAACTGTAAAACTTTGCCTTAATGCTGCTCCATTGTGAATGGGTTGTTGATTCTGTTATCTTGAAGAGCAGGAGATTTGATCTCCAAAACAATCTTAAGAGCAAGGACTCACATGTGACAAGAATCTGTATTTCTTTCCTTCGCTGTTTTGCACCTTTGGTAATCTGCAGGAGCATTGTAGCAGGAATATCACCCACCTCATCTAAGAAATTTTATTTTATGGACTTGAAAGCTAGGATTGCTAGCACAAAATATAGCTTCCAAAATTTAAACCTCTATAATTAAAATTTATATAGCAGGAAAACAGTGGAGGTTATAGTATTCCTCATTTTCACAGCTGCACAAAGTTGGTAAGAATTCTAATTAAAGGCATGGCCAGCAAAAGGTGGGGAGCAATCAGCAGGGAGACATGAGGAGTGTTACTTATTGCAAAGAAAACAATATAAAGGAAAATAAAATAAGAAAAAGAAATTTGCTATAGGCTTCCTTCTGACCATTCAGAAAGACTAAGTATACTCAAAAACTGGAAACTCCTTTCTTCTAACCACCAAGCATACTGATTAGGATGAAGTAAAATGTTACAGAATGTTGATTTGTGGATTTAGATTTAAATAAAAGCCAAACTCAAACTTCCAAATCCTCCAATTGTTCAAAAAACATATAAGAGTTCCTTCATTCAACTTTTCCTGAAAATACAAGGCATAGATTATTGAGAGATGGAGTATGAATTACACAATACTAGACCAAATCAAACTTTTTAAAATAATTTCTCCAAAAAAGTTAGTTAGAAATTATAATTGAAGCTTGTAGGCAACCTTTACTACAGCATTCAGAAACAGGAACAAAATTCAATAAACTGTGGCACCTTTAGTTTGGAAATATTGCAGTAATTCAGAATTACATATTTTGTTTTTCTAGCACAAGCTGTTTCTCTGTAACTAGTCAAAGAGCAAACAAGTATCTGCACACTGCATGCCACTCATTTAATTTGTTATGATTGTGGAATACCTCACCAGGAAAGTGAATACAGAAGTCATGAAAACACTGGCTGTCATTGAGGGATATGAAATACACATTGTAAAAATGTTCCATTTGAGTGTGCGGAAGGAAATGTGAGCAAGACACTGCATAGACCATGAAGAAAGTAAACTACAGAGAGTGGAATAAGCAAAATAGGAAAGATTTACAAGACATGCAAATGGATTCCAAAAGGGCAATTATAGTTTCATTTGTATAGGTGTTTAGAGCTATATCAAAGCATTTTTCTATGGCAGAATGAAGAATAGAGGTTGGTAAGTCCACTCATGGGCAGAGAACAGCAGTAATTCCATGAATAAAGGATATTGTTCATTCTGTAAGCACATTAAATATTACTGTGTGTAGTCTTTTTTATATTGCTTCTAAAAAACAATAAAGGGGCAACTGTGACAGCTGAGAGGCTAAAAAAAAGCAAATCCAAACCAAAATAACCCTCAAACAAACCAAAACAATTTTTCAGTTGGCATACTAGACTGTGAATGTTACAGCTCTTTCATTTAATACGGTAATCAAAAAAAAAATCACTCTCCTGCCCAATTAAGGCAGTGTTCATGATCACTTTACACAACTCCCAGCAAGAATTAAAGATAAACAAATGAAATTTCCGATTAAAAATGGTAATTTGTCCCCAGCTGGGAAGAATTTGGGAAGCAGAACAATAGACAAGTTGCAGAACACTTTGTATATCCCAAACATATAGAGAGTTCAGAAGAGGTTCAGGCTATTACAGCAGAGCATTGTTTCCCCACAGGACAATAAACATAACAGCACTTCACAGAACACAAAAGGTGAAGTCCTCACTATAAAGTACCCAGGGCTCAGATTCTGTAGCTCTTATTCATAGGAATAATCCCACTGGATTCAATCATTAAGTGCTCATTGATGGAGAACTCCTGGGCTGGTGGTAACCCTTTCACTTGGCTCCAGAAGGTTTCCCCAGAGCTCAGCCTCATAACTGCACGTAGAATTGAGCATTACTCTATTTGCATGAGGAAAAGTGTGAAGTTCAAGCTCCAAATGATCCTTCAGCAGTTTCAATGGGTCTGAGGAAGAGCACAACACAAGAGAAAGCTACCTGTACTCTTAGAGATACCTCTCACAAGACTAAGTATTTAAATTTGAGGTCTACACATAGTTGACTTGCATAAGAACAGGAAAATAATGTATCTTAGGGTCATATTCAACAAGAGAAACAAGATCCCATTTCACAGCAGTTAACAACTTCAACTGCCAATAACTTAGCTTCAGAGAAGTAACTACTTAATCAAAGGGGAAATGTCTTGCACTTTTAAATTCACAGGTGAAACACAGGATATTTCAGGATCTGGTTCTTCTGTCACATTAAGAAGTGTTCTAAATGACAATATAATTATTGACTTTCACATTTACCTATTGGCTTTTGCAAGTTATTATTGATCACAGAGATTCTGACATAGTACAGTTTGTAATCCCTTTTTAAATGCTTTTGAGATAGTACAATCTGTCAGTTTTTGTATGCACTGTATAGCTTATAAATAATAGTGTGATAAATATATTGTAGCTTAGACCTTCACATAAAATTAAAGTAGAGACTATGTACTGATAAACACTTTTATTTGTGTTACTAACTCAAATAATGACGTGAAATAGCTATGTTGATTCAAGGTATTTGTGAACTATCTTATCTGAATGATAACAGTGACAAGAACCAGGACACCAAGAGAAATATTTACTACTGGCTCTCCATTTATCAGGAAGTGTCAAAACAACAGAATGGAGAAGAAATAAAATATATTTATTTAATCTACAGGATGGCATCCAGAAAAGTTAAAGGTTAAAACTGAGTAAAAGAATTCCTAGAACATGTAAACTCAAAGGAATGTTTGAATATGTATAACCCTTATTAATAGGCATTTAACCACTGTAATGAAAAGTATATAAGAAAATTGTTTTAAGCTAATAGGGTGGTTTTGGCAGATTGCAAAGCACCCTAGCTCTGGATATTGTCCTTTTATCCCTTATTAAACTTTTATAAAAAAATTTAAATAGTGAGACTTGTTTTTCAAAAGAAACATTTTTGTTTGTTTCTTTTAATCCACAGTTTAAATACCAAAGCAGAATCTACTACTAAGTCAAAAAAACTCCAGTTTGCTCAGATTACGTAATTTATTCAACTGCCTTTCCTACTCTGTCAATTAGGATAAGTCTACCAATCTTTAACTTTTGAGAATTAAGGCAAAGGGACTTTTCAGAAGAAATTAAAAACACATAATAATTTCTTGTACTAATACCCATTTCTCAAGTTCCAGGCACAGGATTACAGCATCGTCTTTCTCCTAAATCCTCCACCCACTTAAAATTTTGCCCTTTGTAAGTCAAGGTTTCACTGAAAGGTTAAGTGTCCCACAAAAAGTGAAAGAGCTACAGCAGAAAGAAACAAGAACATCACTGACCCAGGTCATTTTAGTCACTTTGGGAGATGCAGATTGAGATCTACTCAGGAATGAGTCCTGTTTTCCAAACCTGATATTATCCCTTTAAAAACAGAGCTTGGGTAAGCAAGAAACATCCAGCAAGCCCAGATTTTGGGAAGTGGAAAAGAAGAATCAGAGATGCTTTGTGACCTTTCCAACAGAACCCATCTGTGCAATATGGCATGATTATACAACATTTCCTCTTGGATCACAGCTACTGGGACTTTTCTCTAAAATCAAAAGACATGACCCCCTTGCTTCATTTTTGATTGAGCTGCCTTAGAGACTATTGTGGTGCAAAGTTTAGGCAGGAGAGTATTTCCTCTCTCAACACTGCATAAGAGGTCTGTGATTACCTTGACAATTGTAAGATGTTTTCTTAAAAAAAGAAAAAAATATCATGTTTTTAGGGGAATTTTTAGGCATTTTAGGGAACTGTTAATCCTGGAGTACATTCGGAGGATAAGAAATGTTCAGGTGGTTGGGTGCCAGGGTTTTTAGATTCCCTTGAGCTCTTGGGCCCAACAGAGAAACTCTCAGTGGACAAGAAAGATGAGTAAATGCTTGGTTGGTGAAAGAAATAATTCATATTTACATGAGCCATGGTTAACTATTTCTTCATCATAGAAATTCAGAGGTCTTCATGTGCACTGTTCACTTAATCTGCTGAGTAATTTGGGCAGAATGTAATGGAAAATGATTCTGTATCAACTTTTCCCCTAGCACCATGTTCCAGAAGCTAGAGGATACATAAATTCCTAATTTTTTTTTTCATTACATTGTCCAAATTTTCTTCCTTTATGATGCAAATTAGACATACAGAGAAAAATCATATAATTTCAAGTCAAAAAAAAGAAGCATTTGTGAAGAACTCTCTCTTTGGATTAGCATACAGAATTCAATGAGTATGTGTCCTGGTTTAGAGCAAATTTGGGGAGAATCCCCAAAGGGGCTCTGGTAGGAAAACAAATTCAATCGGCCTCTTCCCCCGCCAACTGGTCTGGGAGAAAATACCTCCTTGGAGAAAAGTGGAAAAAAACTGTTGATTAAACAATAGAACCTAAACAATATAAAACAATAAAACCCCTTGCCGCTCCAACAGAGATGACAAACTGAGAAAAACCCCGTTCCTGGGCTGCAGCTGAGCTCACTCAGTCTCTTACCAGTCCCTCAGCGCTGGAAATGTCGCAGGCCAGGCCCGGCCTGGTGGGCCTCAGGTGCAGCTGCCGGTGCTCTGCTGGGCGTTCAGTCCAGAGCAGGTTCCAAGAAGTCCAAAGAAAAGGGAAAATATCACAGTCCAGGGAACTTCTTTGCCTCAGCCAGCTAAAACTAACTAAAAGAAAAAAAGAGCTCTGTCCCGCTGTCTGTCCATCCGCAGACAACACAGTCAGGAGCAGGAATGCGCAGGAGTGAGTGCAGTGTCTGAAAAAAACTGTGCGCTTCTTCTCTCTCCCCTTCACTCTCTGCAACAAGTCTTAAAGGTGCAAAACTTATTATTCAGCATAAACAAAATGAGACGATTGGGGATAAAAGCATCATATAGTCAACCCAGGACAGTATGACATTTCTATTTCATCTTAGGGAATAGCTGTTTGATCATTTGAGGCCTGTGATGGTCCAAAATCTGCTGTGCTGGCCCAGTCAGAACTGGTGATCCAGCCTCAGCGGATTACTTAGAAAAATTTGGTTGTTACTCTGATATTGGGATAGAGATCAATTACCCTATTTAACAAAGAGCACACAAAAATTTTTAGCATTACATCACAATGATAAAATATTTTTATTTTTCTCCCATCTTCTGTTACTGCCTTCTGAATAACTTCTTTCTTTGGCTCAGTGGGTCTATTCCTTTTGAATTAGTATACTATTTTCTTAAAATATCCCTGAAATTTGACTGGGATTGTAGAACATAACAGTAAGTCCTTTATTATAATTTAAAATCATACCAGTATTTAGATGGAGTTGTCTTTAATGTTCTACTTGAGCTTTCCATTTAATCTCATTCTACCTCCTAAATTTAATTTTAAATCAAAATGATCTTTCATAATGATAAGCTGGGGGAATCCATCCCTCTCTACATGTTGTAGCTTTTATCATCATTTAGAGCTAAGCAGTAAAAGGTTTTCCTTAGATGAAGCTGAAAACACTTTAAAAACATAAAACCTGAACCAAAAATAACAATAAAGGCAATGACTTTTGAGGATAAAATACAGTCCTAAATGGAAAAAAAAAAAAAAAGCTAAAACATTTTAACTCCCAGAGCAGAGGAGACAGAAAATGAGTAAACCAACTCCTAGTATAAAACTTTCATTTACTTGGAGAAACTTTTGTTAAACAAAGAATGTATTTGCCTAATTCAAAATATATGCAAATTTAAAGTCATTTGCCAAATGGTAGAATCTTTTCTTTTTAACATGTCTTGTTTATATCATTATATATGAAATAGTTTACAAAACATTTACAAAAAATTGGTCTGGTGGATCATCGCAGCTCTTCAGTTCAAAATAGAAATCTAACACATGTCCACCTAAACTATCTTCTGCCCTGTCCTTCTTCTGCCATAATTTATAAAATTCAGTTCTTGTATATAGCAAACATTAAACAATTACATAGAAAGAAGTTATAACTCCCCTTGCAATACAGCAAACTTAAGATCAATTTCAATGGATCAGATCATAATGAATGTCTGGTTTTTTAATGACTGGAACATTGAAGGACAACAATATTTTACAGCAAACATTAAAAAATGTACACATGTTTGATTTCCCTCTTAAAATAATAATATTTCCTAGGTTACTTATTTTAAAGGAAGAGCTTTGATGGAATTTTATTTAGTTGAATGCTGATTAATCAGCAACAAGTTGGAACCAACAAAACACACTAAAGCTGATGCTGCTGCACTAAAGAGATCTCAGGAAAAAAACTTCATCTATTGCAGAAAAAAAATTACCTAATACAGAGGAGATTTCAGAGCCCAACATTAACCCCCAGATGGAAGCATCTCTGTGTATGGACTTTATCCTGATGAGTGGGACTCACTGGGAGTGAGAAATTCACTTGTTTGCAGAAGTACTTGTCATACCAAGTTGTTTGAGCACAGTGCCTCTTGCAGTCCCGCCTCTCAGTCTAGCATCTACCAAACCCTTACCTTGCATTTTCATTCACTATCCTCAGGCTGATAACATAATGACACTCCTGGGGGGAGTGTCACAGATGCCAGGTGGCAGATGAGGAATTCTAGAGTAGTTTGGATACAAGAAGGTCACTAGAATTAATTGATATACGAAATTGGATCTGTGCATTTGATGTTTAACTTTGATGTACATGTGCTCCCTGATTAATCATCATCCCGAGTGATTACTACTGAAGGAAAACTTAAAATATTCAAACATTTGATACTTGTTTCATTTGTAAATATTCATTCTGGCAACCCTGTTTGCTGGGATGTTTGGAGGGGAAAATGACATTTGGGGTGCAAAAGTAATTAAATTGACTTTGGTTAAAACTTCAGTGAGTAACTGTAGAGCACCTCTATTAGCATTTGTTCAACTAGAAAGGGAAACCTAATTTCCATACAAAAGTCTTTCAGATGAAATAACAAATAATGAAAGTTAACACTAAAGAGATACTAGTACTAAAAAGATGATGCATATTTTTTTTTTTAATTAAAAGAGCATTGTGTAATCAAAGCTGAATTCCTTTTTTTGATCAAAGGAAAGTTTTGATTGTTTAATATCAGCATAATTCTACATTTGTGTGACTATTATTTAAAATTACTATCTTCTATGTGAGAAAAATAGCTGGATATTATTACTATTAACAGTTCTGTATATACATATTGTTTTAGAAAAATTAAGATAAAATTTTAAGACCACATATTTTTACTTAGACATATGTATTAAAAAATAAAATTAAGATTCCCCATTTTAAAGGATTACTGTACTATAAAATATTTTTCAGAAAAGTAGAATATCTACAACAGTTTCCTTAACCATGAGATAGGACCAGATAATTTTATGAATCCATCGCTTCCCAATTTTTTGCAAAATTTTGGGTTTTTTTTTTATACAGACCAACAGGTTGAATTTTACCTTTTATTACCTCCTGTCTGATATATATTACTTACCCAGCAGTGAATACTCACAACTAAGTGATGAACAAGATGTAGTGCAAAATCCAATGTGAAATGTTGTCAGAGCCATAAATAAAACCAAACTATGTGCAAAATATCAAAGGAAAGTTGAATACAAGATTTATAGAGAAGAATATCACTTAGCCCTTAGAAATCTCTATTTTATTGAAGTAAAGCCCACAATTCTAAACATATTCTTTCTCTTCTTATGCCTGTGTGTGTATGCAATGTCTGCTTACCTCATTTCTATGACACATCTATGGAAAAGAAAGGTTGAATTTTCTTTATGAGAGTGAAGAGACTGAAAAGGAAAATTATAAAAAACCATGTCACAAATGCTTGCCAGCAAGTAGTTCATAAGAAACAACTAGTAAGTAAATCATAATTGTAGTCACAGGATATGTTTATTTGCTGGTTTTTGCAGGAAAGAGGTTCCCACAAAAAGCTTTTGCAAAAAGCTGAGCCAAGGGATGGCCAACGGGATCAGAAAAAAAGAACATTACACAACATTCTAGATGGAAGTGCAGCTGCACACCTCATATCATATCATAACTGCTCTGGGAACTTGACACATTAACTTTTTGTACTTTAACTCTAAGCCAGGTCACCATTTAGAGGCTGTCAATTCAATAAGTTAATCTTCCAGCTGTGGAATTTGACCAAAATATTTCTGTCCCTCTTCAGCCCTTCTTGCAGGATGGTGGGGATTTTCTTAAAGGCCTTCAACACAGAAATCCACAATCCCAGGTCACCACCAGGGAGTTTTTATCCACCTCTTTGGTACCTTTCCTTACAACTTGTACTCTTTATAAAGAGAGACAAGACTGAAAAAGGAAAAAATAGTTATCAAAGGTGCTGTTCTGAGAAGGTCCTGCTCTGCAAACAAGAACCTCTCTCCGCAGGAGCATGATTGCCAATGCGTGATGAAGAAGTCCTGAGGTTGTGGCTCATGGTTAACTTAAGGCTGGCCTCAGGTTGATCCCAGTATTAGTATAGATTTCTCCTTTGAATATGATGTAGGAAAAATAAGGAGAGCAATTGTTCAAGAAATTAGATTTGAATGTCCTGTTTCATCCCTCTCACAAATACTGACATCAATTTCTTGATCCATAAAAGTATTCAAATTATTTCAAAATATACTTCAATAACTGAACATTATATTATGAATATAACAAAGAGTTGCTCTTTTTTTTTTTTCCCTGAGCAGTCCTTGACAAGTCACCTTTCCTTCTCACCTGCTAAAAAGCTTCTGGCAGCTCAGGGTCTTACAGAGTACTGGTTTTAGAGTTATTCCTCATGTACTTGTAAAGGTTGTCAGAAGATTTTGACCCTTGCTATCCCATTAAAGATAATTAGTCAATTCTGAGCAGCAGCAAATATAGGTTGTCTGTTTTTCAACCCCAACCATGCCTAGCAATGTATGAGATTCACCCATAACATTCAGAACTGTCCTTTTCTATGTCATTATACTTTATTCACACTAATAGTCTCTTAGAAATAATATGAAATAAAATTCTCTGAAAATGTGATTAAAAGCAATGCTTCTCTGGAAGTTTTGAAGAAAATAAAAACCAAAACAACCCTAAACCAAAAATCATGCCACCCTAAAACACAAAGCTTTCTCTTTCTACTCTAAGAGTTTGAAGCCTATGCTCGAGTTTGAATTCTGGTAAAACAGACATTTACTTTATCCTATTGCCATTCCATGTGAAGAGCACAAGTAGAACTAGAATCCTAAGAGCTCCTTCCAATCTCAGCTGACTCTGAAACTGGACTGTTGTCCCCTGTGAACACTTTTGTGGGCAAACTGAAGCTGAAGTACTGGTAGGAAGGGTAATGGCACAAAGCCTGGTATTGAAGGACACCTTCCTTCCAGCATGGGCATTAGACTTGATTTGGAAACTCCCTCTACATGAAGGAGATTAAGCTTGAATTCCCTCAAGAAGAGGAAAAGCTTGTCCTCTTGACATCCAGTTCCAATTTCCAGGCAGGTAAATAAACAGAGTAAACGTAAACAGCAAGTCTGTTAATGCTGACACCATGTTAGCTGCATAAACTGATTTTTCAGAAGCTATTTGACAGCATCTTTTGAGCTTAAAGCATATTTGCAGAGTCTGAGAAATATACAGATCTGCACTGGACTGCTTAAACTGTATCAAGTTCCTTAAAAAAGCAGCTCAAGAACTAGAGGAGTTTTCATGGTGTGACACTCAAAAAAGCCTTGCAGGTTACATATGGATATACACATTTATATGTAAAATAAGAAAACCACAAGTCTTTACTTAATAAGAGTTCCAGTCCTTCTACAGTCCTCACTTGTTTTTGATTTCATAAGCACACAGGGCACTGAACAAAAGCTTTTACCTCAAAAGAATAAAAAAAATCTTTAACCAGACTCTTATTTAATTCCATGGTATTTGTGCTCCCAAATTATTAGTACACTGAACAAACCCAGAAAAATTACCTGACACGAAATAAAGTCATTATGATATGGCTCCTGCATTTTGTGGCTGAGAAATTTCTGTAACTATAAACAGAAATGCACCAAAGCAGGATAAAAATATGCAAGCATAAATATTTCAAGATTGCTTGCTGGTCTCCTCTGTCCATCATCCTTTCTTATCCATCAAATATCAGCAGAATTCATCTCCTTTTTAGAGATTCTACCACTCTCTAGGAGATGCTACTTAACTCCAAGATGTCAGTCACTGGACTTGTAGCTGATAAATAAAACTCCATGGCCTTCAGAGGGCTCTCTGAATAAAAATAGGTCCTTCCCTGTGAAAAAAAAATATAGGATTATTACTCTGAACTATTTTAAAGATTTGGCTAGAAACTGCTTAAATACTCCTGAAACATTTCTTTTAAATAGCAGACAAAACATTTATCCGTTTATAAAAAATAGAGATTCCAAAGGCAAGATTATATATTTCCCCATCATTCAGTTATTTTTCTGCATTGTGCTTCAACAGGTAAGTTTTTATGTATTTTTCAGCTTGATCTGAAAAAATCCAGAATGAGATATTTTCCACAATTGAATAAAAGGCAAATGAGATTTCACATTGAATGTTTTGCCAAAATCAATGAAAACTACACCAACAATTTTGTCTTTCAGGATCACTTCGTTTGTATCATTAGCAATCCTTAAAAGAATGGATTTTGTGTAGCACATTGGCTGTGATCCATACAGTGGAAGAATAGGAATTGAAAATAGCTCTCTATTTAAGAATGCATTAAATTGATTGCAGCCAAGTTCCTTGATCTTTTAGGCATAGGACTGCAATTATAAAAAATTAAATTAGCTAATTAATACATTGGTATTTTAAATTATGCCCTTCTGTAAAGCAGTTGAGACCTCATGGAAGGCAGACAAGTGCTCTCTGTACTCATGGTTTTGAAGCTAAACATCTCAATTTATGGAACAAAGAAAGAGAGTAAAATCTTGTATCTAAGCCCTGATATCAACACCCTGAAAAAGACTGAGAAGGAATCTCCTGCATCAAAGTACTGAGCTTCTAAAAGCCCCTAAAACCAGTACATAGAGTATTTTAATATAGAAGAGGGAGCTGGACTTAGAGGAAGGATGCAAATACATAGAAATATTCAATAGATGAAATGTTCTGGGAGATTTGACATGATATTCAGCCATGCAATGCTTGCAATCCTTGGCAGAGATACCAAAGAAACTATCTCTCATGGAAAATTATGAATTAAGGTTAAACAAGGAAAATACAGATGCTTTTCAACCTTAGGACCCAGTGGGACACTGGAAAGGTGAATATCACACCAAAAAAAGGGTGACTATTGGTTCTCTTGTATAGCAATTATGAATTATTATTAATATCATCAATGCCTTTATTAATTTGGCCTATTATATCAAATAATGCATAATGCTGATTGGACTAATGGTTTGGACTATTAAACTGTTACAATATTAATTTCCTCAAATAATTTTTGGTTTCTTGGGTGAGGTGTGTTTTGTCACCAAACTCTTTTGTGCTGTGATTCAGCATTAACCAGTAGCCAAGGTAATCAGAATAAATTTGTCTTAATTTCTGCTACTATTTCAATTGTATGACAATGGTCAGGATGACAAAGGAAATGGATATATTTCTTCCTGATTCCAAATCTTTATAAGTCAAGTTCTGTGTTTTGGAAGGAGGCTTGATTGATTTCATTCTTAGGAATCTTAAAGAGAGGAACAAAGAGGGGAAATTACCTGAATTCTACTGAAAGAAACTTGGTTTGGTTCATCTAAGTAGGTCTCTCATTTATCTTCTACCTGAAACAAATGCATCCAATTGGCTTGCTGCTCAGCAGTGCTATTATACAGCATGAACAAGAACTGCAGGATAAGATTTGATTGTTTTCTTCTACTTGTGGACTGACAGCAGACCAAAGCTACACATACATAAAATACTTTACAACAGAGTGGCTTTAAAATTTAATAAGACACAGTGAATAGACTGAATACATTATTGAACACAAATAGCCACCCAGGATGCAGTGCACATTGTTAGGAAGGTCACAGAGAGAGGTAGGAAAAAGAGAGAGTAAAAGTAGGGTAGCAATGCCAGTTAGGACGGGCAGAGCTAGCGCCATATCTTCATCTCTGACTTAAGAAATTTAATTTTATAATGAAGAAAAAGTATTAAGCTCAGTCTGGAAGCCATTCAGTCAGCAGAAAATACAACTTCCCCAAGCAAAAAGCTGAAGATATTGACTATATGTAGTCTATACACACACACACACACATTTATGTTTCACTGTACAGGAAACTGGTATCATTCTCCAAAGTGTCAAGTTAGACATCATTTCCAGAATTAAAAATGTCTTTCTGCCTATGGAATACAGGGCCAGTGATGTGGAGGACACCAGCAAAGATTTAGTCATTGACCTTGTACTGCATTTATTTGGACAGGATAGTTAGTGATATTGCTTCTAGCAAATGGTTCATCAAGATTTAGTAGTAAATGGAAGAAGGGGTGAAGCTTTTATTTAAATTTCTATAAAAAGCGCTCTTTAGAAACAGTTTATTTAAATTCCTCACAACAGGACTGTGGAGCACTACAGGAGGTATTACAGAGAGAGCACCACATCCGTACTTGGCAATTCTGAGCACTGACAAAGTGGCAACAGCAGGAATACCTCATTTATGTCATTTTCCTTAACCAAATAGTCTCCCTCAACACTAATCTCTGTCAAGTACTTCATATCTTTAAAGAAAGGGTTGATAAAAGAAAAATATTTCAAGCAAATTTCTTCTTTGAGGCAGTGTTCCAAAACAGCATTAAAAAGCCCTGAAAAACAAGGTCTCTTCAAGACCTGTTTTTTTAATGATCTTTAACTGAAGAACACTGGCAGGTGAGAACATCACATTTCATAAAACAAGGTACCCACCAGTTCCAATATATCCACGCTGCTACACTTGTATGTAGTGTAGCAATGGCACATCAGTTGGGAAGCTGAGAGCACCTGGAATACCTGGAGTACTTCCCTAGAAATACTTGAATTCAAGATTTGAATGCTATGAATTTAGGATTTGAATGCTCTAATGCTAGAAGAGACCAACAAATGGGTTAGCCTGACTCAGTGAAATATTAATTCACTTCCTATAGGTGCCCCTCCCCACGCCTCAACAAGTTAGCCAGTAAAAATACTTCAAGGTAAATACTGGACAATGTGTGCTGGAAGTTACTTTTGAGCTTACAATATTCAAGGATTTCATTTAAGGCCCAATAATCTGTTTTGAATTTTAAAAAAATGGCCAAAAGTGTAAATTTTGTTTGCAATGAAATCAAATATTAAAAAATATTAATAGACATAATTAATACTCTTAGTAAAGAGCATTAACCTGTGTTCTTAATAAATCAACTGGAAGCTAAGAATTTATCAGCAAAATTCCTTATTCCTTATTAAATGATTCTGCAAAATGGTCAAAATCAAGACAGTTTTCTGCTGTTCATAGATAACGCATTAAGGGTAAAATAAAATAAATTGGTTGCATGAATTATTCATCCCAACTGTTTACACAGTTCTAGTCAAACAGTGATTCTGCTCTAGTATTTTTTTTCATTCACAAGCAGTTCACAGAACAATCTGTCCTCTCATAAATCAGTAAATTTTAAACTATGCAATTTCTGATTAACAAAATGTCTGTGGACATTGAAATGCATGCACAAACACAGCATTTGCAGGACATGCTAATAACAAATCACCATGACTTAAAACAATTTCCAAATTTAGCTTCCAAACTTATTGTTTCTTTAATTGGACACATTTGGTTTAGGAGTAGGTCATTTTACTGATCTTCAAAGAACTTTCAAAGCTGTGTGGTTACGTGTGCACTACAAACATACATGCTATGAGATGTGAAAAGCCAACAGCTGTGCTAACATCTGAGTCTCCCCCTATTCCTCACTAAAAACTTCTCTCCTAGTAATTGCACTAATCCTTCAACTCTAAAAATGATTATTTGCTTTCCAATATTTCAGAAATTTCTAAAAAGGCAATACCTCTTATTAGAAAATTAAGTATCTCACTCCATGATGTGTGAACAAACTTTCTTATATCTAGCCTTTCAAGTAACAGGAAAATTATTATTAACATTGAAAACTTTGCCATGAAGAGAAAAGTTTAAAGTTTAAAATGTAGAACAGATCTTCCCCATCCCACAATTACCCAAGTAGCATTCTCTGTTGTTTGTTTAATACTCATATCAGCACAGATTTTTGCTTTTTTTTTGTTAATTTTGGACTAAGGTTAAGAAAAAAAAATTGTTTGTAACCAAGTATTAGACCCTTACAAAGGGAGTTAATCATATCATAGTTTCTTATATTTATTAAATAGGCAGTTAATCATATCATAGTTTCTTGTATTTATTAAAAATACCCACGAACTGTGAAATTTGTTGGAACTATTTTCCACAGACACATTGTTTGGATTAATTGAAGCTGTTATTTTCCTACCATAAATCATCAACAAATTGATTGGCTTTACACAGTGAGGTCCATTCCAGGCCTGGGGCATTAGTGTTTTATGGAAAAGCAACTGGGCAGAATTGGACATGATATTTCTTTTTCAGACACATTTTAGAACATTACCTGCATATAAAATTGTTCAGAGGAGTTTTTTTCAAAGTCCTAAAGAGTTTCCTACTGGCAGGTAAAAGCAGATGAAAGGCAGAGATTCACAATAAAACTACTCACCAATCATAAAACTACTAATAAAAATAAAACTATTCATACAATTTCTAACTTCTTAAGTACATTTAAAAAAAAATTTTTGGGCCATTGTATCTGTCTTTTAACATATAGCCCTTCATACACTTCATGACAAACAAGCCTCACGTCCACAGCATTTGAGAGAGGAAGGCAAAGGTCACATATCCATTTTCTCAGGTATTTGCTTGCTAATAGATTGAATGCAAGCAATGAAGGGGCTATTATTGACTTGTTTGTGAGCTACAGCTAAGGAAATGCAAAATTATGAGTATTTCTCTTGAAGAGAGCCACGGTAAGGAGGGGATTGTGCTACAAACACCTTGTTGAGAGCATCAATAAGTGAGAGCAAATATACCAGAATCCTACTACAAATTCCTTGGCAGCCTGCCATGCTAGCAGCCAGTTCTGATGGCTGCAAGGAATGAAGTTGAGAAGCAAGCAAACAGAAGACTCTGGACAGGAGCCAGGTGAGGAATAAGGGGTACATAAGAGAAAGCCACTTCAGAGCTGGAAATTGCAAAAGCAAAGTGCCTGGAGCGGGGGGAAAGGCAGGGTCCAGGCACAGCTTTATCTTCCTTTCCGTTTTACCATGCCCCAGGACGTCAGCAGATATGATTTTCAGGTGTGGCCAATGCAGCTGTAAGACAAGACCAGCACACACAATCTTATCTTGCAGCAAAAACCAGGCTGAGTGATACTTGAGGGCTGCTCTGCCAGCTCAGGGATTGCCAGCCAGGGGCTGGTTCTGCTCTTTGGACACAAAACCAATTCTGAAATTTGCATGAGCCCCTTCCAACTGGCGCACACTGTGCTAGGGTTCTGAAGTAGGGGAATATGACAGTGCATGCTGAAGTGCAAAATCACATCAGCTCAGGACTCCCAGGAAAACCTTCCAGAAGTCACTGTTATCACTTTGAGTGATTTTTCCGCCAGGTTGGAGTAGAATGCATAGGCACTATTTCTCTAGGTGACAATGTCCTTAAGTGGTGATGAAGTGTTGGAACCCAGGACATATACCTCTGGCTGTCCTGAGCAGCCAAGACCCCTTCCAGGGGGCTCAGAGACCCTGGCACAGAGCCCAAGGTGCCTGTGGTTTTGATTATGACCCATGGAGCAAATTACCAACCTTAGATGAAGATCAGCAAGCCACGACAGTTTAGGTAGAATGATAGTGAATTTGTCACAGGGTGTAAAAGTAGATTTTGGGGTTTTTAGAATGGAGGTTCAGCAGGCAAGATGGAGGGATCTGGGCATGTCCTGCCTTTCTCCTTCTTCTTCTTGGCCTCCATCTTCTGCTGTGATGTTGGCACTTTTAGATTGGTTTAGATTAGAAGCTCACTGTCTAACATAGGTGATAGGTATTGGAAAGTAATTGCAAATATTATACACGTAGTTTTTAGTATGAAGACATAACACCACCCTGGGGGCAGGCAGAACACCTCTGACTGTCTTGTGAGCAGACCTCAGCTGGACAGGAGAAAATATTTTGTAGATAAGGAACAATAAACAACCTTGAGACCAAGAACTGAAGAGCTCTGACTCCTTCTTCAAGCACCGGGCTGGGAAAAGAGACCTTTTTACTTTTCTCGGGGTCACTCTGACCAGAGAGAGATCACGAGAATGAAGTTGCTCCATCTTACAAAAATACACTCAGAAACTGTGGCTATGTGGACTTCAACAGTCACTTAAATATTTAATGCAGAAAAACTTGTTTGTGCAATAACAGTATCAGGATGTTTATGTCATAACAAAGGCCAGGAAGTGGAAAAAAATAAAACACAAAAAATCCAAGAGGTCCAGCATCAACCCCAACTTCTCTGCTTATCAGATTTCTTCTACTGCATGTTCTACAATTCTGAACACACCTTGCAGAGAAAAAAAAGGAGAGAAAATATTCATGATTTTGGAAAAGTGATTGCTGAAACTTCTGCCACACTACTCTGGGTTCACGATTTTCCCTCAGTGTCATCAATGTGCTGTTAGCTGTTACTGTAGTTTTTCCCTTTTAACCTGATGGGGGGGGAAGGGAAGGAAAAAAAAGCTTATTATTAACAATATTAACATTTAAGTAAAGCAAATTATCTTTGAGGTTTTGCATATAAAAAGATGTAATTAGGGTCTTTTTCTCATTCAACAGATGCTGGTTGGAGACTTATTTTTGAAGCCAGGGTCAGTAGGGTAACAGCACTTCCTGAACAGAAATAGTTGATTCTCCAGAATGGGACAGGGAGGGGTAATAACTTGATTTCTCAAGTCTTTTCCCTCTAGATTGGATGCATTTGGCTTCAAAGAAGTCACACTGCTGTAAAATTAGCACAAGTGAGAGCAAAAAGAGTGGCACTTCTATCTGGAAGATTGCAAATTATTACATTACTCAAGAAATCCCAGAGATATTATAATAATGGGATCCACCATAAATTACCCAGCAATTCCTTTTATCTTCTATTAAGGCAATTAGGGAGGGAGAGAGGGAGAGAGAGAGAAAGAGAGAGATCTGTTCTTGTTTTAGAACTCAACAGGCTGCAAGTCCCTGCACAGAAGCTGAAGTAGTCCTGAAGGAGCAATGATTCCATTCCTCCAATGACCAAGCCAGTGTAAGCAAGCCACATACAGAAATAAATTACTTGGTCTGGAAAAGCATTAATGTGCATTGATTCCTCTTTTCTCATTAAGGAGACAGAGGGGGAGGAGAAGGACTGAAGTGTAATTGAAATTTAAGATGAAAAAGTTTGCCTGCATGTTTGCTCAGGAAGACAACCCAAGGTACATCTGACCCCTTCTGAGCCGAGTCACAGCCACAGTAAAATGCAAACATTTCCTGACTTAGTTCTTTGAACAGAACAAAAGGACAGACATTAATAACTTAAATGATTATCACCTATTCAGAGCATGACTTAACTGCAGCAGGTATGTTACACAGAAAAGTAGTCAGTTTTAGTTGAATTTAATTCAATACATGCTGACTACCATCAAGAGTAGTCCCATAAATTTTTGGGGTTTATTTCACTACTACTGCCTGAGAATGTCTGAAGTAATTCTGACTAAACCAGGTTCACAGTCACTGACCTATGCATGATGTATCATGTACCATGTATGCTCCTATAAACAATTCCATTTTGTGTTTCCTCTTTTTAATTTTGCTATTCCTTACATCCACAAGCAAGTAGGAATTGTGAAATCTTCAATCAAATTTGAATGTCTAAAAATTTAAAATTGAAATTTTTTAAAAAATAAAACAAAATTAATTTACTTTTTTACTGATGCTGCCTGTTGCTGCTGTATTCATTGCTGTCTGATTCACCCACACACCCAATCCTAGACTTCATGGACAATAATGCCAGACATACCAGAAAAGAGTTCAGAGAATGGTTGGTTTTGGACTGTTCAAATTCCCATTCCTTTAGATTATGAAAGGAATTATGCTGTACCTCTGGGAAACGCTTTGCTTCTTTGTGCAAAGGTAACATGACTGTAAGCTGGAAGAGCTTCAGAACACCACATAAAAAATGTCACGCGATGAAGAAGGGAAGGGAGGGGAAGGGAAGGGAAAGAGGAGAAAGAAGGAGGAGAAAGGGGAAAGAAAAGTTGTTATTTATGAGGCAGCTGACCCTGTATGTCAGTTGAAGCCTTTTTTTTTTCCTTCTGCCTTGGTTCTTGTTGCTTGGTTGACATCACTGGATGGAACATTCATTTGCTTGGTCCTACCACAGCCACTGTTCTCATCAGCTCTGATAAATGGTATGGGAACCAAAGAAATAAATGGTTTCAGAGCTGCAGATTATTGTTTTAGGTTTAAGAGCCACACTTTGTACTTCCCTGTATGATCTTAAAAAGTCATATTTTGCCCCTTCCAGGCAAAAAGCTAGGGACAAGAGAATAACGGCTGTAATGAACACAAGGTTTAAGCACTCTCAACAGTTTTGGGAATGATTCTCACCCTCTGCAGCTCTAGTAAATGGTGCAAAATTTAGGAGGTTAAGAGGCATCCCTTAATACACAACAGGCCCTGTTTTATCCTGCAAAATCTGTCAGAGCTTGAGGCAGAAATCATCTGGTTTTTCTTCTGAAAAGTACCACATGTAACAGGTAGTAAGAAAGGTTCTACAAGCAGTGTTAATTAACTGGAGGCTGAAACAATATAAAATGAATGTCTAAATAGACAAGACAATTTCTCCAGATTGTGAACTCCAGCTCACATTTTGAGACTGAATGCCTGACACTTTCCTTTCTAAATTGTTAATCGCACTACAGGAATGCAATTAGCCACAATTTTACCGTGCACATGAAGAGGTTTCTGCACAATGGGCTATCATAATTTGATCCTGAGGTTCCTGAGGAAAAGGAGGAATCAAACTCTTCCTTAGAAACTAGTTTATTTTTTTTAAAAAAAGGGAGTATTTCTGAAGTTCTGTAAGGGTCGTAGGTCTTCTACTTAAATATACTGTTTAAAACAGAATTAATGTTCTAAGCAAGGAAATTTACCTTCACCACTGATCTGGTTTCAGCTGGGGGGTTAAACCACAATATCCACATCACAGATCCTGCAAAGCAGAATTCAGAAGGTCAGACTTTCATCCTGCAATAGATCTTTCCTTTCATAAGTTCATCAAAGAATATTTTCTTTTTCTTTTTTTTTCCTCCCTGAAACTAGATTTAAGGCTTCTATACAATGTATTGTAGTGCTCCCATTCTTCAGATATTTTTAAAGAACTCGATAGGTTTTGGCCAAAACTCCATTTGTCAGAGGCAGCAGGCTCTATTACTTACTGGATATAAGACATTTAATTAGTGTCTTAAAAGAATTATGAGCAACTCAACCCAAGCTGAATAGAGCACTTCCATTTCTATATATAATAGGCCCCAAACTGATGTAGAGTATGGATTAATCCCTCTCATCATATAAAGAATTGTATTTTTTTCTTTGTGTTTTTATACAGTCTTAATAACTTGGCCATCATGCACATGCACACAAAATACTTAAATAGATGTTTAATGGCTAATTCCTTTCCTAACCAAAGTACTAAAGTCATGATGAATACACCGATTTGAACTTGTTCCATTCTCTAATTTGCTCATCTGAAAGAGCTTGAATCATATTCAAAATCCAGTGCTGAAATCTTTATTATTTATTTCAAATGCATCATTTACTTTGGAGTTGGCCACTTCTACAAAGACTGTGTGAGATGAACTTCTCCTGACTCTGTGAAAGTCATGGCTGGAAATTCAGACAAAATTTCTATAACAGAACCAGATTATTTCAGGGACTCGGAAATAAAGGAACTAGGAGTGCCTGAGGAGTTTGCTGAAGATTTTAGGAGATATTTTGGAAAATTCATCTGCCCACAGCTACAGAAATTCTCCATTAACCACTTACAACAAATGCATCACCTATTCTCCCAATGATCCAGCAGGATCAGACTTCACGACTTGCAGCAAGTCCCTGCTACTTCTGTTCCCAGTCTGCATCCTCAAGCTATGAAAATGAAAATGACGTTTGAGTCTTTCCGGCCCATTTTTTCTTGTTTTCTTGATCCAGCCTGATTCTTGTTAAATTCTTGGTCTTAGCAACTCTCTTGATCACTGCTAGTGTTTGCCAGAGCCTAGTCATGCTGGCCTCCATTGTAGTTTTGTGGTTTCCCATCACTCTCCCAATCATTTCCTGTGTTTTAAAGATCAGTGGCATCTTTACTTTCTGGTATCTTCTCATAGAAGACACCTGTGTTTGCTAAAAACACATGTGTACAAAAAATCACCTTACAATAGGCTACCTAATGTTATTAGACATTATATTAAATATGGTTTAGGCCTATCAAGCTCATTTGGAAAAGTTTATCTCAAAATATTCAAGGTCCAAGAGAAGACTGAGGAATGGTGCTATTTATAGAATAACAGATTAAACTGCAGGAATGAGAAAAACCCTATCAGATTGTGCATATCTGCAATAGCTGGATTAATCCTAAAACTGTGTTCTTTGTTTCACTTAAATACTCATCATTATTTGTGTTTCAATGTTCTGTTACTTGAGTACTTGGAAGTTTTATATATTATTTCCTGTAAGATATTTTAGCTACATTTACATTCCTTCTTTCTTTTTTTTTTTTTTTTTTTTGAGCTATATAAATTGCAAGACATATATTGTATCATAAAAATAGTTAGGAGGAGGGTTTATTTAAATATTTGCTTAGCAGTCCTGATAAATATGTGATAATTAAAGTATTCTAAAGGAGTAAAAGCCAATAGAGGAACACCTACTAAAGAAAAATGGAAAATACAATCAGGTACTTATCAATAACTGAATTACTATAGAGTCATACAGTTTCTTCTCAATATCTTTGAGGAATATAAGAACACTGACACGTGACTGGTACAAGACATAAATCAAGAAGGCAATGCAGCAAATGGAGAGGATACTTTACCTATAATTCTTCTGTAAACAGCAGCTCTCCAAAATGCACGGAGTTCATTTTATATGACACTTTTTTGTGTTAAGAGAGCTTGGATGATGTGAGGGTCACATGCATTAATGAGCCAAACCTGGAGAAACTTCAATCTCTGTTCCTTCATCAATTGTTCACTAGGAGTCAGCTATACTGATTTAAGAAAATGAGCAAAGAAAAGGTAATAAGGTAACATATGGATTGCTTTTTTCTCTCTTTTTTCTTTTTATTCTAACACTGCTGGGTGTATTACCTATAGAAATACATCAGATTCACACTGATTTTTTCAAATGAGATAGGTTTGCAGCTGACACATAAAAAAAAAAGAGTAAAGAAAGCAAGCAGAACTTTCTCTGTGGAGTTTTATTTGATTTGGGATATAGTTCTTTTTCAACTAATACAATCCAAACTGGTTGATCTTTTAAAGCAGACTATAAAAGCCTGTCTTTTATGGTCACAAGGCAAAATCTATGACAGCACTTACAATCTTGCTCACTGAAGAAAAAAGGATCATTTCTGACTGTTGTGTTTATCCTATTTTGTTCCACCAGTATTGGCAATAATTTTATAGTAAGAGATATATCTGAAACATAATTCTGTACAAAATGCAGTATATCCACAGTATCCATATTTGCTTTTCCTACATACCCATATTTTTCTTCTTACATAAAATGACCCCCAGGCCACCACATATTTATTTCCAACAATGCTCTCTTAAAAGCTGCAGGTTTTTGTGTTTCCCAAAGAAGTCCTAACTATGGCTTTGAGCTGGATCTTAGGAAGAGTAATTTGATTATACCTGATTTTCTACAGGTTGTGCAGATTGTTATACAGGTTGTGAAATCTGTGTATTTTTAGTTATTAAACTGAATCCTTTTCTAGTAAGGCACGAGTGGGTGCATTGTAGGTGCAATAGAACTTTGATGACACAGATGGATGGCAGCAATACACTGAATTTTGACTTTGGTATTACAGAATTCTGCAATTCTACAGTATTCCACCTGGGCATCTCAAGGCACTTCTCCAAACATCGCCTTCGTTTCGTAATATTTCTGTTTTGAATCAAGGAAGCATCAGCATGAATAACATTTTACAGGCAAATAAACTGACAGATTAAAATAATTCAATCTCTAAAAAATACAGAGCTTTTGATTTGGTCACTATGGCTTAGACATGACCAGGTAAAGACCAGCACTTCCTTACTTGTGGCACCCTGGCTTACAACCTTAATTTCTACATACCAACATAATGAAGTGTTAACCATCATGAATTCAATGGTGTTTAGCTGCAATAGAGGACATTTCCCCAAAGACAGAAAGCCACATCGATTTCCATTGTTAATATTTCAGAAATAGAAAAGTTTCCCTTGTAAGTCAGGTTAAGAAATGATCAATATTTGACTTGAGCTGTTAGTGAATTTTATATATACACTCAAACTGGCACAGACAGCAAGGGCCTATTAGCTGGAAAACACAATGAACCCAGCAAGTTTGAATTAAAAACCATTTATTGCCATTGTACAGAGGCAAGGTCGAAGACAATTGCTATTTTAGGCAGCCTCCAGGTTTCTTGGAGGCAAAGGTGTATATCTGCATAACCTTGTCCTTGTCATCTGCATAACCTTCAGACCTGAGGTGTTTAAGTTTAAATGAATTGGAACAGATAAATGAAACATATGTTTAGCATTCCTTAACCTTCACCATGCCACAGGACCAGCTGCAGTACCATAATTCAGTTGATCAGAAACATTTTTGTCTAATTTATCTTCATATACTTACATTCATACAAAAAAAAACAGCACTAAGGGCTTTTAGACAAGTAAACATACATTCTTTCAGTTTAGGTATCCTGTTCCAACACATTGCTATAAAACAATACTATCAGAGAGTGGGAAATATGTTGAGCAGAAATAAATGCTTGTTATTGTGACTTTTTTTTTCTTCATTTGAAAGGGGAAATGGTAATAGCAAATTGTGTTTTTTAGGAATATATACCTATCTGCAAAGATTAAGAGGCAAAAACTCTGGGCCTAAGCTTCACCATTGCTACCATAGCTTTGGGACTCCTTTTAAACCCACTTTCTCCCTTTCAGAAAATAACTAGGCTTCTTTTCTGAGTATACAAAAATAGATCCATATTGATTTTGCATACTTTTTCCCCCCTCTCCACACCCCCATTAGGCTAGATGAAAACTGGTTCTGTTTTAATTAGCTGGTAATCTACTAAGCAAATTAATTTTCAAAATAATTTTTACAGTGGCTCAGATATTTTGAGTTGTCTCCAAATTGCAGTTTGGGTAGAAACCAACTCTATGACTCATAACTGCATTTGATGAACTTTACTTTTCTTTTTTCTTGCCCTTTTTTCTTCTTGAATGGAGCAATGGCATATTCCTACAAATTCTTATTACTGAGTTTGTCACCTTGTCCTTTTCTAATGCTTTAAAATGAGTTTAATATTTTAGAATTCAGTTGCTGAAAAGATTGAATAGGACAGAGGGTAAAGAAGACACAAGACACATCAGTTCAAACAGTGTCAGGATGGGTTAATCAATGGATGGATCCAGTCTTCCTCCTCTATGACATAGTAAAAGTTAATAATCCCATGCAGCAGGCTGAGGAATGAATTCTGCCTGCTGCAGTCTACTATTGAGGATCATCCAGGTATTTGCTCAACACATCAGACAGACAGTTTCAAAAACAATACACATTCACAATATGTATTACACCTGTGCCTTTGCTGTGATATGTGCTGTGCTAAGCCCTTATCTACAGCCTACGAGATGCCTTCTCCTGCCAAAACCCAGCAACTTTCAAACCGAGATGAAAGGAAGATATTATTGTGTTTTGTTCCTTAAGCTGCTACAATGCAGAGAAAAATTAGAGTATTTGTTTCCTTCCTGTAAAATTATATATATGTGTGTGTATCTGTCACTGTTACAGAAAGTGATAGATTGTTCCTAAAAATAGGTCATAAATTGAACACTGTGCTTCAGCCTGCATAGCTTAAATTCAGCTAAGCTTTTCTTTCCTGAAAATCAAGCCCATTGTTTTATTCCTTCACAAATGCCAATCCACACTCCAACCTTTTTTTGTGGAACAACATCTGCTGCACAAAATTGAATATAGATCAGCAGATCCAAATACGTTCAGCGCCAAGTTGCAGGGATATTTTCTCAAATGGCAACTCAAATTTATAAAGTTAAGAAAGCAAACTGCTTTTACAACCAGAAAAGTCTTTATCTCTTTCCTTATCAAGTAATTTTTTCTTTTAAAGAACGCTATTTTTCTTAAATCCAATACAGTTTCATAGGTAGTATTAGGTTTGGGGTTTTTCTAAGATAATTCTCCAATTTGTATTGAATAACTGTATTTTCAAATCATCTACTCTAAGCTTTAGGAAACAGGTGATATCTATTATGCTATGA
This sequence comes from Camarhynchus parvulus, assembly GCF_901933205.1. Taxonomy (NCBI): domain Eukaryota; kingdom Metazoa; phylum Chordata; class Aves; order Passeriformes; family Thraupidae; genus Camarhynchus; species Camarhynchus parvulus. Next base: position 108,311,089 of record NC_044571.1, read on the forward strand.
AAAATGGATGTTACTACAGTGCAAATATTTTTGGCACTTAATCAAAATCTCAATTTTAAATTTTTCTGAGGTAAAGAAGTTATAGACAATCAATACTTTTCAAGTGTCATTATATAAAAGTACAGAATTCCACTGAATATTATTCTTTCCATCTCCTTTCTTATTTTTCATCATACTTTACTTTTACTTCTTAGAGTAAAATTATAAAATATCTAAAACTATTTCAATAAATACAAAAAAAGAAATCATGTAAATACTTAAAAATAAATAGGCACAATTTGCAAATTATTCTGTATTCTGTATATTCTGTAACCTGAAATTCACTTAAAAAAATTATTAATGGTAGGGATTGGGTATTGCTTGATTTTCCCTTTGTGATCAGATTTGAGGGTATCACACTGTTCTTCTGGAATCTGTATAAATCAAATTACCAAATTAAATAATCATGTTCCTTACAGAGCCTTTGTTTCTCCAATAGTCCTTAGAGGAAACACTTAACACATGTTGAAAACAGTAAAAATTAATCTGGTCCTAATTTAATGAGCAATCTATTTTCAAATTAATTTTTAACAACCACTACCTACTCTATATGTATTTATATTCCTGATTGATATAATTCTGAAATCTCTTGTAATAATTTACTGGATCTACCTATGCAGCATCTCTACTAAATAGAAAAACATTATCCCCTTGGCACATTTGAAACAGCATCAGTTATTTTATGCTGCAGATAGAAGTATTATGGATCCAAAATTATCTCCTGTTTTTATATTGAGGAGATGATGTGAAGGGAGAAGTAAATTAGGCTCCCTACCAACCTAATGCAATGGTGAGCTGCCATGGAGATCATTTCAGCTGCCCAAGTAATGTGTTTCCTATTCTGAAGATTGTGAGGGAGAATGAGAGACTTTTGTGTCAGATCTGTTAATGTTCACAGGAAACCTACTTTCAGCTTCTAGTAGCAGGGCCAAAAACAGAGGCATGAACAAGATTACCTGCAAGCAGTGCTGATTTCAGATGTTCCTCATAGCCCTGCCCACTTTGTTGGGGCTGACATCTGCTCACGGACCCATCTGACTTTCTAAATGATCACTCTGCATCTTGCATGTTCATAACTGCAGTTGTTATAAGAGAAGAACTGGAAATGGAATGGGGCTTTCCTGCAGTGCTTGGTAAATTCAATTTCTATCTGTGTTTTCAAATGTTTGTTTATTGCCTTCAATTGCTAGTGATTTCATCCATCAGTGGATCTTTGCTGTTTGATCCTGTCCTTTCTGGCTTTTTCATGCCTTCTCCAGTTTAGGTGTCCTGAAATTTAGATCTAGATATGTAAATTATGTCATAATATCAAGAGGTTTAACCCCATACTGTAAACAACTACCAGGCAGCCACTTGCTCACTCCGCACCAGTGGGATCAGGGAGAGCATCAGAAAGGTAAAAACTGGAAAACCTGAGTGTTGAGATAAAGAGATTTTAATAGGCAAAGCAAAAGCCATGCACACAACCAAAGCACAACAGGAATTCACTCACCACTTCCCATGGTTGGGCAGGTGTTCAGCCATCTCCAGGAGATCAAGGCCCCATCACACACAGCTATGGCTTGGGAAGACAAATGGCATCACTCCAAATGTCCCCCACTTCCTCCTCCTTCCCCCCACTTTATACAGGCAGTAGGACATCATGTAGTCTGGAATATCCCTTTGGGAAGTTTAGGTCACCTGTCCGGCTGTGTCTCCTCCCAAAATCCCACACAGTCCCAGCCTCCCAGACAGCATGGCAGTATGAAAAGCAGAAAAGGCCTTGGATCTGTGCAAACTCTGCTCAGCAACAACAAAAACATCTTTATATTATCAACTCTGTGCTCAGCACAAATCCAAAACACAGCCCCATACCAGTTAGTGAAGAAATCTAACTCCACCCCAGCCAAACCCAGCACACATAAAAAGAAGCAACAGAGGGGAAACACAGACACTGAATGAAAAACTAATCCACCAGCACTGAAATACTTACTGGGCACTAAAAGAATTTTTCTTCTCTGAGCTTACCAGATATGTCTCTACAGACTCTGTGAGTGAACTGGACTGTGTTATAGTCTGGCAGGAAGAACTACTATCCAAAGATCAGCACATCCTTCATCAGTGATAGAAGCAGCTCACAGACCTCTGAATGTGCTCAGTGAAGCAAAGCTGGAAAACAAGTGCCCAAGTGCTCTCTAAAGAAAAAAAACAAAGAAATAAATTAAAGCTCCACAGCCCTCTTTAAGTTTAGCAGTATATATGTAATTTAGTCTTGATGGAAAAGAAGCTTTTCCATGCCCCTATCCATTGCTTATCCACCACTTCACTGGTCAAACTTAGCAAACACCACTCTACATAAAGGAATGTGGTCTAAAGGGTTTTATTTTGCATGCACAGATGTCTCTAATCTCTCTAACAGTATTTACTAAGATACATACCTGGCATCTTGTGTTCTGAAGCAAGTTGTGGCTGCCAGTTCTCTTGTTAGCTTTTTGTGTGTTAGGAAATGCCTTTTGAAAATGATTGCATCCATGTTCTCTTCATTAAAGATCTATCTGTATCACATTCCCTCCCCCACCTGCAATTATTCAGCCATTTTCTGCCACCTCGTTTTTGACATAGGGGGCCCTGCTGTCCAAATGAAATTTTAATGAAGGCTTGAGGATGTGCTAGTGCATTGTAGAGTTCCACTGCAGTCCCACAAAGAGCATGAGTTGAATACTCACAGTTAGTGGGCAAGTGTTGTGTTATCACATTTTAAAAGGAACAAATGTTGGCATATGGTGAATGCTCTGCCAGCTCCACTTTGCCCAATACTTTTGTCACAGCCCCACATGCATTTCTGTGCAATTTCTTCCTGCTGTCTCATCTGCCTAAGATGACCAGAATCACACATGTGAAGAGAAAATTATACAACTTGAATTTTTAAGCCAGCCTGCTTACTTCTGCTATCCCTGTCACCACTGCACTTTGGTTTTTCGGAAAGACAAAATTTCAGTATATGTTATACACAAATAATGCTTTTATCTTCTATTATACAAACATTGCTCTTCTTGTTACTCACCCAGTTGCCATTCAAGGCTTTCTTTCATTTCCTATGCTCCCTGCGCATATCTTAATACTGTGTAATAGTAAGCATTGCCTTCATGGACTTCTTTCTTTGGTCTCAACTTTTCAGTCTCTTCTAGCAAGCCCTGTTTTACTCTCTGTGATCCTCCAAATTCATCAAATGAGCCATTACACACACAGAAAACAGCCACCCTGTCACACTGACCAAATTAATCTCCAGGGCATAAAGTGCAGGAGGGGTTCTCCTTCTGCAAAACCCCATCACTTGTAATCATGTCACTGAAAATTACGCCCCAAGTGGTTTGTTCAGAAGTACTCAACTGAAGCCAAATGGCAATTTTAATTCTAGCTTTTATGAATTTTTAAGAACTTGAATAATTGTATAACAAAATCTTTAAGCAACCTCAAAAAGTTTTACCATGTCAAAAATAATGTGTTGGTTTGCCCTCATAGTAAAGTATAGCTGAGCCCTTTGTGATTAAAAAGTTCCTTAAAAATTGGAATAAAGCAGAAACATGACATGCATCAGCCCCAAGGGTTGAAGATTGGCAAAGATAGTATTTCAAGCAGGAAATCCTTGATGGTCTTATATATGATGCATCAATATCACTTGTAACTACCTGTGGTTCAGAAATCTGATTTGACGCTGACAATATATAATTTTTGACTTTTTTATTTAATGATACCTTTGCTAAGGGAAATATTTGACAAAATTAGGGAAGTTCCAAGAACAAATATAAAAGGCAGCTCTCCTTGCAAGAAAAGAGTCCAGATAAATATATTCTGGGCAAGGCACCAGCAGCAATGAACTGCCTGTAGCTTTTAGGAGGAAAAATATCTGCTTTTGAAGTTATCTTTTCTATCATTACACTATTTCAGCTTGTCAATATTCACTATGACAGCAGTTCCAGCAATTTTATGTGATACCTTCAGTACAGATTAACAAGAGATTAACCTACATTCAGTCTGAAAAGATGAGGAAGAAATATTTGTTAACCAGAACTGACTTGTGACACACCTTTTATGCTGTTTTCCAAGAGGATAAGGAAACTTATGAATTTCTATTACTTGTGGATTATGAGCACATAAGATATTTTTTTCACTTTTGGAACTAGAAGCATTATGCAATAATCACATACTTGATACCATGCAATGAAATAAGGAAACTGAGGGTAAAGCTAAACAAAATTTTCTATGACTTATTTTATACAGATTAAGTTGAGACAGTCACACGTAGAATTTGCTTCCTCTAATTTTAGTTTCATTAATTTTCAACAAATTGGCAAGAAAGAAACATGAAAGAATACACAGTTGTTGCCAGTCTGTCTTTAACATTTCATCTCCAGCTTTGCACAGAAAGTGCAATTTTACCTTAGACCTAAAGCACCTTTTTTATACTTTGGGGATATTTTGTGATCCTAGAGAAGCATACTTGTATATTTCCGTGTATTTCCATGTATTTCAAGTTATTAAATGAAACATCTTCTCTAACTCATTCTTTTTTGACAAAGCTTTAAAATGAATTGAAAGCTGATCTTATTAAGTTTTCAAGGTCTCGCTTTAGCTGTGTACAGCCCACTTTGTTCAATTTTGCAATGTACCAATGGACAGGTTGTAGCAAGGAAATACTCTTTTTTATTCAACTTTCATTTATAGACAAATTGTATAATAAAAATCCAAGCCTCTATAACAAATGAAAAAAAATTCTTAAATTTATAATTCCTCTATAAACATTAACTATATTTGATCTGGGCAAATTCAAATCCTGATGGTGCAAAACAAGCTTCAACAAAAATAACTCAGATTCAGTATCTCTTATTTATAGGAATCAGCAACATCAGTTTCTCTCTGCTACATCCAGTTCTTTGCTGTGATTTGACCACGTTCTTCAGTCTTAGAACCTGAGCATCTTCAGGCATTTTCATTCCAGTTCCCCTCAAAACTTTAATCCTTACCTTAAATTAAAAGGAAACAATTTCTTCTACAGCTTTCATCACACACTTCTATAACCACACCTAGTCATTCTTACAGAGAACAACTTCAAGTCTGGCAAGCCCTTTTCCAGGGAAATTCCTACCAAAAGGAACTGTCCCTGCTTCTCCCTAAATTATTCTTGTGCACCATTGCTTTAATTATGAACAGGTTTCTTCAGGTAGAGTTCTACATTAAAAATAATGCTTAATCTATGGTTATAGAGTTTTGCAATGGCTTCACAGAATGGCTGACACTGGAAGGGGTCTCTGGAGGTCATCTACCAAGTCTGTCACTTCATTTAGAAGTTTCTCAAGCAAGTCAAGTAAGAATTAGTGTTGAGAAGGTTTCCTCTCAGGTCCTGGGATTCCCAAAGAGCAGTGTTGCCAGCAATTGCTAACAAAAAGAAGGCACTCAGTACTTCTGCCTGTGTAACCTGATCTCTGGTCTTGTTAATGTACCCACATTTTCCCTGGTCTTCTTTTCATCACCTGAGTACTTTTAGAAGCCTTTCTTATCATCCATGATGTCCCCAACTAAATTTATTTCCATTTGGGCTTTAGCTTTCCTAACTTCCCCCCTCCATGGATGTTTGGACAAGGTTTCTGTATTTTTTCCCCACATTACCTCTCCTTATTTCCGCCCTCTCTATTCTTCCTTTTTTTGTCTTTCAGTTTGGCCAGAAGCAGCTTGTTTATCCACAGAGGCCTTCTGGCATTTTTGCATGGCTTCTCATTCTTTTGCAAGAGAAACCCCTGAGCTGGGAGGGGGTGGTCCCTGGATACTAACCAGATTTCTTGTTTCCCTCCCTCCAGGGCGTTATCCCCAGGTGATTCTCCTAAGAATATCATTTAAGAGGACAAACTCTCCTCTCCTGAAGTGCAAAGCTATAAACTTGCTTTTGTCCCCCCTCTTCTGTGCCCTTAGGCTTGATCTCTAGGCTCAACCATTTGTCACTTCACACAAGAAGAGAAAGGCATAAAGCAAGAGCTGAGTGCTCCGTGCAAGTCCAGCTTAAAGAGCCATGGTGGTGAGCAACCACTATTGAGCCACATCATTCAGGAAAAAACAAAGCGGATGTGTTATAATGTAGCTGGAAATGTGACTAATTACATGTAGGCGTAATTCAGCCAGATTAAGCTTTAAAGGAGTTTAAAAGATTTTCCAGTAGCCAATGCGCTCCAGGCTCTATTTTTCATCTTCTCCTTTTGAAAACTATACTTTAATCCTCCTCTTTGCATTTTTGTTTTGCAGCTCTGAGAAAGTGCCACAGTCAGCCACAACTGGTGATAGAAGTAAAGATTTTGCTTCTCCCCTCAGCTCTGCACACCTGAGCTGAAAGCAACACTTAGCTTGGAGTGAATTCCTCTTAGGCATCATGAGAAGGGTGCTGCTTGAGCCTCTTCTTAGGATAGCACGTTACACCTTAAATCCTCTGTGGCTCAACTTGAACATCAGAAAAAACAGAAGAGGCAAATTACAGGCCTGCAGTGACACTTTCATTATTTCATAGGAACAAATCCTGCCTAAGCTATACAGAGCAGCGTTACCTCAGGTTTGTCTCCACTTGCTGCTATCTCAACTCCACCTGTTTTTTATTCAGTTCAAAGTATATGACTTTGAGATAGAGTAATCATCTAAAGAAAGAGCTAGTAAAATGTCACACAGTAGATAAAAAGTTGAAGGAAATGAAAAAGCCACGAAATCACTCCCTAAGTATTTATCATCACCACCACTGGTGCATAATCTGTCTACACATCAAAGTGGACAAATAAACAGTCCAAGGCTTGAATTATTACCCTTAAACAACCAGAAAGAAAACCTCAACAAACCACATGGATGCTGACCTGGATAATAGTAAACACAAACCAGGGAATTAAATAATTAGGTGACGGATCCTAAAGATCCAGCGAACATATCATTTATGCAAAAGATAAACCTGTAAGGATGACATAAATTTACAATTTGTGTTAGGTTGAAAGCTGACACAAGCAACACAAAACCATATGCAAATGTCTAGTAATTGTAGGTACTGTGATAGTTGTGATGATATAACATTATAAATTAATTAAAAAGTTTACAGGTAGAAGTCTTGGGGATTTTGAGTATACAAGTGGGATGGAGAGGGGCAAGAGTGCACCAACAAGACATTCTCTTGGACAAAATCTCAACAAGCTGAAGTTTTAACCACAATAGGAAAATTAACTGCACATAAGTCTTACCTTGCAGGTTTCTTCCTTCTCAGTACGAACTGTTCTTTTTCATTTTAGTAGTAATGGCAAAAAAACAAAAAAAAAAACAAACAACAAAACAACAACAACAACAAAAAAAATCCTAACTTTTTTTCTAATTAAATTTTAAGAAAGCTTAAAGATGAAAGATTTAAATCTTTCTTATCCACTTCCCCTCTGTTTTAGAGATTCTAAAATATTTTTTTTTTTTTTAGTTTTGCTATCTTTGGATTTAGAAATGGGTTTCTAAATGCTATTTCTTACATACAGTTTTTTCTGTGAATTGCACAGAAGACATTGCATCTAATAGAAATCTTCTTAAAATCACTGGAAGATATTGCAGTTAGGACCTGCCCTAAAACTCAGGGAAACTCAAACTTGCCAAATCCAAATTATAGTTCCTTGCACAGCACTTGCCTGAGAGTATCTCTGAATAGAGAAGACTTTAAAGTAATTCCTTTGGAGTTTATAAGAGGTTAAGGAAACTATAACCCTTTAATAAGAAGGGTGAACTTTAAATCCTAGTTATGCAGTTTAGTAGATCAAACAGCATCTTATTAAAAAAGAACATAAAGCTCTCCATAAAATAGTTCATTTCCATAACACACTTATAACAACTGTTAATTCACATTTTTCCTACATTCTTGATAAAATTTTTAATATCAGCAGTGCCAAAGGCATTGGTTTTGTTTAGTTTTCCTGGTAATGATAGCATATTTAATTGCAAACCAGAAAGATTAATGACATTTTCTGAAATAATAAATAGAATTAATTTTAGCAATACATATGTTTCATAGGGAGCACTGGTCATCCTGTTTTAACCTTTGTCTTTATGTAAGCTAGCAATGAAGTTGAAAGAATTTCTAAAGACACACTGACCAGGTTATCTTAAATATTTCATTTTACATTTCTAAACAGCTACAAGTTTAAAATACTTTCATTTCAAATTTCATGATTAAAATTACCAAAGCCTGTTCCTATTTAGAAGTGCTTTTTACAATGAAAACACAACTTCATTAATTTATTTATTTTAAAGTATAGCAACACTGTCTGCCACAACTTTAATGATATCATGCTGCTTTTTCACAGTAGAGGTTTTTGTTGTTCAAAGTGTACTTTCTTCTGAAATGCAGCCCAGAGAAATTATTCTCATAGGGGTTTTATTTCTTCATCTTGAGAAATATAAATTTAGATTCTGTTACTAATTGCTTCCTTGTAATCAAGAGGTTGGCATCTGGGAGCTTTATAATCCTCAGGCTACATTAAACAGAAGGATAGTTCTAAGGCAGAAGAATTGTAAGAGTTGTTGCAAGAATAAGTTAATATAAAGCATTTTAAAACTCCTCCTAGGGAGGAAATTCTGAGATGATATTAGGCTTTTCTCAGTTTTCTTAATATTAAATACCATGCAATTTGGAACCTAATTTTTAATTTTTTTTTTATTTTTACTAAGAGTGTCCCAAATTAACCGCAAGAGTGTTGGCAAATTTTACTGAGTTGAATTTGGAATTATACAAAACATAAGAGTTCCTCCCTTGAGCAAATTATATTGCATTTTAGGAATATACTATGCCTAGACAAAACTTTCTGTTAGAAAAGTTCAGGTTTTGGAGGCAATCATGGGACTCAGAGTCAAGAGAAATAACAGAGGCAAAATAAAAAAATAAGAGTTACTCTAACTCTGGTTAAGATTATCAGTAAAAACAACAAACATTATCAGAATTAGAAAGGACAAAAGAGAGTTCCAAGCTATTTTTACAACCTAAATTTACCAGGTGTGGATGTAGATGAATTTGAAACCTTCTCTGGAAGGATCTTTCATGTTTCATAAGTCTTATAAGCCTCGTCAAGCTTCTGGTTTTGGCTTCTATTAAGTGTACTAAATATTTAAATTAGCTCAAAGCAAAACAGTGTCAGAGTCTGAAAGTAAGCTGTGTTAGTTCAAAGGGCCACAGACTGGCATGCTACCCAAATCAGCTTGATAATTCAATTTTTTTAATTGCTTAATGAAATTCTTGTCCTCAAATTTCAATGAAGTATTCATACACTGTCTTCAAAATGTGCAAAATGAAAATGACCTACCTGACACAAACCATTTAGCTGAAGAAAGGACAAATCATAAAACCTACTGTTGGCTCCTGCAGTTGCTAAATTAGATTATTTTCATCTCCAGATCCCTTAGAGTGTCTTCTTCTTTTTAATAAAAGCATAACCACTTGGAAAGGAATAAAACCATAACTTCTATGAATTTCCAACATGAATATGAATGAAGTAGGCTCCTGCTCTCTCCTCCATCTCCCAGTGCAGGGTTGCAGTAGCAAGAATACTAGGCAAGAGACAATCACAGTCTCTTGATATAAAATATTAACCATAACCACTGTACTCATTATTCTATGTCATGGAACTGCATCCACAAGTATGCTATATATTGGTCTTGACCATGCTTGGATTCTTATCAGATTTGGCATCCAAAACAACTATGATAACAAATCAAAATAACTTTGTGGCAGAGATGTTCATTTATTTTTCATTCCCATCTGTTTTAAAACACAAAATATAGCAAATTACAGTCAGTAAGCAGCTAGACAAGTCCCATGAGATGGGAGTTACAAGTAATCCCCTTCTACATCTATTACAAAGATTAACAGAATAGGTCAATGAAAGTATCTTAAAAATACCAAATATTGATAAAAGCTTTTTACAAACAGCACTGTGCAAAAGGCTAACATGTCTATAAGAATTCAATGATTGCATAAATTTCCCCATCAGATATGTAGAATTTTCAATAAAGATGCTTTAACTTTGCTAATTTTCCTAAAGAAATCTTCTCCAAAGAGCAATAGATATCTTTACACCTATAGAAAAGTTTTTATGCCTATAGAATTAAGGCTAAGGAAAGGAAAAATTATTTTCTAAAAATTGCAGTCCTGAAGGTGTAGTGTAAGTGAACTAGCATTTGACTAGAAGGAACATCCTAACTCATCAGAGCTGTATCTTTGCATGAGTATGGCCTTCATACCTTCATTAGAGTAATAAAATGAAACATAAATTCGGTTAAGATTTCTTGCTTGCATATTCTTTAAGAGAAATGCTGATGAAGAGAAGAGGTTAAAAAAAGGTTTCGTATGTTTAACTCATAAATAAATTTTAAAAAGCTTAAATAAGCAAACCTGCAATTGTTAAGAGTGAAGTAACACTGATTCTCCTTTTCTGTAGATATGTAAAGTTTAAATGACTCAATTTCTGATACACACCATGACAGCTTTCCTATAAGGATCAATTTAGTCAGGAGTTGGCTGATTATATGAGTGTTGGGTAGTTTTAACTCAGAGTATTCTGTCATCTTAAAATCACATGGGTCATGAGGAAAGTGCTTGCCATATTACATGTTCTCTGAAAACAAAATTGTCTTCAGTGAGATGAAATTAAAACACTGGGACAGAGCATAGCAGTAGTTGAACTCCAGTTTGCTTTATTAGCCAACTGCTCCTGCTATTTAGAGCACTCTAGATGCCACTGTGGGAAAAATTTTTCCAATTTGGTTTATCTTTTTCTTGGAACTGATAAATGGTACAAAGGAGATTCTCATCTAAGAGCAAAATAAATCACATATTCCTGTTAGGTGTACAAGGTTACATAGATTTCATACAGTAAGGTCTTTCCAAAATTAAGGCTCATTTTACATTTTAAATAAAAGACGTGATGTGAACGAGTGGTGGGTGTGTGTATGTAAGTATCTGGCATTAATCAGCAGGCATATGAAATTGACCTGTGGTTAAATGGCAAACATGCATTGTGATCCAAATAATGCTGAGAGCATAATGGGAAAGAACTTTCAGCTCATTTGCCAGATTATGATTATATTTATTTCTATTTCTTACACAGTGTTTTCTGGCAGGGGATGGAAAAGTAAGTGATATTTAATTACATGGGTAGTTTCAAACCAATAATGGAAAATAATACCAGTTTGCTGTTTGTGTCATGTCCACTGTTAACCAGATTTATTCCTCTTCATAAATCAATTTGTTTTTCAGTGTAGGTGAAATCATTACAGAAGGGTCATCTCTCTAGCATTTGAATTTGCTGACTGTCTGGTTCACCATGCATTGCTTATTCACACTGAGAGCCATTTATCTATAAGCAGAAGCTTACATGAGAAGGTTGACTTTTTATTGACGCTGAGTGAATAATCTCAAATTTATTATTGAATGCACATTTTGGGGGTTTATTCCTAATTGATTAACTCAGTACTGCTATAATCAGGGAAGAGGATGAAGGAGGACAGGAAAAGGACACATTTTGGAATGGACAACATCTGCTCAAGGCCTTCAGCTAGGAAAAGGTCCTAAAATTCTGCTGTCTTCAACATTTGAAAATTACCTGAAGGTTTCTCCACGGAACAATTCTCAGGCTGGAAAGTGTTCCCACACAAGTTCATAGGAAAAGGTATTGCTTTTGCTATATTAAGAAAGCTTGAATTTCCATTATGACAACTGTTTTCATTTTGTAGTTGTTTATATTGCTGGTAACACCTGTAATTTTTTTTTCCTTTAAAACTTGTTCAATTTTGAACATTTACTGAACCACTGATTTCTCTCCTTCCCACAATGAAGAACTTAGATGCACATTAAAACTGCTGCATATTGCAGCAGGATTAATAGTTATTCCATGTTCTTCACTGCTCCCTCTCCCTTATTATCCAGAGGCTAATTATGCTGGCTACCATGCTGTTTCGGGACCCATCAGCAGCTGGATGCAAAGCAAATACTGAGTTTCTGATCCCAAATCCAGTGCAAAATGATCTGTCTTCTCCCTGGTACCCTCTGAATGACTACCAAAAGCTATCCCTTTCTGAACATCTCTGTGATCTTTGTCTCTAAGGTTTTGTCCCTTGACATCCATCTTTTGTGAACGAAATCTCCTAAATAATAGCAGCTGAATACACATCAGCAGCACTGCTAACTTTACAGTCTATTCTGGTGCAACACCAAGCATAAAATTATTTACAGCACTTCTAGGAAAGACTTCAGTATTTAATTAAATGGAAGCTGCTGAATTGCACTGCTTCCTGCAGTGAACAGTGCACATGTGCACAAATATTAATCACTAAGATGGAATGTGGGGCTTTTAAACAAACACGGTCTGACTGCCTGGATATCAAGAAAACAGAGGTATTTCTCTGAGGCCATTTCACTCATTAAAAGACAGGACAATAAAATTTCACCTTAATTCGTTTTCTGGAATAAAAAATTTCTTTTTACTGACTGGCCTTACACAGTTTCTTGCCAATCAAAGCATTTCTTAGCTTATCCTTCAAATTAAAGCCATCTAACTCATCAATGGCTTCTTCAGTTAACACCAAAACTAGCAGTTGTTTTACAAGGGCTGCTGGGTTTTTGTCCAGTAGATACCACATGAATTCCAGCCCAGTCCATTATAAATTTTTCAGTTGTGCTGCATCCCTTAGGTAACTGTAAGAATGAAGGAGGCCGTATAAAAATTGATAAAGCCTATGATATAGAATCTCAGCCTAACAACTAAAAAATCTGTCCTCTGATTTGGGCCTCTATCAAAGAAAATCACACTGTTAGTCCCTTTGGGACAGAAATTGCAGGTTGACCTGCACATGAGCCAGTTCTAGTAAAGTCGTGTTTTTCCCTCAGAGGCTCTTAATCAGCTCAAATGGTTACTGTAAGCTCAGGGGGTGTCCTCACATAAGGGTGATTTAAATTTAAGCACTGTGAAACCTATGAAAACATCTACTCATGCTATTTTGAAACCAGCCATTCTGCCCAGTCCAAATATTCCAACTTTTGGCATTTACTAAGACCAATGTGCTTTATTACAAGGTCTGAGAATCAGAAGAAAATACAGACTTGTGTAACCTATGGGTTAAAGAACTGGCTTGGCCTGCAAGAGATTCAGCTCCAGTTTCTATGAATAATTCAGAGGAATCTGCATCCACCCCACTATTTTGGATCAGTTCAGCATGACTCAGATCTTTACTTCCTACATTCCAGACCAGTGTCCTAATTTTCAGTGGACACACAGAAACCTAGGTTTTGATTCAAAACATCATATATCAAAAGTCTATGTCTACCAACTGTTCTTGTTTTTATTCAAAACAAAAAATGCTAATTCAAAATAAGATTGCCATTAAATGGAATTTGCCTCTCTTAAATTAATATTCCAATGGCTATTGATTTCTCTCAAGTTGTAGAGCATTAGAACATCTACAGTACGAAAGGATTGTAACTTCAATATAAGAAATAAAGCTCACTTTGTATTCCTCTTCTATCTTGCTCATGAATGCAGCAAAATTTCACACTAATCAGCCCAAGCAGTTAACATGCTATATGAAAATTTAAAATGTCTGCTGGCTGTAGCAAAAAGAGGAGGAAAAAAGCCAAACCCAAACCAACAAAAAAGGGGCTATAGTAATTACTCAAGATACAAACATTGCACTAAAATGTGAAGTTCATACAAGTTTTCACAAGAATGACAAAAGAGATCACTCTAGCACCAAAAAATATTTCAAAGTAAATTTTTTTGTGAAACTCACTAGAGACCCACAGCAGTTTTTTCTTTGACTCCCCTAGCTTTAGTCACTAGATGTTATAAATGTGATACATATACACAAAATGCTAAGAAAAAAAATTATTAAAAAGTGTTAAGGTAAACAAACAAAAACATTCAAAGGGCACAAAAAACATATAAAAGCCCAGGTGCCAACAGAATTAATCAGAGGCTGTCTGAAAAATTCCATATGGAAAATGTGCAAAATCCTTATGCTAGAAACATTTTTATTTTCTGTTTAGAGAGAACCTTAATCAAATGATTAATATGTATGCAGACAAATCTTTTCCCTAACCTCACTAAAAATACATGTGTTCTTTTGTGTATATTCTCCCCACCCCAATAAAACAGTGTTAAGAAATTAAAACACAATTTCCCTCTATTGTTTTGTAGTTAGCAAAAGAAAGGGTCATGTTTCTCACTTGGCAGCATTTTCCTTTTCAGAATTAGCTGTTATAGTCAACTGTGATTAGGGGACTCCTATTATCAAGTTCTGTGAACTTTGAATTAATAGCATCACTCTCTGCATTGTGGTAAACACTCCTATCCAGGCTAGGATACTGCTGTGATCTGAGCAAGAAGGGATGAGAATGCAGCCCAACAAAACCTTGCAGCCACTCCCAACTTACAGGTAAAATTGCACAATATTAAGTACATTCCTATAATTCTCCAGTGCCACTTTCTTAGCCCTATCAACTGGCGTTTGTGATAAGAGAAGTCATCCAAATAAGTCACTATCACTCCTTTTTCCTAAGTTAGTGACTCCAAAGTGATGAAGGCTGATTTATTGGTACTATTAAGGCTGTTTTAAAGTTCAAGCAGGAAGGTGAACAGCTGCAGCAGTAGCAAGAATGTTACAGAAAAATAGAGCAATATTTGTGTATGGTCTATGCTATAACCTTTCCCTTTATTAGAGAAAACAGCTACTGCAAAAAGAATCCTGGCAACACACGTTTTAGAAGGCACAGATCAGCAAACCAATTATCAATCCATCAATTGATCAGAACTAGTCTTGGGAGCAGTTTGCTCTTGGAAATGAAGGCCTATGCAGATGGCAAGCATGTTCATGACTTGCAGAGCATCTGCACAGAATAGATAATTACAAAGTAGAAGACAAGAACACGAGAACAAAATTAAAGAAAACTAGAATAGGTAAATGCATACAGAAATTAAATTGTTTACTGTTTTACTCCTAGATCAACTGAAACATTAGGTGATATATATATATATAGGATGCATTTGGTTTACATTTACATTGTAAGAATATTGTGAGGGTAGAAACAGTTGCCTGCCTCCATTTATGAGACAGACAGCACTGAAAACAATGTTGAATTAGAACAGTAAATGAAGCGCTGTGTATTGATGCTGCTTTAAATAACCATCAGTTGGGTTTGGCTCAGAATAGAAGACATTTCTTAAATTTACTAGAGAATAATGGCTCGATTGTTCTACCCTTTTTAATTGGAGAAGGTATTAAGAAATTCAAAACTTGGACAATACTAAGGGAAAATTTAAGTTAAGGTATAAAAAAACCTGGGTTGCCCACCTCAAATACTGACTGCCAAGGCCACAGAAGGAATTTGCCATAAGATAAGCCACCACAGTGGGAACTTGAGACAAGTACAAAAGGGAGTAATTTGTGACAGGAAGGCACAATTCTAGGCCTGGCAGAGCAGAGGCTTGGTTAGTGCATCCTGGTTAACACACCTGGACCAACATTCAGACTGTGGTAAGCAGTGGGAAAGGGAAAAAAAACCTGCTCATACACACCCTGTGGATACCTGGAACCTCCCCTCTCTCTCTCTCCCCCATCTCTGACCCACATTTTCCCTATAGTTATTGCATGCTAGAGACAAATAAACACAGCCTACTGGTTTGAATGTTTTTCCAGCCTGTCCTACATGAATTTGTATTTAAAATACTTTCTCCTTTAATTCATATTGCTATAATATCCTCTTCTACATATAAGAGAAGTTGCATTTTTTTCTAAAAAATTACATATCAGATTAGTTTTAATGATTGTCTGCGGCATAGCTGTATCATCGTGGTATTTAAGTGCTAAAAATAATCCAATTTAGGCAGTTTGGGTTTGGCCACTTAATTAGCTGGGTAAAAGTTAAAAACATCTATGAGCAGGGCTCTCCCAGAAGGTGACATTTCCAGACAGATGGTTCATTCTTAAGCAGGCTCAGGATGCTGCCCTCAGAGACTGCAAAGGAGATAATCCTGTCCTTTGGTTTTGTCCCTGCTCAACTGGGACAGCGTTCAGCTACTCACAGGTACCCGCAAGTCAAATCAGGAGCTGCACTATTTCCATCTGCCCCTTCATTTGCAACAGCCCCACAGCATAACAAGACATGGTTTGTTGGTTTTGGGTTGTTCTGAGCAGAGAGAGAAATACAAGACGAGAAAACTTTCAGGAGGACACTTGAAGATCTTGGCCACTTTGCTTCAGCATTCAGCAGGGCCACAACTGCGAGGGTTTTTCCATCCTTTTTGCCAAGAACGTTTGCATCCATACAAACATGAGGAAAGGGCAGGCTGTGCAGTTTCCTGCCACAGCTCCCAGGCACACAGTTACACTCTGGCTGCCCAATGCCACCACCACAGCTGGGGCACGTAAATTCTGTGTATAAACGCAAACACGGCAGAGTAAGTCACAAAGGAGCCACTTTAAAAGCAATAAAGGTACTGTTTTCATCCTTTCCATAGCTTATATAAATCTTCCACAATTAAGAACAATTACAAGCAAATGACCTTGATTAGAAAGCTATGCTTTCCATTGTAGTCAATTCACAAGATTTTAACTGCATTCACATAGGAAGTGCAAAGAGTCAATTAATCCATCAGGAAAATCATACAGGATAAAGGACAAATTGATACACGTGCTAGAGTTTCATAAAAATTGTATTTTTAGAATAATTTCTACACAAAATAATTCAGAGATTTACTTATGAATCACCATAAAATTAATCATGCACCCTGTATAAATTTACCAAGCAGTTTGTGACATTTTTTGTTACACTCGTGTTTGCAAAAATGCCTAAAATTTATGGAATGTGTCCCTCCTTGATTTAATACCCTAAAAAACTCTTTAAAAGTGCACATTCTCTAGCTAATTGAATCCTATATTCATATTTTCTTTTGTAATATGACATTGGTGTTGTTTCCTGATATATATACGCTTTAAAAACCAGCTAATTAAGTCTGCAGCCGTTCCCTAATCATGGCTGTAATTTGTTTTCTGCTAAATTTACCCTTTCTGTTATAGCAATTTGAAAAGATGTTTAACTCTCTTGGACACGACTGCCTTTTTTATGACTTCTTTACGCCCAGCTCCTAGCGAAGATTATTACGCATGCTTGCTCATTTTTGAGCCCTTCATTAGGCAACTAAAGGGCCATTGGGACCCTCATGTTGCTAAAATTAAGCAGAGTTATAGGTCTTTTCAGGATCAGAGCCTGACTATTTAGATGACAATGTGATTTTTTTTCCTTTTAACACAGCAGTCATAGATCATACACACAGCTAAGGCAGAGACAAGGTTAGGCAGATTAATTTATTCAGGGCTCCATTTTGCCAATTCAATTTTAACACAAAATCTGCTGGATTGTGGGAGTTTTTATATGAATCTGGCAGACTTGATGATGCAGTAGGCATTTTTTTTTAATAAAGGATTGAAATGCTATTTGATTTTGCACTCTAAGTAAGCTATTTGTACTGTGAAACACTGTAGATTATCAGATAAGGATTGCAGACAATTTGTACATTTCTCAATATTTCAGTGCAAAGGTTTGTTTGCAGTTTTGTTTCTAGTGTTTGATAGCTTATTTTGGAAGCATTTCCTCTTATGTCCTTTAAAGGAGTAGTAAATACTTGAAAATTAATCTTCTGAGTGTTAATATTCAGAAATAGAGCAAATCACTGACAACATTCCTATAACATTCATTATTTACACATATCTTCCACCCCAGATGTAATCATAAATGACATAATTTTTCCCATGCCTTAATTGATTATACAAAACACTCCATGTCTATGTGCAATACATAATTAATGTAATTTCAACGTATGCCTTCTACTCAGAGATCTGAAAAGAGAAATAAACACCATTTGCCCTAATTAAAACCATCCAATCATTAATATTTACTTATTAATGGGAGAAAATGTCACTGGTGGATTGGAAGCACTGCAATACACACCAAGCATGACAATGAAAATGTGCTCACATAGTAAAAAACCCAATAAATAAATGCTTTTCTTCCTGGGGGAAGGACTAAATGAGGGTTTGTACCATTCACCAGGCATGGTTAAGGTAAAAAGCCCAAGGTCAAGGTGATTAAAAAATAGAACTGAATGTCAGGAGAGAAATCTTCTCATGATAGTTCTGGCTGCAGAGTGCTTCAGAGTTCAAGAACACTTTGGGCTTTATCAGTACAATTCACTCATGCACTAGGCTCAGGTCACTGTTTCTGAACTCACATGAACTTCTGGGAAAACAAAACACTTTGTAAACACAAGTACTTATAGATGTAGCATAGAACATTAAACTGATTCAGAAAAAGGGAAAAGAGACTGGGTAATACTGTAATCTACAGATTACGTTATCCTGTATACACAGCCATCAGCAGAAGAAATCATGCTTGTTCAAGTAATTTCAATGTTTGAGGCTTCACAGAAAGTGGGCAAAATAACTTTCACCAGGTTGACTCAAAAAAGACAAAAATATCTGAAAAGTGACTCTGTAATAAGTTTATATCCATATCATGTTAAAAGCACTGTTTGGCTCTAAATTAGCTTTCTTAGCTTGTTCACATTGTTAAGATTTACCACTCTAATGGCTGTTTAAACTGTAGCAGATATTGAGTGCTAACAGTAGACAAAACATTTCCAGAAACCCCATGCTGAAGACAATACCCTTTCTATCCCTTGCTACTTGATTTTTTCTTTCCTCCTCCTCTCACACTTTCCCACGTTTCAGCCTGGAAGACACATTTTTGTAGGCAAGAGCAACCCATCAATTCCATTTGTGATCCTACTGGAGAAACTGCCATAACTGTGAACATATATTGGCAAAGAATACAGCTCTTAATTTAGTGAGAGAAAATATGAGTGCACTTAGTGAACATTACTGCCTCAAACACTTTTTTAACTTTGCCCTCTATATTGGCTCCTACTAATTTTCTAACTGTGCAGAAGATACAATAAATAAAACTATTCTAAAACCTGTCCACACAAAGCTTTTGTGCTCATTCTTTGCCCTCTAGACTCTTTATTAACACTTTCCCTCAAGCCAGATTTAGACTTTTTTTCTTTTAAAACAAGACTGGTCCTCCTCTCTGTGTGAAAATTTTCAGTCTTATAACTAATAAATGTATTTTCCGTTTAATCCCATTAAGGTGTCTCAAAGATCAATAGTGTGTGTGTATATCAGATCAATGTATAAGCCATTTCCCAGTAAAATTGTCAGATATATTTCTTCTGCAACACTAGCAAAGTAGACCTGTGGCAACTCAGTGACTTTTCCAGGAAATGGGCTATACATACTGCGAATATATGTATTTGTTAACTAAGCATTTAAAAGTGGATTTACAAATTACCAAGATATTTCTTTGACACCAGAGCTAAATTAGCAGTACCAAAAAGGGCCAAAAACCCATTACTTTTTCCTTCCAAGTGCTTGCTTCACCTGAGCTACGTATCGATCATGTTTGGTTTTGCATGACTGAATTTTACTGGCTTTTCCCTGGGTTTATCAGGATGTTTGAACACTGCAGCAGCAGCTATGGTTTGATCAGGATATTGCAATCAGTATTGCCTGTATGTTTGTTTAATCTGAGAAGGGAAACAGCATGATATA
Source organism: Camarhynchus parvulus (assembly GCF_901933205.1). Taxonomy (NCBI): domain Eukaryota; kingdom Metazoa; phylum Chordata; class Aves; order Passeriformes; family Thraupidae; genus Camarhynchus; species Camarhynchus parvulus. The sequence goes on from NC_044571.1 coordinate 108,330,814, forward strand.
TTACGATATAGCCAACCCCATTTCAGGTGGATAATTCTGAAACTGCATACCTAGGAAGCAAGTATCCATCAATGAGATTTCATAAATTTTATGAAAATCAGAAGAAACACCCTCAATAACTACAAAGATCACAAGGGTCCGTGGGAATATACTATACCCAAGGGCAGAAGTCCACCTGTTAAATTATTAGTTCTTGGATTAAAAAACTAAACTATCTAGACTAAAAATCAGATGTTTTTCAGTCATCTTACTCTTCCTGCCACAACCCCAGGACTACCTAGGACTACAGTGAAACATTTTAGATTAGTGAAGTTCCTTCCTCAACAAGAAGGATATAAGTTATTGTGCATGAGGCTTGCTGCTGGAACCCAACTATGGCAGTGATTTCAGACAAGAGCAGACGGCCATCCCACAGTATAATAATTTCTCATTACAGTTTTATGCATACAAGCTAACTACTTTAATTAGGTAAGTACATGGAAATAATGGTGTGCAATTTAATACAATGCCTAATTACAGCTATATAACTAATAACTGTGATTCTGGATAAATATGATGTTTGGCGTAAATACTTAGACAACATGAGAGAAACAAAGTTCAGTCACTCATCTTGCATATGGGTTGAGCCCATAGTCCTGGATTTCATTTTCTGAAGATCTGACTATTAATATTAGTTATTTCACACGCTTTTGCATGTATAGAAGTATAGAGAGAGGTTTTACTGTTGAAATTAGTATTTTAAAGGCAGTTGTCTTCATCTGATCAAGAATCTACTGAAACAGAATATTACCTTTTATCCATTTCTCAGAAAACATACAAAGGTGAACTATTTTGTTCCCCTGCACAACAATTAGCAAAACACCACTTCATTTAAAAGTAGGGTATAATCTGGTCCTATTATAAATCATGGTCCTGAAAAAAATTTTAGCTCAGCCCTTTGTGGCTAACTACTTCCTTGACCATTTTCAGTTTTTGTGTACTAACTATTCAGTCCTAGAAAATAATTCTTAATTATCACCATTATAAAAACAGATTTAAAAAGGAATGGTGATTGCATACCATCTGGAAATGTACTCAAACTGTCAAAAGAATCTGTGGATAGCTCCAGTATACAGTATTCAAATTTCAGCAGGAAATCATACTTGGTCAAGCGGGAAGAATTCATTCAGATTCGTGCATTTTTTAAAGTGTATTTGGCATATCAAATAAAGTTCAAAGATACAGTTAAAGGATTTCAGTTTAAGGGATTTTAATAGGATGCATGTTAAATTTATACACTGCATACATTAACAGACAAAAGAAATAAATTAATCAGTCCTGAAAGAGCATTCATAAAATGCCAGAACTGTGACAAGTGCAGCACGGATATAAAAGAATACGAGAGGAAGGAAAGAAAAGGAACTTTAAAAGAAAACAAAGAACAAAAGAAAAAAAAAAAAAAAAAATGAAAAGCCGCCTTTCTCCTTATTTCCTAAGGTACTGATGATAAAGAAAACTCAGAGTATCACCAACTTCTCTGAGCAATTAGAGATCATGAGAGCTCCCCTGCAAACATTCAGCCCCTGCTGGCGCCCGCTGAGGTACCCTGGCCTCAGCGTATCCAGGCAACAGGGTCTGCAGAGACCCTTGGTGGGGACAAAGTTGGCTTTAAGCAGTCTTCCATGTCTAACAACCTGGCACAGCTTTATTAGCTCAGATAAAAACACAATTAAGCACATTTACTTGCCCACTAGTGTACAGCGAGGAATGAGAAAATGAGGTTTGTCCTTGCTGCTGGTACTTGGTGCACGCAAGCTGTAAATAACAGGCAATCACACAGCCAACCATCCTGGAGAGGTGGGAAAATGGAAAAGGGAAAAAAAATTCTAGTTAAGAGCATCATTAGAAGAGCACACTGTGTACAGAAGCCTTTTAGTAACAAAAGATGCAAATGTACTAGAAGCTATGAAATCAAGCAATAGGAAGGAGGACAATGATTTGTGCAGAAGGCACTGTGGGCTACAGGGCAGGGAAGCCAAAATGAGGTGACCAAGACCTGGCTGGGCTCCTCAAACTTGAGCATCAGTAGGATCACACCACTGTGAGAAAAACCAGCAACAATTATGCTGGTCTATCCTGCTGGATGTAATAGTGGCTAGAGGAGCAGATTTTTAAGTCATTACCCATTAAGTCTCCTTTATTTCAATAAAATTGAGCTTTTAAAGAAAGAAAACAGTGGTGAAAGATCATAAAATATCACCAGCTTACTCACAACAGTTATATCTCTGTCTCTCTTTATGTTGTGACACCTAAGCATTCATCTGAGTTTATTCAGCCATCCTAAAGAAATCCAGACATGGATTTGTTTGGTTTAGCAGTACTTCATCAAGCTGGATGAAAATTGAAACCAGTTACAGCAAAATATATTCTAAATCTTCATTTTTAGGAAACAAGTACCAATCAATGAGATTTTACAAATTTTATGAGAAACAGAAGGAACAACATCAATAGCTACAAAGATTACATGGGTCACTGGAAATATGCTGTACTTTTTATTTTTTTTCCCAATAATTTATTGATGTAACTAAAAGAAACATGAAATTCCAGAACAGAAATCTGTCAGTTCTCGGCAGTGCAAGATTTACTAGTAATCATTTAAATACCTTCTCATTTACTTATTAAAAATTTTCCAAAATAATAAGGCTGCCCAGCATGGAAATAATAAAAATATTGATTATATATAATGTGTAGCAAACTCAATTTCAGATAAATGCAACAAATAGAAACCTTATAATGGTCTGCTCTGAATAAAATACATGTCATAAAATAATGCAAGCCTACTAGCTTTGTAAACATTGCTTCTCAGGTGAAACAAGCTGGCTTCTTCCATGGCAGAGCTTTCTAAATCAAAGTATTTGTAACAGAATTTGTAAAACTGAAATTTTAAAACTGAGTGTTATGGGTTGGAGATAAATATACACTGCTTAAAAAAACTCATGAAAATACTTTGACAAAAGCTACCACAATCATATTTCTAAATTCATGTCAACATCTCTACAGCATTGCTGGAATCAGGGAGGGCATGCTGGAAAACTCTCCTTCTCTGCCTTTCTTGTACTTTACACCAGGCAGCTGCTAAAAAAAAGCATCAGGAAAAGGATAAAGCATTGCCAGCAGGTCAAGGGAGATGATCCTGCCCCTCTGCTCAGCCCCAGTGAGCCTCGAGTGCTGTGTCCAGTTCTGGGCTTCTCAGCACAAGAGAGACAGGGAGCTCCTGGGGCAGATCCAGTGCTGGGCTCCAGAGGTGATGAAGGGGCTGGAGCATCTCTCTTGGGAGGAAAGGCTGAGGGAGCTGGGCCTGCTCAGCCTCAAGAAGAGATGACTGAGAGGGGATCTCATCCATGTCTGTCTGTGTCAGACACAGGGAGATGTCAGGAGGCTGGAACAAGGGTCTGCTCAGTGGCACTGAGTAATAGGACAAGACCAGGAACAGATGCCCAAAAATTCCACCCGAACATAAGGAAGAACTTTACCAGTGCACTGGAACAGGTTTCCCAGAGAGGGTGAGGAATCTCCCTTACTGGAAGTGTTCAAGAACTGTCTGGACACAATGCAGTGCCATGTGCTCTGGGGTGATCCTGACTGAGGAGGGAGGTTGGACCCAATGACCCATTGCGACCCCTTACAACCTTGCCCTTCCATTGATTCTGTAGCAATATGTGCCTGTGCTGCGCACATATGGTATGACAGCCATTATGAATTTCATTTCTCCTTAGATCATTATTATTTCATAAGGAGGAAGCAAATTTTTCTCAGGGGCATGTTTTTTGTGTAGTAGGTACTTTGAAAAGCAGCACAAAGATTTTCCCTGCATCAGTACCACACTCATTGCAGACACTTAGACTGTTAAAGGCTTTTCAAATTCACTCTAAGTCACAGAGGCACTACACAACCCTTTACAGCTGGGCAGTGATGTTCCAGCAGCCTTTGCCTTTAGAGGTCCCACAAGAGGGCACAAGCAAGAATTAGTTTCACAGCCATATTTAACAGAAGCAAAATTTCTTTCAGGGTCAGGGGGAGGAAGTTAGTCTCACCAGTTCTCCTTGCTACTGCTGTAAAATGGGAAGCTGAGTTTCTAGAACAATGTGATAAACATGGAAAGAAATAGAAAGAGAGGCAGAGTCCACGGTGGAAAGAAAGGACCGTAGAGGCTGAAGTGGCCCATGAGAAAAAGAGAAGAGCTGTAAAATGAGGAGCTAGAAGTCTTTGTAGAGAACCCTCCCCTGATGACCAGCAGACACCTCTGAGGCCACATAGCAAATAAATTCTGACAGCTGATGCCCACAGTCATAAATTCTTGTGTGCCATATCAGGCAGTGCACATTGTGCAGTGTATCTGAAGAAATGCATCTTACTGGTTACCTGAATAGGGAAGTGATGCAACCGCACCTGAAAAGGAAATATTTGGCACCTCAATCTACAACATAAAATAAAAGGTGGCTTACTTGAGCCATAAGCTCTCTGTGCTTAAATTCACTTCTGTAAGACAAAAGGCAAAGCAGTTGCTTAACCTGGCATGCTATTGTTTAGCTAATTTCATAAACCACAGTGAATCCTTGATCATGATGATAAACACCAAAGAAACCCCATGAGGGAAATTAATAATTCTGTATAAAGGCAGCAATTCGATGGTGTGTAAAAAAATACAGCACCACTACTTAATGAGGAGCATAATGAAGAATCATTTAGTAGTTCCCCATTTAGTAGACACTCTCTCCCCTGAGCAGTGGTGAGTGCTAAGGTTTCATAGAGAGGTTTACAGTAAATTATTATGTAATTAATGGCCACAGCAATGAATAACAAAAATGACACCGCAAGAGAAATGAATGATGACTTTAATTATGGCTTCTTTCTAACTTTAATGTTTGACTTCAAAACCTTCTTGTTCTAGGACTTCACATGTAAATACTAAATCGATTATTTGAAATATTTGGCCTAGCACTAATAACAAGACCAAAGAGCACACACATATTTTGGATTAATGTTAATATTTGTAGCATACTTGTACTGTATTCATGTTTACGCAGCAGAGAGAGAAAATTACCAAGAACTCGGCTGAGCTTAAAAAGAAACTTATGCTTTAAGGATTGTATTTACCATCATACACTTTTCAGTCAGTAAATGACTTTTAAGTGTTTTTGTTCTTTTTTTTTTTCTTTAGAGAAAACTTTAAGATGGCATAACCATGTATTGAATGAAAGTATTTAGTAGATATATTTTTTTCTTAGATATCCCCACTGGGCCCAGAAATAAAGTTTGTGTAAAGAGCATCCACCAGCCCTTCTTCTGTAATTTATGGACTCTCAATGTGTTTCAGTTGGATGGGAAAGCCCAGTGATAAAAACAGACCAGGGACATGGGTTAATACCACATAAGAGTGCAGGCAGACTGTGAGAAAAATATTACATTTGAGGTATGTGAAAGCAGAGACCTGGGTGAGTACCTACTGCTTTTGTGTGCCATAAAATACACAATATTTGGGGGTTTTTTAAGAATCACAAGATTTTTGTTTGATTTGGTTTAGTTGTTTTTTCCCCTCTGCAATAAAACTCCCTGTGCATGTGTTGATCAGAAAAGTAGATGGCCCATCAATTGTGCTGACAGGGTTACTACTTTTTACAGTTCTTCCCATTAGCTTTTTTCAGAGTCCTGTGAGAACACCCATATAAGATGTGGTGTTACCAAATGCTTTCAGCAAAAAACTTTAGAAAAGTCTACTTTAGAATATCTTATATACAGAATTTAACAAGATCACAGCACTTTATGACTGAAATTTCTTTGATAATGATTTATGTACATTAATATAAAATTAACTCTTTTACATTAAGTCTCACTTTTCTTATTGCCCTTTGGTTTAGAAGTAAAGAACATAAGTTAAAAACTAAACTGCATTTCGTTCTCTTTCTTACTTAAATCGAATATTGCTGATTTTCTTCTAATTCTCATATTTGATAGCCTAATTTATAGAACACTTCCATAAAATTTAAGGGGTTTGGTTTTTTTTTGGGGGGGGTGATATTTTAGATTGGTGCAATTCCTCTCTAAATCCAAATTTTTGAGCTCACTACAAATTGTAATGAATATCCCTGAAGAACATCTGAAGATGCAATAAGCTGTCTTACCTTGATCCAACTATTTTTTTTTAATAAGAAAACTGCCTTCCACGCACACAACCAAAAAACATCTAGTTTGGGAATCAGCTTTCTTACCTCCTCTTTTCTGTGTCTTCTATACCATAAAACAGTCTAGGTTTACAGTGACCTCAAAAAGTCATGTGGTCCAACTTCATGGGAAAAGGAATGTAAATGGGATTATCTGCTCATCTGCAGCTTAGAAACCTCCAGCAATGAGGACTCATCCATGCCCCTGAAGCGGTTGTTCCAGGGGATGAGTTCTTACTGCACAAATTTTATTTCTTGTGTTGAGGAAAAAAAAAACTCTACTTGGTGAAACTTGTACACATCACTCCTTGTTTTCTCCATGAAGACTCCATCAGCTTTGTGTTTGACTTTTAAGTCCCATGAAGAGGTACTCCCAAGTCTCCTCTCCAGGAACAGCAAACCTAACACCTTCCTCATCGTGCAGGTCACTTCATTTCCTTGTCCATACATTTTAAAATTTAAATATCTGTTTTGTTTCTAGTAATTTGATTTTAGACATTCATCTGCAAAATTGTACACTATATATTCCTGCTAACTGAGCTGCTTTTAGCACCAGACAGATCTATAACTTCACTCAGGATTTATGGAGGGAATAAGACAATGAAAGACCACTAAATTACCAAATGAAAGTGTCCAATGAAATGAAACTGAATAACCTGACAAAAGGAAGAATATTTCCTTGTTAAAAAAGTCTTTTCCATCAAGCAACAGTCTCAAATGCAAACTCTTCAGATGACAGCTGTCACTCCAGAATCACCTATCAAAAACATCCATCTTTGATCCATGAGAAGACTCTGTCTTCATCAAGCAGATAAATCCATCTTATTTCACTTGCTTTTTTTTCCCATTAAATAATACATTTGGTCTAAAATTGATAATTTTCCCCTTAAAGATAGGAGGATTATTAATCAGCTGGTAGTAGATCATGAGACTTTTTTTTTTTGAGCAATTTTACATTTTGTAGATCTAGAAATATATGAAGAGGAAATACATCAACGTGGTGAACTAGAATCAGGTATATCTATTGAGTCATAACACATTCACACCCAAATTTGTATTCTTATTCACTGACACTTACAGACATTGGCACAAACTGACCTGATGTTAGCCACAGAAAACTTTGGAAAAATGAAGTCCAAGAGCAGTAGCAAGTGTAGAGAGAAAGCAAGGCCTTCCTTCTCCAGACATGTGCTGATAGAACAACCATAGAGAAGACAACTAATAGAGATGGTAGATCATGAACTCTGCAGGAAAAAGCAACTCGTTATGGCATGTCCACCAACCTTAATGTCATACATAAAAGGTAGTTTTTAGACACAACAGACTGATTTTATTCCTAGATATTCGTGTGGTGTTCTAGGTTTTTCTATTTGAGATTATCTAAAGGTTTGGAGAAATGAACATTTCTTTCAGGCAGCCAAGGGTACGACCATTCAAGGTCTTTGCACTCTGTGTAGTGGGTATTCTGGCTTACCCTCATTTGATCTTCTGAACCCTCCAAGGGCAGCAAAATTGCCAGGACTGTTTCTTGTGGTTACAGATTAATTTATAAAGTTCTTCCATTATAGTTACCAGCCAAACACTTAAATACTATAAATCACTTTCATGATCCAATGTTCCTCAGTTTTTCTATTTTCCTCTCCCCAAGGAAAAGGTTTCTGATGCAAAGGAGTTTTGTCTACCTTGCCTCCACCACGTCTTTTTACTCCCATGAAACAATTGCTAATTTTCCTCCATGAATTAATACCTTCAGTACACACCTGTCACTATGGAGGCACTTGATTAATGCTTAACAACTTAAGCTGCTCCAGTTTGGATGAGTTTTCTAGGTCTAAATTTAGCATAGAAATCCCCTGCCAATTTCCAATGTGCTAAATATTGCATGTTGTTACACACCTGTACTGAATATCAGGTGCATTGGCCTGTTTGCTGTGCGCATAAATGCCACTCTCATAAAAACCTTTTAAAATTACTAAAAAACCCCAATAATTTGAAGACTATTAAGAGTTTTATTTTTTTATCTTCACTAAGAGCTTCTTTCTGAACATTGGAATAGCAAATTACATGTGGACACAGAACTGGAAAACTTAAAACATATGTAAAAGAAAAGTCCTAAAAATAGTATCTTCTTTTGGAATAACAACTTTTATGTGAAATAATATTCTAATCTCATATATTCCATGGCATGTATTTGGGAAAATTTGACATTTTAACATTTTGGTGGTGGGGGTCTTGGAAATACCTGAAATAAATATATTTAATGTGGTAGATGTGGAGGAGTAGGAAATACTGCATGTAGCACAGCCACTCTTCCATTAGCAGCAGTGAATTTTCTCTGGTTTAATTTTTCATTTTGTGATGCACAACCACTTTAGAATTTGTTCCTAACAAGATTTCACATCTCTGCAACCTGCAAAAATAATTTGTTTGTTTAGATATGTACTCAAAATCCCTTAAAACATTCCATTTCAGACAAAGGATCCAACATTAAGGAGTCACTCAGGCTTAGAAAAACTTCTTAAACCGGGAAAGATTTATTTTCAGGATTCATTGAGAGATTTACTGTCCTTTGCAAGTAGGACTGTGATATGTTTTCAGGATGAAAATATGAACCAAAACAATGGACACAAAGTACCTCAGCAGAAGAATGCAAAATTCTGCCTCTAGCTGTATAAGTACCTAAGAATTTACTCAAATTTGGCCATTACCAAAATAAAAAGAACAACCAAAAAACCCCAACAAAAACCCCAACAAAAACAAACCTCTCACGCAACCACCACCACTGAAAACCACAGAAACAACAACAAAAAACCCAAAAAACCCCAAAACAAACAACCAATCAAACACAAAAACCCAGAAAAAGCCCCTCAAACCAAAGCAAAAACAAAGCAAAACACACACACACACTCCCTCCCACCCACAAATAAAACCCCCTCAGATTAATCTCTATTTAGAAACATTCTTACTAAGGTCACTTTTTTGAAAATATGCTTCCTGATTTGTGTAAAATTCGTATCTAGGTTTACTCTAAAGTGAATATCTGGAGTCAATATCTGGAATTAACTAGGCCAGTGCCTCACCCACCTTTCACCAACAATGAACCAATTTTCATTGTTTTAATGAACAATGAAAATTTCATTGTTCATTAAAAATACCGTGAGAAATCTGAAGAAGCAATTTTTGAGTACAGAGAATAGACATTGCAAGGTGAGAGAAGAAAAACTGATGAGTTTAGCTAAAGTAAGTGTTTTTTATATGTAGACACTTTGCACTGCCAAAATTTGAAACTTCCCAGAAGGGGAGAGAATGACTGATAAATAAAACTATTGCCTTCTTTCCAAACATATCCACTCCTAAAGGAACCCTGCCTGGAGCCCTACACAGCTGAGCTTGTTTATTAATGCAATCTCTGTATGACAAATTAGGTCAGCTGCATAAATTATTGAACAGCCTCACATTAGCTGAAGTGATAAGAGTTTGCAATAAGCAGATGAAAATTGCTGGGTTTTTTTCCCAAGTTGTTTAAGATTTTTGCACCCTTCCTGGTAATAGGCTAACATTTGTATTCACCTCACAGAGCTTGTATGATGACGTGTATAAAATATCCTGAATTTCCATCTGAAACCTACTAAACTGTCCAACAGTTTATCAGCATTATAGCTGAAATAATTCTTGTAGATGTCTGCCTTGCCTCTTCTGTGGTTGCTGTATAGCAAGAGAAACTGTAGTGCCCCTATTAAAAAATTGGTATCACTATTCTTTTTCACTTAAAAAACTCCAAACATCAATTCAATGATCTGCAGAAAAGACCTATGTACATCTATGACATTTATAGTACAAATAAGACCATAAGTGAGTGGGTAAATGCTTGGGACTTGCTTTTTTTTTAAAAGAAAAACTTCTGTTTCAGTTCCTTGAATATCAATACTGACAGTCATAATTTTAAATTGCAGCTTTCTCTTTCAATCCCCCTCTTAGAGAAAGGGCATACAGATACCAAGATCTTAAAACTTGTTTAATAGATAGCTGACCTGTTAGTAACTCCAAAGCAGCTCCTCTTCTCTTCTCCAGAAGAGACAATAATGGCAGTAAAACTGGAATGGCACACTGACATCATGATGAAGGTGTTTTGTGACACCTTTTTTGTTGCAATGTCTAATAGATCGTGTGCAAGTATTTGATTGGTCGCACCTCACAAAAAAAAAAAAAGCAAAAGGAATTCAAGAGCTTTGTAACCTGCAACAGAGACTAGTGGCAGATTATTAGAGAGCTTATAAAAACAAAACTGAAAATATCCTCCAGCCAGTGCAAGAACAAATTCACTGCAGCTGACAGAGAACAATTGAAAGAAAGAAAATTTAAGCAAAAATTAAGCTCAACACAAGCACACAGGCAGGGATGAGCATCAAGTGTCTCTGCTTACTTGACTGGGCTGACCCATTTTTGACCAGTGCTCTTCATGTCACCAGCACAACAGGATTCACAATCATTTTTGGCAAAGAGCAAAACCACAAAGAACTCCAAATCCCAAACCTAAACAGAAGAAAAAAAAGTCAGTTAAGAGACATTTGCATGCAGGGATTTTGACAGCAGGCTCTCATCAGTAACAAACAGTGGATTCAGTGTTCTGAGGAGTCCTCCTAGAACTGATCTCACTGGGCAGGGGCACGCTCAAACCTGAGGGGCCAAGCACTGCAGATATGTGAGAAAAGGAGGCATAGAAAAACAACCAAAGCAAAACAAAGAAGTGATCTTTCCATGTTTACATCTGATCTCTGCATAAAACAATTCCCTCCTTCCCCAGGAATGAACACTCAAAACCAACTAAAACATTTGGGTGATGAATAATGAGCGTAATTTGCTTTGCACCTATTTCAAGCAGACTGTGAGAACTGTTCAAACTGCTACCCACTGGACCTCTGTTGGGAAGTTGTTCTCAACAACTGGGAAGGTTCCATAGCTCCAGAGCTGATTTCTCAATGTATTCCACTATGTGAACCAAGAGAGCATTCAAAATACCAAATACAGGCTGAAAGTTTTGTCTCAAATAGTTCTTCTTGATCTCCAACTCCCCTGTAATTGTACATGTGGAGTTGTGATCACAGGACAAAGTAGAAATATGACAAGGTAGAAATATGATGTTTTCTGGCATTGCAAGGCTGACATTTCAGTGATTGGGCCAAGTTTGACCAGATTCTCTTTATACACTGGGAAATCTGTGCTAAACAATGTTTTCCCATGTTGCTGTTTCTCACTGATGAGCTTGGAGCTCATGAAAAATCACCTCATGAAAAATTCACTGATGAAAACTGCAGTTTCCAAGAGGCATTCAGGAAAAATAATCCAGGCAAGTCTGTATCATGTGTTTCTACGCAAGAACAAACACTTTGAACAAGGCGGTCAAAGCAAAACAAGCTCTTCCACTTTTTAAAAAAGCTAAGCAACAGATCCACTACTTAGAATAAACTCAAGAGAATGAGATCAGCAGAAATAGGTTCTCCTAGAGGTAGAACCTCACTCACTCATTTTTAACTACCATTCCTATCAGGAATATTCTCTCATGTACACGTACATTGCATACAGCAACTTTAAAAGAAAATACCATGCTTGAATTTGTGTTACTACAGAACAACAACTTTGAATCCCAAAAAAAATGTTACAGCTTCACTGTTTCCACCCTATTCATTCTGTTTTTCAGAAATCTCTCATCCCTGATGCATGTGCTGCACTATCCATGTACCCAAAAACTCAGAGAAAGTACTTCTGTTCTATTCTGAGGTAACAGCCAAGACTACACTGATTTCAATTGTTAAATCAATGCTCCTACTGCCCAAAAAGAAAATGTATTAAAATTTGTCTGAAATTACAAATCACAACTTCATTTTGTCAGGTAAACTTATAATTGTCTTCCTCTTCTTTTGAGGTGCTTTAAATGTAAAGGCATAAATATCTTTCGTTTTTGTTTCTATTATAGAATAGCTTTTTACAGATGCTTGACATCCATTTTTATCTGATATGCCAATCTACCTTTCAAATTAACATGGGAAACAAAACAAAAAAAAAATGCCCTAAACTGTACAGGTACTCTTTTTAAGAGTGGTTGTATGTTTTTAAACTTTGCTTTGTTTCTTTTTTTTTTTTTTTTAGTTTTAACAGGTTTTAAGTGTTTAGTATTAACAGCGTTAATAGGAAAAGAAATTATTTTCCTTCAGAACTAACTCATTTCTTCAACTTGGAAAATAATTTAATGCAGATTATCTTGTGTATCTTATAATGAGTTGGGTTTGTTCTCTACACTTTCTCCCATCACCTTTAAAACAAACAAATGAACAAATAATAAAGTAAACATTAAACCAGAGTTTATCACAGATATACGAGAAATAGTCCCCTTCACCTCTCCCCTACATATAAAATTCAGAAAATATGCTCTTTCAGTTCAGGGCTCAAAGCAGATTTCTCCACAAGAGCCATTCCCTTCAAGGTCCAAACATTTTATTCTTCCTTTGGTCACCTCAGTAAATCTCAAATACCATCAATCCTTCATATGACCAAGATGGCAAGAAGACATAAAAATTGAAGGACTGCACTGAGGTTTTAAATTTATATCAGAATGAAGCATTGACAAAAAAGACCTCCCATTATGGTTTTTTAAGTTTTGGTTTTTTAAGTTTGGTTTTTTTTCTGTAATGTCTTTAAATTCTCTGGATTTGAAGTAAAACAAAAGCTCCCCTGTTTGATATCAATTAATCAAATTTGTCATTTATTCAAGTCAACAAACAGAATTCTATTAACTTCTTTACCAATTTAAAACACAGATTTTAAAATATAACCAGGCTTAAATAGATATATCACCATTTGGGAGTCTTTGAGGATTTTTTGTTTCATACAATAGGAATCTGATGACATCCTCAAAGTGAGGCTGGCTTTTCCTTAACAAAAAGGTTGTACTTGATGATCTTAAAGGTCTTTTCCAACATTAACTATTCTGTGATTCTGTGGTTCTATGATTAACATAAACCAATGCTATTTATATGAGCTAATTATAAAGTCTGACCTTCAGACTTCTACTTGGCTGTAGTATTCACTATACAACACTGTCTGTACATAGGAGAGAAGCAGAAGATAACATGCAACTTTCTTGTTAATGTGTAATTAGCCAGGAGCGCCAGGAGAGGCTGGAAATTTTACTGGAGCTAAACAGAGCTGAGGGAAAGGGCCTGATTCTTTTAGACAATCTCACTGGGCTTGGAAAACACTGCTGTACATTTATTGCAAAACTAAGAATAAAACCTCCAGTAGTTCTGGTACAACAAACTGATCAACATGGACATCAATAATGCACAACCCTCCTTTGGGTGAGCAGGAGATTTCGGGAGGAAGACTCTGTCTGTACAACACGCACCCATAATTATGGTTTGAGGTTAAGGATGACTTTTCTTCTAATGTTCCTCTCCCAGCAAATCTGAAATGTATATAATAGCTGACATGCCCTGTAGCAAGGTAAAGCGAAATCAGTGGCTAAAGCAGAGCAAAACGTTACAATATTGTTTAGCGTATTTCAGTACGAGCTGCTTTGATTTATTTTTTGTGACATAACTTATTATAAAATATAAAATAGTTGAGCACAATACTAAAGAACCACAGAGGGCAAAAAAGAAAAACCACAAACAAACACCAAAAGCAAAAATCTCCATCAGTAAACCTTTCACTTAGAAGAACTTGATCAAAACCTGAAAGCTCACACTATCCTTACAGCTCCTGTACCTGCCCATTCCCCATCCTGCTGGCTAATAGTGCTTCCAGCAGTTCATTAGCATAACATGGAGTTAATCAATGCTGCTTCAGAAGGAAAATGCCACCTAATGAATCCCCAGTGCCACTTTTCTGTGCACCAGGTGCTTTTGCTGCAGGTGTACCAGCCTGGAACAGATCAAGACTACCTGTTTAATTTGTGGAGTCCGACATGCCCCAAGCTGTGCGGTGTTAGGAATGATGAATTCAGGTGGAGTAATGAACCATGTACTCTCCTTCTTTGAAGACATTCTGATGCCAGGTTAGGCTCTAGGACTGGTGGTATGTGAATGGCACCCCAAGTAGCTCTGCTTTCAAATTTGTTGCTACAGAAAACGAATAAACTTGAAAGTCTACTTCTGGATGAGCTGAGATGACTATCCTTGTGTCTACTTGTGTATGGTTATGGTATGGACATTCCCATTACTGGCAGATTTATTTCTGAACCAGTATTACTGCCTGACACTTTATGGACCAAGGCTTACAAGTATATCTCAGTTAAAGCACAGCAGATTTGCAGAAAAAAAAATCAGTTTAAATTAAAGCAGGGAAAAAAAAAAGAGAAACAGAAAACCACCTTGTAAAATCCCCAAAGAACTTCATATATTTTTCTGTATTTTTGCTGATTTTAATGTCAAGATTTCTCTAAGCTTATCAGCCTTCCTCAAATCCAGGGACTTATCCCCTGCTGGAACAAGAGTTACAAAGAGCATATGGTTTGTTATGTGCAGTGCTGGGCACACCTGGAGGGTGGTGAAGGCTGACTACACACCAACAAAGGCACATGCCTTGCATCCTCAGAGGACCTGACCAAATTCTTCACTGATGCAAAGCAAATGAGCTGTAGGGAAGTCTGCAGCAAATTTATGCCACTCATTAGGGTGTTCTTAAAAAAAATAAATTTTAAAGTCAGAGCAGCAAGACCTTGTTCTAGCTTGCTACTTCCAAATGATGTCTATATTTAAAAGGCTTAGTTTATGGCTTTGAAAGCTTAAAACATAAGTTCTTAAAATACAAGTGTTAAGGTCAGAAACAGCTGTTTTTCACAAGAGCAGCACTGCTTCACTAAAACTTTGGAGGAACAAAGTAAGAAGCCATATTTTAGCATTCTTTTAAGTGGCAGTTCTCTTCTATTTTTACTGTCACTCAAACATAGCACCTCTAGTAAACTGGGAGAAAAAACAACATCTCTGTAACAGTATGGTTGCAACTAATACACAACAGTATTATAGCATTGTGTTATTGCTTATCTCAAGCAGTTTAAGGAACAAATCCATTATTAAACTTGTTTTATTGTGATCATTGTTTCCTCAACATAAATATGCACTGCTTAAAATTCAAGGTAACATTTCAATTCCCTATTTGGGAGGCTTTAGAAACCCATTTTAAATGTCATTGAGACAGTCACACTGTTTTGTAGGTTCTCAGTATTTTGTTCCTTTTAGACTTTCTCATTTTCTATTCCTTCTGTAGAAGGCTACATACTGATTTGTTTCTTTCACCTCATTGTGGAGCCTTCTTGCTTCCCTTCTGGGATCCCTCTCAATAGAGAAACCAGCATGATTTAGGAATTTCTGCTGAATTTTCTTCCACTCTCATTTTCTATTTAACATAACAAGGCATAACTTTGGAAGAAAACAAGTAACTGAGCCCCAAATGAAGAGTTAGTACTGCAATAGTTCATGAAACAATTACATCTATTGCTATAAATGCAATATATTTTCATGCTTGAGAGAGGAATTTTTCTCTGAAGTAAATGTTATTATGATTTAAATTAAATTAAAAAAAAAAACAATAAAACCAAATCTGTATAATAGTTAGCAAATGTGTAATAAAACCTCATCATGGAGTTCTAGATAACTCCCATTCTTGTGAATGACAGCTGGCTACATGAGGTTTAAAAAAAAAAAAAGTAAGTAGATAAAAGCTTTCCACAAAGATAGATGACATCAGTAAAAAGCTGATATTAGGTATATCCTAGAGAAATTTTACTTAAACAAGGAGACCTTAATGACATACCCCCCAAAAAGCCAGAGTACATCACGAGAAAGAACTAGTAGAACCATTTGAAGAAAATAAAGATGTCTGTCTCATATGAGTAAAAAAAAACTTGTTTAAAAAAAAGCTACATGACTTATTAGGGAAAAGTTTAGGTCAAAAAATTTCAAATCCCTGGACCTGAATCTCTTGGCACCCAGCCAGTGTTTCAGACAACAAAAAGGAAGCTCCTGTTCTGTTATTACTTTTGTGGTAAACAGAATATTCCAGATAACTAGAAAACTTGGCAGCCTGACATAAACCACAGATAAATCCAACACAGGAGGAATAAAGATATAAAAAAATTGACACACTTTTAAGGAGTGATATTATAATTAATGCCAATCAGCATGAATAAGTGGAATGAAGGTGTTAGGAAAGGAAAATGGGGTAATTTTTGATGAGTTTACAAGATTTGTTGGTTGGTTGATTTTTGCTTTTTTTTTTGGTTTATGGAATATTGATCCAGTGCTGTCAGATTCTGAGACATTTAACTCATCACTTCATATCTTCAGTAGTACAACAGAATATTGGAACTCTATTTCACAAGTTAGGTAGATTAAAAACAGGTAAACACTGAGGTTTCATACATAACTAACAGAGAATAGATAATCCATGGATTTGTAGAGTCCTTCTCTAAATAGTTTTTGCAAATAACTTGGGGTGGGAGGGTGTCTAAGCCAAAACATTTCTCAAATGATATAAAGACTTAGAGGAATCTGGAAAGTTATATTGTAATTACTGAAAAATTTTAACATTCACACCCTGATAAATCTCCTTAAAATGCCCAATTGTATTCTTCTTGTCGTCCCTGTATCAGTTACAAGTGGAAGAAAAACCCAAACCCAGTATTACTGATTTTCCTTTCAACTCCCCAAGCTAAAGAGTTCTTGTGTATTTGATCATATCTCATGTGAGCCTTCTCTTCAACTTTAACTTTTTTTTATTTTACAAAGTTTCTACACAAAACCAGAAGTTAGAGATACCTGAAAAGTATCTCTACTTTACATACCCACAAAAAAACAATTTTATTGAAATCAAAACAAAAAAAAAAAGATTTTAAGAAGTGGAATTAAAGAGGATTTTCTAAATGTGCAAGTATATTAATGTGCGAGTTCTTGGAAAATGTCAACTAGGCATGCACAGAACACCTCTGGTCTTTCTTCCATTGGCGGCCATATAAAAACCTCAAAGATTAAGTTCTTAGAAAGTGATTAAGAGGAGAAAAACCCCAAACTTATGCTGAAGGAAGCGGAAAGGAAGGAGGATTATTCAAGATTCAGACCTCACGTCAGCCTCTTCATGCTTGTGGGGTGGTTCCTGGGGAGACTGAGCTGTGCAAGGCGGGAGCAGGAGACAAAAGGGGCAGATATTGAAAAAAGAGAATTCAAACAAGAGAAGGAGAAGCTTTTCCTCCAAGCAGGATGGGTGGGCAATGGCCCAGGCTGCCCAGAGAGGCTGTGTAGTCTCAGTGCTCAGAGCTCTAAAACTCGGGCAGAAAAGGTCCTGAACAACCTTGTCTGACTTTGTACCTCTCCTCGCTTTGAGCAAGAATTTGTTCTCAAGGCCTCAAACCTCAAGATCTCTCAGGTTAAACCTGAGTTGTTCTCTGATGCAACAAATATATGACAAGAAACTTAGAAACAAAGAACACAAACAAAACTTAGATGCTCTATTTATGAGTATTCTGTGAAAAGCGGGAACACGATCAGAAAAATTGTGCACTTCCATTTGGACAATGGTGAAAATCACCGAGTTAGCAAGCAGAATATTTTGCTTGCATAACCTAGCAGCCTTAAAATTGCCATAGTTCAGTGATAATCAAGAAATTGATTTTCAGTTCTGTGGGAACAGACGAACACTGAGAACAGTCTGTTTCAAAAGTAGAACACCAAAAGAGCCCTTCCCCCAACACTCCCTGTGAAGTGAATTTTAAGGAAGAGGGAGAATAGCAGACGATCAAAAACCATTTTTTTTACATAAACTTTTCATTTTGACATACATGCATGTTTAATATAATACAGAAATCTGCCTGTGATGCTTATTTTTAAAATGTCATTGAAGCTGACGTGAGGCTTATTTTGTCCTCTTTTCCACAGAGAAATTCTCGCTAGGATGAAAAGATTTGCACTGAACAAATGTGGACCATGCCTCAGAGAGCTGTGCAAGCTCTGCAGCAGCTGCAGTGGGAGGCAGGCACTCAAAGGTGGGTGCCCCATGCGAGCAAGTGGAGCAGAAAACAGCAAACATCCAGCAGAAATACCACAACTGTAGCTAAAACACACAATTCCCTTTTCCCTCAAGTTCCAGTGGAGCCAGTGAGGCAAACATGAGTGTGAATAGTGGACTGGCAGGCTGTGTGATCCCAGCCCCCCTGGTGCTACAGATACAGCCTATAACACTCACCACACTGGTGCTGCTCTGCTCCTGGAGTGTGACAACAGGGACGAGCCAAGGGGCTACACAGCCAGCAGGGCATCAGGGACGTGTCACTGCTCTTTACACAGGCATCTCTGAATACAGCTTGCATGTTTCACCAGGAGGACAAAAGTGTAATGTATTGATCTAACACAGGCTCTTCTGGAACTGAGAAGGTTAGACGCTGTTGTTTTCCTAGACTTTTTTTAGTAGCATTTAATTTCTCGTGTACTTCTGAGAACTTTGAAATTTTATCTCTAACCCTATTTACATTCAAATGAAATTTAGTGCCGATGAATTCCCAAAGTGTTCTGGTAATCCATTTATAAAAGACAATTTCTATAGGATCTTTCTCTACCTTCACCTTCTATTACCATCTTTCCTTCCCACCTTGCCGACGTATATGTCAAAACAGATTCTCCTAAGGAAAATAAAACCAGGATAAAGACAGATTACTTGTTATCAAAGTTACATAGAGGAAAACAAGTTACTTAGTATTTATCACCAAGAAAAGGAACCTGTTTATCATCAGTCCAAATTACCTGTGCCCTGAGAATCTAACAGTAGAACAAATGGAGAAACTGCATAAGAAAACCCTGAAATCCCAGTGCTGGTAGATTGAAAGAATTAAAATAAAACTCAAAATAATGAATTTCTGATGTAGAGAGCAACAAATAAGAGCAAAAGAGCAGCAGAAATATGTCCCAAGTGACTCCAAGACCCAAAAAGAGACTCTGTTATCAATGTCATTGTCACACAGCTCAAATCAGGTGTCTCTTTAGCTTTTGCATACCTAAATCATGCCAAATAGAAGAAATAACTCTTTAGAAGAGTGACCAGTCTTCAGATCAGTGGCAGATATTTCTCAATTTGTATTATTATCTAATTTCTTCTTCTCAACCAAAGTAAGTTCTTATTTAAATCAAAATAAAAGGAATATATATCACACTCCCAAAAAAAAACCCCACAAACCAAACTGGTGGGGAGACATGGCACATGCATGACAGTCTGATAAAAATTAAAGCTTCTTTAAAAGACAGATTTGAATTGTCCTAGATATAAATTTTGTCTTATAATCATCTAGGCCTGGAATAAAATACTTTTGAAATTCTTTTGTTAACCTTTTTGACACTTGCAATAAGAAAACAGAAAGCAGATGACCCAGAAGTCAGCAGTGGTCTGCTTCCTCCTTTAAACTCATCATTACTTTATCACTTAAGATCACATTGCTTTTAGCTCCTTAATTTTTATCAGTAACCTTAAAAGAAGAAGAAGTTCAAACATCAACTTTGAAAGTTTCATTCTTAGTCAGAGGAAACTTGGGATATGAAGTTTAATGCTAAAATTTCAACTTTAAGGAGATTTCAATAATAAGAATAATGTTTCATTGCTAATGGACAAAAACTCTGTAAAATGGTTGGACACCTAATAGATAGCTTCTTTGGATTTGGGGGTTTTTTTGAGGGGGAGGAGATGTTTAGGGGTTTTCTGGTTTGTTTTTTCATTGTTGTTAAGCCTAAAAGTAGAAGTTACTCATCAAGAAGCCTTATCAAGGAGAACATTTCAGCCACAAGTGAAATTAATTATGCAACACTGCTGGTAGAGCAAGGCTTCATTTAAAGTAATTATAACCCCCATTAGAAATCAAAGGGAATTATTGTCAGGATTTTATTTGTATCAGGTAACTTTTGTAAAGGTCTTTAGATCCCATTTTAAGTTTTAATTTGTAGGGCAGAATTTCAGCCCATTTGTGCAATATTTATATGTTAAAACCCCCATAAACAATAAACAAAATCCCTACACCTATGCAAATGAACTACAAAGAGAAACCTGTTCCTATTTTTATTCTCAAGCTTTTTGATTACTCCCCACCTCCTGCAGTACTCAGGATAAAATGCTTAGAGTGAAGACGTGTGAGACTCTTAAATCACTCCATCCTCTGGAAGATTCACCAAATCTATTTAGTCAGTCAAGGTGATTATTACAATCCTTCCGTGCCCTCCTGGTGCACCTACTGCAACAAAAGGGGTTTTGCAGCCCTGCAGATACAGAAGTCTTAAATAGGATTACTTACTTCTGCCAAACTTACCCTTCCTCCAATTAATCTTCTCCCATTTTTTTCCCACTCTGACATTTTTCTATCTGTAACCACCTGTTTCATCACTTTAGTAGCCAGCAGTTTTTAATATCTTGAAAATAATATTACTTTCACGTACAGATCAACAGTCAAATTCAACCAGCATACTTATTTATCTTGAAGAACTGCCAGATACTGCTTAAGCTCACCTTATAACCTGAATTTTCTTGCCAGAGAGCAAGCAGGGAACACAGGTAATGGATGTGCCTTTAGTAGGTAAGATTAGTTGTTTGTAAAACCACACAAAGTGCTTTTAAATTGCCTCCTTTTGATGTTTAGGATAGAAAGAATAGTGAGTAAAAGACAATTCCTCTGTCATAGTGTTAATAGAGATAATTGGTAACTGATTTTTGGTTGTGTGCCTGAATTTCTTCAGTTCTGCTCAAAGGTATCAAGGGATACTTGCTGCTGCACATTGGATAAAGTTGATTACTTAGTAATGTTTTTTTTAATTATGCTTTGTTCTTTCCTTATGTTATTTTGCTATAAATAAGTATTAGACATTCTGTCTCTGAAGTCCTGTTTTAATCTAGATTAGTCAGTCCAAATCAAAATGTGTTTGTAGCACTACAGCCAGAACAAGCAATTCTAGTTTAATATTGTCTATCCCCATATATCTAATAGCATGGTTATATAAATGTAAAAGCTTACTAAGTGTGGCTACAATTAAATAAAACCTTTCCTACCCTATTTTTAAGCAGTTTTTAATTCTACCAAACAAGCTATTTAATCTATTTTGATGGATGTGTTAGAATTTTCTTTACTGGAGAAGTTCAACTAAAATAAGCTCCTCTACCCAAGAGTGAGTGACAATATCAAAACAATATCTTATGTATTTTGAAGGTAAAATATGCAAGTCCATTGCCTCTGTATCTTTCAGAATTTTCAGCTTGGTATAGTAACTGATTTACTGATTTCAAATAGGAACCTAATTTTTGCTAGGGTTGGAAAAGAAGCTGGCATTGTTGTTACCAAATAGATGTGCATTTACAATTATTTTTATTATTCGCATACCTTTTATTGAATTTTAACCTGTGATTAATGGGTGACCTGTTTATTTTGACAGAAATTTCACCTAAACATACTCAAATGAAGCAGCTCCACTGACAAGATCCAGTCCATGTAAAAGAAATCTAATAGAGGATACAAAATTGCAAGTGGAGCTACAGGCACCACAAAGGT
This sequence comes from Camarhynchus parvulus, assembly GCF_901933205.1. Classification (NCBI taxonomy): domain Eukaryota; kingdom Metazoa; phylum Chordata; class Aves; order Passeriformes; family Thraupidae; genus Camarhynchus; species Camarhynchus parvulus. The sequence continues at coordinate 108,352,579 of NC_044571.1, forward strand.
CTGAAAAGTGAAAGGAAAAAAGCAACTATAATCTGCTGTAGAGATGAAGTATGTTAGAACCTCGGTATTTCAGCACCTACTTCAAAGGCTCCTGTCTCAGAGTAATACAGAGCTGTTTTCCTCATACTGTAAAAGTACAGAATTAATTTATTTTGAAACTTTGATGTCTTGTTTTAAGCTGAGAAACCAGACATTTCTATTTTATTATTTTTTTTAAATCTCTCATTCATACTTAAAACTGTACTCACCAATTGATGCAATAATTCAGCATTGTTTTAAATAACATGCCATCTCCCTTGTCTTTAATCTGCTGCCTGTATGCTTCACAGACTCTTCTTGCTCTAACACAAGATGTTTATTTCCTCCTCAGGAACAAATGTATTGGAGTGTAGCAGCAGGCTGTGGCAACATTCAACTTCCACAACCACATAAATCTCTTTTAAAATAGAGATGCATTTGGTTTTGTTTATTTTTTTAAGAAACAGAGCTATAGACTACTTGTATTTATTGTGAGAATGATTCTTATATTGACAAAGTTATAATGACACATAGACAATATAACTTCAATATTGTATTCAATGATTCTTTTCACATTATTTAAAAAAAAATTGTATTACCTCTTTCCCACACATTTTCTGTATTTACTAAGCAACTGACCAACAGAAAAATTTACTGCTGTATATGGCACAGAATAGCGACAGAATAATGCCTTAAACTTTTGGGTTTGCTTTTTGGGTTTTTTTTTTCCAGATTTTAGAAAATAGAATTGGGCAGTTATCATTAATTTCTGTCAATATGGCCCAAGGAGTGGGAAGCCAAGAAACAGTGACAGACAAATGGACTGTCCCATGCTGAGAAATGAAGTAAGTGACAATCTGCTGGGAAAAAAAAAAAAACCCAAAAACCAAAAACAAAACACAAACTCCCTAAAAGCCTGTGCTATTCCAAGGTACACCAGGGCTCCAAGTGACTTGCCATTGGGAATATGTGCTCTGCTCAGCCTTAAATACTGCATTTACTTTTTTTTCCTCTCTTTGAACTTCATTGAGATTCCCCATGTATTATTTCCCACTTTTTTGAAGTCAGGTTTATCAATTGCTCCAGAATCCTACGTATTCTGCTAGAAAGCTACAAGATCAATGTAAGCCTAACTTCCTTCCACACATTTTATTTTGGCAAGATTCAGAAAAAAACACTTTGACTACCTCTACTAAGGATTGTCAGAAAAGAGTGGAGATGATGTGCCATGGCTCCCATGCTGTAAACTGGTTTAATACAGATGCTATTAAACTGCATGGTTTTGATGCATCAACTTGTTCACTCTACTTTTTGAGCAGTCTAGCACCTTCTAGACATGATAAAAGATATATTCTTGGTCAAACAGGTATTGAAATAGCTTGTAAAATAAATCCATTCTTATCTAAAGCAGAATAATTGGCAGTTCTGACAGAAAGAGACATTAAAAAGAAGACAGGAGTGAATTGGGTTCCATAACTTCTCAGACAGAGTAGTTATATGTTGAATTGTTATTCACAAGCATTGCCCTTTTCTATCAGGTGTGCTAGGAAACAAAATTTTTGTAAGGCAGGAGGGGGCAAATTAAATATCTATTTTCTTTTCTTTCCTTGCAAAAATATTTTGGATCTGTTTGACGAATGGCTTGATTGTTTTTGTTGTTGTTTTTGTTGATTTGTGTCCGGGATTTTTTTCTGTTCATCAACTCAATCAAGAAAATAAGTTATTTTCAAAGTATAAAAGTATCCCAAATCAATTGCATACCAAAAAAGAAAAAAAAAATCAAGAAGGTTAGAAGTTTTAAATTAAAATAAGCCCTTAAATCAAGACATATTCTATTCTTCAGGAATGGTATAGGTGACCACACTTTTGTTCTACAACTTCTCAACTGCATCAGGTTATTCTGAAGTATTTACAAATATTGGAAAATAAGAGACTGCTCTTAAGGTTGTAAGATTTAACATGGAAATATTTATTAAAAACTGATCTATTAGAAACTGGAAATAAGTCTCAGATACTCCTGGTTTTGTCACTTGACAATTTCGATAATGAAAAGTCTAACAAAGTGCATTTGATATTTCTGGGAGAACCACATCCAGCCATTTCAGATATGAAAATAAAAGCATGGAAGGCACACAACAATTTAATTCAGTTTGAAGCTAAATCGCCCTGGCAGAGATCACCTATTTTACAGATATATAGAAAGATGCCAAAATGTTGTAGGAAAGATATTCTGCTTTTAAGTCCTGGGTTTTCTATATATTTTTGTCACCTAATCTGAGATAAGTGATGTTTGCCTACAGTCACTTGGAATCAGCAAGATGCTGCTTTTACTGAGTTATTTCAGGCTTTCAAGGATGCAGCAGAAGATATGGAGAGCTAAGACATTTTCTTGATCCAGAGGAATGGAAGTGTAGATGCACTGATAGACAGATGTGGTTTGTTTTCCTTTTTCACTCGCAGGTTTGTGGAGTGAAACAGCTGGTGCTTGCACTCCCAGGGAAGAGGCTTCAAGGGAGGTTTATTTCAAAGTGCCTCTTGCCAGGTGTCATTGCCAGGACACCCATCAGCAGCTGGAGCTGCTCTCTGCGCACGCCTGGAGCTCATCACCTGCTGCACTGCAATGGGAAAGGAGCCACAGGACAGCACGGCACAGCAAGGGGGGATCTGCTTTAAAAAGTGCACGGCTGACCTGTGCAAGCAGGCACGTGAGAGACAGAGGTGGGAAAGGTTTGGCTGAGTTAAAATACCAACTCCCTAGGCCTGGGAGGGCTCTGCTGGAATGAGCTAGTTGCGCATCCAAGGGAAATGTAAACAGAGAAGGTACTTCATGTCAAAGTCACTCAGGTTCCAGAATTCCTTCCTGCAGATGCCATGAGTCCTATAGATTTATATGCATTCAAGGAGACACTGAACATCTTAACAAGAAATCCAGTGTATTTCTAAATACAGAGAAGTGAAGGTCAAAAAGTACTCTGTGAACTGGAAACTGTGACCGTGTTCACAGGGGTCTGAGGATGAGGGAAGAGACAAGGATCTGACTCCATGTTTCAGAAGGCTTGATTTATTATTTTATGACATATACTACATTAAAGCTATACTAAAAGAATAGAAGAAAGGATTTCATCAGAAGGCTAGCTAAGAATAGAAAAAGAAGGAATGATAACAAAAGCTTCTTTCTCAGAGAGTCCGAGCCAGGTGGACTGTGATTGGCCATTAAACAGAAATAACCGCATGAGACCTATCACAGATCCACCTGTTGCACTCCACAGCAGCAGATAATCAATGTTTACATTTTGTTCCTGAGGCTCTCGGCTTCTCAGGATGAAAAATCCTAAGGAAAGGATTTTTCATAAAAGATGTCTGTGACAGGAAACAGCAGGGCTGGAGAGACAGAACAGATCACTCCTTGGCTAGACCTGGAAGGGCCCCTCCTTTTCTATGTTGTCATTTTCATCATAGATTCTTTCCAGGGAAAAAGGAAATATCAGGTTAAAAATATAGAGAATACAGGGAAAAAAAAAAAAAACACCTCTTGCTACAACTATACCGAAAGTCTACTGTGCAGCCAGAGTGAACTAATATTTTCAGACATGAACAGGCTTAACAGGTATTTCTGAAAAAAAATTGTGTGAAGCCTACATCAGAAAATACCACAAGTGAATGAGTCTGCTGCTTTTCCCAAAGCAAACAGGACACTTCCTTTAATTTGGATGAAAGGAAGCAGATATCTATGTTTGCTTCAATAAGAACAAGTCTAATTCATTTCTTGCTCTGGCAAACCTGTTTGACTTTCTTTTCTTTAGTGCGACTGCCCAGAAGAGCTGCGAACAGGTAACTCATCTCAACTTACTCTGGTAGCCAGCAAGAAACCAGTTCAGAACACTTATAAGCTGTGAAGGCTTACACATATTAAAGACAAGATTTTTAATAAGGCAAATTGATAGATATGAGAAAAAGAAAAGGTGAGCTTTCAAATGAGGAAGCTTTTGGGCAAGCTGAAAGAAATCTCTTTACACAAAAACTTCAGTGCTGAGAAATACCCTGATTTGCATAAGTCAGGCATGTTAGTCTAGTAAATAGTACAAAGGTTTGGCCTTTTTCTCCCTCCCAAGATATTTATGTTGGTCTAACAGTGGCACTTACAACAGACTCTCTTCCTCTAGAGTTTTAATTGGATGAAAGTAAGTAGTTTTAAATTAAACTTGTCAAATAGTGGATAAAAAAGAAAATCAGTTATGCTAGTTATGGTTAGATGTAGGGAGGTGGCAGCTTGATGTTAGATATCAAAGACTAGATGGAGAATTCCACAGATATTTAATAACTAAATAGCACCCCCTGAGCACTACATAATAAATATAAAATTAAAGGGGACACTGAGTTCAGACAGACTCATTCCAAACATCAGACTTCACTCTGACATACCAAATTCAGAACAGCAAGTCATTAGTGCTACAAGTCACTGCAAGTGATTGTCAAGTTTTAAAATAGCACTAGCTATTTAAAATTTCACTTGGCCTACAAGTTATTCTTCCATATTTCAGTTAGCATTTTTTTCTTGTTACTTTCTGGTTAAGATGCTGAGAAAAGTAACTTACAATAACTAGAAAAGTAATTTTCTATGTGATAATGTTAAATAAATAAAAAAGGAACGTGATAAAACAATTACCTAGAAGCTGCTCGAGGTGATCTATAACAGCAAAGATTTGACTTGTTTACAACAGAAATAAAAAAATAGCAAGCTTTAAGAAGGAAGGAGCAAGGTTCTGCCACAGAAGACACTGAGAAGGATATATGGAGAATGTGACATCTAAATCCTTTCTTTATAACATAGTGTTACTCACTTTTGCTACAAGAAGCTGAAAAGATGAGATTCATTTAAAAGAAATACACACATGGCTAATCTTTACTCGTGTCTCTATAAAAACAATACAAGAAATATAATTAAACTACTTTTCTCAAATATTATTACAGTGATAATTTCACCCATACATGAAGCTCAATCTCTGTAATCCACTAGAATTCCTCAGTAACACCTTTTCATAAACATTCATATGTATTTCTTCCAGGAGTTTGTTTAATTTCATTCATTGCATATGGACCAACATACAGCTGTCATTTTAATTACAATGTTACTTTGAAGCATTTTTTTCTAGATTTTTTCAGCATATAATTTGGAGTACAAAATAACGGCAGAAAATGTCTTTTACCTCATATTGTTTGAGTAGCTCTCCATGGGTCCTATTATTTTTTGGAAAAAAATGATGTTTCTCTGAATTTTAACATCAGTGTATATGAAAACATGGTATACATTCAGTTTAGGTGTTTACACAGACTCTTTCTAACACAAATGTTCCTACAATTAACTGAAGGTGAGAAACAGCTGCATAAATAATTGCAGGTGCAAAAAGAAGTCATGTTTAAGCGCAGGTGTTAAAAAGAACTGTAACATACTGACAATAAAGAGCCAAGAAAGATTAATCATGAGTTTAGAAGCATCATCACAATTCAAATCAAATCTTTTCTTTGAAGTCTTGATTTTACTTTGAGGTAATTGCAGCAAGGTTAAATCAGACTAATTCAAGCTTATCTTATTTTATATGGAAAAATCGATGTATTGTCTCTGTTCCTTGATAAACACTTAACAACAAGCACTTATTTATTCCTCATTCATAAAGGTTAAATATACTTGTAAATGTTCACAAAAACACAAAACATTAAAGGTGGAATTCTCAAAACATGTGGAATGTAGCTGTAGAAAGCTGCTGAATTTTTTTTTTTTAATTTTTGTTTGGAATGAATACTCTCCCAAAACTTCAAAGGTCTCAGACAAGGTCTAATCAGGAAGTAATGAACACAAGATCTTGAGACCAAAGCTAAAAATACAGAAAATTCAGGCTTTGAACTTACGTTCTGAAGTACTTTTAAAAATCGTATCTTCAATGTGCATTGAAAAAGAAAATATTAAATTTTAAAAGAAATTTAAATATAAAAAATATAATTCTATATAATTATAATTATATAGAATTTAAATATTAAAAACTATAATTATACTATTTGATTAAAAATTAAATGTTTAAATTTTTATTCCAAATACTACCATACACAGGTCTTTGCATAACACTCCCCTTTCTGTATCTTTCTAGGTCTTCAGTGACAAATATACCAGGATTTCTGGTCACTGAAAAAAAGCTGTCATTTAGCCTGTGCTGTCTTTTCAAATATTAGCCACAAGCCTGTAAACGACAGGAAATAACGCTAATAACACCATGAAAGAAATGCATGCAGAACTTGAGCAGCTGTGCCTTCCACAGCACTGAAAGCCTGGCTGTGGAATTGTTTAAAATGCATCCTGACAGAGACAAAAAAGGCATATAGGATTTTGTCAAGGGACATCATTGATCTGCCCACGTGTTTGTGCATCCATATATTGCCTTTTGGGAAGGGCAATAGAACTGTTCTTGCATTTGTCAAACTCTTCCCAAGCAGCAAAAGCCTGATGCAAGCAACAGACACACCCCCAAACTCAAACCTCAATGGAAAAACAGCTGTGACTGAAATCCTCACAAAGGAAACTGGGATGCACCCACAGTTCCTGGGACAGAGGGAACTGTGGGAAGGGAGCTTTAATGACTGGAGCCAGCGAGACTGAATTTGGGAACTGTGAACAGGGGCTGGCAATTATGCACCTGAGATTTCCTCCAGTTTCTCTCAGAATAAAAAGTAAAAAGGGAACCAAAGCGTTGTTCTTAGGGCAGCGAGGTGCTTATTAAGATTGCAAGATGACCACATCCAATACAGCTCTCATTGCTGATTCCATCAGGGGAGCACAGTCCTCTGCAGCATTTCCATCTTCTGAAATCCCTGCATCCAGCTCTTCTCCCCTACCTCCGCCCCACAGGATACCCTCATCAAATCTACATCAAAGCCGCCTGTTTCTATGGTTTTGTAGTCCAGTTCAGCATGGTGGCTCACTTCCATTTCTTTTCACAGAATTTACAGCCTCCTTCTTGCCAGCATATTAAACTAATTCTTTCCATCCGTTACATGCTGACTGCTTGACTTCTGCTTCTATTGTTCAAATTTGGAATCTTTGGTCTTTTTATTGCCATTCATCCCATGCTTTATTACCTTATTTTACCTTCCCTACATATGGTTTTATTTTAACTGCTTCACTCATAACATCTCCCTCCTGCCAATAAATCTCATTTTTTCTCAGTATCAGACTGACTTTTAACTATTTTTGTAAGTTCTATTCTCCCTCTTCACAGCAGACATGCAAAAATATAAAGACACAAGAATGAACAGGCCAATTTGGATGGATAAAAGCCAAACAGCATTTTAAATGGTTTCTCATTTTCTTCAGTAAGCCCAAACAAAATTCTTGTTAAGACAGTTTTTTTTAACTTCATCTTCCCTTTCAAATCTGTGTTGATGCAAAACCCCTGGCAAATGTATGATATTTCTTTTTTATTTTACTTGAGGGCACAGATTTAAGTGACAAAGAGCATGTACCATACCACTATAAATCACATACTGTTAAATATCATTTGATCCAGGTTAGTGCCTGGATCTGTGCATACTCCCACATGCTCATATTTCCTAAGTCTGTGAGTAAAATAATTCCCACATCCAGTTTATCCTGAATATTAAAATTATTTTATAATTTTTCCAGGCCCTGGTCAGCTGATCCCATCAAAACCCCAGTACCATGAATGAAATCTAGTTAGAGACTATGATTTTGCCCTCATCATTCTTCACAAATTTGTCAAATAATGAAAGCCACTGTAGTTATTTAATACATTGTTCAGAAACCCAATTATGTAATTCAGTGATATAACTTCATTAATTCAAAACTATTTTTTAATTTTAATAACTGCATCATAAAACAAAAATAGAAATGCTAATTTTGAATGCTTTAGAGTTTGATTAATTAGTATACTGTTTTAAATGAAAGCATTAGACAAAAATACAGGGGAAAAATTATTTGTGTTAACAGCTCCCCATAAATTACTTACAGCATAATTCAACTGCTTTGCCAGGGAAAAAGTTAGAAAATAGATTTATAATTATTTTATTTCCCTAGGCATTTCATGAAGGATCACACAAAAGGAGAGCAAAAAAAATATCAAATTAATGCACAGACCAGTGGATGAGACTTCTGTCATTAGCTAGTTATAGTCATCTTTCAGAATCCTTACACAGTTCTCATTCCCAAATTCATTTGGAGGAACACATGAGAAAAGGTTTGTAACTTGAATTAAAGTAACTCTTCAAAGTTCTTCAGTTGGCTTAGTCTACTTTCTTTACCCACCCTGTTTTCAACTACCCCTTAAGTGGGGAGAGATGATTTTCGGGGGGATTAAGGTTTTTTTTAATTGTGGGGTTTTGAAGAAAAGGGTGTGTATTGAGGCTGAAGGACACGAGGAAGAATATGGGATGTTTTTTAGGGCGTATCTCAGAGCAGAATTTGTCCTACTATATTAGACAGCTCTGGAGATTTCTATGGTAAGCTATTTGCACAGCATGGTGCAGCATAACATTTGATCTGAGAAAAACTGCAAGCTCAACATGATTTTCTGACTACTGAGATAGCTGATTATGGTGTGTAAGCAATGAGTAAAAACACAATAAAAAAATCCACGAATCCTTGCAGTCCAGTTTGCAAAGAGGTTGTTTGCAGCCTTCTGCATTTCTTTGTTTAAAGATGGAAGAATGTTTCAGATCCAAAAACTGCACAGAAAACGAAAGTGCTCAAGATCACTTTTTCATTTCAGAGCTTCTTCAGTTGTATTTTGTTATAACTAGTTAAATAGGTAAGTGAAATAATTGCTCATCTTCAGGTCTTTGCTTTGAAAGAAATGCTACCACAGAGCTTGTTCGGTGAATCTACTCAGCAGCCATTATATTAAGCAAAGTAACTGAAGTCTTCCCAGCTCATTTACCTTCCTATGACACACTTGCAACATAGGAAATACACAGGAAAAAAATGCAGGAAAATAAGTTACTCTCAGCAGTCTGTCAACATAATTTACCTGCTAGAAAAAGGACCAGGCAATGCCATGCAACTCAGTGTAACACTCCAATAGTTTCCAGAGGAAAAGAATCACCAACACAAGTCAATTTTTCAGAAATACTATATCAGATTTGGAGCACTGATGCGAGTAGTATTATGGGTCAGTTTATAACTATTGTCTACCAAAACTGCTAAAGTCCTGAATTATCTCTAAATCACTGCAAAAGAATAACCCAGAATGCCGGAATTCAGCTACCCGAGACCAGAACAAGGAAGAGTCGCCTATTTCGCTTGTGATATTCATTTATCACAATGTCCTTATTATCTAGACAATTGTTTCAAACAAAAAAGAAAAAATGGACAATAGGAAAAATTATTAGCAGCATTAGTGGTGATACCCTAAACATCATTTTATAAAATTCCCTCATGAATGTGCTCGACACTATGAAAACAAACTTTTAATTGGTAAAGGCTATTCTGAATGGAGAAAAAATAAAAAACCAAATTTTTTACTTAGAGAAGTAAAATGCAAGTATATCACTCAGCTTTATCAATATTTTCATTCACTCTATTCCAAAAGTGAGTGGAATTTTATGAGCATTTACTCTGCAGCTGTTAAAAAAAAGTTGGCCAATTTAATTTTCAGCTTTCAGCCCTGGTGTTCAAACTATGCTTTGTCTGAACTAAGAAAGTAATCCTTACTTTGCAGTATCTTTGTTTTACATCTTCAGTATAATTATAGAACTTGTGAGTGCCTTAAAATACACTATTCATAAACCATCCCTCAACTTACAGTTGTTATTGAGACGGTATTGTAACGTTTGCACTTTCAGAACTCAAGTATGATAATTAATATTTTCATTTACATAAAAGCAGAGCAAAGCTTTTAATAGCATCTTAAGTGTGACTTGAATGGCTCACTTAGGTTCACCAGAAGATAAAAAGTAAAGCAGAGCTTTATTTTCATTCCTCTCTTACTAAGGCAACCTGTCAAAACCCAATAGTTTCTTTAAAAAAAAAAAAAAAAAAAAAACCAGAAATAAAAAACCTGAATTCATTCTCTCTCCATCCTCCCTTCATATTTTGCATTTTATGTACTTCCACTTTTCTTTAAAGTATTAAAATCTTGCAGGAGACATGCCTCCCCCTCCCCATTCACCAGGAATGCTGACACAGGAGCACGATCAGATGCATTAGTGAGACTGCTCCTGTTCCAGGGTGCACAAACAATTTGTTCTAAATCAGCTTTACAGATATCGCCCATCGAAATTCCTCTCCCCGAGAAAACCTTTTAGTTTGAAGCATATCCAAACAGTTGTAATATGATTATTCCACTCTGTGTTTATCTCTGGGTCTCCAGCTGGAGGACCAGGCTCACAGTGGTCACAGCCAGCATTAGGCTGCCGACAGCTGATCCAGCATCCTCTGTGCCTGCTGCCATTCCCCCCTCTTTTCAAGGAAAAGCAAAATCTGCTAAAAATATTTGGGTGCTTTAGACAATACTTAGGCTGATATCAATATTCACAGACCAGAACTGCCTAAAGATTACATTTAAAGGTAAAATAATTTTAATTTTAAATTAAACCTTGATTTTATCCATTTCAAGAGGGATAAACATTTCATTATATTTACTAACCCGTACAACTGCACAAAACTTTTCTGTTAGTTTCTCAGGGAACAGGTTGTCCTTATCCAAGAGATCATCTTTGTGACAGCTTAGCAGAGACAGGATTAATAGATTAAATAAACATCTTCGAGTTTTATGAAAGCCGTCAATAACTTGTCTTTCAACCACTATTTAATAAAGCTAAATAAAAAACATTGCAGTTATTATTGGAAATTAGTTAATTCTAAGGTATTTTCATTCCTTGTAAAGCCCAGAAGCTGCTTTGTCTTGAATGCTATAAAGAGAATTTTGAAAGGCAGGAGAGGCGAAGGCTCAGCCCCCACAAGGCAGTGTGTCAGACAAATACAGTGGTTTGGTAGTAAACCATCTCTAGAATAACAATTCCTGTGCATTTCCTCAGAGCTAAGGCTTAACTGGCATGCAAATCAAGAGAATTCATCTCTTGTAGGCTACTTAAGTTGAGCAGGAACACCATTATTCCATTGATAATTATAACAATAACCCTATTCAGACAATATGATGAAGACCAAAATAAATGGCTGCAAATTTATGTCATCGCACCTTTTATATACTGAAATAATTAATTGTTCTAAAACCAACTATTTGCTGATTTTCACAATTTGCACTCATCAAAAAGTTTTATAAGATACACAAATAATTCAAAGTACAGAGCATAAGTTTTTGGTTTTTTTTTAATCTTAATTGGACTCAGAAAAGTGTTACACCCCTGAGTTCCACAGCAGTTCACAACCATATCACTTGTGTACTAACAGAGAACCGAAATCTTACAGGTTTGTTCTGGGTTTTTTTTTTCTTTTGTTTGTTTAGGGTTGGGTTTTTTGGTCCATATTGACCACTGAAATTGAATCACCTTATTTTATTACAAGTCCACACAAGTTTAGTCTGTGGCAAAATTCCACAGAAAAAAACAAACTTGTCAAAATAGATTATGATCATCAGAAATAAAGAGATGCACACAGTAATCTGTATTAGAAGCCAAAAAAAGAGGAAACTGTTGGACCAAATAGTAGCATTGTCTTTTTTACTGTGCAGCTCATTTTCCTTTAATTTGCTGATTTGATTAAAATTTCTAGGCAATATATTTTATTGTAGAACATTCCCTCATGCAGACAGCCTGAAAGCAATGTGGTGCCAGATACATGCATTGACCTCCTTCCCACAAAGTTCTCCCCCAGAAAATTCAGCCCTTTGCAAAAGCCAATGCAATCAAAAATTGACATCTGTGCTTCTCACCTCTAGTCCTAGCACAATTAGAAAAGAAATTAATTGAAAACTGTTTCTTATAGATGAGCAATGAACAGCAACAGCTCTTCTCCATCTAGCTCAGCTCATATTGAAGATGGACACAGAAGAAACGAGACAAATCACACAACTTATTTAGTGTATTTTACAAAAACATACAGTGGAACTATTTTCCTCTGCCTGTGATTGGAAGGAATGATGAGAGATGAGAAGAATACTCTGTAAAACTCCTGAACAATCAATTCCAACTCCTTGCAGGATAAATATCAGTGTTCTTGTGTATGTTCTAGAAGTATGTATGGAAAGTAATATAAGCCATCTATATTCTTGTTTTTATTTGTTTCCAACTTCAGAGCTTTATTTGCGCTTCACTTCTGGAATTTAGCCTCAGAGCTCCTTAGAAGAAAGAATTTGCATTTCTCTTTTAGGTCTCATGTTTTTGTCCCAACTGGGAGACCCAACAGATGTAGAATTTTTCTTTTTAATGCATTCTCTAATGACTCATTTTTAAAGTGACTGAAACACTATCTCTAATTATAGCCGCAATATGTTCCTCAGCAAATTTCACATCCTGTCTAAGCATCACATTATGTTCTTCCAATAATTATAGCCTTTCTTCCATCCTTTTTTTGCTTTTATTTCAAGCCAGTCAAAACTTAAATTCAGTCGTTAACTTCATTACCTAAAGCTTCTCCCCCATGCTAGATGCTCTTTGGATGTTCAGGACCAGTTGCTGTTTAAGACCACCTTATAAAAATTTCAACATGTTGATTCCTTCTCTGGTGGATACGTGTTGTACTTCAGTCTGAACTTTCAAACTCAAAGTTTAAACTTGATTCTGAGGGCTATCCTTGCCAGTAAATGAAATCTAATTTACATACATCCTCATGAAAGGATGTATTTTAAAAATAAATTGGTATGAACAAATTCATTTTATTCCTTTGTCATAAATATCCAGAAAGATTTCTGAGTCAGATCATTGTCAATAATTTAAGTTGTTATAATAAATAAGTTGGTTTTAACAGCCGATAACTTCACAGAGTGTATTCCTTTGCTTGGTCCCTTACACATGAATACACAAACCCTTCTCAGTGCTGGAGAGACAGCTGGGAGGCCAACCCCAGCTATTTATTCAGAAGTGCAACCAGTCAGGGATGCACCACTGACTTTTAAGACAGAAAGTCCTTCAAGGAATTTTTTTTTTTTTTTTTTGCTTCAAGGCCTCTGTAACAAACCCTGTTGATTTTGTCTGCATATAGCAGGCACTGGCTAGGGTCTGAATTATACCTGCCTTTGACACCAGTAAGTGCCAACGGTCTTGCACATTTTCAGCTGACTTTTGTCTTAAGTTCAATAATTCTTGTGGATCCAATAAGGCCACTATTCTCTAGAGCTGGTGGATTCTTGGGAGTCTCTCACATATTCTCTCCCAGCACATAGCTCCCTTCTCTTTGGCCTTGCTTCCCAATGCGTATTTTTCCAGCTATGTAGGTATCAATAAAAGATACTGACATGAACAGGCAGAGAGAGCACTTTCACATTTTCTTCTTATGAGGATCTCAAAACTCTGAGCCTACTACATCTTGTTTTGATATATTTCTTCACTGTGATGCCAGTGCATCTAAAGACTAATTTAAAATGAAAAGTCATTGAAATACTGCAAATATTGAAGTGAGCATATTTAGTTTGCAGACAATGTATTGATTCTCTCTGAGGCATTATGTTCTTTCCAGTACACTTCAAAGAACAAGAATTTTATCTTTAATTTTTCTCCAATTTCTCATTTCCTACTTTTTTCGCCTTTAAGTAACAGACTAGAATAGATGCAAAAAGCCCCAGTTATTATCTTGTTGGAATATCTTTCACTTCCTAACTGCTGTCATATATTGCAAAGGTTTCATATTGTTGTTATGTTATTAGTGCAAGAGTTTCATACCTCCATGATGCTTCTTGTAAGCAGCTCCTCTAAGCACTGACCCTTCCTTCTCACAGCAGCCAACTGACTCCAGTTCACCTCAACCAACCAATCCACTCTTTTATAACACTCTTCGTATTGGCTACAGCTGTGGCCTGTTAAAGTCAGGCCTGCTCCTAATCTTTAATAATGAACCCAGCTGCAACTCTTTAGGGGGTAAGATTAGTTTCTATGCTACCTTTACTTACATATATTCTATCCCCCTACACCTAACTGCAAGGAAAACAGTCAAGAGAATCATCTTCTCTTGAGAGAAGCATGTTGGGCATTGGACAAGGTAATCTGTAAAGATCTCTCTCAAACCAAACACAGATCTATGATTCTATGACCCTCATGGCTTGCACACTCAGGCGTCCATACTCTACATAAGATTATTAATTACTCTCGGAATTCAGCCCTTTTTACCTCAAAACACCTGTATCAATGTCAGATAGCCTAAGATTCCTCCAGTATTAAATTTTTTTTTCAGATGTTTTCAGGGAATACAAACATATTCCCTCACTTTTGAAGTCAGTTATACACATTTTAATGCTACTTCTCCAGGGCAAGAACAACAGAGTTGTGACTAGATTTCAACCTGGACTCAACTAATTCAGACAGAAAATAAATACATTTTTCTTGCAAGTATTAAAAAACCCCCAGCTAGTCTCAGACATACGAACCTGCTCCTGCATTAGGTGATTGAGCTGCTGATCTTTAGGTTCCTTGCTCTCTATCCAGGATGTTATGTCTGTCTTGCTTGCCCTTATGATAGTATGTCAGATGCAAGGTTTTTGAAGGATGTCATGCTGATTTAGTGCAACCATAATGCATCCTCTTGCTGGACATCCTCTAATGAGAGCTAATTATAAGCTGTCCGATAAATGCAAAAATTTATTCTTGATCTGTGAATTCACAAATGAAAAATAAGAGTGGAATCAGTTAAGAGAGATTCAATCATCCAACCCATCAGAAGAAACTTCATAAGGATGGGCATGAAAATATTTCTGTCTCTCTATGCCAACAGGAAAACACTTTCATTGACAAGAGAAGCATGGAGCGCCGAGGTCTCGAGACAGCTGCCATCCACCATTAGCAGCAGAAAGGGAGGTAAAAGGGAAAAGACAAGTTAGAACGGAAAAATAAAACTTCAGTTGCAGAAATTATGGCATGTTGAATGTGCATCACAGATCTTCTGATTGCAGTCACAAAACAGGCCCCATGGAGAACCTGTCTGGGCACATCTATGCTATTTAAAAGTTGCCATCCCAAAGCTGAGACATCCTGATGTGCTTAGAATTAGTTCAGGAATCTCTTCCTGCAAATCTGATTTTTTTATTTGATTCAAATTCAGGATAAAGTCTGTCTTTCTGAATAGCAGAGATCCAGGCCTCAGACCTCACTCCTACACTAACAGTACAATCCACCCAACAGTTTGTATCAGGAAAACACTAATGAAGAAAACACCCATTTTCAGTATTAATTTCCAAAGACAAATTTCAGAAAAGGCCAGAAGCATTCTGTGGGTTTTATTACATGTAGAATTTAAAGATAATTGTTGCCACTTACAGATGGGATTTAAATGTTAACAGCTGTGCATAGCCAGTTCAGATTGTGTGCATTTTCTCTAAGAACCTATATAATTGTTCACACTTTTTGTTTAGTATTATTAAAGAAGACTGAATGGCTTGGGTAATGACAATAAATACAAACTGCAGGTCACAAAATCAGATGGTAGTAAAAATGATGCATAAATGGGAATTGAGACACATGAGCATCTGTGAGAAATTATTCCGACTTAAATATGCACAATAAAACTGTGTCTGGTTAAGTTCCAGGCTGGCAGGATGAAAAAGATATTAAGAGCCAGGAGACTTGCCACACTTTCAAACCTTTGCAGTCCCTAATGCTGGAAGGGCAAATGGAAACTTTGCAGCAGATCCAGGACTAGAATTTTTCAGTGGGTCTTTTCACTCTCCAGAGTAGCTGAACATGTCTTTACTGCACAGCCTGTAACTAGCACAGCGTGCAAGGTTAAAAGCATCTGTGCATATACACACACACACACAGAGAATATACTTAAAATCTGCAGTTCTTTATAGTCATCCTTAGCACATACATAATGAGAGATGCAGTGCTGACAACTTAAAAAGTGCTTTTAAAATCCTTTTTGCCATTCATGCAAATAATTAGGTTTTCTCTTTGATCTATTTTTGAGGCTTTCCCCTTTTATTTACAGAATGGACGATTCAGATTCAAAACAGGGCACAAAAATTACGTGTTTTTCACTAAAATAGAGACTTACACTACATACATACCTTGAATAAGCTTGAAAACAGAGATCTTGAAGCAAAATAGAAATGATCTTTGACTGGCTATAAGTTGTTATTTATCTCCATGAGAGAACTGTGACTCAGAGGAAACAAATTCTCAAACAGGCAAACCAGGAGGGGAAGAAGTGGCATCATAGAAATGTGACTGCAATTTCTTACAGCTGCTATGAAGGAGCAATGGATATGAGTTTTAAATCACATAAAAATACATTTGTACTACAATAATAAAAACATTGGAATTAAAGTAATAATTAATTAATTACATCTGGATCAAACATTCTTAAATCAGCCATTCAATGCTTTCATTCCAACTCACCATTTCTTGAAGAACTGGAGGTGGGAGAAGCAGAGCAGCTAGGCAGAATCACCTGGCAAAAAGAAACTTTGGAGCAAGCTATAATACATGAAAAGAAATACTAGTGTCTAGTCATATGTATAATCCTTAACCATTCTGGATCATTGAATAATGGCCTGTTGAGAGAAGCATTCTCTTTTTATATTTCATTTTGGTTTTTTAAAACTCATAATCCCCAAATTCTTACCAGGTCCTTTCAGCAGTCTGGTGCCTTCTCTCTTGAGTTTCCATCCTGTTGTGGGTTGATCCTGTCTGGAGGCCAGGGGTCTCCCAAAGCCACTCTGTCACTCCCCTCAGCTGGCCAGGGCAGAGAAAACGTGACAAAAGGCTCGTGGGTTGAGCAAGGCAGGGAGAGATCCTTCACCAGTTCCTGTCATGGGCAAAGCAGATTTGAACTGGGGAAATTAGCTGAAGTTATTACACACCAAAATCAGAGCAGGGTAATGAGAAAGAACACCAAATCTTAAAACACCTTCCTCCCACCCTCCCTTCTTTCCAGGCTCAAATTCACTCCCGATTTTTGCACCCCCTTGGTGGTGCAGGGGGATGAGGAGTGAGAACCAAATTCTGTTCATCACACCTTGTCTTTGCTGCTCCTTTCTCATCAGGGGCAGGACTCCTCACACTGTCCCCTGCTCCAGTTTGGGCTCCCTCCCATGGGAGAAAAAATCTCCTACAGCTCCACAGTCCCCACGGAGTCACAAGTCCTGCCAGAAACCTGCTCCAACACGAGCTTCTTTCTCCACAAGTCTGTAGGATCCCTGCCAGGAGTCAAGACAAGTCAAGCAAAGCACTTTTATTGTACACAGATTTTCAGTGGAGTTAAAGTATCCATTAAATTCCCAGCAACCTTTAACAAATCACAGCCATTAAAATATCCATCAGGAAAGAAAAAGGCCTTGGATGTTACTTGGCACTTTAAAAATATCAGTAATTAAAGCTATGAAATAAATAGAGCCTGAGGTCAGTACCACTAATATGAAATACTGGGAAGGACAATAAGAAAGAAGCTTTAAATAAGGCAAATAAGTTTTATTACTATTCATCTTTAGCATTCTCTCCATTGTATATCACATCTCGTCTTCCTTGCAGGGATCTCGTTGTGATTATGAGTGGGGGTTTTTTGCACCTATGAGCACACACCAGAGGATGCATAAAAGGGCACAAAAGATACTGTAATGATAAAAATAGTGTATCTTTTGAAATAAAAATCAGATTATTTTTGAGGTCCTAGGTTATATTCATTTTCTTTCATAAATGTCTATGAAAAAAACATAATGTGATATTCATAATAACAGGGCAGAAGCACTTTCAAGTTGATTATGACAGAAAAAGTAGCCAGTATAAAAGAATATCTTTGCCTGCTAACTACTACTATGGACAATGATTGCAAGTTAGAAAATTCCTTATTTCATATATACACCCTAGAAGACATTGGAGGTACCCTGTACATAGGAGATTTTATCAGAAAGCTATCATTTTCAATGGGTAATTGATTTAAACATTACAAAAATCTTATTGTATAGGAACAAACTGAAAAAAAAAGGGTGGAAGACAAAAAATCCCATGTGTCAAAATGGTGCAACAGCAGGAGCTCAGAAGGGAAATTGCAGTACTCAAGTCTCTTTATACCAGCCAATGAGACAGAATTGCAGAAGACATAGAGATGCTATCAAGCACTGATTGTGCCATTAAGAAAAGGCTGGAAAATATTGAGAATTAGTCAGAAGGAGCTCAGATTGAGATGGCAATGTTGAAAGAGGAAAGCAAGACACTTAAGAACAGAAGATAAACAGGGCAGAAAATGGAAAAACCTATCAAAATGATTACTCAATAATGGCAATTAAGTTTTCAATGAGATGAGACTGTGCCACTAAATTAGGAGCAGAGCAGCAGCTAATAAATTCTAAACCATGTGCTGTCCAAGTAGCTGAGCCATTTGATACATTTCTTCACAATGACAATTAGAGTTATTGTAGCCTGCAGCATAACTGAAAAAAAGTCCAAGATCCCAAAATTACACATGATCAAGTCACAAACCTTCAATTTCAGTACATAGAACCTGCACATCCTGGATGCCCTGAGGCCAGACCTTCAGCTGGTCTGGGGGATAGAGTGCAAGTTACAGCAACAGAAGATGTTGATTATAGGAGAGAGGTGATCCACAAAGGATCTATTGCTCCAGAGGGAGATTTTCACAGCAACCACAGAGCTTATCAGAAGCAAACAGTCTAATAGCTTTCATAACTGCTTTCATAACTATGAATACCACCCACTAGAAATCACACTCCACAAGCTTTCCAAGAACCCAGGGAAAATTCTCAGAATACTTTTTAGTAGTTCTTTCATTGTTGTGCAGCAGATTTAGTCAAGCATAGCCTTGTCCCCTTTTCCTGGCCCACCACACTTCTTAAAGACAAAAATCTCTGTATTATGATCCATGATAATTAGGAATTAGAAAAAGTCTACGTTTTAATTATATCTCCTAAAATTTCCTGACTCATCTGAAGATATTTATAATGTTCTGAAAGGTTTTTTGGTAAGAAATGAATCAGAGAAGTTAAAAGCAAAAGTGCACATACTTGCATCTGAATTACAAAGATTATCCACGTTTGTTTTTGATCACAAGTACAATTGCAGTTCAGTTTCTCCTCTGCCCAATGACCAAGTTACATGAATGGACCAATACTATTTTTAAGTATTTATAATGTTAGATGTTATATTGCTAGATGACTCATGGAAAGAAGACAGTTGATTATGTTTCAGCTAATGATTGAAAATAACAAAAAAGTATTATTATAATTAATATTAATGCTACTTTGAATGTATTGTCTTTATATCTGCATATAAAACAAATTTTCTGCAAGTAAAGGCGAACTCGTTTGCTTTAATGTGTTTTTTTTTTTAGAAACACCATGCAGCACTATCCAACAATGATTAGAATCTGCCATTGAAAAGCTCTTGGTAAAAATGTAAAACTACAAGTTCAGTAAAGACCATGCTGATGCCCTATTTATACTTGGATCCCTTATGTCTTTAATTTTGGAAATGAAACATCAAAAATCTGTCCACCTAATGTGATGTTTAAAAATACTCACTTTTACGAGATCAACTTTCTTTTCTTTTTTTCCTCTTAAGTCACATGGTATGGAAAACAAAAAAAAAGAAATCCTTTAGTTAACACCAGGCTGCAAAAAGTCAAAGAGCAATGCTTTAACAATACTGTGAAGAAACTAGTTTGAATCTTTAATGCATTTTGAAGTCTTCTAACCTAGCTTTATAAACCCAAGACTAACAATGCTGTAATGCACATAAAATGTGATCCTAGGATATATCCTTTATTTTTCCCCTAAAGTTTGTCAAAACACCATTCAAGTAAGTAACTTTGTAAAAGTGACTATGTTATACTAGTCACTTCAAAACAGAATAAGAAATTGGGTCTTTATTTTCCTCTCAGGTTTCTCCTTTAATTATTTGTACCAAAAGCAAGAAATGACACTTGCAATCACTGGCAATTTCCTTTCTTTCAGAGAAAATAACAATAAAAAGAACAACTCTTCAAAATCAACCAACCAACCAAATCTGAATCCTCATACCATTATATAGTCAAATTTCCTATCTAGACACATATATCTTAGAATTTGGGTCTGGTTAGACTGTTGATTCATGACAAATCACACAGAACTAACTCACTAAATATTTATCTTGAGTCTATGCACCTTATGTCATAGGGTCAGATCACTTGAGCTTGTTATACCACTGTTTAGCCCAGAAAGGAGAAGATAATTTAATTTCCAATTCTTATTGTGTAAAGTAGTTTTCTGAATGTGTTTTCTATTTATTAAAGTCCATAATGAACCCTGGGAAATACAAGTAATTTTCCCATTTAAGAAATGAAGGATGTAGAGTGCAATCTTTTTTCCCATTTATTGAATACACAACACTGCACTGGTCTGATGAAAATCAGAAACTGTTCTTTCTGAGTGGGAGTTAACCCAGCTGACAAAAGTTCAGCTGCATTGTAATATTTTGATATCTGGGAACAGTAGCCGTGCTGCTGAAAATCACAGATTTTTGGTTTTTTAAGCGGTCGATTTATACCATTCCATTTAAAACAGTTTTTCCTCTTGTTGAGCTAAACAGGGATTGTCAGTGAAGCTCATCCTCCCTACAGATGTCCAACTTTCATTCTAGCAGAACTTTTTTCTCTCTGAATGCACTTGAATAGACTGAAGTAGGGCAGATTTAATACTCTGCCTCATCAAACTCAAAAACAACCCCAAAAACCCAGAACAAGATGCCCAGACATCCACCCACAGCAACTGCATTCCCAAATTGCTTTATATCTCTTCTGTGGAATGTGTATTGCAAGATGGAATTTCACTAAAGACCTGTAGTTTCTCTCTAGCCCTATCACATTTGTGATCTGCAGCTGCAAGGAATAATCACCCTGGACTTCTATTTCTAGTGGAAATACCTACAGTGCTTTGCAGTTTTTAGTCAGAGCTATGGAGTAGCAGCCATGATCTTCCCCTTCCTCCTTGTCCCATGATATTTGCTGTGCTTGCTGTGATAACCCTGCTAGCCAATTTGTTATTTTTCTCACAGGAAATCTCCAGGGCAATGCCAGATTACACTGCCATTACCCTGATCCCAGATTATCAGCTTCCAACCACTTTCCAATTCCTTGTCCTTAACAGACCATTTCTTTCCTGTTTATATCATAAGTAACTTCTGCTTTTCTTTAGGAAAGGTAAGACTGATGAAGCTGGCAGACTGAAAAAAGAAAAAAAAGAAAAGAAGCTAAGGAAGACTCCAGGTACTGCTGACCTCTTGGTCTCTCTCTGAAAAGTGAAAAAACATGAGTATTACAGTAAGTACGCTATTCTATCTTGGAACAGAGATATTGAAGTACTTATTCTATAGTTCTATTCTCATTTCATTTTAATTTCAATCTAGAAATCACACATCCATTTGACCAAAACTTGAACAAGATGAAAACACTACAGCTATGTTAATAACCATGTCCTGCATTGGAAAATAAATCCTTTAGCTACCTTGTTGTTTAAATGGATGAAAGAGTAAGTACAATGATATTTCCTCTAGTTCCACTGCTTGACCTGCTTTAATAGATGCTGTTTTAATAGGAAACTCTGTATATTATATATATCTTTAACAAAAACCTATAAATAAATAGAATTAAATTTTGCTAATAAGGAAAAATATTAAAGCTGCAGTTTAATATAAACCTGAAGTTATGAAGCTACAAACTTTTGCACCCTAATACTCCTTCAAGCAATCAAATATGCAGAGAGGCTTTCAGAATTACACAGCTAAAGATAGATAAATAATATGGACTTAATCAGACTAAGGTTATTGCAGTGTTGCATTGCACATACACTAAAATAAGGAACTTTCTATGAGCAAATACTTCTGATTTTTGCAGGTGAAGTGCTCCCCATGCACTGAGACCAGGCTGCCAAGCTGCAGAACCAACATACTGAAACAATGGAACATATTCCATGCTCACCCCATGGGAAAGTACATGCATAGTTCTCCATCTACCTCAGCGCTTACTAAATGGGAAAGAACAAGAATCAATAGCAAGAGAAATTGCATTTTCAGCTTTCAAAGTGCTGCAAGTAATGCAGAAGAGAAAACTGTTGAAAGTAAAGCAACAAGCAGTGTCCTTCCCACAGAGAAGTTACTTTTGTTTAGCATTTGCATTGGTGATTTATGTTGATGTGGCTATGGCTCAGAGTAGTGGACTAATCTGGAATACTGATGAAAACTACCCACTAATAACAAGAGCTAGATATATTATCATAATCTCCCTGTCTGCAAAAGACCTTATAGATAATTATGAATATTTGAGTGGGATAAGGATTTTAACAAGTAGTAATGACCTCATGATTCAGTGCTGGAGAAAAGCCATCGATTCCTTTAATTAGTGTTTTTCTCACAACCTGCCTATTAAATTCAGGGAACAATGGGGAAACTCTTATGAAGCTTCTAAGCTCTGGCATATAGAATTTTCAATCATGACTTTGTCACTTTTGATGAATGGAAACATTATTGACAGCTTATATTTCAGGTTTCTGTTTTTCTCTTGCAAGTTGCTCAGTACTTTTACTTTCAGTATCACTTGAGCAGTTACAGTTTGATGAAAGACTATTTAAAAAGTATTTAATAGAAGTATTTAAATGCAATACACAAATTTCACAAAGAAATGAAGCAATTCATCACTCTAAGACAGATGTACCCTTCATTTTATGTGGACCTAGAAGATGTGCTTTGTTTTTACTACAGGTTGTTTGATTTTCCATTAGCTTTATATGCTGCAACATGTACCTCTCTCAAAGAAAAAAAAAAAAAAACCCACAAAAACAACAACAACCAAGAAACCCCTAAAACCCCACAAAAAACATCAGAAAACCCAGACAATAAAGTTCTTTGTTTCTTTTCTTTTCTTTTCTTTTCCCCTATTATGATGGTTTAAACAGTAGTGAATGTTGTTGAAGGGTGCTGGGAAAAAAAAAATTCATCAAATGAACAAAACACATTCGGAGCCAAATTCAATGCCAAGACATTGAAGAGCTTTGTAAAGACAGTGAAATGATTTTAAACAGTGCAAACAATTTTTGGATTACCTCTCACAATGTTGGCCTTCAACATGTTTTCTTTTTTGTGTTCACCACTTAAGTGTAGGACATTTCTGAGGGAAGGAGTAATTATTTTCTTTGTCTCTGTCCAGAGACATTAATGGCATTACTGCTTGGGTTCTAAGCCCAAAATGAACAGTGCTAGTAGTTAAGCAACAGATGAACTTCAGGTAATAACTATCCACCTCTGTTCAAACTGATATAAAAAAAGAAAACTTGAGTTTTAGGGATCAATTCCTTTTTCTCATAATGTGCATTTATAGCCTAATGGTATCTTCATACTGTTCCAGTATTTATTACATTGGTTCAAACTCCCAGCTCCAAACACACTTTCAAGTATTTCATCTTTCTCATAACTTATTGTCATTTTGATTCTCTAAATATCCAGGAAAAAAAAATTCAAGAAACTACGAGCAACATATTGCCATAACATAATTTAAAAATTAGTCCTTTACTAGAGATGCCATCCTCAGATTTACTGTGCAACCCTTGCTCAGTCACACCTCCTTTTGAATAAATGAACTATTATGGGCCTCAGCACTGGCTCCCCACAGCTCTGATTCCACTATTGCTGCAGTAATCAAGGTTCAGCTTTCTTCTTATTTTCCCCTTACCTGTGACTTCCAAAAGCTGTGAGGCCCAGGCTGCAAGGAGTGTGGAATGCCAAGAGCAGATAAGTGCTCCTACACAGCATGTGTTCACAGAAAGGTACCCTGTCATACAAACACTATTTTTAGCCAGGAGCTGGTTCCCTCAGTGTGGTGTAAGTAAATTGGGAATACATTTAAAGTTAGCAAAATAAGACTCTCCCTACTTGTAGCGATGTACATTCTGAAAAAGAATAATTGTATTTAACACCATGAATAATAGTATTTAAAATGGTAAACACCAAGAGTAATGAAATCCCTGTGTGGAAATTCTATTTTATTCAATTCTATTGACATATACGCTGTTGTATTGGAATGGGAAAAAACATTTGATCATCCTTAGGTGGCATTTTAACACATTCCAGGAAAAAAAAGATGAAATGAGAGTATATCAGTTTGATTGTGCTAGTAGAATTACTGTGAATGTAGTTCAGGATCAAGTGAATTAAGATTCTACAAGCAAATAAAACAAGCTCTCCACTAAATATGAGATTTGAAGATGTATTATTTGCCAAGATAAAAGTTCCTGTCTGCAGAAATGCAGTTTTGCTTTCTTTCTAATTTTAGCACAGGCAAGGAGATCATGCCTTCCAACAATCATGGAAAAAAAACACAAAAAACTTAAAGGAAAGACTGAGTTTTAAAAAGAGTAAAACAGCACTTCAGTAGAAAGCTGGTTATTTGACCTATCTAAGACTTTGCCTAAATGCTTACATGTGCAACAATAAATATGCTCTAGATAGCAGGATATGTTACTGGTAAAATGATGGTCTTGTAGCAACACCAATTAACTGATAATATCATCATAAAGTTGATCATATATTTCACTAAGAGATCATCCCTGTTATTTGAGCTGAAGAACTTGAACTTCATAATGATATTAATCAGGAGAGAAACAGTTATCAAGCTTGTAGGAAAGCTGTTTAAATATTCTTTCCTCCTTTTCCCCATGGTAATATTACTACCATACAGGACTTTCAAGCCGAATTTTTGCATCTAAACCAATATATATATATTTATGTCCAGGTTATAATTTATGAGTGGAAGGTATTTAAGGCCAATAAGACAACATATAATTGAAACAAAATGGCAGACAATGTCTAAGCATGAATGTGCAAGCAGCTGTATCAGGACAAGATCATTGGCACTCAGTGTAGTGAGAGTGTCCTAATATCACTAAACTACACTGTGCAAAAGTGTCATGTATCCAAAAGGTGTTAAATAGAAGGTACTAAAGGATAGCAACTCTTCAGATTCATTTCAGGCTTGTCTTTATACATAGAAATATTTGAAATATAGATATATATAAAATGCATCACATGAACAGAAAGCATTCAAAGCTAAACTCAGCGTCATGGCACTAAAGGGCTTTGTGTAGAGGATGAGATGATTTTAAAAAAAAAATCACCAATGTCTCTGATTTGTGGCAGTGCCTCAAACTTCACAAAACAGCCAAATCAGTTGTGTGATTTAACCGAAGCAGTCCTCACTGCTTTAAGGCTAATGCTGGCCCTATCATAAGTTTTCTTTTTTTCAAGAATTTGTATACTATGGATACTATAATATTAATTCCCAGGGTCAGATTTCTCATGTCAATAAGTAACAGGAGTAACCTGTGAATTTCATGCCAATGGCTGCAAAATAAAGCTTTCTCTCTTTTTTTGGTGTCTTAATTCAGAGCGAGAAACCTCAAGCCTACATTTTCCTCAAAAAGTTTATGAGCACAGTTCACAAACTCTGAGGAAAAAAACATCACAAACCTTTTTTCTTTGCAATTATTCTTACATATTATACAGAATTAGCATACTACAGTATACAAATAGAATGCGCAGCAAGTCCCTCATTCACTCTTTGTGGGGAATTTCAAATATGCCTTACTGCATTTGTGATTTACAAATGAAATCTTGCCAAGAAGTCCCTCGTGGTGCACATTATTTGTCACTCACAGTGACAAATAGGTTTGGTCTGTCATCACCCAGTGTAGTGACAAATGGGTTCCTGAAAATCTTTGAGACAACTGAAGTGCCAGGGAGCAGTGCTGAAATTTTTGCAGTCAAGAGAAATCCATATGCTTGCCCCTGCTGAAGGTAGCTCATATTTGCAACTAAGAAAATAAAATTTAAAAAAAAAATCTATGGATATATCATTCCACTGGAATTCCATTTTGACAATTTTAAGACACTCCAAACTTTGCCCCCATTTCTTTTTACCTCAGAATATATTTCTGATATCTTGTTTTGTTGTAGGCATTTCTCAAATACACCCATCTTCAAAAGCATTTTTAGGGAAGCTCCATCCCTGTGGGAGAGTTATAGAATGAAAGCTTACAGAATAAAAACAAAAGCAAACTTACATTTCTGTTAAAACAATCAAATGTCTAAAGGGCCTCATGAAGATATTCCTAAGGAAAATATTTTTTAAAAAAATGGAGATATGGATTTTCTTGGAAAACAAAATACACATTAATTTGTACAATCTAGTTGGGAAAATATTTCTGCAATATTATCTACTAGCAGCAGCTTTCCAGCAAAGTTCCTGAAACAACACTGATCCAGAAAAATATTTCAGAGACAAGATTTGATTATTTCTACTGCTAAGACAAACTGAGCTTCTTGTGCTTCCTGAATAAAACACCATTTCAAGAAAAACTCTTGGGTTCTAATTGCTCCACGTCCAACTGCAATGCTGTGTTGAATATTCTGTAAGTATTTTTATTCTATCTGTAAACAGTTAAAAGAGACACTCACTTATCTGATACTTTCTAGTGTGATTTTCTGGTAGATGAAAAACGCTCAGTTATTTAAAAATACAAGACTGATTAGTTATTCATAAAATGATTGAATTAAGGAATAATTGTTTTCTTTAAAGAGCAATTGTAGAATTATGTGGTTTGCTTTGAAGAATCTCCACGGGTCATCCTCATCCTCAAAAAGCAGAGAAACATCTAAAAACACAAGAAATTTTGCCTCCACTTAGAAGTTGCACCAGCTAATCTACCTTTATTTGTTGTAGCAATCGTAATTTTTTTTTTTGTACTAGTTTTTTTCCAAACTGCAACAAGGTATCAGCACTTTGGTTTTAGCCACTTTTCTGGACCTTTTCAAAAATCCTACTCTATTCTGCAATAAAATTGCAGAGTCCTACTGCACAGTGAAATAGATGGATTCAACAAGAAGGGAATTATCTAACAAGACTATCCTGGAGATACTAACATGAAAGTGTGATGGTATTCTGATTTTTTTTAAATTTATTCCTTTTTTTTTTTTTTTAAGAGGTTTGTTCTCAGTGAGTTTTTTGTTTAATTGTAATTCCCATTAAACTTCCTGGTTTTTTATCCCAGTTTAGAAATTTATTATCTCCAGGACATCCTTTTGCCTCTGCCTGGATAACTGAAGTGCACTCATGCCAGCCAGGACATGGAACTGAGAATAAACTGTGCCACAGAAACATCTTGAAATAATCAGAGAAAACTCCTCCATCACCTCCCTAACACCAACACCAAGGGCAGTATGTCAATTCCCAGCTTTACAGCCACAGCAGACTCCATAAAAAATAAAAAAAAAATTCACAGTGTCCCAGGCAGGTAATATTGAGAAGCTGGTTTACTTCCCAGCATCCCCTAATGCAACTCTCATGACTTCCACTCATTTTTGTTAATCTATTCATCAACATTCATCAAGAATTTGTGTTTTCTGCCAACATAATGGATTCCTCCCCCAGTATTTTTTTCCTTCTAATATTCAACAGTAGCAATGGGAAATACATCTACTCACTTTTAAACTCCAGTTTGAGGCTTGGAACACACACATTTTAGAAAATTGGAACTTTTGTGCATTTTTAATGTATTTTACAGTGTGTTTAGTTTAAACCCTTGGACTCTAAAAATATTCATTATCAGTATACTATATAGATTGCTTCAAGAGTTATGTGGTCTGCTTAGTTTTATTTAAATTTTTAGATTGCACTAGAGAGATGTTTCTATTTTGTTTTGTCCGCTTTCCCTGATTAGTCCCTAAGCAAAGCATTACCACATTGTATTCATTAAAAGTTTACTGAAACACAGAACCTTGACTCATTTTTAAATTAGCTTAGAGAAAACATAGCAGAAGAGTGATTACCAAAATGCAAATCAAGCTTCATGCAAAAAATGCAGGGATTTTGTCACAGTAGAACGTCTAAACTAAACACTGTCTCAGAGAAAGGCTGATACTTCTACCTGCACAGGTTTGGGCAAACTGCTTATGTGACAGAATTCACCTGATAAGAAGAAAACTCTTGCTATGACCACAATAACAGAAGTAGTGAATATATTTCAAAGATTACTTTAAAACCAAAGACATAATATTTATCAGATTTAGCAAGTTTTGAATTCTTCCCAGCTTTGATTTTGTTGCCTTACTTGTGTATTTCTGACCTGATTAGGGTGGTCCCACCCCTCTCACAGACACCTTTTTTCCTGCATTGCTGATGACTATGACAAGTAACCCCTTCTGTATTATTTTTATTCTTGGTTATTAAGAAAGCAAATAAAAAGAAGCTCAATGATCCATTTACATTTCTGACATGATCCTAGATATGCTTCTACTGGAATTGTAGTTTACTTTATCCTTTAAAACCTCCATGGAACAATGACATGGATTTTTTTTTTTTTCAAAAAATACCATAAAACAGAGAAGCACTAAAACTCTAACAGTTCCTCGTGGCACGATGTTTAGTGTGATTTCTTTTTCTAAGCCAGTTAGAGGGCCTTGAGGAACCCTTGCAAAGCTCTTTTCACCTGATTCACTCTTTCACCTCTGTCCTGTATGCTCACAGCATTCCAAAATAATTCAGAACCTCAAACACTACACAGAGCATGAAAAAGCATAGCAATTTTGGTCATGATCACAAGATTATTAGCCTGTCCCCTTCTTCCCTCTGTCAGCAGGAGCCCAGAGCAGTCTCCATTCCTCTATGAGCACCCAGAATATCTATTGGAAAAGGCAAGTCAGGGACTACAAATGGAGAGACACATGGCAGAGAGGGTTAGCCACAGAAGGATATGAATGCTGGATGTGGGACACAAAGACCCCAAATCTGAACACATTGCTACATCTGGCATGCAATTTCAAGCCACAGTTTTGACCCAAAAGACCCCCTACAAAACACAATCCTTATTTTGAAACCAAGTGATACATTTCTCATTTTTACCTCATAGCAGATTCAGAGATAAAACTCTGGGCTAATATCCTCTACCCCTTCCTTGAAAAATAGAGTCTATTTTTGCCAGAAGAAACAACAAACTCTCTAATATAGAAGAAAGATGCATGAAAGAAAGAGAATTTTTCTTAGGGCATGATCCACTAATATTCTTGTAAGATATGTTACAGCAAAAAAAAAAAATAAGCAGTTATACAATATTTTTACTTTTCTTAACACAAAGAGACACAGGAGTCCAGACAATTACTTACCATTTAAAATTTATAAGTAAACAACTATTTTAGATGCTTTTAATATACCTTTTAAAAAAATTAATACTAGAAGTGGAAAATCCTTAAGATATTGCAATTATGTAAAAGTTAAATAACTTTTTAAAAAATATATGCCTTGGAACTTCCATTTTTTGGTTGTTTTTGTTGCTGTCTATTTGCTTGTGGTTTTCTTTTAGTTTTGTGTGTTTTTTGGTGGTGTTTTTTGATTTTTTCGTTGTTGTTTGGTTTTTTTTTGAAGTTCCATAAAGTTTCTTTTTGTTACTGTTTGCTTTTGATTTTTTTTTGTTTTTAATCAAACATACAGTTTGATAACCTCCATTCAGTAAGATAACCATTTAGTAAAGCAGTGTGCTTTCTTTTTGAGGACCTTATATCAGCGTAATTTTTTTCAAAGATCAGTAAAATTTTTTAATAACTCTCATTCCTCGACTGACTGTTCAGCCCCATAAATTCATTCTCTTTCTATGCACCTTTTTATGTAGTTCAGTTGAATTAGAATGATAGAGAAAATCAAGTTTAGTCTTACTCAGACCTTTTGCTCTCATGGAAAAGGGAACTCAAGGTAGAGTCATACTCCAGTGTCACAGACTTTTTGATATAGAAATCTTTATGATTATAGAACACCATGTAGTTACAGTGCTCTTTATTTCTCAGATTCATGCAGTCCAAGTTTATCTCACTGTAGCCACGCTGTTTTCATGGAGAGAGGTAGGTAGATAGATAATCTCCACCACAGATAACAGATTCCACATAAATTGTTGAGAATTTGGTATTTTTGCATACTTGGCAACCACATATTTTTGATGGCACATACATATGATGTCACATATTATTTACATGCATACAATTAAAACCATACCTTACAACACTTAAACTCTCTACCTAATCCCCATTCAACTTTTTAAAAATTTTCCCAAGCAGACAGAAATAAATTATGGAATTTCTTTCTGATCATGGACACTTTCTGTTGATATGAAAAAAGGATAAGTATTAAATCTCATGCAGCCTGAGTGAAATCCACTCCTTTTCTGCAGCATGAGAACACACCATTCCTACAAGAGCAGTCTTTCACTCCCCTGTGATTTTTTCATTTATCTAAAAGAAATAAATGAAGATCAAAAAAAGGCCAATGTTTTCATAGTTCCATTCCATTTTACTCCTCTCAGGACTAGAATCAGGGCTCCCTGATACAATTCTGATTAAATAAGATTGTTTAACTTAATTTTGCTTTAATTTGCCCTCATTTGTAAAACTCCTTGAGGTTTTACATAAATACTACTGAGAAGATGCCACAGTCATGAGCAAAGCCTGCAGGCAGGCTGGAGATGCACATGTGCAGTTCTAATTTTACATACAGTGCAGGTCCATATCTAACAGAAACAATCATGGCTCTATTAATTCAGAGGGAGTCCTGAAAGCTGTCAGCAGTTATAGATCCATTCCAAACCACTAAAAAGGCTTAAAAGGAATCAGGCAACAGGGACTTAAAAATCTCTTATGGCAGTAATTATTGCAGATTAGCTACTTGCCTGCTTTATAGGAAAAGCAGGCAACTTTGTAAACCAGCAGACATAAATTTAACTCGGCCAACTTACCTCCACCCCTCGAAGAATATTCATTCAGCCAAAGATACACCATCACTGAAATGTGAATTTTGCCTCTTCTCAAAACACAGACTTGATTTCATAAAAATAATTCCAGAATAATAGAAATGTTGGAGTGCCTAGGAACTTAAATCACAAAGCTTATGCACAAACTATGCACAAATCTCTTAAAATCAGACCACTGGTATAATATTTTATGAATGACAGGAAAGACATTGTGGTAAAGGTACTGCAGGTCTATAAAGACCAAGGTGGCTCTTAAACTTCATTGAAAAGAAACTGCAGGAATATTTGTCCCCCAAAGAAAATTCAGAGAAGCTAAGCTGAGACACCCACAATAAGAGTTGGGGTTATTGTGATCCTTCAGTAACATTTAAAAAACAATTAACAAGAACAAAATCCCTAAAATTTCTAACAGGACAAAGCTGAATTACTTGTAAGTGAGGTACATTTAGGTTATCTAAGTTATCTTTAAATTGTCGAATAACCCTCAGAGATGCAACACAAAGAACTCGTGTTTATTTTTCTTTGATTTTAACACACTGAAATTGGGAATTTTATAAAAAATCAATCCCATGGGAAAGCCAAAGACTGCATACTAGGATTTGTTATTGTATCATCTAATATCCTTTTTTCTATGATTTTTGTATCGTAATTCTTAGCTGAACTCAGGCACAGCACCCTTTTAGCCCTCACCATACAAGGATATAATTCTTAAGCAAATGAGTAAGTGTTTATAGACTGAAAATGGCTACAACAGACAAGAAAACTGGCAAGCTGAAATTCCTTAGTGCCTTGTTGATGACTACCATTAAGCATTGCCTTTTCTTAACTACATTTTTTTTACCATTATCAATACTGTGTTAAATCTAATCCGTGGGGAATTTACATGTCTGAAAGAACATTGATTCAAACCTCCAATATCTGGTATGGAACACTGTACTAAAGACTACCCCATTTTTCTTCTGCTACAACAGCAAAACCCATGCAGTTTGGACAAGCTCTGGGGGAGGAAAGGGAAGCCCATACCAAAATAAGGAGGCATATTCTCTATTTTATTAGTCAGTGTTCCATATGGTCACATACACTTTAAGGTTTCCTTGCTCAGGAATGACAAAATTCCTCTCCTTCTAATTTTATTCAAATGTGAACTCCATTTTAACATGAAAGTAAAGGGAAAAAAACAAAACAAAACAAACCAACCAACCAAAACCCCAAACAAACAAACAAGCAAACAAAAACAAAATAAACAAAAAATAACCAAAATATTTTTAAGTTACAGTCCTGTCACGGTACAGAAAATTCATTGTTTTCTGTGATTCACATAACACTGTGTTATGACCAATATAATTGCCTGGCACTTAAATAAATGAAGTAGGCCTTTAGTTGGTTTTACACATAGGTCCTTTTTAATAATTTTATTTTACATACTTAATGGGAAAAACTCATATCACTAACTTAAACACTGCAATTTTTGTAGAGTAGTTTCATGCAGTGATAGAACTCTTTGAAAAAATAGTCATGACTCAAGTAGCTCTTTCTTATAATTTATGTAGGTTTTCACTAATTGACAGAATGAGGAATTGGTAATTAATTTTTTAAAGATTGAACAGAGACTGAAGAAAACTTAATGAAATAATTTAGGACTCATCATGGTAACGCTGTACCTCTCAACTAGGAAGCAGAAATAATGAACGTGATTCCAGGCAGTTGCCTGAGGGAATGAGCTTTATTAGCCATTGTTTGCTTCACTACCAGGTGGCCACATCCCTGGTTTTGTTTAGAGCTCTTAAAGTTCCTGCTGATTTAAAAGGCAGGGAATGAAATATAGGCTAGGTCAAGAAGCATGGAGGAATGGAAAATGCTGCAGTCAGTGATACGCTAAGCAAATTTGGTGGAGTCCAAGGATGTCAGGAGTGGACATGTGTAACACAAATGGTCCCACCATAGGAGCATGAAGACAGCAGCTGTCTGCTGTAGAGACAAATTATTTTCATTGAATAGATTTGGCTGGGTTGCAGCCACTCAGTTACTCTGAGCGGAGGAGAAAAAAAAATAATTCCAACTCACATTTCATCTTCGCCACTTGCTTTTCATCTCTCGAGCTTCACAACTTTTAAGTTTTGTCCTCGCTTCCAAGCTGTCAGTGATACATTATAAAATGAATAGCTAGAAGTGTTTGGCTACCTGGGGCCATAAACCCAGCAGGTCAGCAACAGAAACTGTTGGGGGTCTTTCTATGGCTTTTGCTAGAATTAAAACAAAACAATCAGGAGGAAAGCGTCATGGGTACAGCAATAACTTATTAGTTCTAACACACATATCCCTGCAGATCACAGCGACCTCAATCTGCTTAAAAAATGGCTTCCTTGGGCTAGCCAATCTTTCTATTAAATAGCTTGGTCTTCCCTGGAGCCAAGATCTGCCTCCTTCTGCATGGCTTATTATAACAGCACAGGCAATATTTTTTGCTCTGACAATTTTCAAATAAAAATCAGTCCTATAAAGGCTGTGATTGTTTATTTTTCCTCAGGGCATTCAGTTGTTCTGATTAGGGACAGAGGAGAAGAAAAGTTGGATATTAAAACAGCAAAGATGTCGTGAACCTGAGGTGTTAGTTTTAGTTTAATTAACGATAGAGGAAGGCACATAAAAGAAATTAAATCATACAGTGCTTAAGATATGCAGACAAGGATACACGATGTGACCTGCCAGTAAAGATCACTGTGATAAAGACAAAGGCAGTAGGAAAAACATCCCACACAACTGCAGAGTAACAAAATTGGGGGGAAATGTAGCCCATTATAATTTTTGGCAGTAATATCCAACATGCTCTCTGTGTAGCTTTATTCAAAAGACACATTTTTAGGATATGCGAAGTTTATAAGTTACTAACAAAACAAAAAGTACTCTGTAAAC
The DNA here is from genome assembly GCF_901933205.1 of Camarhynchus parvulus. Classification (NCBI taxonomy): domain Eukaryota; kingdom Metazoa; phylum Chordata; class Aves; order Passeriformes; family Thraupidae; genus Camarhynchus; species Camarhynchus parvulus. The sequence goes on from NC_044571.1 coordinate 108,386,445, forward strand.
ATCCCATAAAACTCCTCATCATCCATAATCACAGAAACACCAAAATGGGTGAATGCATCAAACAAAATACACATTCACTCCAATTCATATGTATATTTTCTTGGAGCTTCTGGACTGTAGAGGAAAAAATATCTCATATTACTCACATATTGCAAATTGTGAGGACATTTCTCCTCAGACCATCATGGGTACAAGCTCACACATTTATATGGCATCACCTGAAGGTCATTACTAGAATTTTAAGCCTTTGAGGCCATTAAATGGAAGCTCCAAGCTTCTTTCCCAGACTTGGATCACCTCATAGCGGTGCTAACACAATCTTGATATCAAAAACCTTCTTTCAATCACAGGATTTTCCAGTTCCTTAGTATAACCTCAATGGGTGAACATCAGCACCTTGTTCTATGCCTCAAGGATAATTACCTCTCATCTGCATGCAGAGTTCAAGCACCTGAGAGCAGAATGTCTGGAGAGGAGCCCTCTGTCCCTGCGAAGGGTCCGCAAGCCTGTCCTGTTACTAACATATTATGTTATGCATATTATCAGGCTTCCTGTTGGATCCTAATATTTTAGGCTAGATTACATAAATGTCAGAATGTCATTCTCCTGCTCATGAATTATTCAGAATAATTTACAGTAAAGCTATTATTAGCACCACTGTGACCTGAAAGTATTTTAGTTTTTGAAAGACTCCAAGTGAACTTACCTCTCTTTGGATGAATGTTTCTGTGATTTTTATAAACATCATCATTCACATTTCATGAAAATTTTAAATAGCACAGACAGCAAACAAGCCTCTTTTGTACTGGTGGTGTACATAAAACTGTACATGAATTACTAAACTCTCTGATTTTTAGAACTGGATAATCACAAGCTTGTTTTGGTTTTGCATTGGTCCATGATCTTTTTGTTTCTTTCTGGGAAAAAAAGATATGTTTGTCTTTAAGAATAATGTTATGCAAGGCATCAATATATATCCAGGAGCTAATTGAATGCTTTAAAATGCTTCACCTTTGCTAATCCCCAGCACTGTTTGCAATTGCCATGACTAATCCCAGCCTGTCACTTGGGATTATTTCTGCTTCCTAACAGAGTGAATCCTGAGCATTCAAAGAATATTCTCAACTCATTGGATATTTATATTAACAAAATTATTTAGCTCTATAATTGACCCAGGCTCACAAACTCAGAGAAGCTTTCTGGTTTTTGACTTGAGAGACCAGGCTTTGGATCATTTTAACAGCTGGGTTTAAAAGCATTGTTGGGGTGGGGGGAGGAAAGGGACAGAGGGGAAAACACCACAGAAAGAGCAGTGGATGCATCTTTTATGAACCTGCTCCACAGGAACCCAAGACAATCCAAAGCAGCAGAAGCTAAACACTCCTTCCATACTATTACTGAAAAAGGTACAGGAGGAGGAGGGGTAGAGAAGTTTTGTAAGTATGCAAAAATACCTTTAGCACATAGTTAAAGAAGATTCTTTTCCTAGCAGAAAACTCCATAAACCAATTGAGGCCAACTTCAAATCACGTATGAGCAAAGGAAAAGCATCTAGAACATTCCCAGTCAACCCTAGAGATGGCAAAGCAAAGAGCTATAAAATGAGCTGGTTGCTGTCACCTTAGCTGTTTTCAAGTACAAGTCAATAGCCCACTACAAAGCAAAGCACTGTAGATTTTTTTGCCCTTTTAATAGACTTTCTTTTCCATTATTAGTTGCAATTAACAGACTGAAACCCAAAACAATCTATCAGGCTAAGTAACAAAATAAAGATTAATAGACCAGCTTGTCCCTCCTCTTTTTTTGCCTTAACCTTTTCTCCTAACATTTTAAAAATATGTGTTTCTGGAATATTAAATCAATTCTATTTCTTCACAGAAATAAAGACATTCTCATCCGTGTTGACTCTCATCCAGACTTCTCATATTGCTTTTACATTCCTTAAGAAAAAGAAAAAAAAAAAAAAAAACAAAACCAACCAAATAAACTAGCACATGAAACCCCTGGAATCACCACCAACCCTACAAAAATAGCTTGAAGCCTTAGCTATAACAGCAAAAAACACCACAGATGCTGCATATTCATATCCAGTTTACATTTGCAATTCCAGACACACTACTGCTGCTGCTGGAACTCATTCTGGATCAAGAAAACAGTTTTATGTCAAACCCTGCTATTTCAAGCACAGGTATGATTAAGAACGTCTATATTTTTAATTAAGGACTGCTCCGAAAAGCTGGTTCCAGTAATAAGTCTTTTTACGCATGTATATGAATTTCTGCAGATTCAATGAAATTGAGAAAAATAGTTTTACACTTTAAATAAGCCCCAAACCATAAGTGAAGGAGCTTCACTAATAATAAATAAAGAACAATAGCTTGAAACATTTGAAGAGAAAACCTGAGAAATTCAATTTGATCCAAAGTGTTATTTGGGCAGGAAAAAGGAGAGAGAAATGCAGAGTGACTGCTGTGAGTCATCTTTACTGTGGTTTAGACACTAAGCCATGCATCCGGCAAGCAAGGAAGAAAGGAGTTTTACCAGGGTGGCAGAAAAACCACAAGGCAATATGAAAACAATAGACAGACATAATTGAATAAACTCATATTATTAAATAACTGAAACCCACTCTGTACCTAGGAGTCTCCTTCAGTTTACTGCAAACGTGCCGCAGTTTCAGGTCAGAAGAGGATCTGAGGGACAGCTGCAATACTACAGGTCATGATGTCTGTAATTTTTTCCAATGCACAGTCATGAATGTGAAAGAGGATACAACTGACCTACTAGACCTTTTTTTTTTGTATGAGAAATGAAATGGGAAGACATTGGTACATTTCTGTAAGGAAACTGATTGAGTTTACACCTGTTACATCGCAAATTTAACATTGGCAGGCTTAGTTATTGCAGTGACAGTGAATAGGACTCGCTCAGAGGACTCTTAATATGTGGCAAGAAATGTGTACAGTAAACCAAGCACTCCAGCTTGACAAAAGAACAGTTGGGAACTTACAGTCTTTTCATACAAATGAACAAGAAAAATAAATTTATCAACAGGAGAGAAACATTCATCTTTGGAGGAGGGCAAATAAACTAGCCCACACAGTATGAACTTGATGAAAACTCTGTAATTAGGGTCAGCCTAAACACAGAATAATTTGGATGTGTTTTGGTAAGTGAAGATTATGCTCCTGATACTTAGTCGTAGGTGTCTGCCTGAGTCATGCTAAACCCCATCTCTCCTAGGACACATCATATGGTAAAATCTATTTCACTAAAAGAAAAAACAATCTCTGTCTCTCTCACTCTAGGGATCTTTTAAATGTTACAAGCTTTAGAAGGCACCTACATTTGCCTCAGGGTTTCACAGTATTCAGTTTTGCCTGGGCCTGGAAAAATACTCCTGTGAACTGTTCCACCAAAATATCTCAGCTTTGAGTGCTGAAAATTAATCACCTGGCTAAGTAGTTGACTAGGTTCAAGTTTTGTGTTTACTGTAAGTATTTGAAGTCATTAAAAACACAGCATGAATGAAAAACAAATATATATGATGTTCTGTAGAGAGTTCAGTTCCAGGAAAATGTAAATGCTCAGTGCATAGATAAGATGATTAAAAATGGAAAAGACAGCTTGAGCCTAAATACATATGGTAACTACACAGCAGTCACTGACAATGCTGCATCTATTTTACAGAACATTTAAATCAGCAAAAAGCCAAGATACATTATTTAAATTAGTCTTTATCAAAAAACGTATCTTGAAATTTCTATGGAAAAATAATATCAGCTGGGGTATACTTTAAAGATTGTAATTGGACTTTATCCAGAAAAGGCTAAATAAATTGAAATATGTTTTATATCATTATGCATATTCTTTTGTGATAAAAATAGTTTTATATTTTGTAGCAGTTCAAAAAACTGTGCAACAAGGGAATAACAATAAAGGAAAAGAAGCAATCAAAATGAGAAAGGGGGAGATTTCTTGTATCCCTCTGCAAAAGAAGTAACAAATTACTTCTGTGAATAATTTCAAAGACTTGAATAAGCTGCATGCATCTCCCAGATGGCTCTCAGAAAGAAATATTAAAGAATTGTCTGAAACACTTGCAGAAAACATATAAGGCTTCACTTTTTTAAATCTCAAACATAAAAATGTGCGAACTACAATATTTACTGACACAGTTTTATCAGATAACCCTGTTAGAGAATCCTACAATAGCATAGCAAGAGTCTATAGCCCATGAAATTTCCTCCGTAAACTGAAGATCCTTTCCAACATGTATATCCTTCATACACTGTTCAACAAGAACAGTTTCTTAACAAGTTGTTAAGGATTTTGAGCAAGGCAAGATTTAATACCTGTAAACCAGATGTGATCTACCTTCACCCATTTCAAAATCACTTACAAAAGGACCAATTTCACTGCTGCATGACAATGGTACTCTGTCTTGCAAGAAAGCAAAAAACTTTTTTTCGTATGTTCAACATACGCAAGCAAATGAAGAACTTAATCTCAGAAGTGTTTAAAATCATGCTAGCCATGAGTTTTTTAACTTCAGCATTTATAACTCAAAAGAAAGATAAATATATATGATACTTTACAGTCACATATTTAAATTATTTATAAACTTTTATAAATGTTTCATAAAGCATGTGGAAGTACGTTTTATACGCAAACACCTTGCATCTCCACATATTCTTTGTCTTTGGTTGAGAGAGGCAAAAGATTTTTAATTTTGCTATTTTGTTATTTTGCATTAAAAAGTTATTTCAGTGCAGAAAATAGTCTTCCCAAAGGCCACTAGATCAGGACTTGTGTCTTCAATTTGGACTGAAAGTCATTTCTAAAATTGTTTCTGAGCAGATGACCAGTTCAAGCAGAAGGCAGGCTGCTATAGATTGCACTAGAATGAGACCAAAGCTGACATTTAATGACTTGAAACATTTATTAGGAATGGAAGTGGATTTGATTTTTTCTTTTAAAGTGATTTCTTTTTAAAGTATCTGGGTCACCTGGAGGCAGGAGAGGGCAGGAAGGCACCTGTGTCTGAGCACCAGTCATGGGGAAAGACACAGACAGAGGTACCAGGGAGGGTGACAGAAAAACCAGTTGTTGAGTTGGGGTAGATTCTCATCCTATTGTTTTTTGTCTTCTGATTCTGACAGCAGTCAACAAAAGAGGCTTTTTTCTTTGCTTATATATGATCTTAAAAATGTATTTGCATCAAAAACATTTCTAAAACTACGGCTGTAACAGCATAACTTTACATTTCCTTGTGCCTTTGCTTCTTTTCTCTCCTTTCTTTCTTTTCCTCTAAACATAAACACAAAAACCCCAAAGCATCCATATAAATAGCACACACAAATGCACTTGGGTGCTCATTCATTACTCACCCTGTGTCTCATTTTCTCACCTCAATAGGAGATATGAGAGTCTCTTAGATAGCAGCCTGTGCTGTCTTCTCTTTTTGGATCCCTCTGATATGTGTGCACCCATACACAAAGGAATGGCAGAGCTGCTAAAGATTTGTTTTCCACTATTTTTAAATCTGAATTAAAAGCTGTGCTAAATGAATTGCTGAGTGCTATCCACATGAGGATGCATTTTTTACAGTTATCCTGGTCTTGAACTTTTTCATGCCAGCATGGTAGTGAAGCAGTGCTTCTGGTGGGGAAACCAACACTTTTTCAAAATGCCCATTTTTACAGGACACGGAATATGCCATTAGGTTACTTAAGGGATTAATAAACTTCAGAATTACTTGCCTTGTCTACAGTGAAGTGGCATAATGACTTCACTGCTGCATTTTTTTCTTCCTGTAAAGAGGGACATTAGAAAACACACTGGAGAGAAATGAATACATGCCCTAAGCCCCTAACCAGCACTTACAGTGTACCTGAGAGCATATTAGGAAAATAAAGAAGAATCTTCAATTTACTGACTTAAAATGATTTTCCCCCCCTTGTCTCTGTGGACTTCAAAACTGAGTCTTGAGGAGCTTAAATTACATTTTACATGCAAAGCTTAAAACCTAATTTACCATATTCCTATCAGCCAGCAGATAAAGTCTAGAGCACAGCGGTAGATAGCAGTTTCCAAGGGCAATACCTATGCCCAAAGCTTTCAAAAGCTATAACATGGAGGATACAATAGAGAAGGTGATACACATCAGACTACTTGTCCCTGGACCCTTTCCTTTCAGCTTCGGGCTAGCTACGTATCTGACTAATCTGAAATCCTCTCATCCCCTCGACAGTGTCACAGGCACTAACATATATGGATTGCTGCAACCTCCTTTCTCTGCCAGTGCCACAGTTATCTCAGCTCAGGGACTCTGAAAGAATCACAGAGGGAACAGATAACTATATTTAAGCCTTAAGAATTGCCATCTTTGTGAGCGCTAGCCTCACTTTCCCATCACAGATAAAAGGCACACGGCAGCTTCTTCTGAGACAAACAAAATTGCAAGGACCATTTTCTGCTATTCCAAAAAGCTGGAATAGCAGGAAAAAGAAAATGTACAGAGATGTCTTATAAAAGCACAAAAGTATTGAAAGCATAGATAACTTCCTGAAGCTGGCAGCTGTAGTTCAGTGGAGCCGTGCCAGCCTACTCCAGCTGAGCATCAGGCCTGCACTCTTCACAAACACAAATAAACATTTTATTAAATCAAACCTCCTTTCTTGCTGTGCTTTTACATCTAAGAACTTTTCCCAGCAGGCAACACCCTGCTAATGTTGCATAAAGCATTTTAGAGACACATTTCCTGGGTAGTTTTTGCCTGAGAGGAGAATCTTCTCTCCCTGGTCTCGCATCACTCTAAGCACCTGGTGCCCCTGCAACAAGCACCTCATGCTTTATATTTCCCTGCTTCCTGGTGTATTATTTGTGTTACCTCCATCACTAGTGTAGGCCTTAACTTATCTTTCTAACAGTAAACAATCAAAGGGCTTGGACTTTTTAACAGCATTAAAATTAATGCTGTGAAAATTAAATTCATTCCTATTTCCACCTTTTGAGTAGCAGCCTGCCAAGAAATCACCGAGCTGATGCATTTCAGCTTTCAGGGTGGCCAACCTCCTTTTGAAGTTTAGTTTCCATATACAATCTGTCATACTTTGATCCATCACAAAAAGCATGACAGCACAACGAGGTGTCCCTCGACGTCTCAGCTGTAATTGCTCAGAATTTTGCTTGATCAGGAGATCCTCAGTACCTGTCAGGCCAAAGTCAGGGCAGGATGCTGTGACAAGGGTCATCTGTTTTTCTCTGCCTGCTTGGTATCAGCACCGCAGAAAGTCTCACATTACTAGAAGTGCTGCATTGGCAGAGAGATAATAAAGCTTGCTATAGATTCTGGAATTCCCTTTGGGTTTCAAGTAACAGGCTTGCCAAAAGTGGTTCACCTTATTTTTTAAATATTTTATGGCTGCATAAAAAGTGCCAGATGCTGCTCAGAAACCAGACTTAGAGCTAGCCACTCAATCAGCAGAAAAAGGAAATGGAAACAACTTTTATTTAGCAGCTGCCAATATAAAGGGAAAAGTCTAAACAAAACAGCTATGCTCATGATACAGTTTGGGTTTAGAGCCACAGCTGAAGTGACACAGAACATTTTCCATTCAATTTGAGGTGGCAGGTACTGTATTTTACATACCACAGACTTATTTTCTAGTCAAGACAGCTTTTTCCTTCTGTCAGTGGAATAGATGCTTGACCACCTGTTCTCCAAATTGATGTGTCCCACTAAAGAAACGGGCTCATTATCTATCATGCAGAAGATGTGCCATATTAGAGGTAAACTTGGAAGAGAAAGATAATGTGAAGAGAGACAGCAAAATAATGAGTGGCAAAGTGAAGACGGTAAATTTAATTTTTCTGGATTTTGCTAAACACTTGATATGGTGCCCCACAAAAATTTATTTGCAAGAAATTAATTCAATATTCACTCAGAAAAAAAGTTTTCACATTAATGAAAGTCTGCCTAAATTGTTCTAAGATGTGTAATGATAAATGAGAACCTCTTGAGGATTGAGATGGAGGACAGAGTTATTTGGGGTTACTACAGGCTTTGGTGTTTGCTTTCTCACAGTGACAGATATAAGAAAAAGTAAAGAATTTGGTCTTCAGTTCTGAAAGGTATTGCATTGCAACAATATTATTGGGAAGCATGACAAGAGGGTGACTCTAAACATATGGTTGAAAAAAAGCTACAGTTTATTTTCAGAAACATGCATGAGATGGTTAAGTGAACGATAATGCTAAATGCAGTTTTTTAGGTGACAGTATGGATAGAGCAATTTCGCCTAAACTAGAGCTGGGAGAATAGGTATGGTATAGAATTGAAATACTGGCAGCTAGATATGGGGGAAAAAAAATTCTTTAATTTCTGAAGAAAGTTTAGGTTACCAAAGCCCAACAGGGAGAGAGGAGGGGGAGGATGAGAACTGAGTACCCATTTGAGGGACCTTAGACTTTATAAAGCTCATTGAAAAGAATTATTTGGACTAGATAAAACTATTGAAAAAAATTTAGTCAGAAAGATACAAAATGAAAAGCAGAAATTACATGATTTGCAATGAGACATAGTCCCTTGTCAAAAAAATCAAAAAAGGCATTAAAAGCTTTTCTCTAAGAAATTCCTCCTCTGAACAGATTTGTACAGAGAAAGCACAAAAGCCAGTGGAGTTATTATAGTTATGCTGGGACTCAATCCAACAGGTAAGGAATATTGCAATATTGGTAGCTACAGTTCAACTAGGGAGAAGCAGGAAGAAACTCACAGCATTTAAGAATCCACAGGAAATACAGAGAACAAACTGCAATAACTTCTGTAGTTTATTTCAAACTCCCAAAGAGCACGTAATGCTGAATAACAATCTAAAGTACTTTTACAATACCAGCTAACTGAAATGAAAAAGTCTCATCCACAATATCAGACTTTCTTAGATGAAAAAAAAATTTGCTTTGGCTGAGTGATAAAGTCTGAACCAAACAGTGATCTATTTCCCCATATTTTGAAGACATCTCTGGATAGAGTTTCAATTTCACTGACTGCCTTTCAATTTCCCTGTCTTTCAAACTTGAAATATACATAAAAAATACAGCATGACCTTAAGTATACTTAGTTAAAGATCTAGCAATCTCCAGCCCTAGTGATGTAAAAACTGATAAAATACCAGATTATATATGTCACATACACTATAATATATTCTATTGCAAGGCTGAGATAGAAATACTGAACCTGTTTTCAATAAATTCACAAGGACTTATGATTTCTTTTACCTGGTACGTTTATTAGCATGCTTAAAATTCAACACAACTAAAGAACATACATATTCCTTAATTATCCAGCCATAAAGCTATTTGCCAATTCATTGCTATTGAAAATAAAATGGTTGGAAATCTATCTGTAGTTATATAAAATATAAGGAATATATATGCAGCTACAGACCAGACCTCATTCCCTAGTCATAGTATCCTTAAGGTATCATCTAGTGTAATGGATGGGTAACATGCTACAAAGTTCATAGATCCTACAAGTTCACAAAGATAGATGAAGACTGTGTGGTAGCCCCTGGAAACTCTACATTCAGAGTAAGCACAAGTGAGACATAAAGAGACTCAGAAAATGTTGTATTTAAAAAAAAAAAATCATTAAATTCCCATCTTTTATCATCATTTAACTGGCTACCTGGGGACATCAGGAGCCTCAACCTGAGCTAAACCACTCCATTGTCTTTGAACATCTCATTATGGCACTGTTAGAAATGCCATTGCCAACACAAGTGCAAAGATAAAATGCAGTCTCAAAAGAATTTTAAAAATTACTGATGAAGGAAAATTATGTTAGCCTTTTGTGGGTTTTCTGCTTGCTTTTTTGAGGTTTTTTTCCTTAGTATTCCTTCCTTTGCTGTTCACTCCCACTTGACAGCTGAACCCATTTGTTCCTTCACATGTACACCCCCAACCCTAGCACCTGCAGTGGGAGGTTCATGTGAATATCTGAAGCCTTAGTTTTGAAAAATTTTTATTTTGGTAAGTGAAAAAAGGATCTTTCAGTAGTTTTTCCTCTCAGGAAGAAAACCCAGTAGAGATCGAAGGCCAATACACTTGGGCAACTTTACAGTGATATTATTTAAAAAGAGAGATCAAAAGCTAATAACCTCTCTAGCTTGGCAAGAGCTTCCAAATGATTGCCTTCTAGACAATTTATCCAGAGAACTGCTGGTACATTGTCCTGGTGGAGAAGGAACCAGCAGTTGGTCTTTGCAGCAAAGAAAGCCTTTTAAGCTCCTACTAGCAATTTTGTACAGAAGAAATGATTAAGGAAAAGTCACCTCCAGGCACAAAAAAAAATCCTCACAATAAACCAGATGGGATAAAATTAGAATCTGTTATCAAGTCTGAAAAGCTCAATGTTAATGCTGTAATTGCAGAGCTGAGAACTGCTGTGGAAGGAATTAATACAGCTGCTTTGAACTAAAAATGGTCAAGGAGTACACCATGTGGAAATGCAAAGGTTTAAAAAAAATTACCCCCTCCATAAGAGAGGAAACAAACTGCAGCATTTCAGCTGATGTAATGAGCAACTCATTTGATACATGGGAATATTAAACTAGTGAAATGGAATAAGTCCAAAGATTGAAACAGTGGCTTACATCACCTCTTTCCCTTCTACCTTGCAGCAGTTCCAGGACTAGATCCTGCATTTCAAGCTGCACCTCTCAAAAGCAAATCCAATATAATGGGCACCGCCATTGCCAGGGTTTAGAGTGTTACATGATGGATTACACACACATTACACACACAGAGTGGGACGCAGCAGTCGGATTTGCATGGACATTTGTAAGGAGGATTGTGGATGTGACTGATGGTGCCTCCTGCCTGTGCCTGGGCAGGTGCTGCCCTTCAGACTCTCCTGACACAGTGCTGACTGTGGAATTTGCAAAGCCCAGTGCTTTTGCCCTCCAGGGCTAAGTGCAACCATTCCCAGGACTCAGAATTTCAGTCTGCACCAAGTGAATGTGCTCTGCTTGCAAAGCAACTTGGCTGAAAAGAGAGATCTCCTCTGGGTTTCTCACTAAAGACAGACATTTAGAAGTATTGTATATTAGAAGTATTCATGAGAAAAATATCTTAAAATGGCCTAAAATTGTTCTAAGGTCTCCTGAGCTTAGGTACCTTTCTATGAATCTGTATCCACATGCAAATTGTAATGCAATCTGCAACTACAACAATTTCTAGATAACCATACTGCATAAAAGATTTTCTATTATTTGTTGTTGGTTGGGGTTTTTTTGTTTGTTTTTTTTTCTTTTTTTCCCCAGGATGCCTTGTAGGATTTGGTGAGTTTTTTACTGTTTTTTTTATTCATACTTGGAAATGGTAATTTGACAGCAAGATATTTCGGCTGACATTATTTCAAGTTCTACTCTGTTGCCACTGAAGGCATTTAACAGAGCATGACCTGGCCCTATGGTTCTAGTCCATCAAAACACAAACTATATATGTTATTTGAAACAAAAAGGTCGGTTGTTTGGCAGTAAGTTTTGAGGCAGAGAAAAAAATAATCTCACAAAGATCAATAAACTATGAAACATCTCTATAGAGAAAGGTATTTTTCTCTTCCACTTGATGCAAGTGTAGTCATTATCCATCTGAGACTATTCCACTGAGTCATATTCTACTGAGACTATTTATTTTTTCAAGTATCTATCTACTTGATGAGTTACATTTTTGTTTTGAAACCTCCCTGAGTCGAAGAGGTAAAATCCTGTCATCTCAAAGACACTGTTCTTGGCTGAAGTTGCAGACTTAAAATAAATAAAGAAAAATACCAACCCAAAAATAAAACTACACATGCTACTTACAGGATGGAGGTGACCTGGGTCTCATGCCTAAAGATACCTGCTTAATCTTTTGGAACATCCTGTGGAAAAGATCAATTTTCAATTGACAGGAACATTCAGTGTTGCAAACCTCCCTGCTGGCATACAAAACCGAGGTCATTTATTAAAAGCAATATAATGAATGGCAGGGAAGATCCTTGTAGTTTCATGGATACATACCAAAAAAATCTAGCTAATCAAAGGCTGCAAATTAACAGCATGTTAAAGCAGGCTGGTTCAGTGTCTGTGGTTACTGATGAGTCACCAGATGCTCAAGATCAATAGATGTTTTACATATTTTAATTATTCTTCTGGGTTTATAACTTAATTACTCTTATGAACTTCAGGTAGCTTTGGCAGACATAGTTTACCTTGAGTTTTACTGTTGCTTCATTAGCTAAAACAAGGTGCCAGCATGCTGATGTAGAGCCATGCTTCTATTTCCAGTTGCTCATCTGAGGGCTGGAAAATGATACACAGAGATTCCAGTGTGTCTCCCACAACACAAAGTTAGGCTTGATTTTCTGGTGAACACAGGAGATCTGTTAAACAAAGAAAATTATTTTAAAATTATGCATTAATTTTCAGGAATAATATTTTTAGTTTTGTGGACACTGGCAGAGCCTGTAAAGAAAAGTTAGTGAAAACATTAAATGTCTGATTAAACAAGAGGGGGGAAAGAAGAAGTAGTTGTGACAACTGTACTTGAATTCAGGGAAGGATTAAACTGCATGGATAGCAATAGAAAGAAAGGAATCTGCTTTCCATTTAAAGAAAGTGTTTAATTAAGGGGTGTCAAATCAATCTGTCAAATTACAGGCCTCTCCTTGTAACCCACTCTCTGGAAGTGAATCACTCCTTAGGCTGCTGTTGGAGATGTTCCTGGTCATGCTTCTTAAGAAACCCTGGTTCTGCCACCTTCTGCTCTTGCTCTGGTATCACAACCTTTAGTTTCACCCTATTCCAGTTCTGCCTCCTCCAAATATTTTGTTGTCAAAGGAGTGGAACATGATTTATCTCAGTAATGAGGTAACAAAAACTTGCTTTGTACTTTTTAAAGTCTGGACTAAGTCATATGGGAGCATACATGAAATACAGGTTACAAGCAGCTAACATGATGGAGAAAATTTACTCCTCACAAAACTGTGTACACAACAATAAATTCAAATAGAACAGGCTGATTTGTTAAACAGCCACAACCAATAATACATAACATCAATCTTAAAAATTCTTTTCATAATTATATTGCACTATAAATTACTGGAAATAAGGATTTAGAATTGGGAGAAAAGATGTTACAGGAAATAAATCAGATCAAGGATGGTAAGAAAGACACGCATGAAAAAAAGACCCAGCAGCTCAGGGTTAAAATACATTTCTTTGTATCTGTGCACTTCGCAATAAACACTTTAAAATGATTGATGGGGATAGACATTCTATCAACACCTAAAATACTTAAAATTCATAATAATTCAGTCAATCCAGAATGTGAGAAGGACTCGTGTGACATCGGCACTGCTGGTGGTTTTCCCCTATTCTCATTCATTTTTTTAGAAATATATTCTATTTATGTATTTCTGCATACTACGAATATTCATTTTTCATTCCATATTATCAGTTGTGCCTAATTCCTGCTGCAGTCAGGAATTCTCCTTCAGCTGAAACATGACATGAGATTCTATATACGTGGATTTCAGAGTTCTTTTTGTCAGGAGGTTTTTCTGTTAATAAATGACCCAGATTTTGCATGTCCTAATTCTTCTAGGTAAATTTTTTAAGCATTCTCTTTACTCTAGATTTGCTGTCATCACGGTGCAAATAACGAACTAAAAATCGGTTACACTTTATCTTTTTTAGAGTTTTTTTGTTCAATCTTTTTTTTTTTAATTCTGGTCCCAGATTATTATGTTACCCAAGAGTTTTGATATATATCACAAAGTAATTTATATTAAGTACATGGAGCTCCAGAAACCAGGGCCTTTTCTGATTTTGTGGTTTCAGTGGTGATTGCTAACTAATAGCTTTAGCATTCCTTTAGCTGTGCCATCTGATGACTACAAAAAATCCTTCAAAATATTCATTAACCAAGCCACACAATACGCCTGTGAAGTAGATTTTTATCACTCATTGGCAGATGGGGAAACAAAGACACAGAAAGGTTCAGTGCTTTATCAAAGAGCCCAGAGGGGGCCTGTTGCAGAGCTGCAAACCAAACTATTGGAACCCAGATACACCAACATTTGGCGCTGCACATTATTATTATTATTACTATTATTACTCTGTTTTACATCTCAGGTCTTCCAAGTCTCGGACCACAATCCCAGAGTTACTCAAAACTCTTCTACCAGCCTTTCCACTGTCTTTTTTCTGTGGACAGCACCCTGTCTGTCACTCAGCCATATGTGACTTCTGACTGCCCTAGACTCTCACACTAGGACACTTTAGAGCCTTCTTTCCTATCTTGCCTACACAGATAGAGTTCTTGTCTCAAGTTTCACCATGTATCAATATCTGCAATCCTTTCCCTTTGGTCTTGATAAAGGCAGTCTCACATAATCAATATTTCTCCAGAAAACATTGCTCAAGAGGTCGTTTCTGTAAGCCCTTTGCTTTGTCTTTGTCACCTACTCACTTTTCCATTTGTTTCACATTACAAACATAAGCCCTTGTCTTCATTTTTGAAGTCCCTTGTAGCCTATTCCTGCATTATCTCTATCAGTCATTGGATACAAAAAGGTCAAATCCCACCACAGATGAGCCCCTACAAAAGTTGCAGGATGGTAAAAGTAGTGTCTAAACCAGTAACTTGCTGATACAACTGGTATTCACAAGAAATAAAGGAAAATATTACGGTGATGATGATTATTGACTAAAGTCTAGCAGCTTTCAGCTAGTAATGTTATCCTCCAAATATAAATGATAATTGATTTTAACACTCCTATAATCACAGTTTTAAAGCAGATTTCAAGGCCATAAACCCCTCTTACTTGCATGCTTGCAATCTGTCTATGGAGGTAACTATCTACTCTGGAGCAAAAGTAGTAACACAATTGAGGACAGAGAGAATAGGAAGAAAGAACTTCTCTACACGTTTACAAGAAAGGGATTTTTGAGAAATATTTCTGGTGAAAAGCTGTTCTGCTGAATCCAGAAGAATTTTGTTGGCTAAGGCTCTGGTCACTCAAATCCCAAATATCTATAATTTAAAAAAGAGTCACCTTTCTTTGAAAAGTGAGACCACACCAAAACAAATCAAAACCAAGTCTAGAAACCATATTCCCTCTTATTTTACTCTGACATGACTCAGGCAAACAAGTTAAGACACATGTATTAAATAACTCCTTCAAGAAATGCCAAAATACAAATATTTATATAATTGTCACTGTGTCTTCAGGGATATCTGGTAGTAAATATTTAAATCAAGATAGAATTTTTTTAAAAATACCATGACACACGTGAACATAGCAGGAAGTGCTGTTATATGAAAAGAATTTCAGGCTATGAAATAATCCTGCTAATCTCTTATTTCAAAAAGGAAAAAAGTTTTTAGAAACTCCCTTTATACAAATACTAAATGAAAAGTACTATGCTGCTCACTGCTCTGCTGTTGAAACAGAAGAAAATGCTTTTGGTTGACACTATACAGTTGAATTTAGAGAATTTAGTTGAATTTAGGCAATTCAAAAGCCTGTCTGAGAAAGGTTACAAGAGAATACACAGAAAGGTCTTTCCAAAGTTAGACATTTCCTCCTTCCTTCTTCACAGGGCAAGACTCACCAATTTCCAGATGTTGTCAGTTTAGGATGTTGTGAACCTGGTGGTGGTGTGACAAAACCTGACATTTGAGATGAATTAAGAATGGAGAATGGGCACACTGAGGGAAATATACCCACACCAACAATGACACCCAGAAGCAGAGACGTTTTGACAGCCATGCCCTAGGCTCCAGTAAATTAAAAAATGAATTAAAAAAAAGGCACAAAACAATAGAAGAACTTAGGTGACAAATAAATGAGTTAGTAAATTGTCACTTTGCACAAGGTGAGCAGGAATATTGGGAAAAAAGTCATATTTTTGCAAGTTCAGCTTGGGGAAAAAAAAAGCTGCAGTCAGTCAACAATTTTCAATAGACAACAGTATGAAGGAAAGGTATTCCTTCATTCCTTCTTACATATCATGGGAAAGGGTACAAATGATTTGCAGTCACTAATCAGTCCTACAATACTTAAAACAATCATCAGCATGCTCTGCTGGTACCTCTAGTGGGGAAAAGTCTGCCTGCACTCCAGAAATGTAGGGGAGATCAGCAAGGAGATGGTGAGCAAATGCTGCTGAAGGGACAGACAGCAGGTTTCCCCTGTGGCACAACCTCCACAAATAGTTGTCATTCTCATGTTGTTACAATACTTCTTCTTTCTGTATACTTAGAATGGTATTTACACCAGGAACTCTGACTGGCTATTAGGTATTCTTATCAGACTTACAATTCTAAATAATGGAGTGTATGTGAGGCAAAGCTCTTGTTTGGTTTCCATGTGAATTATTCTTTTAAGCTGTAGTAACTCAATAACTGTAGAAATCATTTAAACAGTCATTTTACGACAGGGAATCTCTCTTCTTCCCTTGACTCTCACCTTCACTTTGAAGGGTCTAAAAGCAATAGAGATGGTAATACAGAATCCATTCAGGAAATGTGTCCTACTCCTCTGGGAGGATTTGGGCAGGAGACTGAGACTTTTTATTTTGAAGTCTGTTTTTGAGCAGAAGCCTTGTGAGTGTGAAAGTAGATGTGGCCAGCAAAGGAAGCAAGAGATCAGTGCTGGAGTATGGGTGGCAGCAGCATCCATAAGAACTTAAAAAAGGAGGGAAAAATCAGCAACAAGCAGGAGAAAGGGTCTAGGAATTGCACAGACTAAGAAGCTTTGGTCTGGAGAGTAGCACCCAAGGTGTGTGAGGTGATCAGACTGGAAGAAGGAAAGCACATGGAAGGAGGTGAGGGCTGTAGAGGAAGATACTTGAATTGATGGGATGATATGAACAATGGAGTGGATGGGAGGGGTCAGAGCAGACTGGAAAAAGGCAGAAAAGGAGGGCATGGTCAGTTCTGGGGAGAAGAAGACAACATAAAAAGTGAAGAGCAGAGACTACAGAAGAGATTCAAAGGAGCAGAAGAGCCTTGGGTGTTATGAAGATGTAAAGTGATTCAAAGCTGGGCACTTGAAAATTATGTGGCTAAAGGAACACAGAAACATAAAAAAAATTATTCCAGGAATAGATATGATGTAGTCAGTCTTGATATAAAAGGGTACATACAAATGCCTATAAACACTAGAAAATAGGCACAATGATTAATTGAAGGGAATGAAATACAAAGGAAGAGTGAGGGACAGAGATAATCCATGGAGTGATACCTTAATACCAGCATTTTGCCATCTCCTGAGACAGCAGAATCTAACTGAAGAAGTTAAATGAGTTGCAATAACTGAAGTCCTAAAAGCGTGTGACATCAGTCAGTGTTACAAAATTTCCATATCCTAGCAGTATTTCTTATTTGGCAATTTAAAGGGTGAACATTATTATTAACTGGGGCTTTTTATCTTTAAATTAAGTCTCCTAAAATCCTGAGTGTTCTTGGTCATATTGGATCAGATTGCTGCATAAAAGGAGTTTTAAAGTTGGGGCAGATTTAATAAATTCAAGCCAATTTCGAACATTTTTGTATTAAAAGGCATTAATTATTAACAACTTCTGTGACATCCATATTTGCACTTTTGCTGAACCACCAAGCTAAATGTTATGAACATTTAACAGTGATAATTGAGGGTTTTAAAGCCTTAGCATTTGATGCCAAAAACCCACGAATCTGCAAGAGATGACAATTCTCGAACCAAGTACTTCATGCAGCCTAATATTTCTTTTGAGCAGGACCAAGTGGCTTTGTTTTTAAAGACACTGCTATTAGTAGAGCAAACAAGATCCAAAGCAAAAAGGAATTGCGTGCCAGTTACCTGAGATGTGTTGAAAAGACCTTGTGATCTGAAGTTTCACAAGCTAATGACAGGAGCAACAGAAAATAACACTAAAAGGAATCTATTACAGGCCCTTTGGCAAACCTCCCTCATGTGGGAGGTTATTAATGGGATTGAAGTCAAGGAGACATTTCCTACCCAACTGTGCTCATTGTAGGATGACTGCCACAGCCTTACCACTGGAGCCGTTCCAGCTTGACCCTCATGTAAAAATAGAGCATTTTAATAATGTCACAGTGAGCTTCCCAGATCCTTTTAAGAACAGTATCTCTCTTTTCATGAGGCATCTCTTTCTGAAGAGCACCATCAAGCAGGCTCAGAAGTGAGACATTGTGTTCATTAATAGGTTCCACCTTGACTCCTGTGGAATATGAATCACTGACCTATTCACAGGCAAGGAATTTTCCTTAAGTCAGATGGACAATTATTTTGCTTCATCAAATGAAAAGGTTCTACTTTACAAAGAAGAAGCTAGAATAATGAAACAACCCTTCCCAGTAGCTTATAAGGAAATCTTGTATTATTGAAATTAAATATGTGGAGAAAGAGCTATAAAATTTGTGGGCAGAAGATGAAGAAAACTAAAGTATCATTTATGCTCCTTCAGGATTGGAATTAGAAATAGATTTTAAGTAACACAGACTGACCCAAAGTTCCTCCCTACAGAAGTTGGAGAAAATAAGTTCTTTCTTTGGGAATAACAAAACAATAAAGAATGTGTTAAAGGTTTGGAAAATATCTATAAAAAGGTTTTTATGAAAGAAAATCAGGAAAATCTTTTTGATTATAACACCACTAGAGATGTATTAAAAATCTGGATAATTTCAGAGTTCCCTAGCAGCTCATGAATTATTTCCAGAAAAAAACATGGGTAAAGGTGTGAAGGGAGAGGCTGACAACTGCAACACCAAGAAAATTCTTGTTACATATTCTGACTGTTTTCATTACAGTTGATCAAAAGACAAAAGTCTTTCAAAATACTAATTCTGATTTCATAATAAAGAAAAGGTGTATTGAAACAGAATTGGGACAAATTTCTATTTTTAAACACAGAGTGAGCAAAAGATGCTTCTCTCTTTCTTGGTGGCCAGATGATAACTGAGTATGTGAGAAATCTCAATTAACGAGCCACCAGACCCTTAATGCAATCTCATCTGTTTCTTGGAACAGCAATTACAAACCAGACTGCTGCTGGTTGCTGCAAACATTCTCTGCTTTGGGGATACATATTAATTACATATTATGATCCATGTTAATTTATGCAGTTAACAGCTACAATTTAATCTTGCATTTCATAGCTCTTCCTCTGCTTTTTCTTTATCCTGAAATGTAGTACATGTCATGAAATCAGTTTTTCTTTATCCTGAAATGTAGTACATGTCATGAAATCAGTTTGTGCTTCAGGAGCAAAGGGAACTTGTTACAGGAAGTTAATTGAAAACAGAGTTCTAAAGGAATGAGATTATGTATGATGTTTTCTTTTTTAATTTCTTTTTTTTCACTACACCCCCTACTAGTCAGCCTTTACTTGTGTTGATGCTAGTCTTTCTGCCCATTGTTTCCTTTTGAAATTTCTGTTTGTATATAGTGCAGTGGGAACATCATTTTCCTTTTCATTTTTTTCCCTGTACAAACAGCAGTAATTCAGTGGAACTCAGAGATTAGCATGAGGAGCAGAAAATGATCAGTGAAGTACTTTAAAACTCTTTGTAGGAAGAGGAGTATTCTAGTTACAGTCTCTTAGACAACAAATTGCTAAATTATGCTAAGACTGAATGAAGTTTGAGATCAGAGAGAGTCTGCATTAGCCGATTCTGCAGCCAAAGCAGAAGAAAACAATGACCTACATGAAACATACACAAAACATTTTGGTTCCTTTACAGAGAACATGAATTGGCCAATTTAAGCAGAGCTAATTGAGACTTGAGGTCTAATTCATTTCAAGTGGTACTAAACAGGATGCAGTAATCTCCTGGCTACTGCCTGTACATCAAGATTCGTTCTAATTAAAGAGATAGAACAAAGAAAACGAAAAACAAACAAACCAAATTAAAAAAAAAAAAAAAACAGAGAAAAAAAAGAAAGAAAAAAAGCCACACTCAGCAATAACAACTTTAAAATAATTTAAAAAAAGGGAAAAAAAAAGCTAAAAGTAACAGGTCAAAGTGTATAAGAAGTATGCAAACACATCTATTTCTCATTCAGCACAGTACCATGCGTATGTGCAAAACAAAATGATCCTTTTAAAGCAGGGATTTAATTTTCAAGTTTCTTCAGAACATTGAGATGGTCTGACTTCTACAAGGGTATCCCTCCCTCAGTAAAATCATTGTCAAGTTTGTTGCCTCTTTTCACACTCGAGCCTCCTTGTGTTTACAGTACTGAAGCATTATGAGATGCTCAGGAAATGCCTAATTAAAGCACACCAAATCCATGGAGATCTACGCTTTGGCTTCATTATGTAGAGATTCTCACTGAATATGCAAACACTATTAAAATTGGGACTTTTGTTCCTGTTTATTGGAAATAACATTTAATATGCAGTAAAACATCTCAGAGCTCTATATTCCTGATGTAGGGGATGAGGATCTTAAGCATCTTTTTTTTTGCTGCCCATGTAGCCACATGTGCAGGAATATAATGGCCTTATGGCACAACAGAGAGATGGAAGATCAGTCTGAACTTAACTCTTAGATATTAAAAAATAAAGTTTAGTTATAATACTAAGTCCTCCTTTTGTGCTGTCTGGACTCCCATACAGTGGTGTTCCTATGATAAAAACAGAAACAGTGCATGTTGCAAATTAATTTTGCTCAAGTTTGAGAATAGGCAGAGTTGGGTGAAAGGGATTATCTTTCTTTTAAAAGCACTTCTCAGTTCATGGGAAATAAATAACAGTGTTTTGGTGAGCCCTTGTTAACCTGAAGTTTACATCCTTTTCACTCTTACTCGCAGGAGACCACAAGAGATATACTAATTAAAACTTGAATTATGTATTCTGAATAGATACCTGAGTATCTATTATTAGTAGATGAACTATTTTACTTCCAAATATATTTTATTTAAATGAAATAAAGAATACAGCTTACCTATACTGTTGCATCTTCATGAATGGAAAAGGTTCTTTCTCTGTTCTGATCACATAAGTAGCCTCTCAGTACCATATAGAAACTACATTATATGGAAATTATAGAAACATTTTTATTTTCATTGATATACTGTGAGGATTTCCCTTGCTCTGTCTTCTTGGCATTTCTCCAGATTTTTCTGCTACCCTTTTGAACCTCCAGGCCTGGAGAATGGACTGCCAGGAATCTATGTGAAAATGGAACAGCATGAACTGTTTCAGCAACTTCCTCCTTCTTCTCCCACCCCCACAAGGATTTAGGTTAAAATAAAGCAACTCCACAGGATTTCTCTCCGGCAGAGTTTGGGCTCTGTTTCTTTCTATTTCATATCAAATTTACAGGTCCTGCAGGGAAGAAGGTAAACAGAGAGGTAAAACAAGCAGAGGCAGTGGCTGTGGCAGTCTGACAGTGCAAATACACGAGCCAGGCCTGTGAAGCAGCAAAGGCAGCATTTTCTAACTTGTTACCCCAGCCATCAAGTAATAACACACTGCAGCTCAGCCTGTGGCTGGCAGCTGAGGAAACGAGCTCCCAGCTGCACGAGACACTGCTAAGGAGCTCTGCCACACCACCACACTGGGGGACTTCAGCCCTCTGAGTGCCATTTCACACGAAGAAGAGATTTTACTTTTGAAAGATTCTGCTATATTATCATTATTATTATTATTAATAATAATATTCATTTGTTTATTTACTATTATTTTATGATGGAACAGGCCTATCAAGCAAATTTTGACACCCCTTGAAATGGTAGGCATTAACTAGACAGCTCCTGTGAAGGGCAACACTATTTTCACATAGAAGCAACAGGTTTTTCTAATAATCTATTCTCTCTGTGTATTTTTATAACATGACCCTGAGATGAGCTCAGTTGGTTGGAGCATGGTACTCACAATGCCAGGGTTGTGGGTTTGATCCTTGTATGGACCATTCATTTAAGAGTTGGACTTGATGATCCTTCTGGGTCCCTTCCAGCTCCGGCAATTCTCTTTACATCAGTGCAAGGGAAGCAGAGCAAGTTATAATTATAATTGAATTGCGACATGTGTGTCGAAAATAATTATAAAAGCATTGAAACAACAGCAAGGAGAACTTCAGTTTCAGAACTGAAAACACACCAAAAATTTTTTTGCAGGTGTAAAAGTGGGATAATGCTTGAGAACAGTTCTACTACCTCACGCTTACCTGAATTCTGCTTCTATTTACCCTGTAACCAGTGCTGTAGAATTTCACAGACTTCTGAGTCTTTGAGTTTGCCTGGTTAGCTACATCTTTTCTCCTATTAGTGTGAGCTTCACCTGACACTGGAACCCACTGGGCACCTCAGTTCTTACCAACAAAGAGGATAAAAGATCGTTAAGAATTTCTTTGGTTTCCTCTCTGAGCAGAGATATTTACAGAGAAGATACTAAGATACTTACAGAATGTGCAGACATGATGCCAGTGGGAGCTGAGGGGCAGGTAGGACCTTGTAGAACAGCTCTGCTACCTTTGAGTTATAACTCTTCATTTTCAGAAATATATTTGGGTTTTTTTTTTGTTGGTTGGTTGGTGGTTTGGGGTTTTCTTCTGTTTGTCTTTTTTTGTTTTTTTAGCTGAATTAAGCTTATGAGGGGAAGAAATGTTATGGGGGTAGAACAGGAAAGGGAAACCAAACTTCCAGTCAGCTAGAGTAAATGATAGTTTTTTCTTTGGCTACTCATGGCTATATTGGAATGCAAGAGAAGGAATGGATTCATGAAAGAATAAATATTTGCTTCTCTAGTAAGACCCAATGTCAACAACAAAACTGAGAGGCATGTCTTGGCACTGAACCAATCATCTGAAATCTCTATAACTTCCTATAATGCTGAGAAAACAGATTTCACTACTAATGACCTTTCAGGATCCTCTTAGCAAGACAGTAAAATAATCCATGTAGTCACTTCAGAGAAAGCTGGACTCTGCTTCCTGTGAGATAAAAGTACTGAGCCAGTACACTCACACACATTTCTGATACTCAGGTAACGTATTTCCTAGCCAATAAACTCGCCAAACTCTAATCTTTGCTATCATCTCAGCATGTTGATCATGAACAATTGGTGATTTGAGCACAGCTTTTGCACTGATATGAGCCAATCTGCTGAACCAGATTGTACAAAATGTATTGCATCCCCTCTTCCAGGAAATCAGAGGAATTAACTGGGTATGCCTCGTGAAACCTTTTTATTTAATATCAATCAGTAATGTTAAAATAAATTTCACATATTTTGGAGCCTGGGCAGTCATTATTTTCTCAAAAACAGAACAAGTTTCTCACCTTTTCTTTTTCTTGACTTACTGTTATAAGCCCTTCTATCTTTCCAGGTCTTCTCATCCTTCAGTTATCAGAGAATTAAGAGCAGAACCTAGCTGACAGTGCCAGCAAGGTTTAAGCAGTTAAAGGAGAAACATACATACCTGATGATGAAGATCTGTTAACACCATAATCTTGGCCTGATTTGTCTATTTCTGCTGTCTGCTGGAAAACAGAATGGCTCTGTCAGCCCTCCTTTCTTGCCTCTCTCCAGAGGAGAATAAGCTCTGGCATATATGTAAGAGGCTACTGGGCAAAAAGAAGGTAACTGGAATAGAGATTTGTCTACCAATACCCAGCAGCTTTGGCTGGGATGACATAGATGCAGATTGCAAAGTTGGAACGAGAGGCCAGAATTCCAACTCCAATAATATTTACCTTTAAATGTTACAGACTTTTCAGTGCTCATGCAAAAAGAGCACAGAACTTTATTTCAGCTGGACCCATGATAGATATGGATAAATACTCCAAATAATTATTTCTGAATACGAAAAGTACCATGGTCAACATTTTCAACTCAAAGAAGTTACAGCTGGGCAACTACAGGTAACTGCTTTTTTACTCATTTGAGGCTCAGGAGAGGAATTTTTCCTTTTTTTTTCCATAAAACAAGATATTGATTACTTTAGAGTGGTTCAAGAGAAAAAGTTAAAAAAGGTTGTTTAACTGCCTTCAAGAAAGGAACAATGTTATCATCCAGGAGTGATATGAAGGCTCCCACTGTGTAAGATTTAGCAACTAAATCAAAATTCTAAGAAACTGAGGGAAATCACATGACTAAGCTGATTTGCAGAGGAGGGTATATAAAAAGACATGGATCAAGTTTACCAATACCTTTCCCTTATTCATCCAATACTTTTGAACAGGTTCTTGAAGTGAGTGGTCTAAGTCATGAGTGGAAATTCACAGACATTGCAAAATTAGACCCAACAAATGCACATATTTTGCAATACTATTTTATGAATAAAATAGATCTGAAAATCTAAAACCAATCTGGAAATATCTAAAGTTAATCAGGACCTTCAGAAATTGTTATTTTAAAGTAATTTTTATACTTATAAAGTAATAGATTTCCCAGCAGTTGCCCGGTAACCCTACCATGATAGAATCTAGGGACTGTTAGGTCACATTCAGCTTTACAAGTTGTAATGAATCTAACAAGGCAGCACAGCCATCCATGATTATGGACAATGTATTCACTATGAAATTCTGCATGGCAGTACATATTTGTGCAAACATGTGCCATATTCCTTACTATGTATATGTTTGATTTAAAGTGAGTAAATTCTTTCAAACATATTATGTGTCCACTAGGGAATTATTTCCCTCACTTCAGAAGGCATTTACGAATTTGTCTTCCATCTCTACTTGCTATGAACGCACCTTCAAATTTTTATTGCGATCAATGTTCATAGTTTTAATAGCTTATTAATGCTATTCCATTTAAAAAGCCTGAGAAACCAGAAAAATTGGACCCTTAAAGAGTTAAAAACAGAAGATATAGAGTGGAGGGGGTGGCAGAGTAAAGAAAATTTCACATCTACCATGAAATTACTACTGAAGTTACAGTTTAAAAATGTTCTACCTTATACTGGGAGAAATTATTTTGTACTTGAGATACATTCTGCAGTTTTATCAAAGGTGAAGTGTAAGTTCTAGTGAAATACATACAGCTGCAGTAGCAGTGATTGAAAAAATAATTTTCATCATAGAGCTTATACACTAGAGAAAACATGAAAACATGAAAAAGTGCTTAAAAATAGTTCATTGATTTATTTCCTTTTTAGATATGGATGCAAGGGAAATATAAATATCACTATTATAATATGCTTTGCAAAACTTTATCAGT
Source organism: Camarhynchus parvulus (assembly GCF_901933205.1). Taxonomy (NCBI): domain Eukaryota; kingdom Metazoa; phylum Chordata; class Aves; order Passeriformes; family Thraupidae; genus Camarhynchus; species Camarhynchus parvulus. Next base: position 108,411,674 of record NC_044571.1, read on the forward strand.
CTAATACAGTCCTGTCTAGTTTACAAAGACCAAGGTAGGCAAGAAATGGCTCCATCTAATTTCATTTTTAAATAGAGATGTAAGGTGTATTAAAATAAACATTTGGACTTCATATTTATATAGATTTCTGATGAAAGCATAGCATCTCAAACCTTAAACTTCTATTCTTTATGTGCAGAAAGAGGAATATATGTACAACATACAAAGAAATACTTTAATCAATCTAAAATTTATATTCAGTATGATGAAGTTTGTAATGGTGCAGGCACTTAAAAAATAATCTGGCAAGCAAGTACCATTTCACATCTCCAAGAACTTACACTTCTTTCTCCATGGACTGGTGCAGACAGTTGTGCATTTATTTTGCTGCAGTCCAAGCAAGCTGGATATGAGCTACATGCTGTAGATTTATGCTGCAAAGCTCAGCCTCTTCTCCAGTGATTCCCAGTGTACCACATGAAGTATTACTCACCTTGACACATGGAAAAATATGCATTTATGTGTATGAAGCAAGTTTGTAGGTGTTATCTCCATACCGCCATTTTATTAATATACTGGGAGAAGAGAGGCACAATATTTTAGATTCCCAGTTGAATCTCACACTGATCCTCACAGAAATACAAACACTTCGCCTGAGTCCATTATCTGGCAGGCATGACACCAGTGAAAAACCTTATGAGGTGAGGGACTGGACAAAGAGAGGTAATTCACAGACACCATGGGCAGAGCAGGGTGATCTGACAGCGAGGGGAAAGCATTTTTCCACAGCTTTTAACTAGGTGTCTAATGTGATTTGAGTTTAGATTTACTGCTTTCTGTTCTCAAAAACCTGTTAGCCAAAATGCATGCTCAAGAGTCGAGCCGTTTGTTACCCTGGCATTGTTCACTCTGCTTGTGCTACAGAAAATGGAAGACACCAGAGAGGGTCAAATCCAGTCCATAACTTACACTGATAACAATCATCCCTTGAGTGGGGAAAAAAAAAAGGATCAGAAAGAACAAATAGAAAAGCCTCACTTGAGAACCTTCTTTATTTCTTGAGGAGTTCACTGTCTTTTCATCAAAGAGGCATCAGCAATGCAGTCTGCTGTTAACACACAAAAAAGAAATTAGCAAATGAAAGGTGTGTATACGCTATATATATATGGAAACATTCATGCTAAGAAGCCACTTGAAAAATACAAAAATATCTGTGCAATAATAGAAAGAAACAGCTTTTTAGCCTAGCAGATTCTTAGAAATGGGAAAGGAGGCAATGTTATTAAACAGACATAAAATTGGAATATTTTACTGAGGTGTGTTTCTATATTTGTTTAGATGTCTACTAACCTTTCTCATTAAAAAAAAAAGAGGTAATTTACATATAAATATTTTGAGAGAACCTGAAAGCAGTGATTAACTTATCCTATGCTAACATAGTTGTAGACATAGGAAGAATGACACATTTTAACAATATTAAGTAAAAAAATGACATATTTTACTAGAGGCCTTTTAAACATTTAAGTCTGTAAATATTTTATTAAACAATAGCTGTTCACAAGTTATTAAATAATAAAAATTAATTGTTTTCTTCCTTGCAAAAGTCAAAATTATTTAATCAGTAGCAAATGTTCAGTACATTATGATAACTATTTTGAAATTACATTCACTTCCCAGAGTACTTTTTAAATCACAAGCTATTGAAAACAAAAATAACAATTAATATGCAAATAAATAATAAAGGTACAGTAAAACTCTATTATTTTATTGTTATTCACATTTAAATAATGCATTACTAACAGATTGTTATCTTCAGAAAATAGCATCATGGCTGGTTAATGAAAAAACAGCATTAATTATAATAAATTTGGAGCAGTAATAGATTAAAACTGAATATTAAAATAGAGTAAGAAAATACTTCAGACCAACAAGATTTAACCTGCACATTGATGCAAGAATCTGGAGTTTTAGAGTTCACAGATGAATATATTCACTTTAATAATACAATTCCTGCCCCGGATACAGAGCACCTCTGTACATGCTAAGTATCATTAGGACACACTCACTACAGCCTATTCTAAAAAAAAATTAAAACTGCTGTCACTGACCGAATTTGGAGAAGACATTCTAAAGGCAAAACATCTAATGGAAAGCTACATCTTATACTTGGGAAATTCTAGTCCAGACCCACCTGGTTTTCAAGCTGCGAGTGCTGAAAACAAACTTGGGACAGTTTGGTTCCCCCACCACGAATGGGCAGAGAAGGAGACTCACTTTCACCACTCCACCTTTGCCTGAAACTCTGAGCCTGATTTCAGCACATATAAACACTGAGACAAAGGTTTTCATACACCTTATGGTTACCCACAGCCATTGATTTTGGGAAATTTAAAACTTACTACATCCCCATCAGGGAACAAATGCAGGCCCTTAGTCTTTCCTGACATATAGAGAATGCAAGGCTGAAACAAGAAACAGTTGTGGACAGCAAGCCCCACTCAAAAAAACCCCTAGCAAGAGAGAAATATGAACCACACTTAGAGGGATTAATCACCTTTTTGCTGAAAGGGGTTGGATATCATTCCTCCCTTAGCTAGCAGCACTTATGGCCAGTAGGACTCCATCAGTCTCCTTGGTATAGATTGGGCAGTCACATAAACACAGAAAATGAGGAACAGTAGCAGGCCCAGAGGGGTGATATCACTCCTATTGAAGCTGCCCCAATTCAGTGGAAGGAGGAAATACTCTGGAAGTTCATAGAAGAAATAACAGAGAATTTAATTTAAAACTCGTTTCCCAAATGTTTAAAGGGAACAGTAAAAGAAAACCATCTCTGAGTTACAACCGCAAGTTTTGCACTTTTGATAATTTTTTTCAGAACACTCATTATTTAATTACACTTTGGTGCATTCGGCCAGGATATTTATTATTTCTTAGAATATTATTAAGTGAGGTCTTTTCTGAGCAATGCACAAATAAAAATATTGTTGCAAAATCCCTCTGTGAATTTAACTGATAGTCTGCCAAAACTCATTTCACCCAAATTAAATAATCATTGTTCTTGGCTCTTCTCAAATTCACTCATAGGATAATTATTGATTCAATATTCAAAATTATATTAAACCTCTACCTATGTTATACACTGCTTTTAAATATTGCATTGGCACCATCTTCTTGTCCATTTACTTGCATAGTTTTTGAGATCAGCCGCATAAAAAGTGACCACAGGCCAGCCAAAGACACATTTTTCAGCCTGCAAACCCGCAGGAACAGTGGCTTGCATGTACATAAGTGAAAAATGTTCACTTCTTTGCACAAATGATCTCAAAAGGTTAAGGGGAGAAACTCAAGTGGTACATCAAAGCCACCTCTTCTTGAATCTTTAAAGCCATATTAGTTTCCCACTAAAAATCTTCTGGGACTGTCAAAATGATACTGAGATCTTGTTTTGTGCATGAGCAATATTTGCTGATAAAAATAATAAAAAATACTCCTGTTTCCTTCTACTCTCCCACAGGAATACCAAGTTCTTCAATATCCTGAATTTCGTGTAGTAAGAAAATCACAGCTCAATGCAAGGTCACTTGAGTCTAATCAACCTTAACCAAGAATGAAGATTTGTTCTTTAGGTTTTGATAGACCAGAGGTAATTAATCACTGCAACTCAAGCACATGACTATTTTATAGATACATTAAGGGTAAAACAAAAGAATGAAATATACATTATTTTGGGGTCTTTGTGGCTTCTCTTTTTCCTTGCCAACAGTTAATCTAGCAGCTCAATCTGCTTTTCAAGCCTGTCAATATTATTATACAATATTACAATAATCTCAATGCAATAAACCCCTCTTGTTTGTTTGTTTTCTAGGAAAATGCATAAATGCATTTATCTTGGCTTTCCATCAGTATCATAGAGGAGGATACCTGCCCACAGAGGAAGTTCCCACACTCAATAAACTTTGTTTACATCATTTTGAACTGCTGTTCTCAGCCTCAACCCTTCACAACCCTGTAGGTTATTTTGGATCGCCTCTTTTAACAGCTCTGGTCAACAGAGCTGTGCCAGTCCAACCTGAGAGTGGTTTAAAACAGATGTGTGTGTGCCTAACTCCAGCCTGGCTGACTGGAACTGGCTAGGGAATAAAAACAGAGTATTGGAAGGCAGAGTAGAATCACAGATAATTTCCTAGGCACAAGAAAAACCTGAGAAAATTATTAGTATGGCACACTTGGGAAGGGTGGTAAAGAAAACCCAAACCACAATGAGTTCATATAAACAAAAGGATTAAGGCTTGCCACAACAAAAGCTTCATACTAAATGAAATAAAGAGTTTTTAATTAAAAACTCTTTCTGCTAGTCACCCACAGTAAAGTGGGAAGAGAAGGAAAAAGGTGTTCTTGGAGACAGGAGTAATTCCCTTCAGATGGCCAGAGCCCACAACCTCAAATAGCTGCGGCAAGAAGGGCACCACTGTTGACACCACTGTGGGGTGACACCTTTAACCTTCCCCTGTCAAACCTTGGATGGACTCCTTTAAACAAAACAAATTACTGCAGAAAGCAGTCAGACTGACTGCTGCACCATCACTGAAACACCTCAAGAAGTTGTCCTCTGACTACTCCAGGGTACCAACTCTTTGGCCAAAATTAAATAGTTGAATGAAGGAACAAATGAAAGAGTGAATATATCATTTGGGGTGTGGAGATACAGTAAAATAGCTTAAAAGGCTTTCCAGAGAAGCTCAAAATCACCAATTCTTTCATGGACTGAAATGGAATAAGTTAAAGCAACCAAGTCCAAAGGTGGCAACAAAATCCAAATGTTGAAGTCTCAAATCTCTTAAAAGCAACCACGAGAGTTTTTGTGATTATATGCATAGCATCCTGAGTTTTCAAAACTTCTTTAGGATCCTGTACTCAAACTGGAGTCTAATGCATTAATAGCAATGTTTCACTTTTGCTTGAATTTTCATGCTTTTAACAAATTAATACTCTTAACATCCCTGTTGGGTAGACAGGAAAAAACCTTTCTCGTCTGTAAAACTGAGATAAGTGCCTTGCTTAAGGACATACAGTTAGGACTGGGCAAAATAGGGCTAAAATTTAGTAAAGAGTGTCTCTCATTTGTGCTCCAACAACTAGATTACATCACAAAGATTGTGCTATTAACATGAAATATAAACACAAGGCAGAAAAAAAAAAGACAGATAAAAATTTCCTCATTAATATTCTCACTAATACTAGAGATAAAACACCTCAAAAACTATGCATTCCTTGCAATTTGGGGAAAATTATTTTGAGGCAAAACCACAAGATTTCTAATAAAATCAGGCTTATTTTCAAATTATTCAAAAGCACACAGTGGGAATGTACAAAAAATGCATCTAGGTAATGAAATTAATTAAGAATGGTTTTGTTCATAATATGTCTACTGTGATTCTTAATGAGAACATTCAATATCCTTTGCTCTTATAAATCATCATAATGTGACACGTAATAATTCTCAAATATGTTCATTTTAACCATATTTAAAATACATTTTCTAAATAATCTATTTTAGCAAGTAAATGTTGCTTACTATAATGCACATACAATCCCTCCCTGGTTATTATGACTCAAGACAGGAAGCCATTTTAACATTTTATGAATTTTTTAAAAAACTATTTGATTTTTGATATTTCCTAAATATTTTCAAATGTTGTTCTAGTCAAATGTAATTTTCTTGAATATTGTAATAAAATTACCTGAGTTGGTAATTTTGGGTTTGCAAGATGGTCTTTAAGCCTTGAAATAGCGATGACAGGACAGAATTTATCATTCATATCTCAGCCTGTCAAATCCTGATGAAAGAGTCAGAGAAGACTGATATTCAAGCCTTTGTGAATAAAAAAGTGTTAACACTTATCGATACAATTTCCATTATCATATAATCCCTAAAGACATTAAAAAGATTTAAAAACCCAATGTACCTTTTTTGTATAATACTATACCATGCTACAAGATTTATATCTGTGGTCTTTCCATGTAAAGAATATCTGTACTAGCCAAGAAATTGCAGCTTTTTCGGATACAATTTCAGGACAAGACCCCATTTTTGGATAGAGAGCACAGAGTTTTAACCAGATTTTAACCAGTCTTTAACCAGATTATTTAAATAAAATAAGAAATCTCATTTAATTAAAGATATATGAGCTGAGATTTGGCCTACCAAAGAACTTTTCTAAGTTATGACTTGATAGATAGAGTGGACTTTAAGACCTGATAAAATACTCAAATTTCTACCAAGTATTTTCTGCAGAGAAATAACAAAATAATCTGGTGTGACTATTCATGAACACGCAAAATCCTCTGGACATGCACAGTAAGCAAGATGCTCCTGTAGGTAATGATGCAAGAGGTACCTCAAACATGCTGTGCAGGCCCTTTGTGGATGTGGACACACAGGAATCCTGATTTCAGACTCACTGGTTTTGTTTCTGATCCTGGGATTCCCAGCAGCTCATTCAACACCACTTTTCCATCCAGACTGCCAAACTGCTGGCTCAAGGTGGGCTTCTGCTTAGAGAGAAACTTTCTGGGAAGATAAAAGGAGAGGATGTGTGGGGAAACCCAAGCATATGGCAGCACTAATAACTACTTATGATTGTAAATATTTATAATGCTCATCTCATGGCTATCACTTCCATAAAAGCATGCATCTAAGTATGGATATTACTGGATTCCTGTACAGTGCACCACTGAACCTAAATAACTTAAATAGCTACTGAAGCTACTGCACTTGTTAAGCAGGCAGTCTAGCAGCATGTTCACTCTTTTCCCTAAGTGGCTGAGCAGCAATTTCCAGAAACTAAATCAACCTTCATTTATAATTGCTTTATATTGGGTGTTTCTTCAAATAACTTTTAAATATTTAATAAGACTATTTTTTCTACGTAATTTCCTAAATGTCAGTTAATTCTCCACAAATATCTTTAAAATATTTTCTCATATCTTTATTAAGATTATTACCGTATTCTCAGTTTTCCACTTTATTTTTTTTTAGGATTACCTTGGCATATATTATTGTTATAAAATGCAATAACACCTAGTATAAAACCTTAGAAAACTTTTTTTTTATATTTACTAGATCTCAGAGAAGCCAGATTTGGTTTTCCAGCAGAAATGGGCAAAATTCTCAATATGGTTTTGCAATGGACTCATTTAGTCCTGTGCTTACATGCTACAAAAATGCACATTGCTTCTTTAGAAAAGCTGAAAAAGTGAGATAGAATGCACAAAAAGAATCAAAACCTGTGGTAGCTTTCAAATGGATCAAATTTTAACTACAGAATTTATACGACTGAAAAATAATTTGCTCATGCGTAAACACGCAAAGAGAAGGTGCAATGAAACAGAAAACAATTATCCAGAGATACCTACTGACAGAACAAGAGGCAATGGACATGTTAAAATGTCCACCTTCAGATGGGAAGGAAAAGTTTCATAAGTAAAAACTTAATCTCACTCTTAAACCCCTTAATGTTCTCCTGAAGGACGAGGTGGGTTTGAACCCCCCTCAAGAAATACAAGAATTCAGCATGGGATTAATCTTTCACTAGAGTCCCAGCTGTGAAAAATGGCACAAAAGGATGGAGTATTTCAGGGTACTATGCTGACTGGAAGGGGCTCTGCTTAAGCAAAATTCCCATCTGGAGAATGCATTTCTCTAAATGTATTGCTGCCAGATTAAATTCCCAGAGAAGGTGTGCAGTTGAACACATGTTCCAGGGACCTAGATGGGTCTAGCTATGAAAGAGGGAGTGTACTCTTGAGCCCTACACCAATAAATTTTCTGATTCAATATTTTCTGAAATATTTCTGGGGAAAACAGTAGTAAAAAGTGCTAAAATAAATTTTCTAGGAACCCTATTGACACACACTCTTTGTTCTTTGAAGAAAAAAAAAACCCACTGTAGATGCATAAAAATGCTCTGATTCTCTATGGTGTTCCACCTTGATAAACCTGTATACATTGCAGAAAAAAGTATCTAATTTTACTGCTTTTGAATTTCTTCAGCATGGACAAACGCCATATGACAGTATAAACCAGCAAAAATCAAAAAGTATTTTGTGGGTGGTGATTTTGTCCTCTGGAATTTTATTTGGTTTTGTAGAGTTTGTCATCTTCTGAGTCCTGATGCAGAAGGTTCTCTATGAAGGTTGGTAAGAAGTACTTGCTTCTTCAAGCCCTTAGCTGTGAAGTCACTAATATCTGAAAAAGATGTGCTTGTAATACAACACAGCAAATAAAAAGCAACCAGGACATAAAGGAGATTAGAAGAGCAGATAAATTTCACAATTTCATACATTCAGTTTCCAGAAGATAAATTAAAAAACTTCTTGCAAATTATTTGTATTGGTTGATAAACAGAATATATGAAAACAGATGATTAATAAAATTGCCATATATAATATCTTGTAAATACAAGAGTGTCCTCTTCATAAATATGCAATAGCTTACATATCACTTTTGCATGCAATGTTAGCAAAGAAATGAAATTCCACCCTTTCTAATTAAAGGGTATTTTAGAAAGGATTATATGAAAGTAGAAATGAAAAGACAAATAGCACTGCAGACAAAATTTAGGAAATTAATCAGGGATCTCATTTTATTCTCTTTTCCCCATTGTTTTGATTAATTAAAAGCTATTTTTTATTAAAACAAACAAAATGTGTGCACACACACAAAGCCCAAACAAAACAAAACACAGCCCAAAAACACTGTGGAGGTGAGAAAGAAAAAGAGTTTTAACAGTTCTTCTGTTCATTAAAAAAAAAAATATTGTGTAAAATTTGAAAGTGCATATTGAAAACATATATGAACAGATGATGAAGCTTGAAGAAGGGAAAAGAAATCTCCTTCATTCCATTTCTGTTCCACAAAAATGCAAAAATTCAATTAACCTCAAGCACTTAAAAATGGCATTGGAGTTACAGAAAGGATCTGTTTTATTTGTCAGCATTCTATGCGAAAATGCCTTTTTCAACAACATTTTGCTGTACTTTCCTGTGAAGTGCTGAGTTTAGAAATTTCCTTGAAATAATCTGTACATCCTAACACTTCACCAGTGAAAATTTTCTTCTGATTAAACAGTTATTCTTTAAAGCAGAAATGACACCTCCCAGGCAAGGAAGCCTTAGAAGGTCACAGATTCTGTCTCCATAGGAGGCCAAGCTGTTTAGCAGAAAGTATGACCTACTGTGGAAACCAATGACCTAGTAAAAAAAAATAAACAGTGCTGTGCTGCAAAGTGGTGGAGCCAGCTGAGAAATAGAGACCTCAGTAATGAACTGCCTTCCTCCTACAGAGATCAAATCATGTTAAGTTATGCTATTAAAATAAATCACATTTTAAGAGTCTTTACCTGAGACACCAACTAAAATTATTAAATCACAAAAATATCAATTTTATTTTTAACATACATGAACATGATTATTTTTTATTTGCAACAGACTGAGGACCAAACACTCAGCTCAACACCCACGTGGTAAAATATTTAAAATATGTATTTAAGCCATAGTAACCTAAAACTTGTTTTAATTTTTTTCCAAATAAATTAAAAACTCTGAGAATTATCCGCTGATTTCAATGAACTCTGAATAGTGACCTCAACTTGAGAACTCAATTTCTTATTAATATTGTCGAATAGTAATCAGTTAAAAAAGATGAAAATAAAATGTCAAAGCATTAATTGTAGGCTACTCCTTTGCATATAATACAAATACATGAGTTTAATCCTCAGAGCAAACCATGACAGCACCCTCCCTATCAGTGGGGCTGTGACCATCTGCACTACCAACAGCCCTTTTAATTAGGCAAACCACATAAAACCTTGCTTAAATTTGAGATACGATGGACAATGCTTTATGGCATTATTTTAAAGATAAACTTGGTCATCACTCTACAAAAGAAACCAAAAATTAGGGGAAATAAAAGTTAAGTGCCATTGACTATGTTTCAGCAGTGCTGTGTTAAGCAAGTTGATCTGGCTGTGGGTTTAAAAAGAGGGTTGAAACTAACACAGCAACAAGGTGCAGCAGAGATCAGTCATGTAGAAATTGGGGTGTTTGCACTGTTATATTCACTGTAATTACTGAGAAAGGCAGACGTGCCAGTCACTCAGCAGGTGCCACACCATGGGGTGCTACAGGGAGCAGTGCTGAGGTGCCCCGAGAGTCAGATATGAGGGATTAAAAGAAAGGCCTTGGAATGGCACCCAGCCCATAGAGACAAAGACAATTTAATCAAATTACCTTCAGAAGAATGAATCTTCTGTGATAGGCTGAGTTCAGGGCTCCTGGAAAAAATATGGCTCCAGAGTGGAAGGTGAGGTGTTTCCCAGGAAAAATTGCAAACCTTTTTATTCACTAACTGATCCTTCCTGTGCTGCTGCACTAACAATAAAACTAAATAGAACAGCACTTACAAGGTCATCATACTTTTGTAAAATACAAGAAAAAGCATCTTAGGATAAATTTTTATTTCAAATAAACATTTTTGGCTAGGAAGAAAATTCTGCATGTTGGGTTTCATATTGATTGCGGCTTCTAAGAAAACACGTTTATGAGCTAAAAGAGAAGACGTCCCAAAGCTCACATCCTCAGTGAGAGAAGAAAGTTTTTGTCACACAGCTTTTTAACACATTCTAATAAATCTTGTCACAGATTATATTTCACAATCATTTCTAACTCCATCTACCTACAAAAAAAGTAGCAGACAGTGCTCTCCTACAGGACTAACCATCTGAGAGAAAAAGTGTTCTGATTATATTATGTTTTATTTCCAAGCAATGCCATAGATCTGGAGTTCAAAATGTTTATAATATCTTTTGTCTTCCAAGTAGAGGAAGGACTGTATTTTCTTACTCTTACTGATGTTACAAGATGAATTTTATAAGGGTTTGTGTCTGGAACTTTCTGCTCAGCTATTTGATTTGTAGCTGCACAATTATAATCCCCCTATCACTTGAGCCAATATAAATTTCCCAGCCAAAATTAAGATTTACACTTACATTAAAGAGTAAGATCTACTAATGTATTAAACCTCATAGCAGCCCAGTGGTACAACTAATTAATATTATCACCAAACTTGTCATATCTAATACTTTCTTCAGAAGAATCAACCCAATCAGGTTTGCCACGTGCTCCTTTCAGATATTTTCAACAAAGCGCCTCTGCAGAGCTGCTCTTGGTGTGCACAAAGACATCCACTGACCTTTTACATGACACATGGGGACCTGAAGAAGTGCTGATGTGTCCTTATGATGAAAAGAGACCTGGTAAAAGTCACAGTCCCCAGCTGCAAAATCACATGTCAAGTTACAGATACTCTCGATTATATAAATCAACCATCTGGCAAAAAAAAAAAAAAATTAGTTACAGACATGAAAGAACAGGGAGTGTCCAGAAAAGGGAAACAGAGCTGGTGAAGGGTCTAGAGCACAAGACTCATGAGGACTGGCTGTGGAAACTGGGAGTGTTTAGCATGGGGAAAAGGAGGCTCAGAGAGGACCTTACCTGAAAAAAGTTGTGATGAGTTGAAGGTCAGTCTCTTCTCTCTCAGGTTACAGGACAAGAGGAAATGGCCTCAGGTTGTGCCAGGGAAGGTTTAGCTTGGATATTACAAAAAATTTCCTCACTAAAAGGGTTATCAGAGGATGGAACAGGTTGCCCAGGGATGTGGTGGAGTCACCAAGCCTGGAGGTATTTAAAAGGTGTCCAGACATGGTCCCTAGAACACGGTTTAGTGGTGGTCTTAGCAGTGCTGAGTTCACTGTTGGACTCCATTAAATTAAAAGAACATTTTCCAACCCAAATATTTCTGTATTCCGTGATCAGCACCTCTGTTTAAATTTTGTGACGCATAGTAAACATAGATGACCATCCTATGGATACAAATAATGAAATCCTCAATCACTGACACCCAATTGTTGGGCTAAGCATTAGACTCTCTCTCCTAATGCACACAAAATGTACATTAAAAGGGAAAATAAATTGTGAGATGGCATAGAAAATACTCAAATGTTCCTTGACTCATAGCTAGCTGGGGATTAGATTATTTAATAAGAAATTTATCGTGCTTCTGTAAAACTGCTTGTTAGGTCACATATTACAAACTTGGAAAAGCTGCTAGCAAAAAAAAAAAAATCAAGAAATCAATTTCTAGTCCCTGTGGTGATGGATTCTAAGTGTGAACTGTGTTATGCCTGGGGAGCACAGATTTCAACCTTAAATAGAAAAATTCTGGCTTGTCTTAGCTTTTTGAAATATCTTTTTAGTTCAGATTTTCTTATGAGGATATGCCTTACTGTGAGAATGCCATGCTCCCATTTGCATTGCCAAATATGAAATCCATCTCACAGAAAATTATTATTATTAGCTGTTCCAGAAGCAGATCCAAGTTCAAAAAGTTTGAAGAAATGGAAAAACTCCCTTTAAGTTTTCCTTCAACAACTCATTCCAAATTGAAAAAATGAGGATGGTGAAGGGACCAGAGGGAAAGCCTTAAAAGGAGGGGCCGAGTTCACTCGGTCTTTTTAGTCTGGAGAAGAGGAGACTGAGGGGGAACCTCACTGCGATCTTCAACATCTTCTTGAGAGGAAGAGGAAGGGCAGACACTGATCTCTTCACTCTGTGACCCAAAAGAATGGACCCAAGAGAATAAAGCTGTGTCAGGGTAGTTTTAGGTTGGGAATCAGGAAAAGGTTCTTCCCCCAGAGGTTGGTTGGGCACTGGAACAGCTCCCCAGGACAATGGCCACAGTCCCAAACCTGACAGAGCTCAAAAAACATTTGGACAAAGGTCTCAGGAACATGGTGTGACTTGGGGTGTCCTGTCCAGGGCCAGGAGTTGGACTTTGATGACCCTGAGGGGTCCTTTCCAACTCAGCTTATGCTATGAATCTGTGACAAAATGTAGCAAGACTTATAAAAAATATTCTTTTTACTACAACTCATGAAAGTACAAATGTAATACTTAAATTGTTCAGTAACTTGAGATAGAATAACAGAATCATTGAATCATTTTGGTTGGAAAAAGATGTCTAAGGTCATCAAGTCCATTAACCCAGCACTGCCAAATCTGTTCTACCAGAGCTGTTCTACCTTACGTTTGGAAATCAATGAAAAAAAGATTTGGGATTAGATGACAGACATCTGCTATCAGCTTCTCTCCAAGTATTATACAACATAAAGAAAGAGGAAGCAAGAAGAGAAACCTGTGCTGCTGTATTTCTGTACCCAAGTGTCACACGCTATTGATTTACCTCCTTGAGGACCAGTAGGAAAACAAACCAAGACAAGTATGAATAAGCAAAGTCTATTTATAAATATATTTATATGTAGCTCAGGCCCGAAGTTTGTAGGTATAGACCAATATTCCACCTAAATATTAAGTAGCTGTGCTGACAACATGTTGGAAGATGACAGATGACATTGGCAGCTGCTGTAACAGGGAAGGACTTTTGCCAGAGCTGTCACTGCAGCTCAGAGCTGACAGCCAGCTCCAAGCAAGCCAGTCTGCCCTCGCCACCCCGTGTAAGAGATACTGGGGAAAAGGTTTGACAAGCCCACGCTTCTCCACACAGGAAACACAAACAAATATCGTGTCAGGGAACACACAGCATCTATAATTCATCCCACAGTTAAAGCAATTTTAAGTAAAGGCAACTGCAGTTAGCACATTACATTTATAGCAGGTCAGTTGGAGACTTTTAAAAACCTCAACCAAACCACTACGACCCAAAGCAAAACCCTCTCAATATTTAATCTTGTATGAGTTAGAACTCCCTGAGTCATCTCTTCTCCTTAAACAAAACCAAGTAACACGGGTAATAAAAAGCAGAATATGATAAGACTTGAGATTTTTGGACTGAGAGATGTCATTATGGTGAGATGAACAAGGGAGAAGCAGGCTGATGATAAGCTCTCACAAACTCTTGTCTTCCTGCTTCCAGTTTCTGAGCCTGGCAAACTGGCAGAATAGCTGAGAAAAACCTCTTCAGTTGTTACCAGCTGGCAGAAACAGTTTAGACAGGTCGAGATACAACAAAAATGAATAGATCCCATTTCAGCAACGTGACAAAATTAAAACGTCATGACATGATCTAAAAAAAAAAAAGAAAAATAATAAAAACATTAAAAGTTAATAAATTAGTAATAATAAATTAATAATATTTAATAATAAAAACCAGATAATCTCTACAGCTTTCAGAGGTGTTTTTCTATTCAGATTTTTTCTCATTATATACTACTCTTACAATTTTCTGTGGCTTTCTGTATAATTTTGAGCTTTGAAAAGAACTCTGTTTAGTGACAGATACTATTTCTTTATTCTCATTTAACTTAAGGATCTAACAGAAGAATAAACTTCTGCATTATAATGAGATTTAGAAAAAAAATCACAAAATCTTCCAAGAAATAAAATATTTAATATTTAGGGCGTAAGATTGGCAATAGTGTTAATCTTGTCTAAAACAGCCTTACGTCTTTAAGATCTTGAACCAACCTGCTACCAAAACCACAAATGTCTGGGTGACCTGTAACATTGATATTACTAATTAGCTGCACTCCTCCTGCAGACCAGACAAAAGTAAAGATAATGAGAAGGTCAGGGAGAGTGGCTGAAGAATTGGTATAACTTGTGTTGGCTCCACATAGACAGGGCCATTAGAGACTTCGAGGATGATATGCTTCTCTAACACAATAAATATTCCAGAGTCACTGAGAAAGAACAAGATTCCTGTCATTTTGACTCTTTTTGCATTCCCAGAGTATTAGAATAGTGACTTGCAGAAAAGCTGTAAAGCTTATCAACTCCTACTAGGGCTGCAAAATCAAAGCAAACATTTATCCAAGTTCTCTGGTTTTAAATGAATAGGACAGGTGCCTAGGTTTGGTACAGTAAATTTCTAATTAATGGACACTCATTAATGAACATACTAAAGAAAAAAAAACTTTGACTGTTCTAAGTTACAAAAATGATGTAAAAATTTAGATTTTATTTCTCATTTTTAGAGGTGCCCAATGTCTCTACACATTCCACTTACATCCTTTTCCATGGTTCCTCACAGAATCACCTGCAACACAGAGATCATACAGTTACCTAAATCACAAAGGAATTCCAATGGTGACTAAAAAGAACATACTGGGACTCCAAAGTCTTCTGATAAAAAGAAAACAAAACAAACAAACAAAAAAAAATCGAAATACTCCTCAAAAAGGTAAGTAGTAATTTCTGATGTTTGCAATAATCCCAGCACATGCTAACATCTTGCCCTACTTAATACATTAGTAAGACTTTATGGTTTAACATTAGGAACATATTTAGGTAAACAGTTAATTAAGATTAAAACCACATTTCCAAGTTATTCCCAAATCCTCATCCTCATAGGGTTCTCACTATATGCAGCTGAGTTCGCCATCTTTTCAGAGATACCTTCTCTGAGGACTGTTACCAAATATTCATCACAAAGAGACTCATCTAGGAGCACCAGCTTAGTTCCTGTTGGATCATAACAAAGCACAGCTCCCGAGTAAACCTTGGATGGATTACTGGTGAGAACTGGAAAAGGGGACTATCACCACTTGGGCAGCAGAGAATGAGAACAACAATGAGAAGAGCAGCAACCCTGACACCCAACAGAAACTGGGATTTATCATGGAACCAGTTGTAAACTGCATTGTCACACGGGCCAGAGCCTGTGCTATGTCTACAACAAAACCTGCAAAACATGGCTTGCTGTAGTTGAAAGAGCCTGACAGCTGAAAATGAATCTTCATACCTGGCAGAACTTTTCATACACAAGAAGACTGCTGGAGCTTCTTCTTACAGTAAGGTTCCATGGTTTCAAACAAACCAAATTTTTATAAAAGCTAACAAACCAGGTCAAAGCAAGAAAAACAAAGCAAAATGAGAAAATAAACAACCATAAAACAAGCAATAAACATTACAGCTATACTCAGTCAGAAATCCTTATCTTAAAAAGTCTTTCATTATTGAAAATGGTAACTATTTTTAAAGAGTGTCTAGAGATGCTTTTAGTGCATATCTGTTAAAAGTAAGAAGTTGAAATTATTTGAAAAACTGGGATTGATTTTTTTTCCCCAAAAAATGCTGGGTTATCTTTTTGTTGTTTGTTTTCTGTTATTGTTTGTTAAAGTTGTTTATTCTCTTTTCTTCTCATTATTGATTTAATCAAAATTTAAGCTTCTCTTTTTTTTCCAGCCAGGAACCTTATGGTTGTGAGAACTTCATGGGATACTAAGGTTGAAGTCACTGCTGTGAATCACACCAAAGGTTGAAAATGTGGCCTTGCACTGACTGCTGTGACAGACCCAGCAGCTGGTTGTGTTATGCAATCCTTCACTATAAAATTAGGGCAGGCCTGTTTTGTTTTGGGATTTTTTTTAATGCAGAAAAAGCAGCAAATATTCCTCAAAATAATGTCCTGAATCTAGGGCCAGCTAAATCTTAGATAAATGCTTCAACCTCTAGGCAAATTCACACTGGATCTGCAAAACACTCAAATTATTTTCACAAGAGCTTATTCTAGCAAATTTTCACATGCTATAAAATAAATCTCTTCAAAATGAAAACAAAAAAAAGTTTTGTCAGTTGTTAGCATTACTAAGAGGGCAGATATATATATATATATAAAAATCAGTCATTAGATTAATCATGTCATAGACAATATACTAAATAAGCATTTCATTTCCTTGATGACAGTTTGATGGTTACCTATTACTTTTTATAGAATGTTAAATGCAACGTCCTCCAATTAAACTATTTACAAATATCTGCAAAGCTAATTATCTTCTGATCATTAATCTGGCTTCTCTGCATGTTTATTTATTTTCAGAGACAGTTATCCACATTAGAACTGCCAAGCACCCGAGATCAGCATGGCACAGTGTTTTTCAGATTTTTCCAGGCTTATGCCTATTTCCTGATGCCATACGACAGATCTGTAGCACTTTATGTTCTGATTTGCTAGGAGTATCCAGCTAAAAGCTTTGCAAACAATGTTGATTCTGAAGGTCAAAGAAATTATAAATATATTCACAATTTTATTAAGTCTTAAAAATATTCTGATTGCTCTTCAGCTTTGAATTCAGTGTTTGGATTTAATTTTATTTAGCATTCATATTTTTTAACTATTCTCTGAACTGGAAGTCATTCAAGGCTTTTGTGTGTGTGTGTGTGTGTGTATGAGAAAAATAATAGAGGTGAGATCATTCTTAGGATTTAACATTGTTTTCCTCCTTAACATCAGGAAAACCTCATATTCTGCACAGAAAAAGAAGAAAACATTATGAAAACAAAAAAAGTAGCTTTACTCATTTTAAAGTGTAGATGATCATGGACAGATGAGATAACACAGAATCAGTTGAGTTATGACAAAATCTTTAAAAATCTAAGATGTAGGAAATTAATTAATTTTTGTTTTCTTCTGAGACTTTTGACACAAGTACATCTGACCAAACTTCTCATTTGAAACCAGCATTTCATTCGCAATCTTGATGAATTATAAGTCTATGCAATTGAGCAGCACATTGTGTATAAATTTAAAATTATTATTTAAAAATGTCCTCCTCAAACTCAGGCTTTTACACGGTTTCACCTGAAATGACTTTTCAGTCAGTGGAAAATTTAAAAAAACCAAAAAACTGTATAATTTTAATAACATTAAAGATGATCTCCTGCCACATCTTTCCAGAGACCACTGATGTTCACCTTGAAACACAAAATGTTTCAAACTTACACCTATGTTAGAATTGACCCAAAATTAATGATCAACAGTGATAAACAGTGGCATAAGAGTCACAACACATAAAATCCAGTCCTGTTTGAGTGGACAGCACTTTTCACATATTCAATTTATATGATTACTAGGGTCTGTAGGCTATATACAAAGAAAAAGGTCACAGCTTTCTCCTTTTATAGAATATTTGTGCACAGTTTTGTGGATGGAAACTTTGTTGAGCACACCTTTGGTTTGTTCTACAAGGTACTCGAACAAGTTTTTTTTAAATAGCACAAATGTCTCACATAAGCTGTGGCACTTTTCAGAGGAGTTTCTTAAAGCACACTGTGAATTTGGTATTAAACAATTCCATATGTTTGCCTCCAATTTGTGGCTAATTACAGCTACGTTTTTTAGCACCTTCTCCTCTGTCATGAACCTTTTAGAAAATGACTGAAGAAAAAATCATGGAGTTCAGGAACCTGCAGTTGTTAAATATGCATGTTTTATGAACATCAAGGCAATCTCAGGGAGCACTTTAGCATCTTTTTCTCATTTGTTTTCACTAGCAGCAATGCCAATATGAGATCATCAGGTGCAACACAATAATTCTATCACCACCTTACAGACTTCTGTGTACATCTAATTACATAGACTCTTCTGTAACAGACTGAAAAAATACTCTTTTTAATAAAGTATATTTTAAAAAATTTTTATTGATAAATTATAAAATTAGCATTACTCTTAATTTTAAAAGTATGTAACTTGATTTTCTATTTCTTTTCAATGGATTCCACAAATATTTGGATGTGTTCCTCTCAGATAAACCTTTTACAATTTATATTGTCTGTCTAACGTATAAATACATTGAAAAATACTCTAATAGCATTAACATTTAAAAATGTCCTGTATCAAACCATCATCAAAGGCTAGGAAATGTTCTATTGCTACTAACATATCACAAAACTGATAAAATCAATTAATGATTGCACTTTATTTGTGAAAATCATTAGGAATGGAATTTCCCTCTGGTGATGAATGGTTTTATGCTTTTTTGCTGGTGGGAAAAGTTCAAAATTCTGATGGCTTGAAAAAAATAAGCACAAGTGATAAACACTACTGTGTCACAACTTCAATTCCTCCAAAAAAATATATCTTTAAAATACTATGAAACCATAATACAGCACGTTTTGGAAAATTATACTTTACAACACACAGCAAGGCAAAACTGTGAAATATCCCTGCAACATAAGAATTGCATGTTTCAACAGGATCATTTACTTCCCTGGCAGAATTATGGAGCACACAGCAGGAACCAAATGCAGCATTATCTGTGATTATTGTAATGGGAAGTTTTGATAGAAGTTGCAATTGTTCCTCTACTCCATCCCTCTTCCACCCTTGTTAAAAAGTGTGACAAATGAGAGAAGCCCAGGCTTTCTGATGAAGAGGAAATGATGGCTACATGCAGATGAAAATTTATTATCCTACCTTTGGTTTTCCCTTAAACAGACATCTTTAATGTATTCTTCCTCCTGAGCATCCCACTGCCGCCTAATCTGTAGTCTTAACAGTCTAAACAAGCAACTACTTTATTAATATTAACACGACATTTCAATACTTATAACACATAGCAAGACTAAGGGGAAGTGAAATGATGGGCAGCTCAGCATTCAGATGCTGAATCTAAGTGACTGAGAAAGCACATTACAAACGGGTACAGATGGATGTCAAAAAGAAAAGCAGGAGAGAGGCAGCAGGAATGTCTTTTGACTATGCTAGGGAGCATCCTGCTTTCTAGACATGCTCAGGTCTGCTCTGGCTTTTGGTGAGAAGCGTATTTTTATTGTACTCTTATTATACATACTCCTATCATTTTAATTTTGTATTAGGACCTTGACATGCAAGAATCCATAACACTTTACAGGTTTTCTCAACAAATGTCACTAGTCTGGAACTACACTTTCCTATTCAAGTATTCTAATGCTCCATAGAGATCTGGGAGTCAAAGCAGATCAAAACCCAATGCCAGCTTTCTTTACATAAACACAAACAAGCAATCATCTACATTGTCACCTAATCACCCTGAAGTGTCCTACATTAATAAAATAAACTGATTTTTCAAGTTTTGCAGTAAAAGTCCAGCTTTCCAAGGTCACTCCAACAATACCGAACAAGTCTCACAGGATATGATAAGTGTTTTGACCTGAAAGTAGATGGCTGAATTCCATTCACCAGACATATGATGGAAACCATTCACCATAACACAGACCCAACAAGATCCCTGTATTGCAGTGAAAATACTGAGGTTGCTTTACTCACCATGTGCATGAAGTTCAGTTTCTTTCATCCAAGACTCTCTGCTCCTTCTGCCCCAGAATCCAGATGTTACATCCATGTCAGGCAGTGGGATAAGTCTTCAAGTCTTGGTTTGGTGCCAGCTCCTACAACCAAAGGTTAGACCCCAAGTGTCCAAGCCCACAGTGCCTCCTTTTCCATTCACCTTCCCAGAGGACACAGCAGCCTCCCATCCGAGAAGTTATGACACCTGAGTAAGCTGTCTCCTCACTCCTTTTACTCTCTGGAGAAAGTGAGCAACAGCATAAGCAAGGTAGATCTCCTTCACAGCTGCTTGGAAATAAATCCCTTAGGATATATATTCCATGTTTATGTTGAATTTTGTCTTAAACTTGCAAAGAAAGTCTTTGTTTTTTCTCTTAACTTTCCACATCACTTTGAAGAGCCTGTCTTTGAGTTGGATCCCACCATAAGGGAAGCCACTATTTCTATCTCTTTATTTCATTTGTAGCAATATTCCTTGTTTAATTCATGAAGAAAGTTGCTGCTCTTTTTCTTTTTCTTTTTTTTTTTTTTTTAAGGACAGGTACTTTCCCAACAAAGAAAAGACTTTCGTACCTTATTGGGTTGGTTATTTGGTTTGTTTTGGGTTTTTTTATCTTTTCAGAGGATGCAAACATATCCCTTTTTCAGGTAAATCAATTAATTCTTCTGCTATAAAGAAATGAGTAGCATTCTCTCAGGCTTTGAGCACGCAGCTCCTTTGTTCAACACCTAGCACAACTCTGGAACAGGATTTCTTTCTATTTTGTGAAAGATTTTAATACTGCAGGAAAAGGAAACTAATTGTGTTCAGTTTAGCATGATTGCCAGTTTTTAGCACAAAACCAATCATTGCAAGAACAAAATGAGACATACATTGAATATGCAACAAATGAAAACTGAATCACATTTTCAGAGAGTATCTGCAGTACACAGCCAAACCACTGTGCCCAAACATGCTATTTTATTTGGACAACATTTATTTATTTAATTTTATTATTTTACAGTTTTTATATACCACTTAAGCAGCTCTAATTGCAGCCTGTTTTCTGAACCTCTTGCTCTTAGATCACAGAGAACAAGTAGATACTGACAAAAGCTCCTCTGCTCAAAGCTGTTCTGCTTCAGAGGACACGTATCCACATTCAGGGAATCCTGAACTTGAGATAGTAGGATCAATATTTCAGTCAGTATCAACTGTGCCTGCAGAGATTCAGAGCCAAAGCTTCCACACATCCTTGCAGTCACACATTTGGGAAAGGAGCTTATTCCGCTGTGCAAGCATGCCTCTTGTCTCACAGACTCTTTTCTTTTTCTCTTTTTTTTGTCCTTCAGCTATTTTGTCAAAGACAATCATCACCAAACCTGCTTGTACATTGTTACTTACTATAATTTCCTTCCTTGCTGCTGTGCTATGCACAGGGCTAATTATGTATCAGTTTCTGCAATTCTAATGTAGGAAGTACAACCACTTGCAATACCTTGATGACTGTTCTAAGCTAATTTTGGAGGTGCACATAATAATTAATTTTTTACAAAATTATGTCAGTTACAGAAAAATATTAACCTGAGGAGAAAGTGGATAGCTCAGAAATGGCAATAAGCTACAGAAATTCACATACCTAATTAACTGGTTTAAATCTAGTGAAACTAGATTAAAGCTAACACTCCTGTGAAGACTGTTATAACTATAATGTTACTTGCCCCAACATCAAACTATTTCTCTTCACTCAGACTTGTCCTATGTGCCCATATCCATGGCCAGCTTCCATCCTGCACTAGTTATTTCACTTTGTTGTGAGCAGTTCACAGGTCACCTTTTGGCAAGCTGACAGATTCTTGTCAGGTGGATATTTCCTGCTTGTCCTACAAGAGTTTAGAGGGTGGTAGCAGGCAGTGGCAAAGTCTACACTTCATGTAGACCAATTTCCCAATGTGGAAGGTGTTTCTACAGATAACCACAGCTTAGCATTCTTCATGCCGCGGCTCACAGAAAACCTGCTTCACCTGGGCCACCACACTTTAAAATGTCAGACATGACCTGACAAGAAGAGCAGGTTGCCCACAATAAATTAGGAAGTACTGCTGCCAGGTGGGAGAGTAATGACTAGGAAATATTGCCACAGCAGGGCAACATGTTGGAGTAGGCTTAGAGTAAAATATCCTGTAACAGCCCATGAGTCCTTTTCTTTTTCCTGGCAGTTAAGAGACAAATGAGCAAACTTTGACCCTAGAGCATCAGTTTCTGAAGAAGTGAAATGTTTATTGATCTTGGCTAGTGTTTAAAATAAGAAAGGAACAAGTATTTGAGAGTTGCAATGCTGGAT
The DNA here is from genome assembly GCF_901933205.1 of Camarhynchus parvulus. Lineage (NCBI taxonomy): Eukaryota > Metazoa > Chordata > Aves > Passeriformes > Thraupidae > Camarhynchus > Camarhynchus parvulus. The sequence continues at coordinate 108,434,102 of NC_044571.1, forward strand.
AATTGCTTGATAAATTATGCTAATAAAAAACCCCTATCCTCTAGCTCTTGCTTTCTTTCACCGCCCTTTCACAAAATGGACAGAGCAGTACTGGTATGATGAAGAATGAATTTTTGCACTGGAGCTATTTTTATCACAGCTTTGGTGTAAACAAACATCTTGAGCTTCAAAACTACCATTTTTGCTGCTTTCACAAAGAGCAGATCAAGTGGAATTGCTTTTAACAATGCTTATTTGTATTGCAAAATGAGGCTTTTATTATTTCCAGTAAAATAAACTGAATCAGCTATTCTGCAAAATTTTCTGTAGCACATTTATTTTTTTTTAAAGAGAGGGATATTCAAATCTCATTTTTGAAAACCCAGTGATGTACTGTAAACCCAAACTTGTTTGAGAGAGAAGTTAAAGGTCAGTTCTCAGTAATTGTTTCAGGAAGGATTAGAATTATGTTAAAAGCCTAGTTTGTTGCTTTCCTGGAAATGTTGTTTTCAGCTCCAAGCATAATTTTGAATGAGCTGCCTTGTCATTGGCACAAAAGATAATTATCCCAGTCCCACCCAAAGAACTGAGCTTGAGCCAGCAGGGACAGCTGAGCTCAAAATTAAACAAATGCCGTGTTGAAACTGAAGATGCTGTACCATGTTTCCAGTAAGATCTTATTGAGTTTTCAGCCACTTTTAAACGCTCTAGAGGGTGTCACATGCCATTGACCTGCAACCAGTGTGTAGGAAGGGCAAAACTAAACACTCTTAGCCTGTTAACAGTATGAACAAGACTTTTACGCAAGTCTCATTCAGAGGGGCCAATGGAATGTACTACCTATAATCAATGTCCTCCATGCCATCAGAACATATCAAGCCCGCAAATTATCTAGATGATGGCTTTTTAAGAAAGCTAATGATCAAGAGCAACAAGTGAATGATAGCAAAAAAATACAGTACTAAACAAAATTAACAGCATAAAAAATATTGCGTCATTATGTAACTAGCTTCTTATGGAAAACTTTGTCCTGGCCCCATGCAATGTCAGAACTGGGTGGGTACAGAAGCAGAATAAACTAGTATGTTCAACCCTAATGACTGCTGAGGCTGATCCCAGTTTTAAAAGAAGTGGTTTTTTTTTTTAATTTTAGCTAACTCATTGTCAAGATAACATCCTTTATTAAAGAATCATTTAAAATGGAGTCATTGTGAGGTTTAATTTAGAAACTCATCAAAAGTCAAGCCTGAACATGAAAACTAGATTCACAAATCCAACACTTAGCATTTGCAGAGACAACACCATTTCTTTTCCATTAAAGTTAATTATTTGTATGCAAGAAGTCTTTTCAAAGCTCAAAGGAAGTATTAAACCCAGTAATCAACATGTCCTTGAAATTTATCTTTTAGACAGTCAACTGCAGACAAACAACATATGCTTATGTCATACAGATTCAAGGAGTCTCTGAACTCTCAACACACTGGAACTACTGGTAGATGCTCACATTTTATTCACTTAATTGTACCTTCCTGTTATTCACCTCCACATATCCTGGAAGACAACATGTAATTTAAAGTGTACTGTTGCCCAGTCAGCATGGTGAAAAAGAATGTTTAATATTTAGGTTATTTGAGAAGATCAGAGAGGCAACAAGAGTGGTACCTGCAATAGATGTGAAAGACCATCTGAACTTTTAATTTGACAAATATTTCATTTAAATATAAGTTAAAAGTCAAATTCTAGGCATGTTAAATGATTGCTTTATGGAGGCCCTAGTCAGGAAGTAAAGGAAGAAACTTCTAACCAGGTCCTGACCCGTAACAAGGTGTGGCTCAAGAGCTGTGATTACAGAGCTGCCCTGCATAACTCAAACAGACAAAAGCATGCCTAGGTTGGACATCCATAGGAAACAACCGACTTGAAAAACCTGATATTACTTGGTACTACAAAATGTGAAAAGCAGAATAACAAAGAATAAGGAAGTTGTTAATATCTGTGAAGGACAGTCAAAAGTTCTGAGCAGTAGGATCAAAATTGCTTAAAACCGTATTAGAGGCATAAATCATAGGTACAACGATTCTAAAAAAAATATGAAGTTGGGAAAATCTAGTTAAATATCAAAGTAGGAGAAGGCCATAAAAATCCCTAAGTCTGCTTTCAAATACTGAAGATGTGTGCAAATGAGGAAAATAGAAAGGTTCTTAATCTTTAGCAGGTTTTAGCAGGCTAAACACGAGCTTGAAAAACAACTTTCAAAGAACTAAAACCAGATAATACAGATTAAAATATTTTTAAATTTTCAAACACATAAGAAGAAAGATGCCTGCAAGAAGACCACAGAAAAAGTAGAACATTTAAGCTTAACAGGGGTATGCAAAATAGATAATGCTAAAACTATTTTTTTAATCTGTGAAAAACCTTCCTTTGCAAGGTAAATAACAGTGATGCATGCCAAGCTGAAATACTGGCAGAAGAATTTATTAAGTTGACAAAATGATTTTTCAGTAACAGATGGCATAGAGTTCAAAAGGAAATCAAGGGTTAAACAGCTGATCTTTTGCTCATAATAGAGAACTGAATTAGTGAAGTTTAGAATAAATCACATTGTGAAGGTTCAATACAGCTCTTCTAAAGAGAAATGTTTCCGTCCCAATTATAGGGTCTTTTGAAGAAATGATCAAGTATAGTGATAAATCAGATTTGCATCTCATCCCCTTGGAATGCCAAAATGTGTCTCACAGGTTCCAAACTGATCACTTCTAGGCACAGGATGATGGCAAATGTCCTCACACCATTGGGAAAAAACCTTAAGTGACTAGATTTTAAAGAGCCAGAAGTGTCAAGTTATGAGTTATATTCATAAATTGATACAGAAACCAGGATGAACAATGAAGGATGTAGTATGTCGATGATCCTGACATATTCACAGTAGCAAAAAACAGTGCCTGCCTTCAATGAACAGAAAAACCTAGAAGATTCTTCTTTGGGCAAATAAAATTCATCATAAAAAATTAAAAGCTATTTGTGTATGGAAAAAAAAAAAAAACCAAAAAACCAAAACTCTACAAGTACATTTAAAAAATCTGCCCAATCAGGTACAGCAATAAAATGATCAATGGAAATTAAAAAAAAAAAAAGTTTTTGAATAATTAGGAAAGCAAGAGAAAATAAGTCAGATTTCATTATGACTGTAGAAAACTTTGCTGTACCTTCCTGTTAAATGCCCTGAGTTCTCACATCAAAAAGGACACACTGAAAATGAGAAGTTCTACATGACAATGGCAGTGATTATCAAGGTAAGAAATGTTTCTGTACAAGAAGTGACAAAACAGACAAGGACCCTTCATCCTGAAAAAGACCTGGCAGGGTGAGGGGTACATGGCACAAATGCACACGGCCATGAGCAGAACATGCAGAGCAAGTGATGACCTTGCTCTCAGCCCAGGAAGAGCTGCAGTGCATAAAAACTGGTGTACGGCTAAAGGGAAAGTAAAATCCTTTGAAGGTGATAAAATGCAAAGTGTAATTACTCTCCAGGAAAGCCTCTGACCAGAGGCCATGGGATTGTGGGAGAGCATTCCAGGGAATGCCATTACACTTTTGCCATATCCTGGAGATCCACTGCTGGCCTCTGTCAGACAGAAGACTGTCAGGCATGGTCTGAACTGACTTGGTCTCTCTCATGTCACTCATGTAACACTGAGACCATTCACTACTTCCAAACTGAATGCAATATTTGACTGTAGCCTCCATGAGTGTGGATTTTCTTCTTTGTACATTTAATGTACTCAGAAAAAAAGACAGAAACTAGATATATTTATTGACTAAATACATAAGAAAGGTCTGGAACAATATTTCATGTCAGTTTGCACAATGAGCAAAATGTATTTACTGAAAATCTTTCTGTTCTTTCTAATCATTCAGGTGCTGCCCAATCACTTGAAAAGAGCTGATAGCATCAGGCAGATGTGCTTTATCTGAAACCAGGAAATAATGTGTAAGCTTGCTCATGTAATAATGAACAAGCAATTAAGAGAATCAAGACAGTTTCCAAATGGATCCTGTCTCTCTTCACGTATCAGTGGTGAACTTAAAAAAATCTGTTTTTATCTACCCTCCAGTTTCTCTAGAGCGGATTTTTAGTTCATTGGTTCAGAATTACTGGGCTCCTGACAAGGTGAACTCTCAAAACTATGGGAGCTGATAAAATTCACAGTAAATAGGGATGTTCAGGTTATCCACTTTGCAACATCTGCATCACATTGTTTTATACTTGTGAAAAAAAACCTCTCAACAGATGTTCCCATATATATGAATGCTTCTGTAGAGGCAGTTAAAACTGCTTAGAAAGGCTATCATAATCCACTAGCCATAAGGGAAAATGGAAAATAAAATTTTAATAGATGGTACTTAAGGTACTTTTCAATGTATCGGCTCAAAAAAAAATCCAAAGAATCTTTTATTAGATTTTTTTAAATAGCAATTATCATGCAATGATGGTAAAAATGACTGAAGAAATTAATTTAAAAGTAATTATTTTAAGTATTATACAACTGTATTTCTACAGCTAGAAAAGATAGATTCCAAATAATGAAGAAAGCACACGGCCTTTGGAACTCACCTCTCAGTAACTTAGAAGCTAACTCTATCATCTCTGATTTCTCCTCTTCCTCTGAACTGCACAATTCCATTCTGTAAATCTTTCAGAATTTAAGAAGAAAATGGACCAAAAAGGAAGTATTTAAATGAGTTCTGTCTCAGAAATATCAAACTTCCTTTTCAATATGAAATCCTGGAAGGGTAAGGAACAAAATAGCTAATTTAGCCTGTATCACTAACCTCGGCATAAATGCTGATTCTGGCTGTTCTCATGGGATTTAGGAGGTGTGCTGGGGGTCTCACAGAAGGAAAAAAAACCAACAGGGTCACTGTATGAAATAATTCTGAAAACACTGGGTTTTTTGTAATTTCTCTAATTTCATCATAGCTTGTTTCTATTGAGGTTGCATTTTATGCTTTCACAACACTTTAGTTGATTTGACCCTTTTTATGCCATACCACATTGCAATTAAAAAAAGATGCATTTCTTGGTGAGGAAATGACAAAGCTGTGGCAGCTTCCCATAGAGGTTGTTAAAACAGAGTTGATGAAACATTCTGTTTGTTGTTTGGTAGCTTAGCTACTTCATCAAGCATTCTGCTTATTTCCCCTCATTACTGGAATTATGCCTTTCAGCTATGGAGACCAAGAACATTAATATATGATTTAGGCAACAAGAATATTAAAAGTGTGTGTGAATGAAATACTGACTAGGCTAAAAAGAAAATGGGACAACACTGAGCATCCTCCTTCTCCTGGTACATCATGCAGATAGTACAGATTGTTTTAAGGATACATGTCCAAAACAAACAATAAGGCCCTTTTTTTTTTCTTTCATATTAGCAGAAGTTCTACATAGCCTTTCCACCTGGAAAACAGGGAAATAAATGAAAATTCTGCATTTTTCAGTCTCCTGAATGATACAAAGAAAAACATTTTATAATTCCTTGATCTTTAGTTTCTGTCACACACTAGTTTAACCATTACATTTTGGGGCTTTTCCTGTCTTGTTGACTGCAACACCCCTGAACCTAAAAGAAAACAAACCTCCCCATCCAGACACACACCCCAAAAGCAACAAGCATTCTCCTTTCAAGTACCTGGGAGTATCATTCCATGATGAACACAAAGAAGATCATATGTCTGAATAGACTGGTACATAATGAACATTATTAATATAGGATTGAATCACAAGAACAAGAAAACTTAACGTGACTTAAGCTTTTCATCCCAAGTAACCTGATAAAAAACACAGTTGATTTTTCAAAATGAAGTCAAAGCATTTTTCAAGGCTCTGAATGGATAGCTTTACTTTTTCTGAGCATTTTTCTTTTTTATTTTTAAAAGATAAAGAGTAAATTGATTTCTATCTCATTGACTTTTTGCATTTTATGTTAAGAAACCAAGCCAAGTATTAACTTCAAAAATCCCTAAGCATTCAAATTTTCAAAGCATGGATTAGTAAAATGAATCAGGATTGTCATCACTGCTCCTGCTAAAGGTAATGTTAAACAAAACTCCCACGATCCTTAATGAGATAAAATTAGGTCAATGCTGAAAGTTTCCATTCCTGTGAAGTGAAAAAGCACAACACCACCAATATTTTTGCTGTAAATCTGCCATGCTTTTCCTGGTATGTTCAGGCATAGAAAAGACAGCATGGTTGGGCCAGGGAAAACACCACCTTTCCATAAGCAGCAGGGAACAACTGTGGAATGATGATGCTCCAAGGAAAGCACAGATCCTCCTATCATTTCAGACATAGATGAAAGAAAAATATACAAGTCTGGCAAAGTGCAAAATATATGGGACATGTAGATTTTAAGCATTTTTGTCAGCTCTTCCATGTCTGTAGTTATGATCAGATATACAGATGGAGAAAACAATGCTAAAGCACGATAAGCGAAGATGAGCTTTAATCAGGGTTGGGACAAAAAATGGAGATGATCTAGAAAGTCTACAATATTAGAAGAGCATCAATTTTATGGTTTAATGGATTGCTGTTGCACCTAGAAGGCTGTCCTTGTCCTAAATAGCAGGCTCCAACAAATACTTTATATCTATACATACATACATGTACATATATATATATAAACATATGCCTGTATGTATTAATACCTAATTTTTTTCCTTCTAAATAATAATAGTAGTTTCTCTAGCTACTGTTAACTCTGAATTTCTTACAGATCTCATAATAGAAATTTATACCTGGACAACTGATTCAGAAAACATAAATCTTTAAGCTCTACATCTCTTTAGGAAACACCACGAACAGAGCTGTGATAGAGATGGACAAAGACACAGAAAACAGTGATACAGAAGTCAGATAACAGGGAGTATCATAACTGTGAATGACCTTAAAAACAAAGAAAAGTGATCTGAATTGAAATTGCTATGAACTGGAAGCCAAAAGATGGATTTGAGGAATGCAGATATTATTGAAGAGGTAATAAAAATAAACAAGAATAGTACTGAAAGTTGTAGTACTAGGGTTTTTGATTGACAGGTAAGGATGGTGCTATTCCATCAATATGAGAAAAAAATACAGAATTTGGAAGGGTGCAGGAGAAAATGAAATTCTGTGTGGATAGACAGACTTTAGGAAACCAGATGTTATAGAGGTTACAGGGCAGGGGGAAAAAAGCCTGAAAGGATGAGGATAAATTGGTGCTGGAAATATAATTTTCAGATTCCTACATAGCTTGGGAATGTATCCAGTAATTAGACTTAGTGTTACAAAGACAGATTGCTCAAGGAAGTCTTACTGCGTTATTGTATCTTTCTTGATTTTCTGGGAAGCAGGAGAAGTCTAAAATTTATCCCAGAATAAATATCCTTCTTTCAAATTGCACCTGGATATCCTAAGAAACAAAAGTTGTTCACAGGCTTGCTGACTACATTCCTGGTGAAAACCTTTCCAATAAATCACCTAAATCCAGCAATGTCAGTCTGGTTGCATCAGAAACATGAAGTCTGAGAAAATCATCTTCTGGGTAGGAAAAAAGAATTTTTATCCCTGCAGAAGGAGCAACTGTTTGAGTTCTCAGTGATCAGCTGGTCAATCAAACAGCCATACATATTCATTTCCATAAATTAGCTCAGTAGCAGCCTGAAAGAAGTCACAAAGTACTTTTCTATCCATCTGGGGATTCAGACACCGGAGAAGGTCAAGGTACAGTGGAAGAATATAGGGAGTAGAGGAAAAGAGGGAAAAAAAAGAAAAGAAAAGGAGCAGGAAAAAAGCACCTATTAGATATAAACCCTTAGAAACAGAGAATCATGAGTTGCAATGCTCACAAAACAACTTCCTTTAGAAGATTCTCCCTTTGAGGTGTGTATAAAAGAGAAAACAAAGAAAAATATCTGTAACTCTCTTTATGAGCAGTTTTTCATTCTCTAGCGTTCATGACTTAGATCAATTACAGACACATCAGAGTTCAGGTTTACTCACTCTGCATCCAGCACATTTGTATCGTGCACTTCTACTGCTTAAATTTTCCCTTTGCCTTGCATGTTTCCTGAACTGTATGAGACAAGATTCCAGTTTAGATAATTATGGTAGGTGTAGACTAAAAATTCCAGGCCCGTGGTGCTAACTCTGAGAACCTGTGTAGGAGGCAGGTCCAGTCCCACCATCCTCATTCCCCCAACATCCCATTGCTGTTCTTTTGTCACCTATTAGAGTAACCTGGTGGTAGTCAATAGTTCTTTGGCATAAATGAGGGCAAATCTCAGAAGTTAAGAAAAGGTGTTACTCTATGAACTGGGTTGGTACTGCCAAAATACCCAGAAGTGCTGATTAAACTCTTCTGTAATAGACCTCTGTAAAGTTTAGTAACCCAACTAGTAAAGCAATTTTTGGTGAACATTACATTGTACAGAGACTAAAAGAGTTTCAAGCTCTTGTTTCTGAAATAGAAACTGCAAAATCCATACAACTCCACCTAATTGGTTTTTGATTTTTTTTAAAGTATAAAATACAATCTTTATAACAAATTGAGTTTTAATTTACTTGTAACATTAATTGATGTTGCCTGGTAACATTTTGCATACAAAATATGTACAGTATCACACATTTGTATGCCCAAACCTCAATACATATATTATTCAGTGACTAGGAGCAAAATCCACTGCAGAGTAATGAATTAACCATCCAAAGATAAGGAATCAATGCAGTTAAAATGACTGAGCACATACTTAATGATATTCTCATGATCCAGATCTGGTATTTGGAGAAACAGAAAAATTCTGTAAATTCCTTGATGAAGTTTAAGACACTTAGAGGTCAATAAATTGTGAGTGCCCTTCCACTTCAGTTAAGCAAACACTTGTTTGTAGTTAGAAACAAAGACTGGCGTTGGGGAATGAACTTTGTTTCAGTTCAACAGCTGCATATTTACACTAAAACAAGCATTCTGCATCTCCATTGATTTTATTGAGACTTGGCAAAATAAGCTCTGATTTATATTCAGATTCTAATGAAGGTAACCAGATATTGTTATTACTGGAATGCACAAAGACATTCTTTTGTGTTCCCAAAATCCCCTCTCACACTATGTACTAACACTGCACTCAACTTGCTATTTTGGAGGTCTTGGTGGTGGGGGAAGTATTTATAGGTGGCAGAGGAAGGGTAGTGAAGATAAGGCTGGAATTCTTTTAGCCCTTCTGTGTTACACATTTTTGGAGGGGTTATATTTCCTGTTCTAGGCAAGGGATCTGGGTCAACAATGTTCCTCCATTTTCTAGCAATTTACTTGCTCAATATTTATATTACCCCTATTTTACTCTTCCAAGTGCCCTGTAGAACAAGTCTGTTTCCTCTACACAGTCAACTTTTCAAGAATACTTCACAACTCAAAATTTTGAGTGTTCATCTCTTAGTGGATGAAGGCTGCAGTTTCCATCCTAAGCTAACTCTGTAGCCATTCTTAAATCCAGCTAATTCTGAAATACATTCCCAGTCATTAAACTGGAGCTGAGGAACAAAAACCTATATAGTCAGATCATGCTATAAACAAGGACTTGAGGGCTTGGATTTTGGAAACCTTTTAGTAGCTTCTAAACCACAGAAAACAAATGAGTTTCCACAGGTTACATCTTCCTGTGTCTGACTTTTATGAGATGATGATGCGGTGATGCCCAGTGATATGGCTTCTGGCTGACAACTAGATTTGTAGGGACACGAGCTAAGATTTAATTAGTGTCAGCTGTAGCTGATAATGGTGAAAACGTACATGCTAGCAGTTCTGAGCAAGATCTGGTGCCTTGCCATAAAAGCTGGTGCCTTGGTATACATTTGAAGTTATGTGGAGCTATCACCAAACTAAAACTCAGTGCTCCCCTTCCCTTCCCTGCTGTGCTTCTTTTCATCCATGTGATGCACCAGTCTCACCTCACTCTGGTGCCTTCTTGTGCTATCAAGAACACCGAGTAAACAGGTGTAAATATTTTGATATCTGAAATCCACATTCAGAGACTCAGGGTCTGGTGTAATCAAATCCTTGCTCTGGGAGAATGGCTCACATTTGACAGAGCTTCACCTTATCCTGGAGGTGTGTAGGATGGCAAAAAAAACTTTCTTTGTCTATAAAACAGTTTAATTGTTCTGAAATATTTGTTGTTATATTGTTAAATATTTCGTTGTTGTAGAAAAACTGGTTATTTTGTTGAAATTTTAATGGATTTCTTATTTTGCCTGCTCAGGCCAGCAATTCACAGTTATTTAAAACCATCATTTATGACATGAAAACAGCTGCTAAAATTTTTATCCAGACTGCAGAATTTTGCCACTAACAAAATCACTGTTTTTTTCAATTTTTGTTTAGTCTGTGGTATAATAATATATTCTAGTGTTATGAAGAGCAAAGGAGCAATTAAGTACTATAACCAGGCTTATATATACAATGTTGTACAAACACTTAATTCACTGAATTAGTCCCCAGAGTTAGCCAACATTTCAGCTTCCATGTATGGTACATAAGGCATTGCAGCTTGAACACATCTCACATTGTTATTACTTTGGATTTGTATCCTCCTCCTTGTGTGCTGCACAAATTTAATTCAAGATTTCTCAGTTACAAACAACAACCTGAACATGAGTATTTTGAGGTAAAGAATCTACATTTTACCCCCTAAGAGAATTTAGTTGCAAGGATTCACTGATGTTATAAAATGAGACCAAGAGCAGAATTTGTTCCTTTTGTCTAAAAACTTTTAAAAGCTTAAACTCTTTGTGATTTTAATCAAAGAGCAAAAGGTCTTACCAATTTTATTTTTGTAAGGAACTTGGGCTTTAAGTCTTGAGTGTCTGAAACTACAAGAGCATCATGGAACTTGAACTACTGTGGAAAAAAACATGATGAAAAGATCTTTCTTTGGGGTTTGTATGTTTGGGGTTTTTTTTCCTTTTTTTTTCCCCTTGCCCCAGAAAAAGTGTCTACTGATTAAGAGCTTTCTGAATATTTAACAGTTTAATTTTGGCATATAAGGGGAAAATTAGTATTAGACTCCAAGAGTCAGCTTCCACATTCAATTATATCAGTTTTCCCCAATTTAAGTCAGAGATTGTTCATAGCCCATCTAAACCTAAAAAGAAGTTAGACTAATACAAGGGCGTTCAAAGAATGCGTAAAACACACAAAGGATAGAGGACAGGATTCAGGAAACAATAAAAATTAGATTCATTGAAAAGAATAAGCTGAATGGATTCACCCACTAAGTGAATAGAACTCTATACTGGGAGATGCAAATGTGAATGCTGATGTCACACACTTCATCCTCTTATCTCTGCACTCTAAACCAGAAATTATCCAAAAAACACCTCCCCATTCCTTTTTAAAGGGTTACATTATCACAACTATGACAAAATAAAACCACAGACTTAAATCAACCAGAAAATGTAAATAATTAATACCTCTACAGTGCATGACCATTTTGGGAAAGGGATGAGAAATGGAGAAAAAGAGAAATGGAGGAATTATGTTTGTTTGCCCAATTTGTTAATGCTATTCCCCAAAGGCATTTTACTACTTTTTAATTGCAATTACAGACACACCTGTGCTGGCATGTCCTACAACCATTACTTTAAATGTTTCCAAATTTCCCTTTTCTGTAAATTTCTTTTTTTTATGAAGGCAGGATGACACAGGAGCTTGAAGTTTGGTTGCTCCATAGAGACAAGGGTTTAAAGACTTCAAACAGGAACCTTGCTTTACTCTTAACTGATGAAAACTGTACAACTGCCTGTGGGTTTTGTAAAGAATTCCTATCTTTTGCAATTTTAAGAGTTTAAAACCCAAGTGAATCAATCCTTATTCTCAATAAAATGACAATGGGCAGCTGAAAAGATCTCACAGAGTAACACCCACATATTTTTTAACATATTTATATTAAATACATTGTGGTGAAAACCATATCCATACACCAAATAGAAACTTCAGAGGTTTAGAAATGCCCTACAATTCCTATTGCCATAGCAATTAACAAAAAAGCCTTGTGGGGTGATTGTGAAAAGAAGTATTTATCCTACCAAGGACTGGTGTCTACATTAGTAGGTAGAAAAGACAAAAAGGGTAAAATTCAGTTTTTTAAGGTTAATTTTACTGTACTCCCTATTTTTTACTTGATGTTTCCAATGACAACTAACCATGCTGGCCTATTCTGAATAAATTCCACCTCACGAAACTGGGCCCCAGAAAAAAATTACTTTCTGAAAACTGACAAGGCTGTTATGCAAAACACAAGTGTTCTACTGTTAGTAGCAAAATATGTTTGCAAATACTGCTAATAGTTAATTTATTTTAAAAATACCAGTGATGAGTAACTCATTTTATGTCTCTTGTTTCAAAAGTAACCAGTGTCACAGATGCAAAAGCTTCTTTTTTTACTCTCTCATCTTTTCACTTTTGTGTTCACTACAGTAATGACAGATACACATAGGGATGATTTGTAATTAAATTAAAATCAGCAATAAAAAGGTGTGCAAAATGCATTTACTCCAAAACAATAAACAAGCACAAGATTAATTGCTTGCAATATGCCTGCCTTTGATGTGTGAAAATAAAGATGATGCAGCACCTGATCACCTTCGTATCAATTCAACATCCACCTGGTAGAAAAGCACATTATTTACTGCCAATTTAGACAAGTTCCATGAAAGAATTTCCAAGACCTCTGGTGGAAAGGCACCAGAACAGAAAAAAAAATTACATCCATTTAGCTCTTCCCCCCACTACAATGACTTAGACTAATTTCCACAGAAAGAAAATATCCCCCAAATGTCTATAATTCAAACAATGTGGTAGAGCAAAATGTAGAATACATAACTACTCATTTTTAGACACTCTGATAACAGAGAAATATAATCACCATTGGCACTGTATATGTCTTTTGTTGTGATTTTTCATAATTTCCTATATATTCACAGCATTATACTTACAGAACCCACAAAGAAATAAAATATAGAAGAGCTCCTTAGCAGTGGCATCTAATTTCATTGACATTGTGTTTGGAATCTCTGAGCACTCTCTTGAATTGCACTGCAGCACAGTAAGACTTATTAAATACACCAAGTATACAATTATGTGCACAATGCAAATAAAGAGGAAAATATGTGGTAATAACAAATACCATTTGTCCTGTATGCAAAATTCTATTATTCTGCTTCTAAGTTCAAAAGTGTAAGAGAGTTCACCCTGCTTACTTTCTTTGGGTATCTGTAATATTTACAGAGGAATCTTGGATTAGTGTTGATTTTCTTTGTTTTACTGGAGAAGCAGTTCCATTTCAGTGGTGAGTGATGATGGTACAGATCATCTGAAGGCATGTTTAGATCTAATTCTTTATGGTATTCATCTAAAATGCATTGCTGTCAAAGGAATAGTTTACACTGGATTTCAGCAAGGTTGCAAGTCAAAATCTATATTCAACAGATTTGGGAAAATACTTTTCTCCCACACAAACCTTGTAGATACGTCTGGAATGCCAGAAACTTAAGATTTTGAGATGTGAACAACTGAATGTGAAGCAATGTAACAGTGCAATTCACAGTAAATGGAATAAACTAGGTTGTCTAGCAGTGCTAAAATATTTACACCCCATCCCCACATGCATCTATACTCTCTCTTTACACCTCCCACACAGATGTCACCCTTTTGTAACTGGATGCACAGAATAAAGAAGAAAGGGGAAGTCAAGTCACTAGCTTCTAGTTTTGTTCTCTTCTAGTAGCTATGGGGTATTAAGGGTCTAATAGTGAAAATATAAGTGTGCAAACATTCATATAATAAGATTTCACCTTCAAGCCTGCATAATGTCATGTGATGCAGGAATGATCTGTATTTGTAGCTTTTCACAATTTCAGGAAAAAAGTACATTTGTACAAACAGATCAAATATTTAAAAAACTAACTAACGAACAAAAAAAAAGAAAACAAAACAAAAAAAAAAACACCACATTTTGCTAAATATGAAAATACTTAAGATATGAAGACTAGCAAAAGTAGCAATCCTTCCATTCCTAAGCAGAACATGAAAGCTCAGTGAAATGCAGGGAGATAATTTACATTATGACTACAGGCAACTGGTGATGCTAAAATCTGCTTAGCTTCTTGGAGATTGGCTGCATTCTTTTCCTATCAGATGACCACTCGAGTTTCACAGGCTGCTCTACAGCTCTTTTTTACAATAGGGAGCATTCTGCCCCAGCCCTGGCAAGTTGTCATTGATTGTTTCAAACGCTCTGTATTCAGCTATTCACGGAATGATTCACTGGCTTTTCAGACTGTAAGCCAGCCTAGTGTGTCAAATATGCTTCTGAAGATAAAGGCATTTGTAAATGTAAAGGCATCTGTAAACTCAAAAGGTGTTTAACTATGTATGCAGCCCTCACAAAGCACAGGCAGCAAGCGTGAGACTGCTCCCGGTGAGAAAGAAAGTAATTCAGCATCACTTCTCCTCTTTCTGAATTCAGATTGCAAAATAAAGATTTAGCAGGCTCCCACATAACGAAGTTAGGAATTTTAACAATATATCAGCACTGGCCTACCACTACTTCTCTATTTTCTGCACCACAGAAATGTTAGCACTGTGTCTCCCAAGGAGCTATGATCCCTTTACAGTGTGAAAAGTGTATAAATGCAGGGACTGGGAGGCCTCAGTGGGCAAATCTACTGGCAACAAAATAATAACACTCTAGCATATATTTACAGACACAAAATCCTGGCTTGCATTTGAATTAATTTACTCAGGGAACAGAAATGAACCAAAGGTTTGAGTGGAGGAAAAGGGCGGAGAGATCCTAACATTTCAATACTTAATTGCTCCCTAAAATTTCTTTTGAATCATGGTTCCATTATCTTCTCACTTATTTCTTATATTTCCAGATCTCTTACTCAAAACTCCATTCCTTTTAGAAAGGCAGAAGGAAAAGCATAAAATTATGAAAGCTGGAAAAAACCTCTGAGGTCACTGAGACCAACGATTAACCCAGAATCACCACGTTCACCAGTAAAGCAAGTGCCACACCCACATACCTTTTGAACACTTTCAGGAATGATGATTCCACCTCTTCCATCGGCACCTTGTTCCAATGCCTGACCACCCTCTCAGTGAGGAAATTTTCCCAATATCCAATCTAAGCCTCCCCTGGTGGAACTTGAGGCCATTTTCTCTCATCGTATCACTTGTTACCCCAAAGACTGATCCCCACCTCACTCTAATTACAGAATTATTTAGGTTGGATAAGACTTTTAAGTCGTTGAGTCTGACCATTAACACAGCACTGCCAAGTCCACTAAACCATGCTCCTCACTTCCACATCTACTGCATTTTAAATACATCCAAAATTGGTGACTCTACCTCTGCCCTGGGCTGCCGGTTCCAATGCTTCACAATCATTTTGGTGAAGAATTTGTTTTCTAATATCCAATCTAAACCTCTCCTAGGCATATCTTGAGGCCATTTCCTCTCATCTTATTGCTGATTACCTGTGAGAAGAGACCAACCCCCATATGCCTAAATCCTTCTTTCAGAGAGCTGTAGAGAGTGATAAAGTCCCCACTGAGCCTCTTTTCTCCAGGATAAACCCTCTCAGGTCCCTCAGCCTAACAAAACTTGAGCTCCAGACCCCTTTCAAGCTCTGTTCCCTTCTCTGGACTCGCTCCAGCACCTCAGTGTCTTTCTTGTAGTGAGGAGCCCAAAACTGAACACACAATTTTAGGTGTGGCCTCACCAGCGCTGGTCAAAATTCCAAGCTGGCTGGGCATGATGCTCTGATTATCCTGTTCACTCAGAATGTGATGGGGCTAGAGATGATCTGCTCCATGATGCCTTCCCTGGCACAAGGTGAAACTGAGACCTGCAGTTCTCCAGAGTCCCCATCCAGCCATTCTTTTGGATGTTTGTTACTTTTTCTAACCTCCAATCAACTGGGAACCCCCATTTGAGTAGGGCTGCTGGTAAATGAATGAATTTTGCTCAGTGACCTCTTGTGGCAGTTTCCTTGGCACTCTTGGGTGGATCCCATCTTGCACCATAGACTCATGTGTGTTTCAGTGGTGCAGCAAACCTCAGCAAAAAAAGGATAACTTTCCCCCCCCCCAGTTAGTTCAACTGAAAAAAATGAGTTCCTCTTCCTTTAGGATTCATAAAGACAAAGTGAGTGTGCACTGTGGGAGGTCTCCTAGTGAAGAAGGAGCATAAATAAGCCCAAAGCAACTCTTAAGTTTAAATAAAACACAGTGTTAGCATGTTAACTCTTTTTCTTAGTGACTCTTGAAGCTGTGCGTTGCACTGTAACTCAGAAGGGCTCCACACGGATCTTTCACAGTTTTGAGTCTCCCCAAATCTTGTAAGTTATGTGTGAAATAGCAGATTATATGGAGTTGAGAAAAAGGAGTGCAACAGGGGAGGAACCAATAGGTATACAACACATTTTAAGTTTGGTGGTACCTTGTATTAAAAAAAAGTACTGCTGGGAGGAAATACTATATATATACGTAAGTGCACCCAAAATAGAACACTCACAAAGTAGAAAGGTAGGAGAACAAGTTGTAGAGTTGTTGCATGCTCCAAGAAAAGACAGAAACCCCTTTAAAATAGGAAATCATTAAATTGAAAGATCAAGAAATAGCACAAGCACAAAATGCTGCATAGAGGGAATTCAAGGCAAGTAACAGTCAATGTGTACAAATGATGTGGCACAATGGATTCTGCCTACAGTGAAGAACTTTGTTATACCCACACCTACTTTCCAACTTCCCTAGAAAAATCAATGCCTTTCAGAGCTTGCTGAGCCAAATGGGGAATGCCAATGAGACTCCAGTTTGTTTTGACATAGCACCCAGTTACACCTCTGAAGAAACAGGCACAGAATTTGTCATCATAAAAAAAACTTCGGGGGATGAAAAACTGCATGTTACAGCCCTGTTGGCAGTGCTAGCAGATGGCATGAAACTGCCACCATATGTGATTCCGAAGCGTAAAACAATGCCGAAGGAACAGCTGCCTACTGGAATAATTGCTAGGTGTCAAAACCAGGATGGATGTCTGAAGACTTAATGAAGGATTGGCTGAATGTTTTTTGCAATAGGTGACCAGGTGTGCTATTAACAGAAAGGAGAAATGCTTGTCCTAGACACATTCAAAGGAACCACTAGCAAAGAGTAGTGACAGAGAAGTTAATTCTGTTCTCTGGTCATGATGGGAGGAGAACATTCACAGCTGCAGGTGGTAGCAAACAAACCCTTTGAAGACCATTTGAAATCTATTCAAAATGGCTCTAGAGGTGTGACCATGTTATAACTCCTAGAGAAAAATAATGTAGTTGAACACAACAATGGAGTTTGACAGAATCATACCAGATAAATCCAGAGACTGAAATTTGAATGTTTTGAATAACTCCACATTTCATTTTCCATGTTGGAATCAACGACAATTTGCTTGAGTTCAAAGGGAAAGGAGTTCAGAGGCAAAACCCTGAAAATGAACAAGTGTATATGAGCAGGAGAGAGAATTAAGGGAAATTAAGAGCGATGAGACATGCAATAAATATTTTTTTTTGTTTATAACCTTCTATTCTGGATTGAAGGAGATGTTGCCTTCTGTTCAAACCTGGTTAATGTAGGTGACTCTGATGCTCAGTCTCAGCATCCCAACTGCAACTGCACCAAGAGGGAGGTCAGAGCTGCCTTGCAGAGCCCCTGTGTACCATGAGCTAGGACCAGCCACATGTCTGGGGAAGAGACAACAGAGCATCTTCTCCACTTGCTCCAATTTCATTTGAGCTAGCGGAATTCAGTTGGAAACAATTTCGTTATCAGAGCACCTCTGCCTTTCAGATTAAAGACAATATCACAGGCTTACCTCTCACATAACACCTCAGATTTCCACAACATGGCCTCACTTATTCCTAAAAACACAAACCCACAAAACCAAAAAAAAACAACAAGCCTCAAAACAAGACAAAAACCAACCCTACCCCCCAAAAATCCACACATCTGCAACCAAACAACTAGTTCCAGCCATATAAAGTGTCTCTCTCCGCACAGGGTAAAAAAATTTAGTCAGAAGTCAGAAATTTTTTTATGAATTTGTCATATATCCTCCTGGATTTTGGCCCATCATTCACATCCTTTTTTTTTTTTATCCCTGAACACAGGATTGCACTAGGTGACTTTGAAATGTCTTGGGTTTTAAATCAACAATGCACATAAGAATACAACTCTGTGCTACTTCTGTATAAATATATCTAGACAGGTATTTATAAACTCAAAGGAGTCCTTACAAAACTTCAAAGCTTACCCACACTACTGAATTGCTTTTTCCTATTGCAACATTCAGAGGCATATCAGTTTGAACATTCTGTTGTGATCGTAGGCATTTCTGCATGAAAGATCTTCAGCATGAGGACGTGCCTAACAAGAATATAATCAAGCCTGTATAAAGAGATCAACTGCTCCCTGCCATGCTTAATGTAACATTTTGTTAATGACAGCTCCTCACAGAAGCATCTAAAATTTCTCAATTTAAACACAAGTTTAAATTCAGTTGGAAATTTTAAGACCTGAGGAGATTGACACAGTTCTTGCTCAGTTCTATTGGAGTAGCACTGGGAGCTGGTTCCTCCTTGCCGCTTATGGAGCGCTTTTAAAAGAGTGCTTTAAAAGAGTGTTCTGGAGCTGGAAGAGTTTCAAATAGATTAACTGGGTATTTGCGTCTTTACTAGTTCCCAGTACCTACACTAACTTAGGACTAAATATTTCTTGGACTGATTTACTTCCTCCTCAGCTACATCCTTTGTCAGCAGCGAGATTTGTCTTGGTAATTAAAGGAGCAGAGTCAGCGCCCAGACAACCATTTTGAGTAGAGTGATACAAAGACACTTTGGGGTCACCTTTGTTCACACATGGTTTTGGTGTGATTCTTACATCGTGACATCGCTTGCCAAACTCAGTCTGTGTTACTTTAAAATAAGTCCTTAGATCTAAAATTTAAAGTGAAGTGGCACAACCATTTAGCCTTGTGGCAAATAAGTTCAGCATTTGCACATGTTGAAAAATATGGAGTTGCTATATTAAAGTTAATTTAAATCCATCTTCAATATGGCTCATATTTATCACTTTTTAAGACAAATCTATGTGAAAGAAGTGTACCTTGGCTTCTTAAATATTGCAAAGGAAAGATGTTTAAATTTATAGATCCCACAGAAGCTTTAACTCTGTTCTCCTATGCACATACTTTTTAACAAGACCTTTCAGTACATGATCACATGCAGCACTTATGGGGAAACAGGCTGCTAGCTACTGCACATTGTTAGATTTATGGAGTGGGCTGGGAATAAGTGTTGCTTAGGAGGTGGCAAGTACCAGTTTTTTTAACAGGTAAAGCAAAACTCCACTTCTGTCTTCCTGAGAAGTGATCTCCCCTTTAGGATCAATTTTCTATTAAAATAAATAATTCCACTGAAATCAACTTTCAGGCAAGATAAACGAGTTCTTGGCTTGCCTTCTCTATCTGTGGAATATATGGAGGATATTAAAATTATCTCTTCCAAACAAAAGATATTTCAGCACACTGGCAAGAAAAAAAGCAGTGCAGTCCAATGTCTGAAGGTTACTTCTGCAAATATTATTAGCCCTAGACCTAACTCTTTATATCTCTTGGGCCAACAAACCTAGTTTATTAATTATAAAGAGTTTAATATTTCTCTGACAGAACTGACAGGACAATCACTTAATAGAAGGATTCCTTAAGTGCAATGTGAGATCACCATGAGATAGAGTGTGATGTGTGTCTGACAAAAGAATGAACTTAGTTACTATTGACAGTGGGATATTAATATTTCTAATTTATTGCTTCACACTTCTATGTGCAGCTAGTTTTATAGGGCCAAAGTTTCATTTTCCTTGTGTTAAAATTACTTAGAGGTGAAAAAAAAATTCATCTCTCCAAAACTGTATTCACTGTTAGACCTCCACTTCCTTTACAATGGTCTAAGCAAAAGGAAATGTGGGTCTCAGTCTTGTTTCCAGTCTGTGTAAAATCTCTTGCAACTGAGTCTCAGTGGGCCAGTTAAATAGCCAAAAAGTGAATTAGCATGGAGACAAAGGATGTCTCTGAACACGAAGTTAGTAACAGATTTTTTCAGAATAAATAAGCATATGGTAGATCAGAATAACAGAGGCCTCAGTGCTGTATCACAGCAGACACGTGCAACTCAAGGAGATTCCTAACAGACTTAGCAATGAATGGAGACTTATCCTCAGAGAAAATAATATAGTCAAGATCTCAGTGTTCTTTCACAAAGAAATCATTTATGCCAATTATAAACATGAATCGGAAGATACATGTCTTTGTTGTTTCAAAACTAAACATCAAAACATTTCATCTGAGAAGGATGAAACAAAATGCTCCAATTCCTAGAGAAAAAAAAAAACTAACATAAATCAGTTTTTAAGACTGAACGTTTGAACAGATCCTGGACAAGTTATTTTTTGGTTGTTAGCAATCATTTACCTCAAAATGCTGCTTAATTTTAGCCATAAGCATTACAGACACCGCTGATCACTGCAGCTTGGTTGGTGAGGAGTATCAAAACCAGGAGCTTTAGCTATGGGGTTTTGTTCAGTTTATTCCAAAGCACAGGAGCAAAGCCACAAAGCCAGGGTAAAGCCATTCACATGGTGGTTCCTGTTCTGCCACTATGGGAGCCTAGACCTGCAGGCTTCACAATTTCCCCCATAATCCAGCTGGTCTGCAGGATCAAGCCTCAGGTGTTGGGAAATAGAAAGTGTGTCCACATGGAGATGAGGTCTCTGTTGGCAGTCACAATGTTGTAGTCCAGATTTACAGGAATAGGAATGTGTGGATTGAAAGCAGGGAAAATAAAATGCTTTGTGATCCCAGTTTGTGACTGTGCAGCAGAAGGGTGGAAAAGCTGCAAGGTAAATTGAAGATGTATTTGTGTAGACTCTGTAGCAGTATTGCGAAAGCAGCAGATCTCAAATGAGCTAAGTGGTTGTAGCCTGCAGGGATGAACTATGGAGCAGCACAAGCTTTCAGAAGTCAGGCATTGCTCTTGGGGAAGGGAAAGGAAGGGATGGAAGCAAGCTACCTCCTCTGTGTGACAGGCCTGACACAGACCTGAAGGCTGCTATCAAGAGAAGAACCCTTACCATCTAAATTTGGAAAGTATTGTTCAAACAGGAGAGTGCCTTGAGTTTTTTGCAGAGCTCTAAACTCTGAGAGTCAGTTCTGTACTTGCCAAAATAGAGCTTGGACTTTATGACCTTGAGATTGAGCTGTAAGGCTCCCAGAAATATCAGAAGTATATAAATATATTACTTCTCAGTATTGCAGATGTTTTTCTGTCAATTGTCACAGAGCTCTTTTCTCAGAAAACACACTGAAGTGTCAGTGTTGTCTGCAAACCTCAGAGAAAACATCAGTCATTCTAATTAAAGAGCATCCAGAAATTGTTTTTCCCTATATACTGTTGGCCATCAAAGAATATATTGGAAACGACCATGGCCTGCTGGTGGGATGATGTTGTTAAAAAACTGAAACCTGGCAAATACTGACAACTTATGCTTTTGGCAGAATTTATTGTTCCAAATTCATCCACATATGAAATATTTATCCATAAAGCTAAAGAAGAAACAAGAATCTTAGGAAAGTATTAACAAGACAACAGAAAGTAAGAGCCAAAGTAAAGGGAGCTGCTCTTAAAGAGAAGACCTTGCTGAGAATTTGTTTCAGAGGACATATTGCCAAAACATCCACAGTAAAAAGAGCCAAAATTTGCAATACAGTTTAACACTCACCACTCTGTGCTTTGTTAGCAATCTCCATCTCCAGATTTTTAATGCCTGGTGACAGTGGCACCTGGGTTTTGTCTCTCCCTCACTTACACCACTAAAGGGAATCGATGGCTTCGTCCTCTCCTCCATCTGCTGAGCATGTGTTACCTAACAAAAGGGTGGGGAATATCTGGGAATGACAGCACTGAAATGACATTCACAAGAAAATCTCCAGTTCTAGCACCAAAATAATATCATAATAATTGCCCAAGCTAAAGAGCCAGGAATTTGGGGAAAGCATGGATATAACATTATCCCATTTGACTGGTCTGCAACTATCAAAATAAAAGGCAATTCCATTCCTGTCATAGCAAATCTAAATCCAACTCAGCAAGCTAAATGCCTTTCAAGCACCCAAATCAATGGAATATATGAATGGGATAATGAGATGCTGTTAGCTTTTCTTGATCCACTTGTTTGAAGGATGATTTCTCTAAAATGCTTACATCAGCCTTACATTTACCTTCTCTTCTTCACATTTTTTCCGACTAGGCAAATTATATGATGTAGAACACTCCCTCAAATAAAAAGTATGAGAGAGGTGAAAGGCCTTGTTTTCCAGAAGCTCTTAAGCAAATTAGAGATAGATTCAACATTGGCATTGCTTACAGGAAGTTATTGCTTACAACCACCCACAAATCATTGCATGTGTATGTTGCTTTTTTAAGAGTGAAGAGGAGAGATGATGGAAAAATAAATGTATAGGCTGAAACCCAGTATTTTAAGAATTCCTAGCCTCTCAGTTTAGATTTCACCCTTAGTTATCAGTCATACTTCTGGATCAAAAAGTCAAATAGTTTAGATGTTAATTTCAAGCATTTTTGTCTGCTTACCCAGAATTCCAAGGAGTAGCATATAGGTACCTCTACATATCAGTTGCTTTTGTAGCTAAGTTTTTTATGTTCATTCTGCTTAAAAAATTAGGCTCCAGAATGAGTTACAGTCCTCTATTAGCAAAACAGCAATGTAATACTTAATGATGCCCAACAATTTCTTCATTATCCTTTGTTCTTGTGTCATGCAGAAACTTTTGTGCTAAAATCTCTCAGTAGGACTCTACCAAAAATTTTCTGAATAAATTTTCTTATTCTTTCTTTTGCTAGGAATTTTCAGCTAGACAGAAGTATTCATACTACGTTTTGAGCTAAAAGCAGAGAGAAAAAGATACAAAGTTTTCCAGTATCTGTTCTTCAAATTATTTGAAACTCCATTGGCTTTTGCTCCTCAGACCTTGATTTTATACACAAAAAAACACCCTTGGGCTTCACTTTAAGTCATCTCAAGGGTCACCTTTCAGAGAAGACAAATAATTAGTTCTACTTTTGTAATCTACCTTCACTACTCCCCAGTAAAGAGAGAGACAGACTTTGAATGCCCACCACCACTTTTTATGGGATGGCCATGCTTTTTAATTATGTTCCCTAGCTTCTACTCATATTGGCGTTAATCCTACTGGATCATACTGTGTTATTTCCATTGATTACAACGGGCTTTGGATCCAGCTGACTGAGAAAAGTAAATCCTGGTGTTTGTCCACTATGCTGCATTGTGATGTTTTAGAACATTCCATGCAGAGAAAAATATCCCCAAATACAAAATCATCACTTTTGCAACCCAACAGAATAGAGAAGCAGGGGAACCAAAGAAAAATACTGAAAGCAAGAACAAGAGGGAAACAGCAACACTGAGAGGGAAAATAAACAAAGCAGCAGAAGAATTTAAACTCTGCAGTGTTTCAGAATGAAGGGACACAACAGAAAGGTGAATTTGTCTCATTTTCTTCATACAGTTGCAAACTGATGCTCTTGGTGGGGAAGGGAAGCCATTTCTTACTAAACTTACTGAGGAAAAATATAAGGTAAAAATAAGCTATAAATAGACCTCTTTAGGAACTTAAAAAGTCAGTGAAGATGACCTTGACAAAGACTTAAATTATTAAAACCAGGAAAATTTTCTTAACATATATATGTGCATATATGTATTGGTAAGGGTTAGTCCAAATTTAAACTAGAGAAATTTTTTTCCATGAAATATATTTTAAAATACTAAACTGCTTCAGCAAGGGCAATATTTAGGAAATGTTAACATTATCAAGAGATGCAAAATAAAGATTAAAATTAGGCTGACCTTACTACTTTGGAATTTACTCTATTTTGGAGTTGTATTTCAAGGCTTTGCATGTCTATGAGAATCTCAAACACAGCCCTGGTTGCATATTCTCCTTCTTCTGGGCATCAGAAATATTGCAGCAAGGTTAAGAAACTATAGCAAGTATTCAGTGAAATTACCTTGTATGTAAAAAACAATGAACAACTTGTGTCTTGAAATGCTGATGGAACTTGGAGTGATCACAGCTTTCTTTCTATTAATCTAATGGAGCTGAGTCTGTTCCCATCTTACTGGTAATAGCCCAACGGGGATTTGCCACAGGGATGAGGAAGGACAAAGAATGTTAATAAAACATGCATAATAATACAACTACTGAAATAATCTACCTCTGTGCCATTGTTTAAACCCAACCAAATCCCCCAGAGCGACTCATTGGTGGTCTCTACTAGAAGCAGAAAAGGCCTTGGCTCTGTAAGAGCCCTGTTCAGCAATAACAGAAACCATCTCTGTGTGATCAACCCTATTTCCAGCACAAATCCAAAGCACAGCCACACCCTCACAAGCTGCTGTGAGGAAAATTAACTGCACCCCAGTGAAACCCAGCACACCACACCAAGAACAGTGCAGCATCTATAACGAGGTACAAAAAGTCATGGGATCTCCCATTAATGAGATAAATTGGCCATGGACTGGATCCACTGGGGAATTTCCAGCGCTTGACAAGAGGGCTGAAGGAAAATGCATTTTCCACCACAGTGCAAGGGGTGACCTGCCTTGTCACCCTGATCACTGCATTGCTGATTTGTATGGCTAATGGCCATCTCTCTCCAACATCAGGGCTGAAAGAACACTGCAAGCTTATTAATTAGATAGAGCATAAAGCGCCGGTTCATTTGCTGCAGAAGCAGCTCCTTTTGAAGGCTATCACCTTGATTTCTAAGGCTCTGACCTATGACCACTATTTGCCTTTGCTGCTCACAAAGAATGCTTATATGACACTCTTGCAAAAGAATTCCTCTGAAGCATGGCTATCCAGTCCTACATGGTCTACAGAAATACAGAGCCTAGAAATAATCTCTCAGTACCCAAACTTGACAGCAATCTGCTGAATATTATGTCAGATCTGTCTACACAAACAGTTATCAGGTTAAGGGTACATATACTCTTAACTTTTCTTCCTTGTCATGCAGAGTTATCTTTTTTGGTGTTGTAAGGAAATGCTGACATTCTTTTTCAAAATTCATTTGCCTTAACACTATGAGGTAATCTAGTCAAAGACAAACTGCTCTGCCTAGATATATGCCAAACAACAAAAAAAAAAAGCCCTTCTGAGTTCAGTGTCTAGATTAATCTGGCTGTTCTGGATCAAGACTCAAGTAGGATTTCAAACACACTCCTTAGTTCAGTATTGCTTCTTGTTTCTTGAAGCACGAACCATCAGTGTGATGCCTACTGTGGCTCAGCCACAGGCATCTAACTTCCCTTATTCACTGTATCTGCATATGAGCTGCCTAGTCTGGCTTGGTAAATTTATAGTTCTGGGTCCTTGCATTGCTGTGCTTAGTCTAAAAATGAGCAAGTTTCTTGTTAGTGTGGATGTAAATAATTTCTTTCCCAACACATAAATTAGAATACATTTAGAAGACATCCACCTTGGAAAACAATTTAGTTAAGGAGAAAAGGAAGTATCACTATGTAATTGAGTAAGTGAGGTGAAGGAAGATCCTTCTACAAGAGCAGAGAATCATAAAACTGTATCCAAAATGAAGGAAAATGAAATTTTCCGTCCACACACAATAGTACCAATGCATATTATAAAGCCACATAATAAATCATGAAAGGATTCTTTGCAGCAATAAGTAGATTTCCCTAAGTGATACTGCTTGTGTGACATTTCAAGCATACGTCTGAAGTGCTAGACCTTGAACCCATCCACTGTAAGCCCCTCCCTACTCCCTGGTACCAACAATGGGTGCCCCAGAGGCAGGACAGGCAGAATGTAAGTGGAAAAGGCAGTAGCATGTGGACATATGGACAAGCACATAGAATTATTTTCTCAGAGTTCTTCTTCAGCCTTTAACAACCCACAAATCTGTTACTGAAAGCCCAGTTGGTCAAATCACAGTACCAACCAAATTAACAAAAGATACACATAGGAATAGCAGAGACAGACCTATAAAAAGCCTGTAGAAACATTTGGGGAGGTCCTGCAAGAATCACTGTATAGACTTTTCTAACAACACCAACTTGACACTCATCTGTGGTGAGGTAGGATGTCAGGAATACTGGGAACACACAAAAACAGCAGATGTAACTTTAGCGTTTTATAAACAAAGTGTGCATTCACTGTTTTGAGTGTTAAGTACTAGTTTAGTCAGCCCACCTCCAAAAGGATATAGCAAAATAAGATATGTCAATGATTTAACAGGTATAAATCTTAAAATGTTAGAAGTGCTTAATAGGCTCTTAATAATGACAGTAAACACAAATGGGATTTAGCCTTTCAAGAAGATATCAAATGGACATAAGATAGAGTTAAAACAGTCAGAGAAAAACCTGCATCCCCAAGCATGATCATTGTTCCTCTGATGTTTCCTAAATTTGTGTATAACTCATCTTCATTTCTAAGCATCCAGTACTGGTCAGAGTCAGGCAGAAGGCATAATGTCAGGTGAACTTTATGTATAAATGTGTGGCTTTACATCAAAATAAATAAATAAATTGAGATGAATTTCTGGTTTTCTTTAAATTTATAAGGTAGGCTGAAATTTCACAGCAGGCTGTAAACTAAATGGGGTAATGCTGATTTGGCTGTGGAGTTTTTCCTAATATATTTGTTTCCTTCATGTGACAACTTTGTGGGGAAAAAAAGACAAAAAAAATAAGCTTTTTCCTTCTGAACAGCCTCCCCTATCACATCTTGCAAAAATCTGTAACAATATTCAATCAGTCCAAAGGCTGGGATTGCAGAGACCTTCGACCGATGAAGTAGAGGACTGCTGGAGAAAAATTATTTCAACCCACTTTCAGGATAAAAGATGAAATACAGACAAAAAATACTCAGTAACATCTTGTGCTTCACAGCCCTTATAGAAATGTGATCTTCTGAATGACCTATATTGCTGGGGATTCAATCAAAAGAGGTTTAATGGTTGGGCACAGGAGCAATGAAGTCGTGGTGGAAGGCAGTTGGGTGGGTGGTATTTGGTAGCTCATTACAAGGCAGGTGATGGTCCAGAACATTTGCCTCGCTTAAATATCAAAAGTAAAGGTATTAAACTGGAACACCTCTCCTATGAAGACAGGCTGAGTGTTGGGTTGCTCAAGCTCAAGAAGTCCCCAGGGAGATTTTACTGCAGCTTTTCAGTATACAAAGGAATTTCTTAGAAAGGCAGAAGCAGATTTTGTACCAGTGTTTGTAGTGACAGAACAAAGAGCAACAATTTGAAACCCAAAGAGGGCAGGTGTAGGTAGGGCATAAAAATGAATTCTTTAATGATGAGGGTGGCAAGACACTGGAACAGGTTCCACAGAGAAGCTGATGTTCCATCTAGGAACATAGCATGTGTTCAAGATTAAGCTGGATGAGGCTTTGAGCAACCCAATTTATTTGCCCCTGCCTAAGGGAGGAGGCTAAAATAGATGATCTCTAAAGGTCCCTTCTGACTCAAACCATTCTACTGCTCTGTGGTTCTAAAGGAGTATCAGCACACACAAATATACAGTGATTCACAATTGCCTGGCCACCCGTGCAGAATTGTCACTGAAATAAAAGAAAAACCCCAAACCAACCAACCCTGAAAGACAATCATGATTTTCCCTAGTAGCTGGATAATAGGAGACCTCGTTTCCTGAGCAGCATTTGTGCATGGGCAAGCCTAGTGATTCCTTGCTTGAAAACAACTAGTCAGCAAAATACCAGCTTTGCAGAACTTTGTGTAGGATGGGAATATTGAAGTTCTTAATTTAAACATTGTTTCTCTTTTGATTACAGAGAAACAATGGTGAAATGAAAAGTAACGTGTGTTTTATCCTGCCTGATGACAAACAAGGGGGGAAAAGAGCATCTTTAGTTTTCAGCAATATCCAGTGTGGGGAAAGTACAAAGGAAATTGAACTGATGCCTTCCTTTTACTGTGGGTTCTTTTTCAAACAGCTATTCCTATAATTTGGCAAGAGGAACAAGACAATCTAGCTTTCTGTATTAAAAATAAAAGAACCCAACAGGTTTACTTGAGAGATTAGTCACTGGGTACTTCCTACCTGTGACACCAGCTTCAAGACGCTGCATTACAAAGAAGTACCATGCAGCAGTTAGTTTGAATCCCTTAGGATTTTCAATGAAATCTGAAAAAATCCTGCAGTAAAGGTATTTTATCCAAAGGAAGAGAATGGGGTCATCAAATTGTTATTACACTTCAGAGACAGAGGGGCACATGATTCCACTCAGTATCAATTTTAGCAACATACAAAACCAGGTACACAACACAGACCACCATCATGGACTCGGAAACAGAAAGAGAGATGTAAAAGACTAACACTAGGTGTGCAAGATTGCCATTCAGACTTCAGATGTTTCAAACCAAGAAATCAAGATTTCATTACTTAATTTAGCCAAATGTCCAATGTTTTGGAAAGAAAATGCATCTGAATGCCCAAGTCCACTTGGTTTTAGCTCTAACACAGGAATTTGAACCCCTCTCCTTCTTCATGGTCAGTGGAGAAAATTTCAGAAGTTAATTTAGTATGTGAGTGATTGCATATGGCTGTTTGTCTCTCCACTCACTGTAGAAGTGACAGCAGAGAGATACAAATGATCAGGAGAGCTCATTGAGCTCAGTCTCTCAAGGCTGAGGACAGCAATGCAATGCAATATCTATTTTAAAGACTCCACAAAGCACCATCATACCCAATTCAGTGTGAGTTACTTATGATTAGCATGATTGTGAGCAACTTAACAGCTTATGATACTTTGACACACACTTTAAAATTTGAATGAAGGTCACAAGTTCACAACTACAATTTATTATAAAAGGGCAGCAAAAGTCAACTGCACTGCCAGAGAACACTCTCCCTTTCACTAATTGGGTTTTTTTTGCATAAAACCTCCAGAAGACCCTGAGCACCCATGGTACTGAGGAGCACAGCCTTTCCTTGCCTCCCATCCCCACCAACCTGATGCAGCAGAAAAACTCCAGCTCCTGAATTAGGCAACTCTGCTCAGGTAATATGAATTTGACCACTGTTCTACATCTATCATAGCATTTCCAAACAGGTCATGAATTAAAAACAAAACAAGCTATTGCAATACAGTAAAATACTTGCTTTGGAATAAAACAACATCCAGGATGCAGCCTCCAAAAAATTTCTAATAGCTATCCAGAAAATTGCCCTGTCAAAATCTACTCCCTCTGTGCCACTTCAACAGCAGGAAGACCTGGATACCTAACTGAAATATTTCTGGCATGGAAAGCCTAGCACCAGCTGACAGAAAGGACACACACACACATAACACCAACACACAGGCTTTGCCAAGGGACAAACAGGGCCTAATCAGAGCACGCTGCTCTCCAATAACACTTGGCTGCAGAGTGTCCCCCTCGCTTCCACCGCAGTTTAGCACAATTTAGAGACGTGATTGAGCTGTCATAACTTATCCGGGAGCCTTCATCTGAGGATTACCACAGTTAAAAAAAAAAAAATACAACAAAAAAAAAACCAAACCAAACAAAACACAAAAACAACAGCAACAGTCCTGAAGTCAGTCTTCCCACATGTAACTCTTTCTGGAAAAGAGGTGGTGCAGGGGTGATGTAAAAATCACCAATTTGAAACACAGCCTGGGGAAGGAATTGGTAGGTAAAAGGATTTTGCCTCGGAGAAATTTTTGCACCTTCCAAAGACATCCAATGAGAATGGATTAGTTATACTGGAAAGGTAAAAAAAAAATTGAAGAAATCATGAGGTGCATCATATAATTGAATTTAGCTAAGTGACCTACAATTAAAACTACAATGATTTATTAAAGAAAAAAATGTTTTCACTCACACATCCCAGAGCCCAGGAATTTACTTGTTTCTCAAGTTACACATGAAAATTCCCACACCTCACAGTGATAATGTTCCCTATAAATTCAAATAGGTTATTACCCTCAGCTGATATATCAGAACAAGCGTTTCAAACCGTATCAGACAAGTGTAAAAATTCACAGAGATTAATGAATTTAAGATTCAAAACAAGCAATGTACCTTTGAATAAAATATATTTGTAGGTTTTTTCCATAAAGATGAGTTAATTTATTAGGCACGTGTATAAGCTGATAGAGTTCCTGAAAAATTTATTGCCATTTCTAACAAGAAGAACCTTTTCTTTTTAATCAGTTCTTCCCCACTAATATTGAATCAAGGCTCGAAAGAAAACTGCTCCTTAAGAAGGGCGTGATACCTAATGTCACAGCTTACTAGGCCATGAATGTTCTTTGTTCTGGTTAGGCTCCTGGATGAATAACTCAAATTCTTTTCTAATTTTGAAGAAGCAAGTGGTTACTGTTAGATTAACACAATATTCTCTTTCTCTGAACTTGCTACCTGGCCATAAATATACAGGAGCCAGGAGTAGGAATTTCCATACTCAAACTTCATCACAACTTTTTGGGTTTGACACAATTCTTTATCCTAATGGGCTTTTATCCCCCAAGCACATTTTAATTCAATAATAAATAACCATCAGCAGAACATGAATAATTACTGTAGGTACATTGGAAATTAAAATCTTCTGCTATAACTGTCTCCAAGTCAATGAAAACATTTGTTATTGAAGAGTAACTGATGCCTTGAGAGATTGCCATTGTTCACACATACTTTTAATCTGTGGCAATATAACTGTTACTAATGGAACCTCTGTGTGTAAGAAATTTAAATCACAAAGACAATCTAGAGACTTTAGGGTACATGAAAATTTACCCTTCTTTTTCAAAATAAAGTCTTCTGGGCTTCTTAATTTGTTTCTGTCCTTTCAGAGAGAATGTTTCTGCTTCAAATCCATTTACCATTATGGAAGGTAAACCTATCCACTATTCTTTTCACCATACAGCAGAAGCATAGGAGGAAAACATCCTCCACCTCCAGCTTCTTCAGAGTCAGAAGAGTGTATCAATTTTGCAATTTGTGGATCATTGTGACTTTACTCAACCACACCAAAATTGTTTTGGAGTCCTGTTTAGGGTTTATCTTCACAGTTCAACACAATATTTGGTGCCATTATAGTGGTTTATGGAATCTTTCCTCTTTCAATAAAAAGATGGCCCACCTTTGTTTCATCTCTTAGAGCTTTTACTCAGAACTGCCTAAATCTGAAAACCTATTTCTTTCATTCTGCCCTTCCTTTTCCTGGTCAGGGAGCACACAGCTGATATTAGCCAATATTTTGTTCCCTCTACAAATATCCTTGGCATTTGACCCCACTAACCCAGCTCTCCCTGGCTCCTAGCAGAAAGTGTCCTGAGACAAGCCTTCAGTATGTTGCTCATCTTTTGGAGGGCAGCACCTTGCCATGCTGTCTGAGAAAGAATCTTTTGATGCCATGGAAATGTGGGTCAGAGTTCTTCACTGCTTAGGAAATGTTTCCAACCTAGTTCATTTAATAGAGAGGGGAAAAAAAATATATATGGGCCACATGGGCGACAAGAAATTTCTGAAGTCTGTGTAAGCTGTTCTACTGGGAACAGATCTGCTCTTCAAAAAAGTGATGAACATGAACATCACAATCAATGTCAAAGATTTTAAAATTCAACTTTATGTAAAGATCCCAAAATCCCACTAACACTTGCCTAGTAGCAACCTGCAGGACTCTTCCCTGTCAGTGTTCTTCAAGCATTTTCAGCCTAGGTGAGTAACACAAGTATGTCCAACTCAGCCCTAAAACCTTCCTGAGTTTTGAAAGGCTTTTTTTTTTGAGAAATTGATTCTCAGTATGGATGTAGAATATTGCAGCTTTTGTCTGACACCAGTAGAATTTATTTCAAAGGAAAAACAGCTACGTAAGAGTTCCAGGAACACACGACACTTCAGAAAAAAAGAAAAATTACATAGTCAAAGGTCCAAATTTTTTCTGAATAATAGACTTAAATGAAAATTTTCAAAGAAATTAAAACATAGGATGCAAAGTTTTCTAGAGAATTCCTCATTTATTCCTCTCTGCACAATGTTTCCTTTCAGTGTGAAATTTTCACCACATACAGAAATAAGTACATCTAAGTTCACCTTCAGCTATTAAATGCGACTTTTACAGTCCCTGGCATCTCTCCATTCTGTTGAAATCACTGCACAAATCTTAGGCTAAAGTGGCAAAAATCTCTTTTTAAACATTTCTTTTGGTTCTATTCCTTTCAACAACCTCAGTCAGACACAGAACAGAAATGGTGAAACTATATTTCATGTAGTGGGAATTAGGCAATGCATTAAGAACATCTCTCTGAGTAGGTGATAATGGATTCCCATCATAGCTCTCAAAATTAGTCATCAAGTCACAATCTGAGGTCAAGTAAAGAGCTTTTCAAAGAAAATGAGCATGAACTGACAATTAATACATTTAGACTGGAAGTCTGAGAGGTTCTAATTATAAGGATGGAGAAAATTTCCTGAGCAATAACAAAGAAGTCAACAATCTACTTATTGGTAGGTAAAACCTGATTTTTGTAATCAGATTGGCTATAATAGCAAGTATTGAGTTGCAGGGTTTGGTGATCCAGTGGATCACTCTCAATATTTATTTTTTCTACAAGATTATTTATTTATTATGATTCTATGTATCTTCCCACAATATTTCAGGAAGGGTAATGGGAAAGCTGCTGAATCCCACTTTAGAATATAGAGAAAAAGAAATTAATTAGAGGTCACGTTAAACCTTTCTTCAGTTGACATTTTTGAGCGCTGCATAAAGCTTTATATGAAAAAAGAACCCATGATTTTCCAAAACCAGAAAGCACTGCTCAACATCTTTTTATGACAGATAAGATTTCCAAATTCTTATGCAGAATTAATTATAGCCTCTTATTATTTATAGAATATAATTTCTAAAATCAACATGAGCCTAATGTTAAACACCAAATGGTATTTTTGAAAAGTAGTCCAACTATGCTTCCAGTAACCAGTTGCGTGTCTTTTAATTAGTTCTCATGATCAATTTTAATTAAAATGAATAATTCAAATATTATGCATTACAATCTCAAACATTAATCTTCTCAAGAAAGGTAAAGAAACTTAAAAGGCTATGATTTAAACACAGTCTCCAAATTTGAGATTATAAACTTGTGTGTAAGACAAAGGATCCACAATTTTGATTGCCCTCTTGTGTAACCTTTTCCTCTGCAGAAGTTCCTTGGACAAACAAAAGTCCCAGCAGAGATGAGAAAAAACTAAGTGCTCAGAAATTAATCTTTGTATATTCATATTCATAATACAAGACCCCAAAAAAATAAAATATTAGACAAAAAAAAAAGAGCTTTAAAAACTTGGTTTAAGCAAATATTTTCTATTATTGTAACCTTCAGAAGTCCTGGAGTTGCTGTGAAAAGAATATTCTAATTAGATATCAATTAGCAAGAATCAGGTGACTAATAATTTAGGAGTAATTTAGGAAATCCTAATGGAGAAAAAAAAAACCACCCAAAACCACTTTACCCTGGAAGCTGATAGAAAGCAGCTAACCTAGAACTAATACAGGTACAGCGTGAAGTTACAGTCATAATGCATAACAATCTTGCATATTAGAAGACTATTGTATTTATTCTGTGAAAATAAAATATGGAGAGTGAAAGAAGAATTTTCTTAGGGTTTTTTTTTTCAGTGAAGATGTCATATTTTAGGTTTAAAATATACTGTGGCTGTATTCAACAATACAGTATCCCTAAATCTATTAGAAAGAGTTCAACATATATTTTGCCCATAGCTTTTCTTCCATTTTCTGTTATGACGATTTCTGTCACTTGGGACATTCATATGGTACGCAAGAGGTGCAAGGGTAAACACAGATAAACTTAGAAAAATAAATGTATCAGATTGATCTTCAGCTTCTCTAAACTGGTGAACTTGTATTGACTCAGTGAAATGACTATCAGCTCTGCTCTATAGAAGCTGCTCACAGCAATCTTCCCCAGATTCAGAGATGAAGATGATGTGTTTCAGAGACTTAAGTAGTCATATTCCCTCTGACCCCAATGCATGCACCTCATGGCAATCTCCAACCTGATGTAATAGCTACAGAAGTTTCTGCAAGCAGGAATGCACATTATTGGCATACTAGTTTTGCCTCAAGTTATGAAGTCAGTCCTTTTTGTGCTAGCTGTGCACAAGCTGAAAAGTGAAAAACTTATTTTACAAAAGGAGAACAAAAAGGCCTGAAGGATTTGCCTAAACAAAATAAAGAGCCAGAAGACATGCAGCCGCTATCCCTAAATATAAAGGAAGAAAATGAGCTATTTCACCCTGGCCATGTTATTAGCAACTCTGACATTGAAACAAATGCATGTGAACTGGTCGAGAATAAATCCAGGCTGGAGACTGAAAAAAGGCTTCATACTATAAGGGAAAGAAGACTCTAAAACTCCTTTCTATTAGGAAACAGTAAAAACAAAGGAAAAAATGATCATACTTAAATTTTGGCAAACATGATTAAAATATGACATGATAGATCTGGGTCTGACAGCCCAAGATATCCTTGGTTTATATCCTATATTCCCATGAAGAAAAAAAAATTTAAAAAATGACTCCTACTTTCCAACTGGAATCAATTTTACCTTGGGCAGAAAATTACAAATAACCCTTTTAAGTGTGAGTAATATTTGGTTCACTCTGCTCCAGCTGTTTACCACATATGATGCCCTTATCTGCAAGTCAGGAAAAAATTGTGTTGTTTCTTCTTATTACAATGTTAATGAAAACATTTGTTTCCACAAAGCAGAGTTTTAGATCAACACAAACTCAGTCCAGAGCAGTAGCGCCTGTGTGTGCATGCATGCACCAGTCAGTAAAAATTCAAGGGAGGAGATTGTTCAGCTGTTCTCTGCCAAACCCACAGTGCTGCTGGCACAACAAACTATGGGAACTGCTTCATCTTAACCTCAGCTACCTCAGTTTACCTCCCTGAGGCTGCTTAAAGCTGCCTTTTCACCAAGTTGGTAGATCGTTGTGGCACACACCTTACACACACAGAGAGAATCAATTAGGCTGGACAAACCTCTGAGATTATCAAGTCCAACCTTTGAGTGACCACCAGCTTGTTGACCAGACCATGTGCCATGTCCAGTCTTTCCTTAAACACCTCCAGTCCACTCCACCATTTAACAGTCATCTCAGTGAAGCAATTCCTCCTGATGTCCAACCTGAACCACCACCAACCTGCACAATTTGAGGCTCTGTCCTCTTGCCCTGTCACTGGCTGCCAGGGGGAATTGGCTCTCCCACACCTGGCTATGACCTCCTTTCAGGTGGCTGTGAAGTTTCAGTGCCTGGCTCTGCTGTTTTCTCACCTCCTTCCTCTGGCTTTGTCTGTGTTACTCTCAGACCCCAGTCTGTAAAAGAAGGATCATAAAATTACTCTAAGTCAGCTTTAAGGGGATTAGGAATTGCAATATCTAGACAGAGTGAGAGCCAAAGTAATTTATCATTTCAAGTTTATAAAAGTAAGAGTGTTACCACAGCAGCTATTTTTGTATGCTAGGACAACATAATATTGTTAATAAGAAAAAACGAGTCAAATGTTTAGCAAATATTAATTAATTGAATAGCAAACAACAAGCATTCTCTTTTGGCTGATAAATACACTTGTTTGCCCAAGAAAATGAAGATCTGTATGAGCACCAGTATTCCTTCAAATTCAAAAAAAAGACTGTTCAAATGCTCATTAAAAAAAATTAAGATACATACTTATGCATAAACCTAATGAGTAATTAAATTTTGAAATTGTGTTCAGAAGTATTTGCCAATTATTTGATCAAACCACAAATTAAATGTTTCACTAAAAATAGCATGAAGGAAAGAAATTCAAAGACTACAGCATGACAAAACCTCCATACATAAATTGCTCATGTAATCTGATTTCTAACCTCTTGACCATAGTACAGTTCGGCAATGGGATATCATATTCTGACATCTACAGAACTTTTATCATATTTACACACAGAAATTAGTGATATCCAGTGAATGGTATTTTTATTCAGTTTATTTTCTTCTGCTTCTTTAATTCCTTCTCTTTTCTTTTACTTCTCTTTTTTATTTTAATTTCTCTGTTAAGTACGGAGTGGCCTAATTCCTTATAAACCCCATTTTGTTGATGCCTAGTTTCAACAGCACTTTACATCTCTATATAGAATATTTTATCACCTTAAAAGGCTTCTCTTACTATTTTCTAAAAATCTGCAGCATGTCTTTGAAGTGAGGAAGCTCTCTGTGAATATTTCACAGATGGGAAACTGAGTCATATATAAATATAACATTTAAGAAATCTAATTTGGGGTGTTAGCTTGATGACAAGATATATATTTTACATATCGGAGATGCTCCCATGTTTCAACAAAACTCTCAACTGTCAGCATTCCTAATCCAATTAGGATTCAGGATGAGTTTTTTCTCTCTTGAGTACATCTGAGCTAGAGAGGACTATAAAGAAAGAAAACAGGCATCTAGAGGTCAGATATCTCACCCAAAATGAGAGTCGAGATCAGCATAACTCATGTCTGAAAAGCACCAGGTTCTTTCCATTGGCAAAATAAGGAGTGAAAATATCAAAACTCACAAATAAACATCTCAAATTAAGTGAATGGACCCAGACCAGAATTCCCACATTTTTGACCCTTGACATTAAGCTTTTTTAATAGTCAAGCATGTTTGATAGAGTGAGCTGTTCTCATAAATCTTTGTCTGAGTTTAGACAACATCAGTGCCACTAGTCAATAGGAGGAATTGGTAAATTTAAAAATATATATTAATGTCCCTCATCATTCAGAAATTGAAACTTCTTTGTTCAGTGGGAATGGAAGAAAAATTAAACATATCTCCAAAAGCATAAATTTGTCCGGTGAGATGTCAAGCCCTGTTTTCTTCATTCTGCAATTGATGGGACAGTCAGTTGAGAGAGAAAGCTTGCTCTTACATCTCCTAAAATCTCTGAAATGTCTTGTTCTCTTTGTTTTTTCCACCATACCCAAAACAAAATCATACAAACCTAGGCTGCTGAACCTTTCAGAAGACAGACAGAACACACTCATCCCCCCTGAGACCGTGATTCATTTCTAGTGAAAACCTTGTGGGGATGGTGGGGAAGTAAAGGAAAAATAAAAGCCTTTTTCTGGTTATAAAGTAGAAAAGCAATGTTCCATAAAAATCTCCAGCAACATCCACCTGCCACTGGGAATTTCACAAGCCAAGTAGATGATTGTTGCATTGGCTGCAAGTGAAGCCCAGACCTCCCATATGGCAGTGCTGATTCAGCCACCAAATGACCAGTGGTGCAGCCACTCAGAAGCACAACCAGGGAAGACTTGTGTGTTCACCCAAGGTCTTCTGCTTGCAGGACTGGATGTCCTTTGATTTATACTTTGTGTTCCAAATGTACTCAAACACAAAAAAAAAAAAAAAAATTTGAAGGTTTACAACACATGGATCCAAACAAATAGATAACACAGAATTGTTCCTCCGGAGTTTACAAACTTAAACAAGCAGGTCAAGCATACAACAGTGGAACATTCAACATGAAGAGACTTTTTGACACAGCTACCTTCAATAATTTCCTAATATTGCTGTTTTGCCACTTGTATAGACAAAGCAGCCCTTTGGTTATTTTGATTTTTAGACAACCATAAAGGCACTAACTGCTAAGTACAACTCTCTTATTACAGACATAATGAAAAATAAAGTTCCTTTTTCTGCAACATAGCAGGAATCAGCTGAGACCATACTGTAAAACACCAGGTAAGGCCACCTCAGAAGTGTGAGGTGAGAAGGGCTTGACAACTGCAGAGAGATTAAAGGATTTTTGGGAAAGCTCTGAATGTTTCAGTCACATGCTCAGTCAGGACTGATCTCATTCCTCTGTTCTTCTCACAGCTGATTTCAGGTTTTACAGACTCTCCTGTCACACAATTTAGCAGCAGCACATTCTGCTTTTCACAGTGCTTAATGTGTCAATCTTCCTTGCATCTGAATTCTGATTTAATTTCCCCAAATAAGCTCCCTTCTTCCCCAACCCTGTCTTTGTCACATCTTCACCAATCACTGCTTTTAAGGAGGCTTAGCTATCAAAGGAAAATTAGAAAAGAAGCAGGAGTCCTTTCTAAAACCAAGTTATCTTCATTTTTCCTTACTGCTCTGTTTCCTCAGGGATACAGTAACATTTTGGGCCTTCTCTTGATGGAGAGACCTGGTGGCCTCTTATTCTCACGCTGGGATGGAGAGAGCTCAATCACTTGTCAGTGGCATAAATGTTTAATACTCATGCAAGCAGAACTGTCTCATGGTGGCTTGCTAATTACCCACTCCAACAGGCTCTGGATTGGATGGCCTTAGATTATTCTCCTTTTTGGCTATGCTTTAAAAAATAATTACTCATCATATTTTCAGAAAAATACAACAGTATGTTTTCACAGCAAAGGCTGTACTAGCAACAGGGAGGACACTAAAAACAGGATAAAAGAGGCCAGTGATTTCTTTGATTCATTGGCACTGTTTCCAGCTCTGCTGTGTGTGACTGGAGTTTGTACAGAGAGCAGAGATCCACTGAAGATGAGATCTTCCTCTTATACCAAGCTGTGTGCATTACTGCTGTTGAATGAGCAATTAGTGCAATTTGCAGAAAATTAGCAGATATTTTTAATGAGAAAAGTCGTTTGTTTCTAGGATTGCCATTTTACATGCCACAGATTTGGTGGTATAGAATTCCAAAATATAACTCAGCACTTCAATTAAACCACTCATGGAGCTCTGATGTGTGTCCCTAAAACACAGAATTTAAATAAGAATGAGTGCATAATTCAATATCAGACAAGCTGAAACAGAAAATTATCCAAAAGTATAGCAGATAGATTTTTTTCCCCCAATCTCAAGATTTTGTTTTACCAAAGCTGACTAAACAGCTGGAATTTCAGAAATATCACTTTATGACAAAGTGCATAGACAACCAGTGATAAGAGACAGTTTTGACTGATTAGTTGTTCAGATCAGTGAAAATTAAAGCTACAGTGAAACATATCTAGAATATGAGAAAATTGAGTGAGAGTGCAAGAAGAATAGAAGAGGACTTGGACACCAAACTTTCTGTC
Organism: Camarhynchus parvulus; assembly: GCF_901933205.1. Classification (NCBI taxonomy): domain Eukaryota; kingdom Metazoa; phylum Chordata; class Aves; order Passeriformes; family Thraupidae; genus Camarhynchus; species Camarhynchus parvulus. The sequence goes on from NC_044571.1 coordinate 108,473,461, forward strand.
AATGTGTCTATGTAAGAGGCAATGCAGAGGTCAAAAGCAGAAACTGCCAGTATGGAAGAGACTGACAAACTTGCCTGCAGTTTTGAACCTCAAAAATTGAAACCAGCAACAACATAGGAAAAACAGGATACTAATAAGTTCATATATACGATGACATTAACATGTGACATATGGTTTGAAAATTGACATTATAGAATCAAAACTAAGAGAGATTAGTATATGATGGTTTTGCCTTAAAGAATTGCTCTTCATACCCATGCCTTCAGCTGCTCTGCATCAAGTGGTTGCAAAAACAGAGATTCAGTTCATATTCCTACAAACCCATTCCAGACTACACAAAGAATGCTTTCAACACTGTGAATAAACAGTTACTCTAATCATTAGAATCAGTCATTAAACAAAGGCACTCCCAAAGCTAATATTCATCCTATTAACACGTTTCACCGTTTTCACTGTAAAACTGCAGAAGGCTATTGCTTTCAAATTTATTCTCTTTCAAAATCTTGTAATGTCAATGCTGACATTTTCAATTTATCCTAAAGATAAAAAAAATGAAACTGACTTAATTTTTGTTTTCAAACTATTAACAGCCCAAAACAACATTTAGAGAAAACCCAGTTTATGCCCTCTCTTTCTTGTAGCAAGGCAGGATGCAGAAAGAAAAAGGGATTCTTGATAATCAATAAGTAAGTGATGATAATAAGTAATAAGTAAGTGAAAACAAAACACCTTTCTTCTCATCCCTTATACTCCAAAACCAGATGGAAACAGAAACCTGAGCTTACACATTCAGGAGAGTGAAATCAATGAAACAGTGGCACACCACAAAAGACTACAGTGAATGTATGTAGGATGAATTCAAAACCAAGGAAGTCTTCCATCTTGGAAAAACTCTTCTGCTTTATTTTTTATATGACTGCTGGCTATGTTACACCGTAAAGAATGAAAAGACTAAGCATTTTTCTCAGAGGGATATAACATCTTTTTCATTTACACCAAAAACTTTAAGTCCTTGTTTTAAATGCAGAACTTCTGTGACAGTTGAATTTGCAACTAAATTTGGATCATTTACTGCTGATATACTGATTAGTTTAATCATGAAAACATGACTCACACAGGCCAAAACACTGTCAGCAGCTTCCACATAGACAAAATCCACAGACGTGAAGTAGAAGATACATAAAAATCTGTATGCGCACATACATACATATACTCTCTGTGAAAAGAAAAGGAAAAAAAAGGAAAATTACAGAACCTTCAAACTTCCGTAAAACTGGTTTTTGCCCCATAGCTGTAGGGTACTTGTGGTATTTTTTTCCTGTCTCTTTGGTCACTAAGACTGTAAACGTTCCAGTGACAGTTTATATAGAGCTCCATTCTACATTATTACGTTTGCTGAAATCTGAACATGACCATCAGATGAAACCTCCCATTGGTACAAACATCTTGAGAGAAACTGCAGCTGTGGTAGCCATGCCTGAAACTACTCACTGCCCCAAAACAGCAGGGTAAATTGTCCAACAGCTCTGAGTTTTTGTTCTCAGTAAATTAATTTCTTATCCTACCAAAAAAAGTCACCATCTCTCCAAAGGTGTCCCCCTCTGCAGGTTTGTTTTTTCTTCCTCATGCAAGAGTAATTTCTGTGCTGTTCTATCAGAAGTCAAGTACCTTATGACAAGTAACTTATAAACTTTCGTAGTATTTTCAGACTCGTTCCCTATTTTTTTTCCTCCATTTTGAACAATCTCAACAGAATAGCAAATTAATGTGGGGTATAACTGCTGTACATGCAACCTGAATTTCTATGGGTAATGGCTAGTCTGAGTTATCTACGGGAAAAAACATTCTTACACATCCAGGTAATTTGACCTGTTTCTCCAAAAGGTCAGCATTTGGAGCATGTTGATTATGTGGACCAGTTTATATAGTGGCAAATGGAAGGCTTTTGATAAGCTAGGGTACTATTACAGTCAAACACTGCCTACATTTTAAATCACCACTGTTTCTTATGCAAGGCATAATGTAGGATAATGCACGTAGCTTTACAGCTCGTTTTGAGTTTCAAAACAAGTTTCAATGCAATCACCTATTAACCTTTTCATCCCAAGGGTTTTTCTACAAAAAGTTAATATCCCTGACAGCTCCTTGTTTATTTTCAGATCCATCCACTGTTTGCCACTAGTGACCTTGCAAGCAGATTCACACCTTACAAAGTCACTGACCTTGAAGTCATTAAAATCCAATCACACACTGGGCAGGCTTCCATATTCATTAGGACAGCAAGAAGATAGATTTGAACATGCCTTTGAAGTGACCAATACATTCATCAGCCAATTTCCATCTTCTTCAACAATTTCATATTGCTCAGGGATATTACTAGATTAATTGCTACAAAAAATCTTTTGCAACAAAACAGTAGCAATGTTAAGCAGATGCAATATGTTTCTAATTAAAAAGGCTACGATCAAACATAAGTCATAAATTATAGGTTGTCCTATGAATACCCATATGAAGTTCCTACAACAGTTTTTTGCCTATGCTCTTGATGTAGGGGTCAGAGCATTTTCTCAAAACACATGCTAATGAAACTAGCATCTAAAATTAAGAAAAACCATGTCTACAGCTAAATGAAACCTCACATAGGTTATATATATATATTTTTAATTAAATGCATCACTGGAAGGTGCTAATTAAGCCTATTAAGTTTTTATGTATTTATTTTCATAAGCCCCTTTGGAACGTAATACTTCAAATCACAAAGATAAGATTTATAACAAGCATTAAAAGAACAACAAAAGCTGAAACAGAGACCTAGAGGAAATATTTTCTCCATCCTATTTTGACATACACTTGCCTTCATCTACACAGATTGTTCTCATAGAAAAGTGAAATTTATGTGAATATGTGTTGCAGAAAAGGTTTTTTTTCACATTGATATATGTAGACATGATTTCTTCCAAATTCAAAGTGAGAAAGATTT